>NW_024039311.1:0-659063 GCF_016077235.1 Cyprinodon tularosa | reverse complement strand
TTCTGAGCCTGGGGGGTGCGGGTGGGTGCCCTGCGTTGCAAGTGGTATTTCCCCCACAGCCCACCAGGCGGCGAGAATACCTTTGTTCAACCTGAAATGACTCATTTAGTCATCCATAACGTTATGGAACACATTAATTAACTGAAAAATGTTGCATAGTGTCCCTTTAATGACCGACCTTCAGGATCATAGACAGGTTTCAGATATTACAGGCTAAGAATGGAACCAAACGACCCACTCATCAGTTTCATTTGCATATCTCCACGCAATACAAGGCCTTGTCTATATAATAGGGCTGGGCGATAATTCAATAACGATATATATCGATCGATAGACGTGTGGCGCAATAGAAAAAAAGAGGGTCGATAAAAGTTCGATAAAAAAGAAACGCAGTTTTCCTTCCTTCTCATTGTAGCCTAGCATGTAGGTTTATGCTAGTCACTGCTTCCTTCCAACCAATCACAATCGCGGACCCAGGCACGCCGTCACCAAGCGCTGCCCTCTCAAACCACAACACAGAGCACATGAAGATGCAGCAAGGAGAGGCGGAGGAAACTGTTTCAAAGAAAGGTTTTTGTAGTTCGGCAGTCTGGCAGTATTTCGGTCATGGCAAGTCGGACCAAAAACAAACCACAGTCATCTAGAAAATGTGTCGGGAACCAGTGAAAACCAGTCTGATAACGAAACCAACTTTTTTTTTATCATCTCAGCCGCTCACAGCCGCAGGAGTACGAGCTGTGTAGGCCCCGACGCGGCTCTCCTCCGAGGAATCTTCGGAAAATATATATATATTTTCAGTTCTGGGCAGTTTCCCACGTAGTTCTAACAATTGAGATAAAAATGCTGAGGGGCCAGAAACTTCAAAACTCAGGTTAAAGCAGGAAACGGGGGCGGCGGTGGGGGGGCATTTATTTATTTGTTATATTTATTATGGTCACTTTTCTGGTCACTTAAGTTTATTCTTTGTCAGTATTTAATAACATAACTCAGGTCTCTTAAGTTATTTTTCTTTAAAACAATTCTGTTGTGGTTAAAAAAGTTGGTTAAATAAAGATTTAATTCGAAGTCGAAGTGTTTTTTATTAAAATTCAATCATTTAGCAATATTATAAAAAGTCCAGGCAGAGCTGCACATAAAATATGGTTTCAAATCTTTTCAATAATTATCGATATCGATCAATATGCATTTTTTTTTATCGATAAGCTTTTTTTCTATATCGCCCAGCCCTACTATATAAGACTCAAACTCACTGCGGATCAAGACATTTGAATTGAGAAAGCTTCCTGGAGAGGTGGTGAAACGTCTTAAAATCTTAGAAACCAAGTCCAGTGGATTTTCGTTTTTTTTTTACTTTTATGGAACAAGGGAGTTGATTATACACTTTAGACGTCTTGAACCCTGGGCAATTTAAGGTTTGGCCCCTCAGTGATCAGGCTGGGGGAGCTCCCATCTGCCCTTCACTGCTGGGTACCAGCATTCCTATGTCTGCCATTCTTGTGTCCTACTGATCTGCCGTGCATTTGGATATCTGGGGCTCACGTCACCTCATTATCATCCGGAGGCCCTGTAGGGCCCGTCTGGGGCAACTCGCACCTACTACTGATTTTTCTTATTAAGAAGCTTTGTAAATTTACAAAACTTTTATAAAGGATTAACAAAGCTTTTTTTTTAGAAGCTTTGTAAATCCTTTATACAAGAGCATTCCCATGACATTTTTCTGATGTATACTTTGGTTGCCTTTGTCTTTTTTTTGTGGTTTGAATGTTCCCAGTTGTCTGTTCTTTCATACTGGAGTGGAAGCTGACTTCTCTATCAATGTGTGATGCACCATGTTTTTTTTTTCTCTCACACTGTTTACATTGGTTCAGTGCTATACTTTATGGAATGGAAATTTTCATTTCACTGTTAAGATGGTGCTCATTCACTGTCTAAAAGCTGTACAAAACAATTTAATTTTGTATTTCTCACCGTCGTTTTTTTAAGGAATTAATATTATTGCTTGAAAATTACATCATAATTAGCAACAATGTATCTTTACAGCCAAAGTTTAGAGAAATTGCAGTTGCTTAGTAAAGTTTTAATTTTAGACTCCTACATGACACTTCAACAACCTCATTAGCTCACCTCTCTATAACTCAATATTGGCGTTTTTCACTTGCTCTGTGACTTTACTTTCTCCTACATGCCTGTGCTGACCAGCTTTATCAGAGTTCACCCAGCATTCTCTGGAGCTATTTTTGATCAATGTGGTACTGTTACAGCACCATATTAAAGATGGGCATGTATACAAATGTCTGAGATGTCTTTTAGTTGTTGTTAAAAATCTAATTTTCTATGAGACTCCAGAAATTAATGGCCTAATAATGTTACTGCAATCATTACAAGGAAGAGGCAAATATATATTTTAAGTAATTTCCTACTTAGTATAAATTGAAATGAGATTTGATTGCAATACCAGGAAAAAAGATCAACACAGATGGGAGGTGTGGATAGTGGGTTGTGAGTGCTCCCGTGTGTATTCGGTTGGCTTGCTTGCTGCGTGCTTGGCATATTCTCAGTTGGATGAGAGGACATTTATGTGATGTCAGCACACATTAACCCGTCTGAAAATACATCGGAAACAAACAGAGACACATGTGCCCAGTTCCAACCAGCTCGAAGTAACAGGCCTCTGAATGGGGATGGCTCTCTGAATAACATGGAACCAATCCAAAAATAGAAATGGGTGAATGAAAAAGAGAGATTTGTGTTTTAATAAGCATCTGAGGTTCAAAATAATCTCCTGAACATTAAGTTAGCATTGTAAATTAAAGCTACAGTGTGTAATAATTACAGGGATATAAAGTCAGAAATGTAATATATTATACATAACTATGTTATTTATCATCATCTACGAGCTCAGCCTCTTAACCTTAATATTTGCGTTGCCTTAGAATTCGTTATTTATAATTACATAGGAGCGGGTCTGCAGCCATGGAGGCAGACATCTTTGCACTACGGCAGCGCAGAGCCAACAAACTAGCGATTGCGAGATCGCCCATTACGCTCGAAAGTAACTACGGCAAGTTGAGAGAGATGAACTGAGACGGTACTGAACAATAGATGGCAGTATTAAAATTATCTATGTAAACAAACCTCATCACTTGAGAAGGTAGGTGATGCGGATGTCGTGGAGGACATTTTGTCCCGTAACGCTCGCCGTACTGTTGGGGGGAGAAGCGGTGGGGGGGAGATGTTCATGTTGCTGCGGTCTGCAGTCTGACCGCTAGATGTCGCTAAAAATTACACACTGTAGCTTTAACAAAGAAGCCTCTATCTAATTAGTGTACTTTCAATAAAAGCTGTTTAACCCTGTAATGCCAAATGTATCATTTTTGATACCTACGGTTTCTGAAATGTTTTGCGTCTGACACCTTTTGCATAATTTAATGGTAAAAACTTTGCTCAAAATCCTATTGTACACAATCAGATATACCTGATAACAGAGGGCAGAAGACTACACAAAAAATTATCTTGACTTATCGCATAGTAATAAATTATTAATATCCAAAATGTATTTCTGTTTTTTCTTTTTACATATTTTGTTAAAAGGCCAAATAAGGACTTCAAACCAAAAAAAAGTAATTTTCTGTTTTGTTTTATTCTTGGATCGGGCTTTAAAGAATAAATTTAGTCATATGGGCTATAAATCAAATGCCATGCTTCCTTGCAATTGGCTGATTATTATACTGCCAATGCATTACTATTTTTAACAAATGGTAAAAAAAGAAGTGAGTCCAAATTTACATCTTAATCAGAATATAGTGTATATTTAAGCCCTCCGAAAGTGTTTCTCTATTTGTATACCATTCCATAAAGTGCAGCGAGTGATCGAATGTTAACAGCGTTGGAGAAAAAACGTGCAAAACGCATCAATGTGGAAGTTCGGAGCATTTCAAGAAAAATTAAATACGTAGAGATCCCGTTCCATCCGAAGCTTTCCTTCCCACCCTCTTCCTCCTCACCCATGCTCCGTCTCACCCTAGGCAGGACATCGCCGTCCTCCATCCTCCCGGCTTCTGCCGCCTCTGGCCTGTTTTCTTGGCCCCCATGCCACTCAAGCAACACTACGCACTCTCCTCTTACGTGAGTTTCGACGACCGGAGCAGTTGGGCAGAGGAGCGTGTCATAAACAAGCTGGCCACCTTCAGGGAAGTGTGGGATGCCCTGCTCCCTGGAGGTCACACTGGACTAGTGTCTGTTGCCCTTCAGAAGTATCTTGTGGTGATTGTTGTTCTCATTATTATTATTAGTATAATCAGCTACACCCAGAGGATTAGTGTGTACACAGGCAGGGCTGTCTGAGTGAAACGTAACATGTGACAACTTTTTCACCTCAAACTGCTTCGCCGAGAGGCTCCTGCTCCCATCGGCTTAACGTCATGCCAACAAGGGGGACATCGACAACCTCGGCAAGCTCATGGCCGCCTACAGCTTCCGGAGGATAATGCGCCGTTGGACCTCAGCCCTATTTCACAAACTGCTCAACGCGTCTTCATACAACACGCGGAACAAAAGGAAAATGTCCCCCACCCCCCAACCACAACCGCTTTTCGTTGCCTGTGTGATAGGCTCCTCTCCTACTAGCCCACAAGCGTTTTCCCTTTTCCTTTCCCCTAGCCCTCTTGTCACTTCAATCCACGTCTGCTCCATATCAGCTCACCCCAGTCTTTGTTCTGTATCCCATATATTCTCTCCCCTCGCAGTTCTTTAGTGCTGGTTTCTTGTTGTTACCCGACTCCCCATGATTGTTTTCTCCTGATTTAGATTTAGTTAGTTGAAATCTTTTCTTTGGTTATTTTCAGCCATCTTGTATTCCCCTGAGTGTGGTTTTTGTCATGATCGGTACACGAATGTGACCCAATTATGCAGAACACCACGACACAGGAAACAGATGAAAAGTTAACAGAGTTTATTGAATACAATCCAATGGTAGTATGTTCTGGTTCTGGTCCTGGGCAAACGGGTTCACCGGAGTCTGTGAGGAAGACAGTTAGTTAGCTGGGCTTTTAGCGGTTTGTCGTTTGATAGTCTCTGGTTTGTACCTGTGGGTCCTTGAATGGATCTTGGAGAGGAAGGTTGTTGGAACTGGAGAGAGTCTGATTAGCTGAGTCCGTTAGCTGCTTCAGCGTCTTGCTTCTAGAAAGGTAGCAGACCTTGACTTTGGATTTCCAGCTCTTGGTCCAGAGCTGCAAGAGAATCCAGGGGAAGTCTTCAGGTTTGGCTCTGAGGGCAGGCTCGGCGGGTTAAGCTCTACCAGAGCTTCACGAAGGAAGATCAGGTTTTCCTGGAGAGACAGAGACAAGATTAGGATCCTGTCAGGATCTCAGAGCAAGCAAAGTTCTCAGAGGTTCTGGGCTTAGGTGCTAACCAACTGGCTCAACACTGCGGCGTTGAGGCAAGGTCTGAAGACAGCTTAAGTAGAGGGTCCTCCTGATGATGGTAACGAGCAGCAGCTGTGCAGAGGGCTCTGCTCAGGAGGATCCACGGCGGACTCTGCTGGAGAAGAGAGGTACTTCTCCAGCTTCCAACAGTACCCCCCCCCCTCAACGACCGCCCCTTGGCGGTCCGGAGGAAGTAGATGGGCAGGAACGCTCATACTCCTCGATCAGGGAAGGATCGAGGATGTAAGAGCCGGGAACCCACTGACGGTCTTCAGGTCCGTAGCCCTCCCAGTCGACGAGGTACTGCCAGCCGCGACCTCGTCGACGGGAGTCCACGATGCGACGGACGGTAAAAGCCGGGTGGCCATCGACTTCCAGGGCGGGTGGTGGGGAGTCGGATGGCGGGCACAGAGGGCTAGAGACTACGGGCTTGACCTGAGAAACATGAAAGGTGGGGTGGATGCGAAGACTCGGAGGTAACTGGAGACGGACTGCGGAGGGACGGATGACCTGGGAAACCTTAAATGGACCGATGAATCTGGGAGACAGTTTCCCTTGAGGGGAATGTCTCGGGTGGACAGCCATACCTCCTGTCCGATGGCGTACTCGGGAGCGGGACGTCTCCTGGAGTCGGCAAAAAGTTTGGTGGTCTCTGATGATTTGTTGAGGGTGGTGATGGTTTCTTTCCAAATCCTTTGACAGCGACGGATGTGTTGGTTGATGGTCTTGACTGCTATCTCCTTTTCATCTGCGGGGAAAAGTGGTGGTTGGTATCCATGACTGACCTGAAATGGTGACTGGCCGGTGGAAGCTGATCTCTGGGAGTTATGGGCGTACTCGATCCAAGGTAGATACTGGCTCCAGTCGGTGGGGTTGTTGGAAGTTAGGCAGCGGAGGGTGGATTCTAGGTGCTGATTCATGCGCTCGGTCTGACCGTTGGATTGTGGATGATAACCTGAAGTCAAGGCAGACTTACAGCCCAGAGCTGAACAGAAGGCTTTCCAAACTTGTGAAACGAATTGAGGACCACGGTCTGATAGGATTTCCTGGGGAATGCCATGTAATCTGAAGACGTGTTTCACGAGAAGCTGAGCAGTCTGGAACGACGAGGGGAGCTTCCTGAGAGGGACTAAATGACAGGACTTGGAAAAACGGTCAACGATGGTGAGTATAGTGGACATACCTCGAGAGATGGGGAGACCAGTGACGAAATCTATGGCAATGTGGGACCATGGACGTGAAGGAATCGGAAGGGGTTGTAACAGACCAGAGGGTGGCTGATGCGAGGCCTTGTTTCTAGCACAAATGGGGCAGGCCAGCACATATTCCTTTACGTCCCTGTGGAGAGTGGGCCACCAGAAGCGTCTGGTGATGAGAGCGATGGTTCTACTGACTCCAGGGTGGGCCGAGAATTTGGCAGTGTGCATCCATTGAATGAGCCTGGACCTGACGGAAGACGGAACATAAGTTCTGTTAGCCGGACCGTTACCTGGGTCGGGTTCCGTGGCCAGGGCGGAGTTAATAAGATCGGAGATCTCCCAGTTCACGACTCCCACAGTACAAGAGGCCGGGAGGACTGGCTCTGGTGTCTCGGGTTGATCGACGGAGTATAGGCGCGAGAGGGAGTCTGGTTTCACATTCTTAGATCCGGGTCTGTAGGAGATAACGAGATTAAATCTGGAGAAGAAAATGGACCACCTGGATTGACGAGGGTTGGCCTGTTTGGCAGACTGGATGCTAGCAAGGTTCTTGTGATCAGTCCAGACTAGAACCGGGTGCTCAGCTCCCTCTAACCAGTGTCTCCACTCCTCCAACGCCAATTTGATGGCTAATAGTTCTCGATCTCCAACGCCGTAGTTCTGTTCTGCTGATGAGAGTCTGCGAGAGAAAAAAAGCACATGGATGAATCTTTTGATCTGAGTTGAGTCTCTGGGAAAGGACGGCTCCAACGCCAGAATCCGAAGCATCGACCTCCAGGATGAACTGTTTAGAAGGGTCGGGCTGAATTAACACTGGTGCTCTGGAAAACAAAGATTTCAGTTTGTCAAAAGCAGACTGAGCTTCGGGAGTCCATTGAAAATTCCTCTTAACTGAAGTTAAAGAGGTCAGAGGTTGAGCCGTCTGGCTATAATTTCTAATGAAACGACGGTAAAAATTGGCGAACCCCAAAAACCTTTGAAGCTGTTTTCGATTTTCAGGAATCGGCCAGTCCAAAACCGCCTTTATCTTGTCCTCAGCAGGCTTAACCTGCCCGCCCTCGAGCACAAACCCCAAAAAGGTCACTGATGGTTGGTGGAACTCACACTTTTCTGCCTTGACGAATAACTTGTTCTCCAGTAGCCTCTGTAACACCAGGCGGACATGTTTCTTGTGCTCAGTTAAGTTCCGTGAATAAATGAGTATGTCGTCTATATAGACAAAGACAAACACATTTAAAAAGTCTCTGAGAACATCATTCACTAGTGCTTGAAAGCAGGCGGGGGCGTTTGTTAAACCAAAAGGCATTGCCAGGTACTCGAACTGACCTAATGGTGTCTTGAAAGCAGTCTTCCATTCATCTCCTTCTCTGATTCTGAGGAGATGATATGCGTTTCTCAGATCCAATTTGGTGAAGACTGTTGCCCCCTGAACAGGTTCAAAAGCAGAGGCTAGGAGAGGTAGAGGGTACTTATTCTTTATGGTGATTTGGTTCAACCCTCTGTAGTCAATGCATGGTCTTAACGAACCATCCTTCTTGCCAACAAAAAAGAAACCAGCACCCAAAGGAGAAGAGGACGGGCGAATAATTCCAGCAGCTAAAGACTCGTTAATATACTTCTCCATTGTCTCTCGTTCTGGCTTGGAGATGTTATATAAACGGCTGCTGGGTAACGGTGCTCCAGGTAACAACTCAATAGCACAGTCATATGGTCTATGTGGTGGAAGGGACGTAGCACTGACCTTACTGAAAACCGGGGCCAAGTCATGGTACTCAAAGGGAACTGAAGATAGGTCAGGAGAGTCCATCTCTCCCCCACCCCTAGGAGGCCCCACCACGGGGGCTGCCGACCGAAGACAAGTCTCATGACATGACGTAGACCATGCTTCCACGTGACGTTCAGTCCAATTAATGCGTGGGTTGTGTTTCTCCAGCCATTCGAATCCAAGCACCAACGGGGAACATGCGGAGGGAATAACAAAAAATGTGATAGTTTCACGATGGTTACCTGAGAGGAGGAGCTCGAGGGGTTGGGTTTGATGAGTAACTTGGTGGAGATTTTTCCCATCAATGGCAGAGACACGGAGGGGTTGAGAAAGAGGAACAGTTTCAATCATCAATTGTTGAACGAGGTTAGAGTCTATGAGGTTCCGTTCACAGCCTGAGTCAATAAAGGCAGAAAAAGAGAGGTTCTGATTATTACAAAACAAGGTGGCAGGCAGCATCAATCGAGGAGATTTCTTAGAGTTGGTTTGGCCCGCCAGACTCCTCAGATCCTCTGGCGGGCCCTGCCTTTTGATTTTGCCGGGCAGGAAGCAATGAAATGTCCACTTTCACCACAATAGATGCAAAGTCTGCTCAAAAAACGTCTTTGTCTCTCCTCAGGAGTAAGCCGAGTGTGTCCCACCTGCATAGGTTCGACCTCCGTACCACCTGAATATGAAGCCTGAAAAGGCAGAGGGAGGGACTGGGCTTTTGGTCGGTCTGTGGGAGGAGAAGAAACAGTCACAATATTTGATGCAGAAGTAGAGGCGTGAGACCCAGAATTTCTTAACTTAGAGCTGTTTCTGGCTCTAATTCTGTTATCCAATCTAATTGTTAGTTTAATTAGATCCTCAAGGGAGGCTGGTTCGTCGAGAGTTGCCAGTTCGTCTTTAATATTCTCATTTAAGGCCATGAAATAAGCTCCCTTCAGAGCACTTTGATTCCATCCGGAAGCTGCTGCCTTAACCCGGAAGTTGATCGAAAAATCAGCCACAGATGAATCTCCCTGCTTAATACTGAAAAGAGCACGAGAGTCAATTGTTTGATCAGTTTCCTGATTAAAAACCTGGGAGAATTCAGAAATGAAATCAGAGTATCGACAGTTGAGACTTTCATCTGAGGGAAATCTGGCCTGGGCCCACTCCAAAGCTCTTCCTGTTAGTTGAGAGAGAATAAAGGTTATTTTCTTAAAGTCCGTCGAAAAGCTGTTTGGAGAGTTCTGGAACAATAATCTGCACTGAAATAAAAATCCTCTGCAATCCTTCATATTACCAGAGAATTTTTCAGGAAGGCTTGGGCGGAACTCTGATGACGTCACTGCTGGTGACCTCGGAGGGGGAACTGGACCCGGAAAAGGTTGCGCTGCCGGTGTGGCGTTAGCACTGTTCATGAAATTAGCATAGCTCTGAAGCTTTTGATTGTTAGTTTCCACAAGACAGTATAACTCACGGAGAGTCTGAGCTTGTCCATAAATTTGTGCATCTTGCTCCTCCAATCGACGGCGGATGTGTTCTGCTGGGCCTTGTGTTTGGCCGCAGTGTTCTGTCATGATCGGTACACGAATGTGACCCAATTATGCAGAACACCACGACACAGGAAACAGATGAAAAGTTAACAGAGTTTATTGAATACAATCCAATGGTAGTATGTTCTGGTTCTGGTCCTGGGCAAACGGGTTCACCGGAGTCTGTGAGGAAAACAGTTAGTTAGCTGGGCTTTTAGTGGTTTGTCCTTTGATAGTCTCTGGTTTGTACCTGTGGGTCCTTGAATGGATCTTGGAGAGGAAGGTTGTTGGAACTGGAGAGAGTCTGATTAGCTGAGTCCGTTAGCTGCTTCAGCGTCTTGCTTCTAGAAAGGTAGCAGACCTTGACTTTGGATTTCCAGCTCTTGGTCCAGAGCTGCAAGAGAATCCAGGGGAAGTCTTCAGGTTTGGCTCTGAGGGCAGGCTCGGCGGGTTAAGCTCTACCAGAGCTTCACGAAGGAAGATCAGGTTTTCCTGGAGAGACAGAGACAAGATTAGGATCCTGTCAGGATCTCAGAGCAAGCAAAGTTCTCAGAGGTTCTGGGCTTAGGTGCTAACCAACTGGCTCAACACTGCGGCATTGAGGCAAGGTCTGAAGACAGCTTAAGTAGAGGGTCCTCCTGATGATGGTAACGAGCAGCAGCTGTGCAGAGGGCTCTGCTCAGGAGGATCCACGGCGGACTCTGCTGGAGAAGAGAGGTACTTCTCCAGCTTCCAACAGTTTTTGGTTTGGCCAAGCCACTATATATGTTACCCTCATGTGTCATTGTGTTAGGTCAGTTTTTCTTAGTTGAATTTCCTTTCTTTGTTAAGTTAAAATTTAAGTATTGTTACACTTAGTTGACCTCTTTTATGTGCTGGCTCATTTATCCATTCTTTTGCATTTTGTCCATTTTTGCATCAATAAAGCGCAGATTTTTTAAGTTACCTCCTGTGTCCATTTTGCCTTTCGGCTTGGTTCTTGACAGCTGCTCATACTGAACCATGGGTTCAGTTTTATTCCTGTTAAAAGGGAGTTTTTCCTCTCCACTTCCGCTATAAGCATGCTTATTGTGAGTGATTGCCTTCACGCCAATGAGTCAATGCAATCAGCTGGTTTTCTTTAGATAGAAAACTTTGAATCAGTTTGGCTGTATGATCTGGTGAACTGTAAAGTGCCTTGAGATGACATGTGTTGTAAATTGGCGCTACATAAAAAAAAACGAGTTGAACTGAATGATGAAAAAAAAAATCATGTTTTAAAACAACACCAAAAAAAAAAAAGATTATTTTTAAACCAACTTTTTAAACCAACTTACAGTAAGTCACACAGCAAGAAGACTACTTTGTATTTTTAAGGTATAGTGGTTATCAGGGCATCAGGCCTAACTGGAAAGTGACATGGGAGAAAAAAAACAAAAATAAAAACAGAAAAGTAAATGGAACCATTTATTCAACATTTAGCCTATGCCTATGGCTTTCCATGGAGAGTTCCCCAACCACCTCGATCAGTAATAACACTGTATTGTATTTGTCTGAAATGGTGGGATGTGCCAGTGGTTTGATTACAATTTTTTTTTTCCAGCTCTAATGCAGTACATTGTTTGTCTGCAGCTGAAGATCAAAAGGAGTTATGTTTTGTATTATGATTATTTTTAAAATATATATTTTTCTAACAAAACTACACAGTTGTGAACTGGCCTTGATACTATTTGTCATGGTTAAACAAAATGACCTAAGCTTAATGATCCGAGATTGAGACCAAGCTGATGGATATATACTGTTGTGTTTGTGTTTATACCAATGAATACGAATTTGTTGATTGCACCTTTCCTTGTAAATATTGTGTACCAATCACTTTTGTTGGTGGAATTGTCTCTTTGAAACAAATTTATGCATTCATTAGCATTTAAAGTTATAATTTTATTAAACCTTTATATATGACATTATTCACCCAAAGTCGAGGTAACATTTTCTTCTAAGCTTTTTACAGATGTTTATGAATGGTGTCACTAAAGCACGCACAAATTCATATTCTCTGAGATAGCCTTGTTTTTTTATTCAGGAACCTCTTAACAGCCTCCCAATTTTGGGAAATTCTTACCTGTTTTGCATACCCAAAGGAAAAAGCAAATAATTTAGGAACTGTAAACCCAAATTACATGTGCAATACATTATTTGAAAGCTACTGCCATCTAGGTTCTGAATAAATAAATGAAAAATTGGGTGAGTAGAACACAGACCAAGCTGCATCAGTTCAAACATGACTCAAAGTTGTTCTTAAAAATGATAGGTCTTTTTTAAAGACAAGCTTGAGAAAAGGCAGGTCTCATTGTTCTACATCATGTCAACCACAAATGCAGAAAATTTCAGACCTCTAGCTACAACAGTTCTAGAACATTGGGCTTTGAACTTTTGGTTCCCAAAAATCTCCAAATGTGCCAAATTGTGCCAAATGCTTTTGCTATGCTTTGCTTAACTATTTGAACCATAGAATAACACTGAAGCATTTTGATGGCCATAAAACATTTATGAAGTCTTTTCCACTTCTTTTCAGATTCAGTGTATATAACAAAATGTAACATATTTACACCTATAATAATATTACAATCTATATAAGATAGTGAAACTGCTGCTTTTAAATCTAAAATAAACCACAGTGCCTTTTCTGAGCTGTATTTAATTTTTCTTCAGCCTTAGGCATTGTAATAAAACAAAATCAGCATCCAAACAAAAAAAAATAGGACTGTTGTTATCGTTTAGCTTGGAGCTGAGCGCACTGATCCATGCAGTCGCAAGCCGGTAAAGCGGGGTCTGCCTTTTATAACCTTCCCATGTGTAGGCTTGTTTGAAACCCTATTGCATTGGCTACAAACCCCAAAAGTCCATGTGGTCTCAACCAATAAAAGCTGGACTCTATGAGGCGTAATATTGTGCTACTCAGTGCATCACTAGCTGACAGGAAGTGAGATTTCAGTGACTGGATCTGGCTCAAATCACGTCATAATAAGATGCAAAACTTTTGTCTTTAGCATTAGCTATGACCAACTAACTTTTCTGAGGTCAACAAATGGACGTTATTGGCGATTTTCTCATCATGGAATATTTTTATTAAGAATATGCTGGATTACTTTTTATCTATGGGCCCTTATGGACAAATGAAGTGTAAATAATTAAAGATTGGATTTATAAAATGGCTTCTGGATGCCTTCAAAGGTATGTAGTTGTGGCTGCTTTACAACATCTAAAATGTCTATATTGGTAAACATTTTACCGGTGAAATTTTCATGCGTTCTGAGTTATTAGTTGTAAATGCATCGAACTGGTGGGTTTTTAAAATTGATCCAACTGTCTGAAGTTGTCTGTGAAACAAAAAGAAAAAAACTTTGACACTTGGAAAGCTATAATAAACAGTGATATAATGACTGTCCTTTTCTATTTTGCTAGTAGTTTAGAGTTCATTGTTGTGTTATCCTTGCTGATACCTTTGTCACCTTTGAGATGTTGCAATGCGTTATAAAACACTTGGTATTGCTAGGTTTGCAGGTTTGTGTGTGTATGTGTGGCAGTGCCGATCCTACCCTGTCCGACTGATTGGATCCAACCAGAACTCATTTCCAATCATCAGGCAGCTTTTAAGAATAAGAATGAAGACACCACATGATTATTTGAAACAGGCTGACCTTCAGAGCCTCCAGTAAGTTTTTGCTCCTCTCAGTTGATGCTCACAGGCTTTTGCTCTTCCTGCTGCAGTTCCAATGGAGTCAAAAATTCCCCATTACGGAGATAAGCGTTTGACAGAAGACATACTGCCTAGATTTTACCTTAAGTAATAACGCATACACTTAGCAAATGAAAATAGTAATAATAAAAGCAGATGAAATATGGACAGAATTGGTTAATTTTCTCTACCCTTCATCTGCACACCCTTCAAATGACTTACTAACAGGTAAAATGTGTCTCCAGCTGAGGAATGAGCTTAAACAGACGTCTGTGATCAGTTCGCAAGAGTTGTGCTGGCATTGTGTATGCCATTACTTAGTGAAATACATTAGTGAGTGTGCAAAGGCATAAAGATGACTGGTTTAGGGTTCTGTTTGAGATAGTATTAGAAGCTAAACCCTGCTGTGACTGACAGCATAATAAACTCTAAAGATTTTCAATTTTATAACAACTCTATCAGAATGGCATTAGTGCCAATGCATTTCTATTTAACAGGCTGACAGTTCAAATGCTAATCATATTTCCAATCTATATACTAATACAGGTGCTACAATTTTTGTTAAAATCTCCTAGATTTAAGTCCTCCCACTGTCCTAGTCTCATAATGCCACAACACATACATACATTTTATCTCACCTGCAGTCTCATCCCTGTGTCCTTGCCATTAATTGTTTTGAGGCTTTGATGAGGGCTTTGATTGCTTAATGATTGACAGGCTAAACACACTTCAACACTTCAATGATCACATCACTGTCTAGTAATTTTAACATTATATCACATAACATTTTTACATTATACAGTATCATATCAAGGTTGTCACGGTTAAGAACAGGGGACCCAGTATTCAGGCAAGAAAGACAGTGGGATGACTCAAAAAGCATTTTATTAAAATAAACAGGTCTGTCATAGCAGCTGCTAGGACGTTTGAAGCAGGAAACACTGGTTTACAAGTTCAGTCTATAGCCAGAGAACGAGATAGCAGCCCACCGGCTGGATCCTAACAAGATGTGCCAGGTGCTGCCCAGAGTGTCCCAGGTGCTGCAGCCCTGGAGAACATGCAGGAGTCCAATGCTAGGTCTGGCTAAAAGATCAGAACGGGAACAGGCAGGCTCAGTAGTTGAGAGTCAGAACAGGTCAGTATCAGGAAATCAAAACACTAAGGCAGAGGTCTTCAACAGGGGTCCGTGACCCCTAGGGGGTCCACCGAGGTACTGCAAGGGGGTCCCGAAAGTTTTGGTTGATTAGACTTTCCTGTTTTTTTTATATTCCCCCCTGCAATTTTTTCCACTAATTGAAATGTCTTTAAATACACATTAACATGAATTCATCACACTGTAGTAAACAGATAAATGGAGGCAGAAGATATCTTTCAGTCATCAATGCACACATTCAGCGACACACAGGAGCTCTTTCAAGCTGGGCACCGTTTCATTCACAACTCCTGTCCCATCAACCAGGAATCAGAATCAGAAGTACTTTAACAATCCCAGGAAGAAATTACTTTTGTTACATTACTCCATTTGTAATAGAGTAATAGGACCAGTTTGATTGAACACAATTTCACACAATATATATAAGTAGGGTGTTCCCGCTCCATCTTGCCATCAGTTTGGGGGTCCTTGGCCTGGAAAACGTTGAAGAACCCTGCACTAATGTAATGCTAAAAGCACACTTGCCACTGGCATAAGAGAACAGGAATAATCTGACCCTGGTGACTGGGTGCAAGCACCTTAAATAGCAGCAGAGGCAGGTGGGTCAGATGAGCAGTGATGAGAAACCAGGCAGAGTTAGACAGGTGAATGAAATGAATAATTAAGCCAGTCATCACTGCCAAGATCATGACAAAAATAGCATTTTTAAAAGATGTTTATAAAACATAGTTCTCCAAATATGGACTTGGTGCTTATTACACTAGGTGATACTTAACTCTTTCAAGTTCTATTTATATTCTGGGTAACATTATTAATGACAGATAAAATAAAATAAAAAACAATAGTAATTTTTGCTGCTGTAATGTTACAGGAATACTTATAATTCAATTCAGTTTTAATTATCCAGTCCCAATTCCCCACACATGTTATCTCGAGGCGCTTTAAGAAGACAATTAAACAAATCGTGCACACAGATGGGTTTTAAGGTTCCTCTCTAAATAAACCCAGTCACTGCATTGAGTTATTGATTTTGTAGGACTCACTCCTCCTGGATGAGCATGTACCAACAGTAGACATATGCTTGCATTGTGTCATTAACTCTTAACCCTGTAGCAAACCCTCACGGATTGGCAGTGGAGAGGAAAAACTCCCTTTTAACAGGAAGAAACCACCAGCAGAACAAGGCACAGTGAGTGGCCTTCTGGCAAGGCCATCTGGGGGTTCAAGAAAACAAGAGCAGACACACAAAACAAACATTGAGGCACTGGTCCAAAAATACATTCTGTGTTAGAGAAGGTAACTGTAAACGAGCTCCATATGTGTGTCTGTCAAGGAAAGAAAGTTAAACAAATTAGTTCTGTGCAAATTTCTATGTCAAAAAGATTGGAAGAGAGTACAAACAGTCACTCACACTAAAAACCTGTATGTAAATCTATGCTTCAAAGAGAAACAACACTAAACTCCGAGACACATACCCAACTGCATAATATATAATTGGACGGTGTTGTACAGCATCAGCAGCCCTGCTGAAGCCTCCCTCGGTGGTGTCACAGCTAAATAGTATGTTTTTCTAGATCTGGAGCAGTATAGCCTCAGAGATGACAAAGAGTAACCTGAGCAAATCAAACTATAAGCTTTATCAAAAAGGAACGTTTTAAACATGTCTTAAAATTGGAGAGTTTCTGCCTCATGCTTTAAAGTGAATTCTTGTTTGACAGGGGAACCTGCTGTCTAAAAGATTTTCTGCCAATTGTACTTTTATAAATTTTAGGAACCACCATTAAAACTGCAGATTAAGAGCAAAGTGCTCTGTTAGGAACATAAAGAACAATCAAATATCTGATCAAAGATGTATTTTAATTATTTAGGGCCTTATATGTGCAGAAGAGGATTTATTAATTTTTTTTTCTGGATGCCAATGAAGGGAAGCTAAAATCTGAGCAATATGAGATCCCTGCAAACTTGCTGTTTTGGATATGCTGAGCACTTTCAACTCTGTTTGGTTGACCTTTTTACAGTGAAGAATTGCTATAACAGAACCTTGAAGTAGCCAATGCTGTCATGATATGCTCTGATAGCTGGCCTTAAGTGTTCATTACACTCATCTGCCTAACTCTGCCCGGTCTGTAATTTTTGCTGATCTCACCCACCTGCGTCTGTTTCTTTATATTGGGCTCAGTTCCAGCTATCGGGCCAGATCATTGTTTGTTCCCTGTTTGCCTTCTGTTTGTATCCTGTCTTTCGGTTTCATTTGTTTTAGTTATTTCCAAGGTTCATGATCTCGTTTCCAGTAGGATATTATTCTTTAGCCTTGTCTTCAGGACAGGATATTCCCTGATTCCATTCCCTCTCACCCACTGGCCCTGTCTGTCCCAATCTGATCTGTTTTCCTGAGCCAACTTTGGACTCCTACTGGATTCTGCTTGTCCTCTTTGGGGAATATCTCCCAGGACACGCTCCTGGACCTGTCTGACTCAAAACCGGCCTTCACTCTCTGTGGGTTCCAGGAACCTGGGTGTGTCTGGTCTGACCAGGCCTTCTGGGCGGCCCCACACCACATCTGTTTGGCAGCCCATCGGCTGGATCAGGTAAGTTACTTACTCACTTTATCATCTCCTGTCAGATGATCGTGGTCACTTACCTGTGTTTCTCCCCCCAGAGAGTCAGAGATGGGTTGCGCCCCACCCCCTGCAGGTGCTGCAGGTCTGCAGCTTTACAGTTCGGCACTTTTGTTCTGTTCTGTTTGTTTGTTCTGTACATAGACAGGTATGGGGAGGGACAGGCTAACAAAAGAAGCCAAACAAGGGCTTGTTAGGCTACTGTATAGCCTAGAACTCAACGCTATTCCTGACATTTTGAATTAAAAAAGCTTTATGGAAGGGAAGCGAAACGTTTACAAACTTGGAAACAGAGTCCGATGGATTGTTTTTTTTTTACCTTTTTTTGGAATGTCTACCACGATCAAAGCTACAGGGAGCATGTAGATATTGAATAGTAGGGAACCCAGAATGAAGACTTGAAGTGCTGTACCAGAAAAGCCGACCCAGTTTTCCAGATGCTGTAATAAAATCAAGTGATCAACAGTATCAAACACTACACTGAAGTCGACTGCAGACGATGAGCCAGCACGGCATCTTCGGCAGTGAAGGGTCTTCATATTCTGGACGGATTTTCTCCTCAACTCCCCTCTTTTTCTGCCATCCAGACATGTGTTCTGAGGTTTAAACGAAACTCAATCTACACCCAGGCCTACACCGAATACTAAAGGGTACCCATTTGGTTTGACACCTTTAGTAATAAGGTGTGTGGCCCACAAAGTTTATGTTTTTAGTAAATGTGTATATTTATGGTTCAGTGTTACAAGGATATCTCATTTACCTGAAAAAAACGGTTTCAGGAAGATTATTTTCTTTTAGAAAGAGGGAGTATTAAGCTACAGTTTCTGTTGAAAAAAAGGGAATTCATCCAGAGTTTAAGGATATAAAGGTAATTTATTAAAAAAAAAAAAAACAGTGTGTGGTGTATTTTATTACTTTAAATGAGTAATTCATTTATTTCTGAGTGTAAAATCTTGATTAATCCTATTAGCTCAGAGGTAAGTTAAAAACAGTGCATTTGTGTAAACTTAAAAAAAAAATACAAAACAAATATTAAATTTGAGTTAATCTGGTTTAAGTGTAGTTTGAGATTTATATATTAGACAAACCCAAAAGCCCTGCCCTCATCTCTATTGTTACTTAGGGGAGCGCTACACACATAACTAAGTACTTACTTGTATTATATATTATTAAGTATTAATAACACACACACTACACAGTAATCCACTGTTATGGTTCACCCACCCCTAGGCATGCGTCCCAAACCTTGAGGTCCTCTCCCTCAGGTAAATATTAATGAGGTTACTGTTTTTTGTTTTTTTTCTTTTTCCTTTAAATCCATTGAAAAAACAAAGGAAAAGAGAGAAACTAAACAGGTTTACCTGATCGATTGCACAATGTTTTGTTTTATTCTATTTTATATCATTTATGTTAAGTGTTTTATTTTTTGTCTCCATTTTTTACTACATTTTTCTTCTACGCAGGGGGTCTACCACGACAGCAAATGAACCTGAGCACGGCTTACAGGGCAATAGCTACAGTACCCTGGGGAACAATGGTAACTGCCTGGTGTTCACCCTCGTAGTGGCCGTCGTGATGGACTGCCGGGGCAGGGCGAAAAGAATGACCGCAGACAGACACAGGCTCCACCTGTTGGCGCCTGACCTCCTGTGCGCACACATGCTGCCCTTTCTGGTCACAAGAACGTTCGACGGCTGGCCCTTTGCTGGCTTCCTGTGTGCGTCTGTGCACGTGGTCCACATGGCCAGCCTGCAAGGTGGCGTCCTGATCCTGCCCTTCATGAACGTGGACATGTACCTGGTGCAGGGCTGTCTACATCGGAGCGTGGCCCACCCGCCCCACCCATACTTGCCCATACGTCCCCATACCTGCCCAAACCCGCATGTACGGGGACAGGGACATTGAGCCTGATTGTTTTTTGTGCCAGGGGAGGCTTTAGACTGTATAAGTGAATGACAATAGCAAAGTATTTATTTGCTCCTTAGCTAAGGAAGCCCGATCTCAGGAGGTTAGCGTCCTGAATTGGGATCACAACATTATGCGTGTTGAAAGAGAACTTGGTGTATAATAGTACGTAGAGACAGAGTAATCTAAATTTAGAATCCAGCTTCAAGACAAGCCACTTACCCAACGTGGGATAGTATTGATGGTTAGTTCCATTTATGACCTGCTTGGAATGCTGGCTCCGGTTATTCATCCTGTTAAACAGATCCTACAGGAACTCTGCCATTTAAAGCTTGGATGGGTTGAGATGATTCCTGAAAGTTGTATCAAAAATGGTCTAATTAGATTAGAAACTTAAGCTTGCTTAAAGACTATGTGGTTAAGAGATGCCACAAACTTGATGGTTTAGGAAAACTCAGCACAGCTTCATTATTTTGCTGATGCAGTCACCTGTATATAAAGGAGGGTCTGAGGCGAGAAAAATGTGAAAATACAGTATATCTATTGTATTGTATTGTATTATATTTTATGCTTTGCGTTACAAATGCCTCACGTGCCTGGCCAGAAACAGTGGAGAGAGGATCTAAATATAACTGCAGCACACTGCTGAGCATGCCTAATATAATTGAGCAAGTTTTTTTTATATATATCCTTGTTAAATATGAATGGGATTAAGTTCTCCCAGCTGCTGATTTATTGAGGGACTATTATTTAATTATTTTGAGATGCATCATTTTTATTCTCTGATTCTGTAAATGTGTTGATTATCCCAGACATTCAAAACTCACTGAAATACACAAGCTGTTTTAATGCACATATAGCAGAATAATGTCACTACAGAAGTTGCTTTCGATAAAGACAAGACCCCCTTAACATTCCTTGTATAAATATATCATGAATCATCCTCAATGCACGATCCACAGGAAGGTCTTTGATGTCCGCCAGGTTGCTAAACTGATTGAAATCAAGATCTTCAAACTGCAAAATGAATCTTCCTCTCAGACCAAGGTTGGTTCGCAACACCTGGTATAATTCCTCAACACTTGAAGGGATGGTTTCAACTGAAAGACGTCTGATGTCAGTTTCTGACACTACAACACAAAGAAGCATTATAGAGCACTTTCACCTGGACGAGGAAAAAAAAGACAAAAAAAATCCACTTTCAGTATAAAAAATCTAATAAATGGCATTAGGATCACGTCAGACTGCAGACAACAGTTTCTCAAATCAGAATATTATTAGTTTTTTTCTTTTTTTGTGAGCATTAATTTGATGTTTTCCATAACCATGAATACCACGTGGAATCTTATAAATCTATTCTGATTTTGACCACATTTTTATGTTGCCCTAACTAGAATGTTTTAGTGAGTGCTATTGTTGTACTAAGCTGTATTTCGTAAAGTGTTTCTAGTAGCTGTCACGAGACAATCTAGGTGAGATTAGACATGATATTGGGTTCATGAGAATAAGAAAATAAATTATATACAATTTCTAAGGAATCAACCATGATGAAATATGAGCGCTCCATCTATCAATTTTGTAAGAATTTTTCCCAGTTATTAAATTCTTATTTTATTAGTTAATGCTATTACCTTATCAACCTTGGCATGCATGAAAACCTGTCAATATGTTAAGAGGGCATTCTCGCTTCACACCATCAACGGGTAAAAGTTCACTTTGGTTCAACAAATTGATAGCTTCATCATACAAATCTGGTGTTCGTAAAACAAAGGTACCAAACATCTGAAATCTGTATTTCTTCACTGCTACAGAGACAAAACCTACCGGTACTAAATCTGTCCACATTAAAGGACTCTTTGAATCCACCTTAAGAGTGTGCAGCCAAGTTGTCTGCAGTCACAATTATATGGTTCCTTTTACATTACAAGCAATTTCCCTAACAAACACACTGACTGTTTCTAGGTACTGTATGTCCTTAATCACTGGTTCCAAAACACTGCTATAGCCATAAATCTTCACATGTTCAGTCTTGCACAGTAAAGCTAGGTAAACAGTGGTGATGGTAAATTGGCAAGCACCCAATATACACCACAGACTTTATGTTTTTTTTGGATGTGCCTATGGGATTGCAAATTTCAAAATCATTAATGTACAAAGTAATGCATAAACTAACATCTTCATCAGAGAGAATCTGATTTATTTAAAGTACTCAACATCCAGACATGACTTTAACTGCCGAGTGTTCACCTGACCTGTTTACCCTTAACTCACCATCACCTCTACATCACCTCTTTTGAGAATTTCTGAAATAATATGCATACTCATCATTGTTTACAAAGGTTTGACTGTGGCATTTTACAACAGTCAGGTTTGAAATCACCAAATTTTGCAGCATGTCGATGTTTTAAACTCTGATGAGCAGTAAAAGTTGAGATTACCATTGACTTAAAAGAGCACCCCATAAATGGGCAATTCACAGTTTCTTAGGCTGTCAAGTTTGATGTTGGTTGGTGCTGAAAAAGTACAGAGTTCACAGCATAATTTAGCAACTAGATATGATCTTATTTTATGTTCCTTGATATGTTTCCCAAAATCCACATGGGATTTGAGCACAATTGGACAGTTGTGGTAGGATGATTGTCTTTGTAGTGACTCACTATTGTTCTTTCGATTTAAAAACTTGCTGCTCTACTTCATTCCCAGTTTTAGCCTATCTTTAATGATTTAACACTTTGTACCTAAAAAAGCAAAGACCCCAAGTCTTTAGAGTATGGTAAAAAAAAAAAAAAAAAAAAACACTATACACTGCAACAATAACAAAACATTAAACTTTTCAGGATGAAAAAATAAAAAAGGAGAAAAAGATTTGTGAGCAGATTTGTGAGTAACATTAATCTAAAGGACTTTGCTTATCAATATAACCATATGCTTCAGTGACTGACAAAACTCATCTTTTATACATTAAGTTTAGAAAAAAATATGACAGTTTTAGCTTTCTGGTAATAAGATGCAATTAACAGAGCTATCATATGTGTAACTAGAACACTGTGTATGTTCAATATGCACTAATATCAGATTTCTCATCAATTGAATCTTCCTTGGTCAGAGGGAATATGTCAACTCCAGCGGTGCAGCTTAGAAGGTTTATTGATGGATTAATAGAAGCAGGTACATTGGAGATGATGGTATAGATGATGATGAGGTGCCTATATTTGGTTTGTTAGGTATATGTATGTGGGTGTAAGGTTATCTAAAACAGAAGAAACAATGAAGGTGTATATTTATAGCCATGCAGGCAAAACGGCTAAACATAAATGCAAATCCCGGACGATATTGAAATTATGAATATTGAAATATTGATAGTTTTTTTAGGTATAAAATGTAGGACATGCCCCGGAAAAGGAGTACGTCTGGTCACCCTACCATATCAACAATTGAATTGTTTTAGTGAGTAAATGCTTGTTGCTATAATGCGTCTGTGCTCAGCAGCTTCGCTCGTTTTAAACCAACCAATCAGTGCACACTTCATCTAAATATTCATGAGCATACCATAAAAGGAAGGAAACCTGATGTTTCATTCTAGGCCTTTTAACCAGGCTTGAATTAGGGCTCATAGAACAGCAAATATGCCATTTTCAGCTCAACCAATGTTACACACCCTATTCAGTGACCTTAAGGACCAGAACCAAATACCCTATAGAATCATCCTATGACCCCTTTAATGGTGGATGCTATTTTTATGTCACTGAACCACCCAGATGTACAGAAAATCAACTTGCTCAGCTACGTGAAATTGGAACTACAAAATGAATAGATGCATCATGGGTAATGTGGCCTTACTGTAACTAAACAGACAAACTTATAACAGTAACTGAAAATAGTTAGGAGAATACTACACTATATAATTAATAAGAGAAAACTTGCTGATGGGCAGAATTGGCAAGTTTGCTTTACAGTTTATAAATGCCGGGACAGAGAGGACCTGTTCTTGAATATGATGATGAGGTTGACACTTGCTAGCTACCTGCATTTATTCAATATAATTTTAAGTACAATGTGGTGCTGTTGAGCTAGGTTCACGTCCACAAACGCGACTGCAATTATCAGGATGTTATTATAATATAACTTGTGTAAAAATGTTAGAGAGAGATGTTTATCCAAGAAAATGTTGATAAGTTTAACTTACCTTGTTTAACTCGCTTCTCTCAGGTTTCTCATTCAAAAATGTCCCGCCGAAATTCTGCGATGCCAGGTAGTCCTGATATGGCTGACAAAAAGAAACCATCCATTACTCTGCTTTCCACATCCTCAATAAGCTGAGGTGGTCAGCTTCTTCGATTGATAGGCAACTGAGGGGAGCACTTGTTAAAATGTGACAAAAATCTTGGCATAATTTTGAGTCCCTTATCATATCAACACCAAACCTCCAGTACTATTTATGGCACATTAATATTGCTGCCACACCTGTGGTTGTGATTAGTCCCGAAGTGATCCGGTATTTTAGAAAACTCAAAATATTAAGTAATGTTGACATGTTCAAATTTACATTTCATTGAACTGGCTTATAACCTTGAGTTGGAATGTCAGCAACTCATTAATTTAAGGTCAACCTTAAGAACTCCCAATGTTAAGTGTAGGTAAATTAAAGAAATACATTAACTTTGACTAACTGAAGGTGTGGCTTTTTACAGTGTAGGTTGTTGAGAAGTTTTTCATCACACAGAGAAAGTCAAATGTACGATCAGTGAGGACATCCTGGATGAGATGTTCCTTACTAAATATTGAACTTTACTATTTCTCTGAATAGAGTTCAATATGTGGGCAAAGGGTAACAGGATTACCTTATAGATTTGCCTGCTGAGACTGGGCAGTGCAAGGGAGGAGTGCACTTGATTCTTTGTGCACTCCAGATGTGTGGAGATAGTAGAACCATTCAAGACTGCCAGATTTGCTGGAGATTTATATGTAAACATGTCTTATTAAAAGTCTGATTATTTACAGAGTGTCCAATGTTTTTTTTTTTTTTTTTTCACAACAGACTCTTTCGAAAACCACAAAAAATGAAATCTCTTTAGGCCTTGGCAGTGATACAAGTAGTGATCATGTTTAATGAAAAGGAACAATCCAGTAATTTTTTTAAAATACATTTTTGTCTGTATTTCACTTACTTGTAGGAAACAGAGGCTCTATCTTCCTTAATCCCCAGAGGACAATGAGCCTGTATGAGCCATACAGGTAGTGTCTAAACTATAAATAAACATGATAATCAAGGCAAATACCTCATTGCACCCTATCAGACAGGGAAAATTGCATGTATGTTTTTGATAAAGTAAAAAGACATGCATATAAAATGTAGCCCACCCAAACCACTTCATATGAAACAGACTTAAGGCAACCAAAGGGAGGGTGGACAAAAGATGAAACATTCTAGAGTTAGATACAGGTGGTAGGTGCAGTGAAAGATGGTAAAGCTGCGACATTGCAAAACCCAGTGTACAACATTAAAATACCTCTGAGATAAAGTCACGTGGTCATAAAAGTGACTGCCTGCAACAGGTGACATAAATACAGACTTCTTCAGATGCAGTAAAAGCTGTAGTTTAGAATTCTCTGCTGGAGATCATATGCACTCAGATTCCAGGAATATGGTAACTTTATGATGGATTCCTAGAATAGATAAAATATTTAAATTCACTATCATGCACAGCCTTTACAAAGCTCTTAAGATGAAATTCACTGATGCCCTTATTCATTTCATGCCACAGCTCCAGAATTTATGCCCATGATTATGCATGATGATGCAAATGCATCAGATAATACGAATCATTAAAGCAAGTTAAGTAGCAAAATATTTAGCTACAAATGTGTCATTAAGCATCAAATTCTGTAACACCATAACTAAATTGAGTTGATTTAAGTTCATTTATACTTCTAATAAAATGAAGATGTTATTTTAAGTCAGTTCATAAGACACACAGGTTCTGATAAGGTAAGCTAAGGTAATTTTGTTGTCTATCACAATTCCTGACATGGATGTTTATCTTTGACATCTGACAGTGGGTTATATCTAAGGGTGTGCAAAATAATCGTAAAATCGATGAATCGTGATTCTAATTTTTGTGATCTACTGAATCGATTCTTGAAGGCAAGAATCGATTATAAAAAAAAAAAAAAAATGAACAAATAAAATACATTAATGGTTGGCGCACATCAATCAAACCAAGTGGAATACAACTTCCAGTCCAGCAGATGTCGCTGCGGATGTGTTGACGCCTGCTGCTTTGTGTCATAAGCATGTCCGGGCTGATTATCCTCATTTTGTTATTTTAAGTTTGATGAATCCTAAGATCTTTTTGTTGGTGTGTCCATGCCAGTAATAGTAATATTTCTGTCCAGTATTTGTTTTCATGGCAACACCTCCAAAAGTAATTTCAATAAATACAGCTATGTATGAATTCAGTTGCTTTCAGTTATGTATCAATTGAAGACGCTATCCAGATCACACCCAGCCAGTCAGCCACTGGTAAGGGCTGTATCTTTTTCTTACAGTGTTCAGTGAAAATATCACAATGCATCGCAATATTTCAAGTATCGTGATGCATCGTGATAGAATCGCATCGTGGCATGTGAATCGTGATTCGAATCGAATCGTGACTTCTTTGCCAATACCCACCCCTAAACTACACATCATTTAGAAGGCAAATCTAAAAGAATTGCATAAAAATGCTATTTAGCACACTTAAAGTGCCATAAAACACAATATTAAAATAAATACCATAAATTAAATATGATCGACAAAACCCACTCCCACAGACTGACACTGGGTCCCTGAGCAAGACCCTTAACCCACACTGCTCCCTGGGCACCGCACAATGGCAGCCCACTGCTTCCCAAGGGGGATCAGTTAAATGCAGAGTTCTTTTTTTTTCTCTGTATTTGTGACAGTTTAATGACAATAAATAGATAAATAGAGCTGAAAAAAGGAGAATGTATTTAAAAGACAAAGAAACAGCACTACAGCTGCAAAGGAGATGAAGAAAATTGCTGCTCGAGTTAATGTAAGTTTATATGAAGTGGGCTATGGCAAGCCGTTTTTATATTTTGCAACAATCTTCACCCTGTTGATTTTCTCTAAGTTTTTCAGTTTCAAGATCATCCAGGTTTTTCCTTCTTTTCTAGCTTTATTGGTGTGTTCTGGTGTGTTAGGATTTTCTTAGCTTGTCCTCTGTTGCCCCCTTTTGTTTTCTTTTCTCTTTGCTTCCTCATCAGCTCTACTCACACCTGTTCCTTATCAGCTCGTTAGTCCTGCCTTTGTTCAGTCAGCCATAAATACACTCCCCCTCACTGCATGAAAAGTGGGATTTTCGTCAATATACGGCACTGTAGATTGTCGTGGAACTTCAGGTTAGCGGCAGTTTACGGCAATTTGCAGGCTTCGACGAAAACTCCCGTAAATTGTCAGAAATTGACGTGGAATTTCTTAGGCAGTGTTCCCCCCATGCCTCCCCCCCATGGAATTCTAGGGGAGGCTTTAACATGTAAATGAACATGCTGTGAGCTATACAAATGCAAACCAGGGTTGCAACCCTGGGTAAGAAAATCTCTGATACAAAGAGATCAGGTATAGCCTCTTACATTTTAGCTTGAATTGATTTATTTAATTAAAGTATAGAGACCAAAACAGATCTTTAGCTGACAGAGCAATACATTTAGAGCAGTAATTATTTTTTTTTAAATTTGCATTTAAGATAAAAAATAAAATGTTGTCTGTCAATATGCTCAATTCACAATTACTTAAGTGGAAAAGTTTCAAGAAATGATTCTGAGCTGATTCACTTTATAACATGGCGCATTATCCTGTTGGAAGTAGCCATCAGAAGATTGGTACACTGTGGTCATAAGGACATAGGTCAGCATGCTAAATTGGTTTTAAGTGGCCCAAAGTGTGGCAATAAATATCCCCCAAATAGATGGTAGAAATAGATCAGGCTCAGTATAGCCTAATTATAGACTCTTACATTTTAGCTTGAATTGATTTATTTAATTAAAGTACGCTAGATTACTGTGTATGCAAATGTTATGTAAAAAAAATACACAAAATAATTTACTTCAAAAATTAGTTTTAATCAGAATCAGTTGGCTGTAATGGTTAATTTTTTTTTTAGATTTCCACTTTTTTTTTGTTATTGAATATATAAGAAAACAATAACAATCTCAAATAACAAGTCAATAACAAATATTTCAATACAAGAAGAAATATCACAACTCCTGCTTTTGAAAAATAAAATTAAATGCACAGGCTGGAACAAAGTATAAAATAAAATAAAATAAATAAAAATAAATAAAATAATAATAGTAGTTAAAGTAAATTAATCAGTGGGGACTACCAACTGAAATTCTTCAATTAACTCAAACAATTTAATTGCATTTAAATTCTGACTCAGACATCTTTTGAAAAGGGAAAGTTCATTTTTGAGAGCAGAGATTGAGAGGGAGCATTTTGCATAGCGACATTTATGGATATAATACTTTGTTACAATTATTAGAATATTGATTAAAAATTCCAATTTTTTTTTTCTTTAATGGATAAACCGAATTGAATGTTTTGCCAGGAAATAAAATCTAAATTTATTGTTTTAGTTTTTGGGAATATATACAAACTATGCTCTAATTTCTAGATACCGATCTGTTTTTACTATAATTTAATTTGACAAACCGGGTCTTCTCTACATTCTTTTTTCTGTTTGGTGCGATTGCAATAGCGGGTCTTGATCTGGACGGACCGGAGGGGAGCAAAAAATAGCTCAGCTCCGTATTTTGACGGTGAAGGACGGAGAAGACGTACGTGGGCGGTGACGAGCGGAGGATGTGGAACAGCTCTCATTGATTTACATGACAGACAAGTAATACAGATAGTAGGATGGACATTTTATTAGAAATAAATCATACACTGTTCAGAATACGAAACATGGGGCTGATAGTTACATTTGTGTGGGTTCCAGCACATATTGGGGTGGAAGGAAACGAGAGGGCAGATAAAATGGCAAAAAGGGCAATTAAACATTCTATTAGTTTTATAGTTAAAATAAGTAAATCAGAAGGAAAGAGTATTATTAAAGAGAAACTTATGGAAATTTGGCAAAAAAGGTGGGATGAAGATAAAACAGGAAGATGGTTTTATAAAATTCAGAAGATGGTAGGAGAAAGAAGAAATGGAAGAAGAAATAGAAAGGATGAAAGAGTGATAACAAGGTTAAGATTTGGTCATACAGGACTTAATCATACACTTTTTAAAATACAAAAACATAAAACGGGCAAATGTGATTTCTGTGATAAATATGAAACCATAGAACATGTTATATTAGAATGTCATAAATATGAAAAAGAGAGAAGATATATGAGAAGAGAGTTTGAAGACATTAAGGAGAAGGTTAATTTATTAGATATACTGAGGAAAAATTTAGGGAGTAAACACATACAAATAATTATTCGATTTCTAAAGAAAACGAAATTATTCCATAGAATTTAATTATAGTAAGTGTGTTTGTGAGTGAAGGAATGATATACAAAGCTGTGCACAAATATGTTTATATTTTTAAGTGTGAATGTGTGAATGTATGTTTAGAAGAAGTTAGGGTAGAATGTATCAGGATCAATATTTAAACCATCACGAACCACACTCCATACCAGTAAGTGGCGGTAATGCTACTAACAGTTTGTTGCCAACCGCCATAAAACTCGACAAGAAGAAGAAGAAGACAGACAAGTACTCCGTACGTGAGCGGGGCGGAGCGCTGACGGAGTATGTGGAATCTGGGGGTAAAGGAGGACAAATACACGTCCGGCTGGGTGCAGCGCCGGACGCCGGACAGTGCAATGAAAATCCGGACTGTCCGCCCTAAAGCCGGACATCTGGCCACCCTATCTGCAGTCGAGCAACTTTGCGGGATATATGAACTCGAGGAAGAGAAGACGGGTGCACAACGCCACGCTAGCGGTAAATATATGTTCGATTACTGGTAGCTATGCTAAAAGCAGCCTAGCTTAGCTAGGCAAGCTAAAGACAACCTAGCCTAGCTAGGTAAGCTAAAAGCAGCCTAGCCTAAAGCTTTACTAAAGTGTATTTTTTGTGATTCACAGGAAGCATTATGCCGTCTTAACAACTCGGAGACTAATTGCAGGCGCTATGAACCGGCAGGGGTAAGGTTTAAAGAATATGCTTTCATTCTGCGGTAAAAGGACATGGATACGGATGGATACCGACCATAGCTGTACTTTTTTTTTTTCACAGACTACAGTCGCCTCACAATGAGGCGGTGACCTCCTATTTGCTCGGATTTGCACAATGTTGATAAAGACGACATTGTGTGTAAGTGACTTGTTTTAATGTTTTCTCCTTCCTTGTTACTGTGACTTGCGTTTGATTTTTTTATTTTTGATTTTTTTATTCATACCACTCTCATTTAATTGTTTTCCAGCTGCCTGTAAGACGTATTATGAGACGGTATGCAGGAGCTTCAGATACACGCTGCTAGCCAGCACGCTGCGTGCGGAGGCTGCCAGGCTATCTGCTCGGAGTCGGGCCAGAAGAAAGAGGGTAAGACTTTATTTGGTGACTATTTTTCGGGTGCATTGATAGATGTGTTGTGTCCATATGCAGTGCGCTGATTCATGTTTTTTTTTTTTCAGCTGCTGAAGGCGAGGCAGTGTGTGCTGGCAGATGAGGAAGTGGAACTCTGTAAGTCCGCCACCGTCGACCTCATGTCCGACGAAGAAGAAGGCGTCGTTGGCGGTGTCTCTGGATGGATTGTACGGTCGTCGCCATTTCGTAGGCCGGATCTCACTGAACTCTGTGTTAAGCTGCAGTCCCGGTTAGAAGCGATGTCGAAGTACAAGGCCACGCACAGTAGGCGTCTGCACATCGGACCTGCCTCGGAGGGAATGCTGCCTGTTACCTCCAACCCCGAGGAAGCAAACGGACCGTTCACGGAGTTGTAATTTTTAGATACGCATGTGTTTGGATACGCGTTGTATATAGTTGTGTGTGTTTTAATAAAGCTCTTTCTTTGCATAAACAGCTTCCTGGCAAATCTTCATTTCCTGTATAAATTCATTCATGTCCTTGATGGTAGCATAATAATTGTGTAGTAGTGTAGGATAACATAAATACACAGCATATGAATGAATAAATATATGAATGAATAAATATATGAATATATATATATATGAATGAATAAATATATATATATATGAATAAATATATATATGTAAATATATATATATATGCCAACCAATCACGAGCGACTTCACTTGTTTAAAAAGAAGTGGTTCCGTCCAATACTCAGTAAGAAAATTAAAGCCTGGCGTGGCCACGTGTGGTTTTGCTGCCAATCACGAGCGATTTCATTTGTTTGAGAATAGTGGTTTCAGCCAATACTGAGAAGGTTATTCAAGCCAGACCTGGCCAGCCGCGCGGGTTTGCTGCATTCATATGCTAATTAGGGCCATTAGTACAGCTGATCGCTCTCCACCTACGTCACTGTCCGTTTCCGACAATTTGTGGCACGACAAACGTGGACAAGCACGGGTTGCAAATTGTCGGAAACTGACGAAAATCATGCAGATCTGCGGGAGTTTACGGGGGTTTACGGGGACGAAAATCTCACTTTTCATGCAGTGCCTGCAGTCCCTCTGTGCTGGTTCCTTGTCTTACTTTGTCTCACCCTGGCTCCTTGTGATAGTTTTCCCCTGATGTCTCCATGGTTCTGGTTAGTGTTTAATTTTAATTTTGGATTCCTGTTTTTGTTTAAAATTTTTAAGTTGGATTCTTGGATTCCTGTTTTTGCTACCTGTGTTATCCCGTTAAATCATCCAAGAACTCACCCCTGCCAGGGGCGGATCTAGAAAAATATTTATGGGGTGGCAAGAGGGGGGCAGGAATTTTTTAGGGGTGGCACCATATGGTATTTGTTTACACTGAATTTAATCACAGTTATCACAGTTTGGTGAGAATAGTATGTAAAGTAAGTGTTTCATGTGAAACAGTTCATATTAATAATACATCGTACAATGAAATCTCACTTAATAGGAGATAGAAGAATGATAACACTACTTCTAGAGGGGCCTTATGACAGGAAAGGTATTAAGGTAAGACACAGGTGCTGAGTCGCAGATGTGAGAGATTGACTGTCAGAGAGGCAGCTTTGCAGCATTTGACCAAGAAGAAACTATAGAAAGAAAAAGTTACCTATCAGAGATCTATGGACTGAGCTGGACTAAAGTGAGCAGAACTACACAGTAGAAATAAATGGGTTAAGGCACCCGAACAAGGTACTGGACATCTATGTAATGTTTACTCTGAACACACATTTACCCCATTTGTTCCTCAGTAACTTCACATACAGCAGTTAAGGCAACATGAAAGGGACATTTTATGCATGTAAATATGCTGTAGATAGAGCTGCATATGGAGGACCAACTCCGCCATATTTAAAAATAAATACAGAAATAAATAAATGCTCAATAAATAAATAAGCATACAATTAATTGCCACCAAAAATACAATCAACAAATAAATGTAATTAGAAATTATATTATAATGGCAGGCAGAAATGTTAAAAGGGCAGGCAGAAAGAAATAGCGGCGAAGAAATAACTAGGGTAAAAAAATACAAAGGAAGAATAAAACAGACAAAAATATGATAACATGCACATAAATAAATACTTAAAAATATAAGTAATGAAAAAATTAAGTTGAAGATAATAAATGACAAAAAAATAAATAAGGTAAATATTACAAAGGCAAAGAAATAAAGAAGCCAATTAAAAGAGTTATATACCTTTATGACTAGCTGTATAATTTAATTTCTACTTACATTTATTTGTTGTTTGTATTTTTGGTGGCAATCAATTGTATGCTTATTTATTTATTGAGCATTTATTTATTTCTGTATTTATTTTTAAATATGGCAGAGTTGGTCCTCCATACTGCTGTATCAACAAATCAACAAAAAGGCGGGTTCTGTATGTTACATCAAAATCTCCACAAATCTGAAAAGAAGCAACATAAAAATACATTTTGCTTGTGAGTAGGTTCATACAGGTCATTTCTGGATAGTTTCATACTATATATACAAAAAAGAAACAACAACACTGCTTCATGTTAAGCAGGATTTACACCAGTATCACATTTTAACTTTTAACACTTTTGCTTTTATTAAAGGAAATATCAGATTTTCTCAGGTGCCAAAACAAAATGTAACAGCTCTGTAAAGGCTCACCAGAGAGCATAACATAAAGTTAACATGACTATAACAGCTTAATGCAGTGATTTCCACGTTGCTCAGCAAGACGCTTCACTAATTTATTTAGATCCAATGCCTTTGTGCGTTTTGATTTGAGTACAACCAAACTATATAGTCTCTTTTCTGTCATAGTTGACCGCAAATATGTCTTTATGAGCCTGAAACGTCAGGCCTAACTAACATCATAGATAGAGAAGTAACGTTCTGCAGCCTGATTTTTATCATCTCAAAATCAGCATTGCAGCTATGCTAGCAACATTGTGCTTTCATTATGATTTCATTTCTCGATAGATAGTTAATCAGTTTTTACCTGTTTCATCCCGTTTCTCCTCTCCCCATCACCCCTGGCTCCCTCGCTTTGCCCCATTCAGTTTTCAAAACAATCAGTCTCAGTCGCTCTCGCGTCATCTCGTGCTGCATTCACTGCAGTCCGACATTGGAAATTAGCGGTCGTAATTCTCAAATGATCCATAATTTATAAGCCTCGCCACCCCTACCGCCAACTGGGGTGGCAGCTGGGGTGGCAAGGCTGTCATTTAGGGTGGCAGTTGCCACCCTATGCCACCCCAGTAGATCCGCCTATGACCCCTGCCTCTCAGCCTCTGCATTTGGGTCCTCACAAAAACCTCCAAACAAACCCTGACATATTTTGGTTAATATAGACACTCTTCTCTGTGTTGATCCAAGATCACTAAAATAGGATTATTCCTAGTTTAAAATCACATTCCTAGTCAGAACTGTAATAACAGATTTTCTAAATTATATATTTGCATCTAAAACTTAATTTCACAAATAAAAAAATTTAATTGTAAATATATATATTTATATGTGTATGTGTATTTAATTCCAGTCAAACTCAAATTTAGTAATCCCAAAGGGAAATGAAAAATTACAATAACTCATAGTTGTTGTTTTTTTAACCAGTTGTAGGTGTTAATAAGTGCTGTAGGCAGGCAGTACCTTCTGTAGCATTCTGCATTGCACCGGATCTGGATAAGCCTTTTACTGGAGACACTGTTGTTATTTAATAATTTTCTGAAGTGGATGCTCATGGTTGTCAATAATTTCCTTCACTTTATGAAAAATTGCTCTTCCTGAAATCACCTCTGGAGGTGAGTTCCTAAAACAGAGCTTGTCTTCTTTATTAGTTTGTTGAGCTTGTTTAAGTAATTTGATCTGATGCTGTTACCCCAGCAGATGATAGAAGAAGAGGTCACACTCTCCATTACAGACATAGATATATAGCATCTTGCTGCAAAGGACATAATCTTCCTGAGCAACAGTTTGTTCTGTCTCTTCTTGTAGACAGGCGAGTAGAGTAACCAAAAATTGTACATAAGTAAACGTAGCACTGCTTCATTATATTTTTAGTCAAGTAAAAGTGTTCTTGGTAAAAAGGCTTCTCAAGTGCTGAGCAACTGATTTACTTATAACCCATGATCATAAGAACAGATTTAATATTTTTTGTTATGAAACTTACAAAATAAATAGCTACAGTGTGTTAGAATAGGTTAAATTACAGTATACTGTTTATTGTATTTTTACTTAACCTCCAAATGACATAGTAGACTCAGAAGATGGGAAAAAAACTTTAACCAATAAGCCTTGAGTTTCAAGTCTTGGTCTCTAAATGGTGCAAAATTGATTAAAGCTAGCCTGTTTTTGTTAAGTGATGTAAACATTGGATGGAGCAGCCAGAAATGTTTCTCAAGTAAGAGTAGCGATGCTTTATCATCTTTTTACTGAAGTACAAGTACCCGTTACCCAAGCAAATATAACTGACTAAATGTAACTAGCTGCTACCAACCTCTGCTTATAGACAGTTTCACACTCCAGTTAAGTGTGTTGTCCAGTTAAACACTAGGGTATTTATACTCCTCCACCAACTGTACTTCTTCTCCAATGATGGTAACAGGATTCAATGTGGTACTGTTATTTCTGAAATCTACAATCCAATCGTCTCCCTTGTTTTGTTTACATTCAGAATTTGTTGATTGTTTCCACAACATGGCACAAAGCAGTTCACCAGCTCTCTGTTCTCAACTTTGTATCTATCTTTGATGCAAACAATGACAGGTTTGAATGTGCAGATTTTTCCTCAACATGGACCGCCTTTCTAAAGAGACTTCAGTCACAAACAGACGAATGAGCTAACACTGTGTGTAGCAGTGCTCATGGAAGATACGATGTTGCAGAGTCACATTGTTGGGCCCTCAGGATTGTGTGCTGAGCTGTGTTAGGGTTTCTCTACCCTTTCCTCCTCAGAGTCTCCAGCCCAGAAGAGCCTCCAGCTGGTTCCAATTGGACGCAATCAGGGAGCAGTATTTAGAGGAGTGGATTTCCTGGGACGGACGCCAGTCGGTTAATTTCCACGCAGTGGTAACTTACCAGCTAGCTCGTCTTAAAGTGAACTCTGTGTCTTGGCTCAAGCTCACCTCCTTGTCTTCCTTGTTCCCTAGAAGCCTTGCAGTTCCAAGCCGGCTCTCTTCTCAGTCCTCCTGGATCCGTCCTCCGCTGCTCACCTGCCTGTCCACCCTCTGGAGCTCTCAAGCCGAAACCCGACACTCAGCCAAACTCAATCTCTGTGGGCTCATCCAATCTCCCCTCCATCTGCTCCGCTCTCCATCGACCTGTAAGGAGTTTGCATCTTTTCTAGTTAACTCAGTTCCCTAGCCCGAATCTAACTGATCTCTCTCTCTGTGCAGTTCCTGATTAAGCTGCTGTTTCCTGAGAATCTTCGCCGATCCAAAAACTATCTCTCTGTCAAAACTTTTCAATAAACTATCTAAACCGCTTCCAGTTTCGTGTTGTGTCTGCGCCAGAGTCAACTCTAGAATCATGTCAGAACCGACTGGCCAGCAAGACTCTGCAGCACAACTACGAACCGCTCTATCTGAACAGGGAGTTCTCCTCGGCCGGCACGATTCGGCTATCTCTACTATTGCTCAGCAACAAACCTCACTCATGCAAACCCTTAGCCAACTGTCACTCCAAGTACAGGAATTAAGCTCTAAATTGCCGTCTCCTTTTCCTCCGAAACCGTACTTACCTGTTGGCTCTGCAGCTTCTTCCAGGTCTCCCATGCCTAGAGACGTTGTTTTGCCCACCCCGGAGCCATTCAGCGGCGACCTGAACAAGAGCAAAGGATTCCTGCTACAGTGCTCCCTAGTGTTCGGGCGGTCCCCGCAGTCATTTCCGGATGACGCCAACAAGATCTCCTACGTCATCGGCCTGCTCAGAGACAAGGCTTTAAGGTGGGCAGAAGCAATAATTGATGAATCTAACATTGATGAATACTCCTTCAGAGAATTTTTGGATTTATTCAAACAAACATTTTGCCTGCATGTTGGGGAGGAAGAAGCAGCCAAAAAATTATGGACTCTGAAACAGGGAAACAAGTCGGCTGCCGAATTGGCAATTGAGTTTCGCACTCTAGCCGCCGACTCAGGTTGGAACGAGACAGCCCTCAAGGGGGCGTTCCAACATTCCCTTAGTGAAAAGCTTAAGGATGAATTAGCCTGCCGAGAGGAACCAGAAACCTTAGACCAGTTAATTAATCTAGCCATCCGAATTGACAATAGGCTCAGAGAAAGGAACCGTCAGAGAAATATAGCTTCCCCGCACCAAGCTTTTGCTATGACTCCTAGCCCTCAGTCTCAGCCTCGGCCACCTTCTCCTGAACCAATGCAGATTGGCAGAGCTCGGCTCTCACCTGAAGAACGCCAACGGCGGTTGTCTTCAGGGTGTTGTTTGTATTGTGGCCACGCTGGTCACTTTATTTCCACCTGCCCGGTTCGCCCAAAAGCCTTTGCCCGTCAGTAAATCTGGGGGTACTGGCGGGCAAAACCATGATTCAAGACAACCTCCGCTTAACTTTTCACTCATCCATCTGCCTAGACCATAAAAGCCTCCCCGTGCTCTCCCTAGTGGATTGCGGTTCTGAACAGAATCTCATCAGTCCTGATCTCGTTCACCAATATAAGATTCCAGTTCAAAGACTCCCAACTCCTATTTTTGTGTCAGCCTTAGATGGCAGCGCTCTCAAAACCATTACTCATCAGACTGTCCCTCTTCAGTTTGTGTCCCTAGGCAACCATCACGAGCAGATTTCATTTTTGGTTTTTCCCACTAAGAATTCCCCAGTGGTTTTGGGCTACCCCTGGCTAATCAGACATAATCCCCAAATAAACTGGCCTCTATCCCGCATTGAGTCCTGGAGTCCTGAGTGCTCTAATAGCTGTCTCCGCTCAGCACTCCCTCCTCAGAGTTCTGTGTCCAATCCCCAGCAACCTCCAGCTGACCTCTCTAAAGTTCCACCAGATTATCATGATCTACAACGCGTCTTCAGTAAAGAATTAGCCCTCTCCTTGCCTCCTCATCGACCTTATGATTGTGCCATCAATCTTCTTCCTGGCGCCCCTCTTCCCTCAGGCCGACTATACAACTTATCCAGACCTGAACGTCAGGCCATGGAGAACTATATTAACAGTTCTCTTGAAGCAGGTATCATCCGTCCCTCCTCATCTCCAGTTGGGGCTGGATTCTTCTTTGTTGAGAAAAAAGATAAGACTCTCCGCCCCTGCATTGATTATCGGGAACTAAATCAGATCACCATCAAAAACAAATACTCTCTTCCTCTCATATCCGCCGCCTTTGAACCCGTAAGCCAAGCCACCATTTTCACTAAACTCGACCTCCGAAATGCCTACCACCTGGTCCGTATTCGGGAGGGGGACGAGTGGAAAACCGCTTTCAAGACTCACATCGGTCATTTTGAATATCTGGTCATGCCTTTTGGTCTTTCTAATGCCCCAGCAGTTTTTCAGGCCCTCGTAAACGATGTCCTGAGGGACTTTCTAAACATCTTCGTTTTTGTCTACATAGACGACATCCTGATCTTTTCCAGAGATTTGGAGGAACACAAGACCCACGTCAGACAGGTTCTCCACCGTTTGCTAGAGAATCGCCTGTATGTTAAGGCCGAAAAGTGTGAATTTCATGTTCCTTCAATCTCTTTTCTTGGTTTTGTTTTTGAGGGTGGACAGGTGAAGACGGATCCAGCCAAGATCAAGGCAGTGTTGGACTGGCCAACCCCTGAAACCAGAAGGCAGCTTCAGCAGTTTCTTGGATTTGCCAACTTCTACAGGAGGTTCATACGAAACTTCAGCGTCATCGCCGCTCCCCTCTCCGCCCTAACCTCCACCAAGAGACCCTTCATCTGGACCCTTGAAGCTGAAAAAGCCTTCTCTGAGCTCAAGACCCAATTCTCTAAGGCACCCATTCTTATTCATCCTGATCCCTCGGCTCAATTCATCATGGAGGTAGATGCATCAGATACTGGTGTTGGGGCTGTACTCTCCCAGCGGTCCCCAGCAGATGGTAAGCTCCATCCATGCGCCTTCTTTTCTAAAAGATTCTCTCCCTCTGAAAGAAATTATAACATTGGAGACAGAGAGCTCCTAGCCATCAAACTCTCTCTTGAAGAGTGGAGACACTGGCTAGAAGGCTCAGAACTCCCAGTGGTCGTTTGGACTGACCATAAGAATTTGTCCTACCTCCAGAACGCTAAGAGGCTTAACTCCCGGCAGTCCCGCTGGACTTTGTTCTTTTCTAGATTCAACCTAAATATCTCCTATCGTCCTGGGTCACGCAATATTAAGCCTGATGCCCTGTCCAGACAGTTTGCCTCAGATGATTTCTCTAAAACCCCTGAACCGATCCTTCCACCATCCTGCGTGGTAGGGGGGCTATCCTGGAATCTGGAGAGGGCCATTGAAGCAGCCTTGAAGGCCGAGCCCGATCCTGGGGGGGGACCTCCAAACCGCCTCTATGTTCCGGCCAGAACCCGTTCTCAGGCCATCCAATGGGCTCATTCTTCTAAGTTCTCCTGTCACCCAGGGGCTAGCCGTACCATTGGTTTGCTCCGCCGCTATTTCTGGTGGCCTTCCCTCAACAAGGATGTGTTAGAGTTTGTCTGTTCCACATGTGCACGTGGAAAAAATCTTCACCGCCCTCCAGCTGGTCTCCTGCAGCGCCTCTCAGTCCCTAGTCGGCCCTGGTCACATATAGCACTAGATTTTGTCACTGGTCTTCCTATCTCTAAAAATAAGACAGTCATCCTGACAGTCATAGACAGATTTTCCAAAGCCTGCCACCTAATTCCTCTTAACAAGCTTCCTTCTGCTGCTGAAACCGCTCGCCTCCTATTTTCTCATGTATTTAAACTTCACGGCATCCCCTCAGAGATTCTATCAGACCGAGGTCCTCAATTTATTTCTCGTGTCTGGAGGGACTTTTGCTCTATCCTGGGGGCCAAATCTCGTCTCTCGTCAGGGTTTCATCCCCAAACCAATGGCCAATGTGAAAGGCTGAACCAAGAACTAGAAAACGCACTACGTTGCGTTTGCGCCAACAACCCCTCCTCCTGGAGCACACATTTGCCTTGGGTTGAATATGCCCACAACAGTCACATCTCCGCTGCCTCTGGGTTGTCTCCGTTTGAAGCTTCTCTTGGCTATCAGCCATCCCTCATCCCCTCTTCTTTTCCAGACACTGTCATCCCCTCTGTAAGGGGCCACATGGAGGCCTGTCGCCGCATCTGGGACCAGACCAGAGCAGCCCTCAACCGCACGGCTGCCCAGAACAAGAAGTTTGCAGACCGCAGACGCGTCCCTGCCCCAGTTTATTCTCCTGGACAAAAGGTCTGGCTTTCATCTAAGAACTTTCCTCTTAAGGGGTGCTCCCGAAAATTGTCTCTCAGGTTTCTGGGCCCTTTCTCAGTCCAAGCCGTCATCAGTCCTACCACTGTCCGCCTGAAGCTCCCTTCTCACCTTCGCGTCCATCCCGTCTTTCATGTCTCCCAAATCAAGCCAGTATCTTCCAGCCCTCTGTGCCCTCCATCCAGGCCCCCTCCACCCGCCCGGATCGTTGACGGCCACCCTGCCTTCACTGTGCGTCGCATTGTGGATGTCCGTCCCCGAGGTCGGGGTTGCCAATATCTGGTTGATTGGGAGGGTTATGGTCCGGAGCAGCGGTCCTGGGTTCCGCGCTCCTTCATTCTGGATCCCGCGCTCATCTCTGACTTTGAGCGCCGTTCAGCGTCTTCTTCTGCTCGTCCGCCAGGTGGCGTCCCTTGAGGGGGGGGGTACTGTTGGGCCCTCAGGATTGTGTGCTGAGCTGTGTTAGGGTTTCTCTTACCTTTCCTCCTCAGAGTCTCCAGCCCAGAAGAGCCTCCAGCTGGTTCCAATTGGACGCAATCAGGGAGCAGTATTTAGAGGAGTGGATTTCCTGGGACGGACGCCAGTCGGTTAATTTCCACGCAGTGGTAACTTACCAGCTAGCTCGTCTTAAAGTGAACTCTGTGTCTTGGCTCAAGCTCACCTCCTTGTCTTCCTTGTTCCCTAGAAGCCTTGCAGTTCCAAGCCGGCTCTCTTCTCAGTCCTCCTGGATCCGTCCTCCGCTGCTCACCTGCCTGTCCACCCTCTGGAGCTCTCAAGCCGAAACCCGACACTCAGCCAAACTCAATCTCTGTGGGCTCATCCAATCTCCCCTCCATCTGCTCCGCTCTCCATCGACCTGTAAGGAGTTTGCATCTTTTCTAGTTAACTCAGTTCCCTAGCCCGAATCTAACTGATCTCTCTCTCTGTGCAGTTCCTGATTAAGCTGCTGTTTCCTGAGAATCTTCGCCGATCCAAAAACTATCTCTCTGTCAAAACTTTTCAATAAACTATCTAAACCGCTTCCAGTTTCGTGTTGTGTCTGCGCCAGAGTCAACTCTAGAATCATGTCACACATTTAGTTTTGCTTATTATTTCAGATTAAGGACACTAGAATTAAAACACTAAATTGAAACCAACCCGCCAATATGGCTTGTAGGAGTGGTTGTGCTACTTGTCACAACCGAAATTCACCAACATTCGGCAGGTTGGCAGTTGTTAATGTCAAGCCTTGGAATACAATGTGAATTATATATAATTCACATTGTATTCTAATTAAATTGTACAATTTATAAAATATATGAGTTCTATTAACCTTAAATAACTATAATCTAAGAAAAGAATCATCATGCAGAACTCCAAATATATTTTTTCATTCAACATAATTTATACAAGCATATTTGTCTCTGTAAACAAGATAACTTCTTAACCAAGCATGAATTGCACACCTGACTCCATGCCCTTCCATTTTCTTCAAAAGTATTCAACAGTGTGTTGTGTACTTTAACAGTGTACTCTGCCATCAACTGATGTTGGTGATACTGCCTTCAACATTGAATTAATGGCCATGATGGCCATTGAAGAAGAACTACTTCATCTAAAATCCTGATATTAAAAAGTTATACTAATCTACAAAGCTTTGAAGTTTTTTAACACGTAATTTTTCTCATTGATTTCAAAACAAATTAGGTTGTCCTATGGTAAGTATTTGATAAATACTACAAAAGCATTACATATATTTTCATTTACATTGATATTGCAGTGAATACAAACGTGCAATTTTTATAAAAAGGAAATCTGAAGGAAAGCCATTTAAAAATGTTTTTGTGCTATAAGTATTTCGGAAAAGATTCCGTGATCGTTTTGTCTTGGACAGAAAAAAGAAAAGGAGCAGTTTCTATTTATATGCACTCTATTTTTAGCCTCAGTGGGGCCACAGAAACAGACAAATCGAAAAGCTCCGCACGTGACAGACTAAGCCTCCACAGTTCAGTGCTTCCACCTACTCGCGTGCAACCTCCATCCTCCATAGACCATCTAATTGAGGATCTTTTCCCTTTTTTTATTTCTCTCACATCGCAAGTCATTCATCTTTCCCCCCTCATTCTTCTTTCACCTGTTCTCTCACTCAAATTCATTTACTTTCTTACTCTCTATCCCTCTTTCATGCCTCCTTTCATTCATTCGTGAAACACTGACTATACAGTCACGTTTTGCTTCATACTTTGACAAACCCCTCAAGGCAAGCCATTTCAGGATGTTTCACCGTGAAGCAACACACCAACTCTGTCACTCTCACAGACGTGTGTACTCCTCACATACACACATTTGCATGCCTAAACTGAAACACACTTTCTTCCGGTTTTATTTTCTGCTCCAACACGTGAATGCTTAACCTGCCACAACTGATCAGGTTATACCACACCACGATTTTGTCTTTGATGCACCCAATTATGACAAGCAGCTACAAAAAGAGGAGGGGATTCGCTGAAGGCAAGAAATGACAATATTTAGATAGAATCATGAATATATGAATGCAAGAGAACTAAAAATAATGAAAGGTTTTATTCTTTTATTCATACACTCCCCCCTCCAAACCTCTGCCCACTCTCCTCATTCGGAATCAGTCAGCTTATGCTGTTGCTTTGCTCTCTGAGGACATGTGCTAAAAATAGAGGTGTTTCCCGTGCACGTTTCTGAATTATTTTCCTCAGCACTAATCCTGTCACTGCTCCTTTCCCTTCTCTCCCTTGGCATGCACTCTATTCATTCTGTTACAGTCGTGTCGCATGAACACAAACACAACAATACAAAGTTGGCTACTAAATTTATTCTGTCACATGGACTGAAAGTAATGCTTCTAATTTAAGCACGAATGACACCCTCTCTATTTACACTCTGTTCATTATGTTTTTCATTTATCCAATCCAAGATTTTACTTTGGCTTGGGAATGAAAGCTCAGCTAAGAAAGTCCAGTTGTAAATGAGATGAAAAAACAATATTGTACATAAAGACGAGATCACAAACTCTGAGTACAAAATTTGTTTGGAGGATTACAATAATGCCTCTTTCTTTTATTTTTTCCTTAGCAATCAAGTTTTGTTTATGTTTGGGATTAAGTTTTGTGGTTGTGCTGTATGTATTTTTGGAATGGAGTAGAATAGAAGTTAAGAGAAGGGAAGAGAATGAAATTGAATAGAAATAACCTCAAGTGTCCCCCAATGGTTTATCAATGTCAAACACAATAGACATGCAGATTTAGACTGTATCCATATACTTGTCATTCGATCTGCATAACAGCCAGAGCCGAAATAGAAACTTAAAGATAGTTGTTAATTTTTTTGTTTTTATTTTCTTACAAAAGCCTTTCCTTGACTGTGACTAACAGTTTATAGCTAATTAAAAGATACCAAGCCTTTGATAAAGAGTGGTATCTGGGTTTTGGATATCAAGGTTCTTATGTCATTGTGATGTGAAAATTTTTTACGTTGCAATGATGCACACACACCTAGGAAGGATTTGAAGCGATAACTATAAACACTATGGTAGGACTGGAAATTACCTTGATGTTGTTCCAAAGACCAAACACTTAAGCGAGCTCCGCTTCATGTTTTGGATCTTGAAATAGTTAAGTTTTGGAGAACTAAGACATTTTGTCAGATTCTTAGAGAGAAGAGCAGCATTGTCCAAATCCAAATTGAGATTCAGACCCGATTTTCCCCAAACGGTTTGCCAACAGTGTTGTTTTTGAAAGCCACCTTACATTTAGTCTTAGTCTTCAGGACGAAAACTATGATTAGTCTTTGTCGCATTTTAGTCATTACAATATATGAGATAGTTTTAGTCTGTTTTAGTCGACTAAAACTTAAAAAGCTTTTGTCTAGTTTTAGTCAGTTTTATGTTGCAGAAAGTGAACCTTTACAATTTTGAATAACAACCAGATTCTTTACCAGACTGACAGCTCTAGCATAGATACTACAATTGTTGGTTATAGAATGCTGCCATGGAATTCATCATTGCTGTTTGGCAGAAAACTTTTATTCATAGATTTCAAATAAAGATTTTATGAATTAATGCCCTACTTTAGAAAAAAGTGTCCCACAAAAGCTGTGAAAATAGCAGATCTAGTTCAAAACATCATATTGGTTAATATAAGAGATAGACAAGCTAACAAAATCTACTATAAAGGAATGTTTTTAGATGTACAAGGTTTCCATTCAAAAGCAAATACTTTCTGATCTACTATAAATTATGCATTGCACACAGATCAATGAAATCTTTATTGCTCCAAAAAAGCAAAGAACGAAAAGATAATTTTTTTCTGCTTTGGCAATTTTGGCTTTCTAAGAATTCCCCACTTTGTTACCACTACTCATGGGTCAAAGTAAAGATTTAAATTCAAAGGGTTTTGATTTAAAAAAAAAAAATACAGAGAGAACCTACATATTTGCCTTGCAAAGCCATACCAATCCAGACCTAAATTGAATGGATATGGTAACTAAAATGTGGAATTATTTAAAGGAAACAGAGACAAATTTTAAAATGACAATACATAGTTTATTAAGTAGTGAGGGCAGGAAGCGCCATACTGCTGAGAGCGAACCATCAATGTAGAGCTTAAAGTGCAGATTCTGAGCTACGCAATTGCAAAGATGCATTTCTGCACAAGCACAGTTGGAAGATCAGAGTTTGTCAGAGTTCAGCGCACAGCACCAGACCATTCTTATTTTCTGCCCTGTCGCTGCTGCCATGATCCATCTGTGTTCATGCAGAATGTCAACCGCTGCACGCCAGGTGGGCAGCAGGATCAAACAAGACGCAGCAGCATGGCTGATACTGCTCAAGTTGTCTAACATATTACAACACAATAATGCATTTTACATGTCCACCTGCTAATTTTTATTTAGTTTTCGTAATCGTCATATATAGGTGATGTAGCTAGTATTCAGTCAGCCAGTGAGGTAGATATTATGGCGACAATTAAAGTAGAACTTGAATAGCAGCTTTCACACAATTCAGTAAGATCTTTACTGAATTGCTCTTTCGTGAGAAGAACAACGGTGAAAAAATCCATGTAAAGGGGCTTGGACCTGACAAGCCGGAAATAAATTTAATGCAGCGAACCGAGGAAAAAGCTTAATCCTAGAACCAGACTTTTAGCAGGAGTTGCTCTCAGTGTAAGTCGTGCCTAGTGCACTCTTTTTTTTTTAACAACACCTCTCCGACAGGTAGGACTGATTTAAAGCACCTTTTAGAAAAGGCAAAGAAGAATTAACAATTTGGGATTTGCATAAAAAAATAATATAGTGTACTTTTTCTAGATGTTTTTTTTATTTACAACCAAAAATAAACTCATAAATAAATACATTCTCATAAAATAAATAGTTTTTATATATTACAAAAAGTATAAAACTGACTACTAACTTCTCCATTATTAAACCAGCACATTATCTGTTTTAGGTCTGTGGCGCCATATTTGACCATGCAAAACAGATTTACCTTCACAAAGCCTCAGAAGGGCAAAATGTACAAAAGGTTAACCTGTACATGAAATTAGATTTTGTTTTTATAAAGTGTTTTTTAATGTTTTTTGTGTCAGGATCCCAGTTTTTGTGTTCGTCTGTTTGTCTTGTCTTTTGTGTTTCTCCCTTCCACCACCAGGAGGCGCCTGGCTCCGGTTCGCCTCCTCACACACCTGCAAGCTGTTGCCTCATCACCGGGTTGCTCTTAAGCTGCTGGTTGCCACTACTTCGACGCCAGAGTGTCTGCCAGTTTGGGGTACTCTAGCCAAGCCTTGTTTATGCTGAGTCTAACCTGAGTTTTTTTGCATTTTGAGTTTTTGTCCTCTAGCCAAGCTGAGATCACATTGAGTTTTACTGAGCGCTTGTTTCTACCTGAGTCTCAACTTTGTTTGTTCTTTGCCATTCGGCAGGAAGCCTTCCTGCAAACTGGACCTTTTCAGACCGCCTTCTCCCAAGTGGGATCAATTGAGTCTTACACTGAGCGACGGATTCCAAACAGGTTTGGATCCAGCCACCTTTGAGCATGCTGAGATCACTGTCTGAGTAAGGAATTCATCTTCACCACGACCTGTTAAAGTACCACAGGAAAACTGAGTTGCAACCAGCGGCTACATCATTCCACTCCGTCCGAGTTCTGGGTAAACCCTGTTCCGCCCTCCACCGAATCAAACAAACCCCGAATGACCAACACACAGACTGGAGTCTACGTGTCTCCTCTTCTCTGGAAACGTGAGTGGCAACAAATCCTCTCCTTCAAGATTAACGACTCCAATTCCCCACTGAGCCTGAATCTAACAGTCTGTCTTCCCCTCGTCTTTCAGTTTTCCGGCTGAGCAGAGTTCGGAGGAACTCTGCACCAAACTCTAAATACCTTTTAATAAAACCCGTTCAAACTTTTACTCTGTGTCTCTCTGTTTGGCTTCACTGCATGTGGATCCGAGCTTTAGATAAAATCATGACATTTTGTTGTTGACACTTATGTAAGTATACTTGTGTGATAAATTAGTATATGTCTGATTAGCTTTTCGTATACGTGTGACACACTAATGTGTATTCACATTATTATTTGTTTGACTTTGATATAAAGACTGACTTTGGGTAATAATTTGTTTGAGTTATAGTTGCGCACTCACACCAGAAGGCGGCTCAGTACTCACTGAGACGGCATAGTGAGGTCATAGGCTCTGCTTCTTCAAGCGAGGCATGGAGAAACTTCACCTGTAGCTTGTCTCATTCATTCTCCTGTTTTGCAGGTTAGTTAAAGAGTATAAACCACATGAAATGGGTCAGAAAGCACTGTTGAGAAACTAAGATAAATGTGACTTTAGAAATCAGATGGTAAACAGTTTCGGGTATGTGGAAAGATGTGAAAAAAAGGAAGTAAAGGCAACGCTGCTGGCGCCATTTTGTGACAGGCAATTTATGAGCTTTTAAGCTAAACGGAGATAAAAAATAAAGCTAGTTAAGCTGTGTTAATAAAGCAGCCCAGCTGTGATTGTTAAAAGGGTGTTTTGGTTAAAGGGTTTTAAATACAATAAACAGATAAACAGCTAAAAGGTATTAAAAACAGGTAATTGATAATATTTGCATTTTTGTCAATGTAAAAGGATACTTGTGATGGAAGCTATATAAAAATTTTTACTGTACATGAAGGATGATTTATTGCAGATTTCACATATGAGCATCATTTGTTATGATTTGTGTTTATCATACATGTAATTGTATTAATAAATACGGCAGAAGCGAGGCATGGAAAAACTTCACCCGTTGCTTGTCTCATTCATTCTTCTGTTTTATAGGAACATTTATATTGCCCAACGGCCTGGGTCTGTTACATACGTCTATTTTGAATTTATTTTCCCCCCTAGAGAAAACTCCACCAGACGCCACTGAAAGCAACACTCATTTTAATCAAAATTACCTTATGCTTAGCCAGCAGTTTCATGTAGGATATAATGTTGACACCTCTGGCCAAGGGCAAACATATAATAATGGCCCCTGGTGTCTTTAATTAAACTGACCTAAAGGAAAGAAAAGGTCCCAGAACAGAACCTATGTAGAGAGACTTAAATTGATAACTCACTAGATTAGGACACCATCTGGTTTGCAAGCTATTGAAGCTTATACTACATACACATACAGAGAATTCCAAATCGAAATATCTAAACTATATTTCTCAGTTAAATTACTGACTTGCTGGTTCCTCGTTGTTTCTTAATCCTCATGTGTGTTTTCCCTGAAGTCTAAAGATTTTCTGTATTTTTTTATTTTGGATTTTTGCCTCAGTTGCCACTCTTTTGGACTGTTAAACTTGTCAGAAACCACCCCAGCCTTCATCTCTGCATTTGGGTCCTTTAGACCTTCACTCAACCTGACACAGAGACAGAACGGGATCATGCAATCAGAAAACACTTAGACAAACTAGAATACTCTCACTAAGGGCTCAAATAACCTTGCACTGATGACTGGAAGAAGGCAGGTTAAATAGAGGCTGGAGCAGGTGAAACAGATGAGTAATAATTAGATAATGGGAAGAGCTAGAGAGGTGAATGAAGTGAGTAATTAGGCCATTCATCAGCGCATAGACCATGACAGACTAAGCCAAGATGTGATCTTACGTTGAAAATTTATGAGAAAAAGAAAACAAATAAACCTTGTTTGCTTGCTTGTTCAGTCCATTGTATAAGGGAAAATGCATGAGAAAAAATATAGCATAGTGTTTTTGATATTGTTATTATTATTGATATTACTATTACTGTACATGTATTACTGATATAAAAAGAAAATCTGTCAATTCAACTCAATTCAATTATAGTTTAATAATCCCCGAAGGGAAATTCAGTTTCAGTACAGCCCATCCAAACAGACTCCCTCTAATCTTAATGATTTTTGATCTATTAGGGTAAGTTTATACTTTAGGATAAACTTGTGTTCAGCCTCCTCTGTGTCATTCTTGCATAAAGACAACATTGATATCCCAGGATAGAAATATACTACTTTGCATGATAATTACCCAGACAACAATGCCGTACAAGGTTAATCCACTCTTAAATAAAGACAATAACAATTTCCACTGCTGACCCCATTTGTTGTGCAAACATAATGTATTTTTCAGAGCCACATTTTTTCCCAAACTCATTAGGCTCATATCATGAGACACAGGATATGCTGCAAAAAATGTTCATGATTCTTAAACAGAGGAGCTGATCTTCTTGTATTGGTTAAGAAATTAGATTCTATTCTGTATGTGCCCTAGTTGTTTAATGTTGCGTATCTATTAAGCAGGAGAAGTCAACTTAGATAAATTGCTATGACCTCAAAAAGTATGACGTGCAAAAATTTAAAATTAGTAAATACATCACTGTTTGACAATATAATAACAATTCTATTACTTCTTTTAGGAAGAAAAGAGAGCACAAAACTCCAAGGTTAAGTGTTGAACACAATTTCTGTAATATGTTAATGACTATATCTAAACATTTATTTAAACAAGAATCAGTTTTTCTCACAGTTGTGCAATTGAATACTATATTTCGCTTTCTATATATTTAAACAAATAAGTATTAGGACAACTGATGATAGAGTGAGCACTGGCTAAAATGTGGACTAAATTCACAGATTAATTTTAATATATAATAATTTATCAACAGAAACAAAAAAATATGTATTCCAAGTTAACATATTTAAGTCAACACCTCTTTCCCTAAGCTGGTGATAGTTAACTAAACCTACCAGATAAAACATATTTGGTTATAGAAAACTTACGATCTACGTACAATTATGAGAGCACCTTGAAAACTTTGTTGGCATTTCTGGTACAGCATTTGGCTGGTTTAAATTATTTTGAAGGACAGGGACATTTAGTTTAGGTAGCTAAATTTATGTCAGAGACCACAAAAAACACAATACTTCTTCAAGGGCCCCTCCTTTTTAATATCAACATGGCCCCTTTAACTCAATCTATACTAAACTATAACATAAGTTTTCAATATGTGAAATCATTAAACATCACAATGTCAAAATGTACTGTAACTACAAACTCCTTCAAGCCCTGGTAAAATGCACAGAAGATATCAATGGTAGGATGTGCCAAAATTTGCTTCAGGCTTAAAATCTGGTTGAAGTGCTAGACTCAGACCTGAACTTCCAGAGGCAAATAAAGACAATAACACAGCTGGCCTTCTATTCCCTAAAGAACAACTCCAGGATTGAATGACTAATATCTCAGCATGAATCTTTAATGAATCTTTAGAAGAAATGAGCTACTTCAAAGATGTATACACAGGTCTGCCAAACAGGTCAATCAGACAGATGCAGTACAGTACATAAGCTGCAGTTCATACACTAGACCGCTATGTCCTTAAAACTGAGAAGGTGGAGCACATCACCCCAGTTCTAAAGTTGTTACGGTTCTTCTATATCTCAGAGAATGGACTTTACAATACTTCTGATAGCTTATCACCAAAATACAATACAGACTTGCAAGGTCGCCCAGACCTCTTGGATCTTCTAGCTCAAGCCTATAGTGCACATTTAATGTAGAACCAAAACCAAACATGGAGAAGCAGCTTTAAGTAGCTTTTAATTTAGCATGCTCCAGTAATCTAAATCAAACTCCCAGACAGTGTTGTTTTTGACAGCCATCTTAGATTAGTCTTAGTCTTCAGGACGAAAACTATTATTTGTCTTGGTCGCATTTTAGTCATTACAATATATGAGTTTTAGTCGGTTTTAGTTGACTAAACCTTAAAAAGGTTTCAGTCTAGTTTCCGTCAGTTTTATGTTGCAAAAGAAAGTGAACCTTTACAATTTTGAATAACAACCAGATTCTTTACCAGAATGATGGCTTTTGCCTAGATACTACAATAGCTGGGTATAGAACTTATTTTAATTCTGTGTCACTAAACCTGCTCTAGAGACGCGAAAGGTCATTGAGTTGTATGGGAGTAAAACAATGCAATGCAAAGTAAAGCAAATTATCAAGTCATTCAAATGGTCAAATCAAATGTTACATTGTTTATATTAAGGCCCCGTCCACACGAAGTCAAAACGAACACGAAACGCTAATATTTTCCAGAACGTTTGTCGTAAAGACGGAGACGTAAAATAAATGTGATTGTCCACACGAATGCATGAAAACGCTGCAAAATGTATGCAAGGCCTGTAAGTGGCGCTGTGGTGCAAAAGCAAAAATAGGCGACGAAATGTTGGGCATGCGCACTAATATTTATACATGGTTGCCCTGCGGGTCCATTTTCATGGTTCAGATAAATTCAGGTGCTGAACTATGTCGTCGATATTGCTCTGTTCTTCCTGGAGATATTCCAGAAGAAGAAGATTCTGTTGTAAGCCCGACAGCAGGGTGAGTAGCATGAGCAGCAACCATTCAACACAGTACGGCGCCATTGATACTGTGTCGCGCATGCGTGTTTAGAGGCGACGCTATGATGCATGCGTGTAAGAAAAAAAATGCGGTTAGAGCTTAAACATGGAAACGCGAAAACGGCGTTTCAAAATCTTCCCACTCTGAAGGCTTAATAAAAAAAAGATTGTTTACAGACCCCCGAAACGCCGGCTTCATATGGATGAGAGGCTAGTTTGGTGAAAAATTTGTGCGTTTAGGCCAGGGTTTGACTTCGTGTGGACGGGGCCTAACTATCCCAATATTTATCAGTAATCACATTGATCAATTTCTACACTGCTAACTTAGATCAAAGCAGTCTTTGTACTCAGAACAAAATTAAGACGGTGGATATAATCAGTGCTATAGTCTAGGTTAATTTTGTGGTTATACTGTGATTTTTCAACTCCCAGCATTGAACACATTGCCTTTCAAACAAGAAGAATTGTTGTGAGATTTGTCAGTATACAGACTCCCGGAAATATGTCTTGCCAAAAGCCAAGAGATGCATTATCCTTGTATACAAAGATGTTTTGAAACCAATAAATTGCAGTGATTGCAGTGAGGTGTACTCAGACTGAACACAGTGTCCACAGCCAGGGCGGTGGATTTATTTTGTATTCCTATGTAAACTGTGCAGGGAAGGGCGGGGGAGCGATCAACAATGAATTCCACGCAGTGAGGGCGTTTACTGCTCTCACTTTGTGCTGATAGATAGAACTGAGGTGTTTAAAAATGCGGCACTGCATGGAGAGAGCGGAGTGGTGACAGAAAAATCTAAACTTTCCATGATATCGTGATGTTGCAACTGTTTGTATGTGAAACTTTTTTTTCTGTTAAAATGGAAAATAGCTAAAATAATGTTAACAGAGGTAGAAATAAGGAATGATCTCAAGAGATTTTTAAGTGTGGTTCACCAAGCGGTTAAATTGCTGCTTATTCTTAGCTACATGTCATTTATTTCTATTTAAACACATTATGATCTGATTAAGGAATTAGCCACTAGTAAAGATGTTGGGATTTTGGTTTATAATGAGACAGAACAGACTGTATAGAAATTTGCAGCATTATTCTGTTTAGCAATAGTACCCATATAATAAAAAAATCTAACCCATATTGTTTTAAAGGGGTAAAAATCTAATAGCAAGCTCTTGATCGGAGAAAGAAATGATACTTTGAGTTCTAGTAGTAATAAGTGAAAAATGTGTTTAAGCTATGACAAAGTTATCTAAAGTAAGATACTGCAACAATCGGCAAAATGACAAATACATAAAAAAAAACACCTGAATCACTCTTAGTACACTAACACACATAATCACTCCTTTAAATAAATATTGACTTCTTCAAAGAATTTGCTTGTTGATGACAAGCTGTGAGGGTTCTGAAAATAAACCAGTTGATGACTCGTGTTAGCCCTCCTGACCCAAAGGACATATTGAAGTGTGAATCAAGGAGTTAAGTGCATAGTATGGAGGTAGATCGGTCTTAATTTTAACAAATACACATATGTGATTCATACATGCACAGGACAAGCTCCACACACACACAATATAATTCATGCAATCACAAAAAAATCCACACACACACAGTACAAGATCCACGCACACAGAGTATGACTCACACAAGCACAAAAAAATCAACACAAACACACACACAGTAGAAGATCTGAACACGCACGGTACGCTTAACGCAACCATACAAGATTCACACATTTACAGCACATGATTCACCAAGTATTTTTGGTCCATAAACAATTATAAAGCACCAGTGGTCTTTAAACTTCACTTGAGTGTGGATTATTGAGACTCTCCTGATGTTCCTCGATACAGAAATGCATTTTTTTTAAACAGGGGATGGTTTGCAATTAATCACAGAGCTCCATTGTCTAAGCCAATCACAAAAAACTACTCCTCATGGGATGACTACATGCCCCGCTCCGGTCTGGTATTCTGTCAGCTCAGCATACTGCGTCAGACCATGAAACCCATAGTAATACCTACTTCATATAGTTTCCTCTGTCTCTGTTTTCCTTACATCCAATAACACAGTTTATTTCGGGATTTAGTCAGGTTTTTGTCATAGTTTTGTGCGTAAAACAACAAAATAAATCATTAACTAGGTTTGTTACACACATTAGGTTTAAAAACAAACCTTGCATGTCGGTTAGATGAGGATGTTATTAAAGAATGACCAGTTGACAGGATAGGAGATTTATTTGTTTTTAGTTTGTTTAACATGATCAGCATGCGGATATTTTTATTTATTTATTTATTTTTACAGCACATGAGGAAGTAAAATTATTTTCATATTACACATAAATAGATTTATTAAGTCCGCTGGCAGAAAGGAATTACTTCAGTGTTAGGATTAGGATTCACTCAAGAAAACAGCCTCCTGAGCCTACTGGCGTAATCTGAAGTGACTCCATGGGACTGATAACCGCTAATGATGATCATGCGCACACATGTGTATTATTAAGGGTTTGCTGGCCTACTGTAGGCCAGGTAAAGATTTGCAATTGCAATCGCAGTAAACAGGAAAAAGAAATTGGGGAAGATCCGGTTTTTCAAATTAAAATATGGTAATGACAGCTCCGTAACTACAAATTAGAGCATAATTTTTATATATTCCCAAAAGTAAGACCATTTAATAACATTATTGGTTGCAAATTGTTGGTACTTCAACATACCAGGAATCAGATTTCTTATTTCGATCATAATATTTATTTTATACTATGAAGCTTAAAAGTTTCATCAAATCCAGCCACAACAACTCTAAGAGCGCCTCTCACAGCTTCAAAAGAGACTTCTTATTGCAGGTGACATGGATGCAGAGATGCTGATTTTGGAGGTAGAGAACAAACCAATTTTGTATGATTATTCCTATTACAAAAACCCACAAGGAAAAAATAATGTTTGGGCAGGAAAAAAAATGTGATATATGCTGATGGTGAGTTTTAATTATGTCATATTAAATTAACAGTTCATTTCCGCATGTTGTTCTCCTCTGAATTGAATAATAATATTGTGCATGCTCTAATCAAGCTCAAAGGAAGTCGAAGCAGAACACACCATCCACTGTTTTAAAAAATGCGTTTGTGTATCGAGGCATGTCAGGACAGTCTCAATTATTCATACTCAAATGCAGAGAAGTTTAAAGACCAACGGTACATTTTAATTAATTTTAGTGTTTATGGAGCAGAAATACTTTGGCGAATCTTGTAAATACATACATACATACATACATACATACATACATACATACATACATACATACATACATACATACATTCAAGGAAAGTGGAGAAATTTTGAATGGCTACTACTTTGTATACAAAAACTGATTATGAATATCAGAGTCCTAGTTTTGGGAAAGATTTAGAAATCTGATTATAGGAGAATTGTAAAAGTTCTGTCAAACAAAGTAAAAGTGGGTCAAGGACATGAATAAAGGATAATGCCTTGTTATCTTAGCAAAATGAGAAAGAAATTGAAAACTGATAATTCATCATTCAAGTCTGAGATTGTAATAGATGTTCTCACCAAATGAGGGGATTAGTAGAATTGAAATTTGATTTGCTTGCAGGCAGGGATGGAGAAATGGAGCTCATCCCTCTCCTATCACACACTCACACATTGCTAGACTCCCTCAGCCTGCCTCAGATATTGAAAGGCATTTCTCACAATAATTCTTCCAGGAGGTCTAGGATATCATGTCTGTAATCTCCCTGCACCTAAGGATAGGAACCCAGTTATTCATCTGTGACCAGTCTCAGCGCTGACCTTAATACAGGCACTTTGTGTCCATATATTCACTACACCTGACACTAGGTGAAAGCATCCATGGTTCAAAATCAGGATATGTGGACATTGTCTAGAGGTCTCAGAGTGAAAGTTACAAAATCATGAATTATTTTGAAAATTACACTATATAAAGACAGACTTTCAACATCATGGTCTGTAAAACAAACTACTTTAATATGAAGTTATTATACTGCAGATGAAGAAGAGATATATCACTTAAATAAACTCAGGAGTTAAAAACTTTAGGTCTGCATCAATCTACAACAATACTGATCAATATCAGGGGATTTTTCATTGTCCTGGTATTTTTAAAGGATGTGTTTCTAGTGAACCATTTATGAGCTGATTTGACCATAAAGACTCGATAAGTGTTTTGTTGAAAGACCAAGGGACCCCTCTCTCACAGTGATCTGAAATCCTTTAAACTCATGAACCATCTAGGCCTTATATCCACTTTGGTCATTATTCTTTTATAACTTAATACAATTGGAAATATGCTCCAAAGACTTTTATCACTTGAAAGTCAGAAGCTTACAATAACAAAATATCACTGCATATGTCACTACCCTTTTTTCCTTATAGCCACGTCCTTGCTTAAGATGATCAACACACTTCTGTCCTATTTCAGAAGAATGTTTTCTTGTCTTTCCCATTTTAAAAGGTGAATAGGACTGTCTGTCATTTGTTTATACCCGGGGTTATATTGTTTCAAATTCCTTTTTAAAAGAACTTAAACAATGATCACATCTAAAATTTACAAATCTGAACAAAGACATTAATTGTACTTATTAACGTATTATACAGTGATTGTTGAAGCTACTGTGTGCAATAATTTCAGAGCTGAAAAACTAGTGACTGTAGAGATTGTCAGTACAATTTGACTGCGGCAAGTTAGGATTATATGAAATCTGTATCCTACACTGACTGATAAAATACTATTTATGAAATGATCCGTGTAAAACTACATTCTGCTGTGCTTGGTCAATGTTTGTTTTGGTCAGAATGCCCAAAACTGGGGGACGAATCACCCAGACAAAAGAGGTAAGATGAGCAATATTCTGGAGCTTATGTCGCTGCAGTCTGATCATTAGATGTCACTGAAAATTACACACTGTAGATTTAAGAATGAAAATATCTGCGGGATTGTTTTGTTAGAAGCTATTCCCACTCAATAAATGTGCCCAAAATAAAGATAGGTGTTTTCCAAAATGTTCAGTTTTAGATCAAGTAGTTTTAAGTTTTTTTTGTACAACTTTGTTATAGTGTTAAAATCATTTGACGGGTGCTATATATGTTTTACACTAAAGAATTGTCAGGAATCCAGCTTGTGTGGTCTGTTTTTGTGTTTCCTTTCCTCCTCCACCAGGTGGAGCCCCATTGGGCCTCCCTGCACACCTGCAGCTCGTTGCCTCATTACCTGTGGAGTGCTCTTAATCTGCTGACTGCCACTACCTCGTCGCCAGAGTGTTTGCCAGTTTGGGGTACTCTAGCCATGCTTAGTTTAGCTGAGTCAAACTGAGTTTTAGTTTACCTGAGTTTTAATCTTGCTGTTTTTGTCTTGGCCTCTTGGCAGGAAGTCTTCCTGCAAACTGGATGTTTCGGACCTTCTGAGAACCAAACTGAGCTGAGGATTCAAATTTGTGGTTTGGATCAACCTTTTCCACCAAGGATGCCTGGGGCGTCTCTCTGAGCAGGGGATTCATCTCCACAATAACCCGTTCAAGTACCGCAGGAAATCTAAGTGGCAGTCCGCTTCTCCGTTCACCAAGGAACAACCACAGTCTGGGTAAACCCTGTCCGCCCGCCATCAAAAAAGACAATCACTGGAACACCTGTAAAGGAAGAAAATATTCTAACATAGTTAACTTTGGAAAAAGGTTGGCTTCTCATTCTTCCCTCTCCAGGTCCACCCGGCGAGCTGCGTTTGGTAATAAAAACCAACATTGTGTGTTGACGTCACAGAATTACAGAGTTTAATCCAATATAAGACAATGCATAAACTTAGAAATAAGACAATGCACAAACCTACACTAGAAACTGCAGAACAACAGAGACATACATTCCATTACCTGACATAGGAGGAAAGAAAGCAAAGACGTACAAGACATCTTTGGAGAGTTTGCAAGAGCAAAATCTGATTTTTTACTTCTATGTATAAAGCTTTATCCTCTTGTATTTAATTTATTCACATAAGGCTGGCTCTTGGTCCTCCAACCAGACGCCATCTCTGACACTGCCTAGAGCTTCCCCTTATTTACTGCAAACATCTGGGGTCATTTGCTTCTTTGTTTTAACAAGAAAAGGCGGAAAGCTTGTCCTGGCATCTAGAATTCTTAAAGTCATAAAACACAAGATAAGCTTCCACAGAATTGATGTGGAATGCGGGGGCCTTTTTCCTGATTCAGTTTCACACCATCCCTGGTTGTTTATTCTGGAAGACTTTTGACCTTCTGTAAACCAAGCAGAAATCTCTCCTGCAGGCTTAACTGTTATTCACCCCCCAGGAGATACTCATTCTATGGCCTGGTGCTCTAAATACTTACCCATTAGTAGTTTTAAATCATTAACACAGCCTTGTTCAAAATTAAGAAATATGTTCAAGTGAGAGTGTTTACACATGCCATAAGATTAACTGTATTAAAGTCTAAAAAATAATCATTTTTCTTTAACACACCCCACACAGACTGGATTCAATAAAAGACACCTTTTTCTGGAAACGTGAGTCAGCAACCTATTCCTCCTCTTCAAGTCTAAGAATCTAATTTCCCACTGAGCCTGAACTAACCGCAGTGTCTTCCCCTCACTTTCCAGTTCCGGTTTGACAGTGTTCAGACCAGCGCTTGACTCATCTCATTATACTAAATAAACCTGTTAAACTTTTCCCTGGTCTCTCTGTTTGGTCTTCTGCATTTGGGTCAGATCTTTAATTAAATCATGACAAGAATACATTTAAACTTTTTATGTGGAGAGAGTACCCTTCAGGGGAAATGTATAAGAATACTTTTGTTCTTTTTTTTTCTAAAAATTAAATAGAAATAGTTGAATTGGTTCAATATGAGAGTTGAAAGACCAAATTGAACCAGAGAGAACATCATAGAATGTAAAGGATTTAATAAACCCGGTGCCTCCTAGTTGCAAATAAAAGAAAATGGCATAATCAATATGGTAATTGGTGCATGACTGTGTGATCTATATAAATATATATCTTGGCCAAATGAATGAGGAGTAAGTGATAGAAAAATCTTTATTCAATTCAGAGTGTTTAGGAACTGAATAATAATTATAAGTTAATTCAGTCAAAGACTTATCCAATGCAATACAGACCTCCAAGGAAGATTCCCTCATACCTACAGTTATTAAATAAAACAACAAATTGTAGATAAGTTACAACAACATTTTTGTTCTATTTGGGATCTTAATTAATTTTGAATTAAATTTGAATTGAATTCAGCATGTAAAGGTTTGTCAGAGATAATAGAAATATGGATGGAATCAGTTAGAGGTTGATAAGGTCTTGTCAGCAGTAGAGGTTCCCTTTCTAGCAGGAGAAAACTCTCTACCTTGCCCTGCAGTTTGTATGGTTAAGATTAGATTATCTTTATACATTAAAATTACTCAATCAAAGCCAAGAGAAGGGCTAAATCCAATTGAAAATATGTGATAAAACTTAAACCTGATGTTTAGAGGCATCCCCCATCAAAGCTGACCAAACTTGGGGTGTTTGTTAATAGAAAATGAGCCAGAAAATGCAAGGTTTATCTTTATCAGACCTCTCAGAAGCATGACAATTAATAAAAAAGAAAAGTGCAATGGCATAAGGGTAACATTATTAGTAAAAGGAAATAAAAATGCATTAACAAAATAAGTTGATCATAAAGTAAAGTAAAGATAAAATTGTAAACAATAAGGGTAACGTTGGAATGAAAACTGAACCAATAATAATTGTGATAGCATAGTCTAATATGCTTTTATATGAACACTCTTTCAGTTTTCCTTAAGCCTGTATGAGATTAGTGGAGCATACAAACTAAAAACAGCTTTTCCATGTTTGGTTTTGTCTCTACAGTGTATGCTTGATATCTCATCTAGTGAACTTGTCAATTGAAAAATGTGAATTTCCACAAGGGTTTAAAACAGCTGTTGTGACTCCAATTTTTAAGTCCGGATCAGCTGATGCGATCTGTAATTATCGACCTATTGCAATTGTACCTGTGATTTCTAAGGTGCTAGAGAAGCTAGTTGCGGAACAATTAATGGCCTATCTAGAGGAGAAAAGAATACTTAACTCTAAACAATTTGGATTTAGACCAAGGTATTCCCACAAAATGGCTGTATGCCATTTTACGGAATACATAAAAAGTAGTTTGGATGAAGGAAAATGTGTTGGGGCAGTATTTCTAGATTTTACAAAAGCGTTCGATACTGTAAATCACACAGTTCTGCTAAGGAAACTGGAACAACTACATGTTTCTAAACAAACTTTAAGCTGGTTCAAATCTTATTTTGAGCAACGACATCAGTGTGTCAAAATTAATGGCATCAAATCTGGGATCCAAAAATGTAATATGGGTGTACCACAAGGGTCTATTTTGGGCCCATTACTTTTCTGTTTGTACATAAATGATATGCCAAACATCTGCGAAGATGCCATCTGTCAAATGTATGCAGATGATACAATAATTTATGTGGCAGCAGACACACCTGAAAAGGCCTCTGATCTGTTAAACAAACAATTGTGCATCTTATCAGAGTGGCTCCAAAATAACTGCTTAACGCTGAATTACACCAAGACTGTCTCCATGTGTTTTTCCCTTAAGAAAATTATAAACAATGATCTCAAAATAATTATTAATCAACATGAAATAAAGCCGGCTGGTGAATTTAAGTATCTGGGTGTAGTTTTAGATTCAAAATTGAAATTTGATGCCCATATTAACAAAATGACAAAAACTATAAAGACAAATATAAACTGTTTTCGAATGATTCGGCCATATGTATCAAATCAAGCTGCACAAGTATATTTACATGCAATGATTTTATCCCATATGTCTTATTGCGCTATCGTTTGGGCCCAGGCCACAAAGTCTGTTTTAAAACCTTTACTCTCACTTCACAAGCAAGCATTAAAAATATTTGATCAAAAACCGGTGAAGTGGCATCACTGCAAAATTATTAAAAAACACAATATGATGACGTTTGAAAATTTTATAAATTTCTCATTTTTAAAAGCTATTTTTAAATGCCTTAATGGTCTTGCCCCTGAGGTAATCTGTAAATTAGTTTTAAAATATGCAAATGAAGGAATCAGGACAAGAGCTGGAGCTAGTGGGAACTGCAGGATTAAAAGATGTCGGACATCTATGGGTCAGTCTGCCTTCTCAGTGAAAGCATCACATCTCTGGAACTCTTTGCCTCTGGAGCTTAAGTCACAGACTGATATTCGACTTTTCTCCACAAGATTGAAAAAATGGCTCAAAGACAAACAAGAGTGTGAGCACTAAACTGGCTTGTACTGTACATTTTTGTTTTAACTTCTCTTGTTTTTTTTTGTTTTTTTTTTGTGTGTTTTTATGCATTTGTGTGTCGTTATTAACCTCCCTCTCCCTTAATGCTAACACCTTTTAAAAGCCTAACCAGGGACGAAGGCTGCAAATTAGCCCATGGCTACAAGCCTTATGTACTTGGACATCGGCCACCTGTTTGGTTGCAATGTTTAATTGTACTGTCCCTGTCAAATAAACAAATAAATAAATAAATTGAGTCAGAGGACCTGAGAGATCTGGGTTGTTCATATATTGACAAAGTATTGTATTTTGCCTCTAAGCCATTCAGCGATTTATAAATTAACAGAAGAATTGTCATTATTGTTTAAGCATTAATAAAGTCCATTATCTTAGATACAGGGATCCAGTGTAAGGACTGTAGGACTGGGACTACATGTTTACTGTCTTGTTATGATAAGGATGAGGACCTGAAAGGATATACCCCAAAACACTGACTGTAGTTATAAATAGTTCTACAATTTCTACTTTTACAATCATGCAGAACTTTAGAATCACAACATATTACAAAGTTTTTGGTTGTAATGTGACCACAAAGGATGTGAATAGCTAAACTTCACATAATCAAATATTGACATTGTCATTAAACTTCAAATATTAGTAATATTTTATTTCTGCAAATGCGAATCTCTGCTCTTAACAGCTAAATACAACAGTTTATAAGTTGGGTTAGCACAATACTCTTCCTTTCATCTTTTAGAATGTATTAAAACAACCCGGGAAGAGTGGCTAGCTAAACAAAAATGGCTCTTCCTCAATATGGAAATATATCCCTTTCATCTTAAGTAGGCAGCATGAGGAAGGACACGAGAAAAAGAAACACACAAGGAGGAGTCGAAAAACAGATGACAACATGGGTTGGTTTTTAACAAACAATGTATTCTAATGATGACCTGTGTCAGCAAAAGAACATAGCCACGCTCCTAGCTGACCCAAAAAGAACCTGAAATTTCCTCACTTTCTTTTTTAGGAAAGGTTGCCATGTTTTGTGTAGCTATCAATAGAAACAGGAAATGTTTATAGGAAACTATAGAATATTTAATATTTGTACCTCATAAATTAATTCATAATGTAAATACCTGGTTCAAAGTCACTAATCAAAAGCACATATCTTCACAGTTTGTGTTTTTCTAGATGAATTGTATTTTAGAATGCCTTTTTATTTCATTTTCAAGGAAATGTGCCTAATATGAGAACAATTCAATAGCAATAGATCCCAACAAGTTAACAACATAGGGCTATGATATTAAACTGCATTCTCATTTTCCAGTGGCAGATACAGTAGGAGACAACAGAACTAAACACAGGTGTCCACACAGTCAAGCTTACTACACACACACTATAATAATACAACATATAATAGCACTTGTTGTTTTATTTTAACTTAAATCTAGGCTAGCTAGATTGAAAGTTATTACTCTGGAGGATGCTAATATAAGTAATCACATGTTACTGAAAGAAATTAATGAAAGACAGACCTAATTTTCCAAGTTAGGATATTGCATCTACCAGTAGAATATTTATTTTAATTGATTCTTGCTAACTTAAGTAATATTAGGGTTGGGAATTGAAAAGATTTTCACGATTCCGATTCCCTTTTCGATTCTATGAAACGATTCGATTCTTTATCGATTCTTTTTTCGATTCCAATTTGGGGGAAAAAGGAGAACAGTTTGATTATCAGCATCAACTTTGTTTACTTAACTATTGCACAATCTTACAAACTCAACAAGATCAAGATGTCCACAGGAAATGTGAAACTGGAGTAACATCTGTGTTTAAATGAAAAATGAATACAAGAACAAACTTAATAACCAACAATGTCTAATAACAAATGATGGGATAAAAACCTATTTTAAATAACAAAAAATACTAATTATAAAACAGTAGTAGGGAAAATTAACAGTTCTTTTGCAGAAAGATGAGCATATCTGCTTTTTCTGGAAGGATACGGGATCTTTCAGGGCTTATGGTGTCTCCAGCCGTGGAGAACACCCTCTCAGATGGGATGGAGGAAGCCTGCACACAGAGGTAGTTTTCAGCCAGTCCAGATAGCAAGGGCAGCATATCTTGCTTGTTCCACCACCACAGTGTGGCGCTATCCCTGCAGGGGATGGAGGGCAAGCTTTTATAGAGCTGGATTTCCTGATCTACCCTCTGGGCTAAGGAAAGACGGGGCTTTGATTCACAAAGTGACCGCAGCTCGTTGTCTTCCTCCTCGAATAGTTCTTCCTACTTGCGTAACTTGCGTAACTTGCGTAAGTTGCGTAACTTACGTAAAAAACGTGACGTAAGTCGTGCTCCCCAGAGCCGGCGCTCTAGGCTGTGGTGCTGCGGGAATCGAAAAAAGAATCGTTCAGCGAGCTGCCAAACGATGCCATGGAATCGGAAAATACGGAACCGGTTCTTAACAGGAACCGGTTTTCGATTCCCATCCCTAAGTAATATGGTATGGTATTTCAAAAGGGGAAACTGTGATGATCACTAACAGCATACCACATCCTAGGTCCAGCCAGTAGGTTAACTACCTTACACCACCCAGCTCCTTTCCGGGAAATTGGATTGTCTGCTTTACAGTTTTTAGAGAACCATCTATGTCAGATAGTGACTGAACAAGGATAATTAAATGAGTGAATGAGAAAACAATTTCAAGACTGAATACTGTCCAGGTTTAGTTCACGTTCACACAATGTGATAAATTCTTTCTTTCACATGCATAGCATCAATTCTTAATGTTTTAGAGATGTACAAATCCACAAAATAAAAATGCTTGGGTTCCTCATAAAGATCTTTCAGTTTTGAGTCTTTTTGAGTAATCCCGCTGTCTGTCTTACCCAAGTACTGGGTCCTTCTTTTCTGAATCGTGACAGGTTAAGTTTGTTAAACCTGAAATCAAAGATTTCTTTTTCTGTGTTTTCCGTTTCACGAGCAGAGTTTACTCAACCTCTGTTTGTGTTACCATAGTGACAGTGGAGCTAATCTGGGGCTAACCTTGTCAGGAGCAGGTTTTGTCCTCTGTCTCCGCGCTCCCTAGAAATGAGGTTTGATTTCCTTATTTAGTCAGGACATTTTTCTCGTAGTTTTGTGTATAGTTCAATAGGTTTTTAAAAACAAATATTGCATTTCGTCCGCATGTCATTCTTTATTAAAGAATGATCAGCATTAACTCAAAGAGAATTAAATATTTACAGTATATGTTAGGCTCAGAACAGAAGGACCCAGTATTAGAGACAGACAAACAGTTTAGGTTTAACAGTTTAAGAGCAGAAAAAGAGCGGGTGGTGTCAGCATCCACAAAGGAAACTGAAACACCGAAGGATGATCCAGGACGGAGTCTGGTCACAGTTAACGATTCACAGAGCAGCAGACGGGCTGGACGAGGATAGACAGGCTCGGTAGTCAGGAAAGGAAATCCAGTCGGTACACAACGAACAGAGATCAGACAGGTAGTCAGGTCAGGCTGAAGCCGGAAGACAAGTCCGGCAATCAGACGGGAACAGGCAGGCTCAGAAGTCGAGAGGCAGACAGGTCGGTCGGAACTAAGAATGCTGGAATAGGTCAATGGTGTTGCGATCCATGGTCGCTGATGTAGCCTGAAGTACTGGTGGTAACCAGGCAACTTAATTACGGTAGCTTGGTCATCAACTTGCTCTTGAGTCAAACGTGAGACTTCAGTTTTCAGTTTACTATGGCAGCGAAGAGATGAAAATTTGAAAAAGAGAATGTATTGAAATATGCTGCAGTGCACTCTGGGGAGCAAGCTGCTAAACATTTTAACATTGACCCAAAAAGAATAAGATACTGGAAAAAGCAGAAAATTGATCTAGTTGCAGCAAACCAAAATAGAGCAAGACTGCCAGGAGGAGGGGAAAAAAAAAGGTTGGAGAGGAGTTGGACACAAAACTCTCTGAGTGGATCCATTCAATGAGGGATAATTATAACTGGGTGTCGAGAGCAATCATCAGAAACAAGGCTCTGGAAATCTAACCTACAGTTAGTGATAGCGGCACACAATTTCTTGCTAGCAGGGGTTGGCTTCAAAAGTTTTTAAACCGAAATGGCCTCACACCCCACAATGGCTCAGAAGGACCCAGATCTCCTCACAAAGAAACTTGTCTCATTCGTCGACTACGTGAGCAAAACTGTTGTCTCGAAAATAATTTTAGAGAAGGACAATTGCAATGGATAAGACTGTCATATGGTTTGATATGGTGTCTTCCATTACCATTGATGTAAGAGGGATGAAGAGCGTTTTCCTGAAAATAACAGGCCATGAGAAAAGCCCCCTCGCTGTTGTCCTTGCTGCCAAGGCTGATGGCTGATGGCATCCAGCTGCCAACAGCTGGATGAATGACGACTTGACCACAGCATGGCTAAGGTCAGTGGTAGAGCCATTCAAAGCAAGCCTACATGTTTCTTATGATGAGTGGTTGGCTGGAGACATGGCCAAGCAATACACAAGTGGAGGGAACTTAAAAGCACCATCTCGCTGTCTGCTTTTGGACTGGGTTCTCGCTGCTTGGGACAAGGACCTGATCGTCAAGCTCTTCAAAGTATGTGGGCAGTCTGTGAAAGCCGACGGGAGTGAGGACGATACTGTGCTTCAGGGAGGGACAGGTATGTTGAAATTAGCATACCTTCTATCACTATTGTATTTGTGAGTGAGCCTGTCCACTGTGATTTGCCAAACTAAATGAATGTATTGTTCTGAAATAAAGGTCCCGTCCTATATTAGAGGACTTATCGTATGCGGACTATTATCAAAAGGGCTGATGGGACAGACAAAAGTGGGCAGGAAGCAGTGCAGTTAATTTATGTTGGAATATAAATCTGAAATTAGTAACACTAATGCTTGGAGAATTAGCCGCATTAGCAAGAAGCTAATAGTATACCTCAGCTGGATAGTATAAATGTGAGTGGTGACATCACAGTTCGAAGAAAAACAATTCAGTTTATGGTATGTATTTAGGATATACTTCTGTCAGTATCTGATCCCTCCCATCTCAACACACAAACCTGGGCTAGTTGCAAGCAGAAAGGTAACCCTTTGATCTGATCCTTGTGCTCCCATCGTTGACTTCAGGAAAAATCAACCTAACCACGCTCCGTTGCTTATCAACAGCTCAGGTCTAGAGGTGGTCAGCAGCACCAAATTCCTGGGGGTGCAAATCCCAGACCTCCACACCACCTCACTCAACAAAAGGACACAAAAGTGCATGTACTTCCTGCGGAGAATGAGGAGAGCCACTTTCCCCCTTCCATCATCACGACCTTCTACAGAAGGACCATAGAGAGTGTTCCGACCAGCTGTCTCACTGTATGGTGTGGGGGCTGCAGCAGCGCAGACTGGAAGAACATGAGGAGAGTGGTGATACAGCAGAGAAGATCATCGGGGTTCCTCTTCCCTTCCATAAAAGACATTTCATCCCAGCGCTGCGTGTCCCAAGCCCTTACAATATCCATGACCCCTCACACCCCCACCATGGACCGTTCTTCCTGCTGCACTCTGGGAAGAGGAAATGGCTGCTCCTACCCTATGACAAAGAGGAGGGGTGGACTGCAGATCTCAAGACAATGGGTTTTAAGACTCAGAAGATGGCTGTCCCTAGCATGTAGTTGCAGGAGACTTAAAATGACTTACAGTCATCTCAGTTTGGTCTGATACTTCAACCTCAGGACAAAGTAAACCAAGAACTCAAGTGGAAAGAAACGTATAAACTTACAGGCAGACTCACTGCATTCATTCATACCATGAAACCAGTGCTCACTTTAGAACCCTTTAAAATAAACCGACAGCTTAAAAATCCGGAAGTTCAATTGAACGCATGCAAAAAACCTGAACTTAACTACTCTTGCCCAAGCTCAGCACCTTATTTGATCTAATAAACCTTACAGCTTCCCCCGGAGGTGATCCCCAGTAGTTCAACCACGCTGACTCCTCAAAGGGGATCCCTGTTAAGTGGCGCAGGGCGGCTGGTTAACAAGGCTGAAGGCTCTGTTTTCTCACCTGCTGTAAAGCAAGTAGGGTGGCGACGATACACTGCGGTCAACAGCTCTGGTGGTAGAAAAAAGGAAGAAAATTTGGCTAGCTTACTTCCAGAAGGATCCCAAGTGGAATTTTCATCTATCTATTGAAAGATTTAATGCTCTAAGTACTCTAAGAGCAGTCAAAGAGCCATTTCTAAGCCAGAGACAAATAAAGTTTGTTGAGAAAGTATGTCCCTTTAAGAACATAGAATTCCTCCCCCTTTAATTTGTTTCTGCAGCTGGGTCTGAATTGATCAACTACCATTCAGGCAATAAACTAGCTTTCTCTGTACTGTTATGGTTATAACAGGCAATAGCAGGTAGTTTTGATATGCATTAGTTTGACTAAATATGTATTTCTGTTAACTCAGGAAAACATTTTTTATCAATTAAATAAGTTACCAAACGCATTTATTAAACTGAATTTATTAATTTCTTTGTATAATTTAAGAAACCTTCATTAGACTATCCCATGTTATATCAAATAACCCATATTCCTTGTATGAAGCAAAGATACATATGCTATAGAAAATGTGAAATACAAATCTCCAGAGCTCAAAATACACACAGTTGTATGCTGTTTAACCTAGGTGGCATCAATGTTTACACTGACAGCTGCCAATTATTGCAATGTGTTGACAGTGTGAGGCTGTCACCTTCACCACACAGTTCACTGGCCATGGCATTATCAGTTAGACACATCCTGAACAGAAGGAAAATAACTGAACGCAGATGCTTTTGTGAACTGTTTGGGGAGAAAGAGGAAAATAGGAGATAGGAAACAGAAGGGCAAGAGATATTTTAGCTTGTGTTAGGATAAAAAGTCCTAGCAAGACCTTTATTGTGACATATAACATCTTAATCTTTCTCATTAAACTGCTTCAGTTTAACCACATTTTATTTTTTGTTTTATGAAACTATGGCAATCGAAATGAAGTGCACATACTGGATTAACGATTTTTAGGACCAATGTCGACCTGAAATTTCATCTGATCAAGAACAGCCTTGAAGTCATAGAATAGAAATTTGTTGTAAGACAGAAAGGCATAAAAAAATATTTTTTTCAGCTGCAACCACCAATACAAATGTCACCATCTCTGATTCATAGGTGATTAAAAAAAGCAAAAAAATAAATAAAAATCAAAGTTATAACTACATTGTAGAAGATCTTCAAATGACAAAGCCTTTGATCATAAGAATAACCCTGTGTTTCATCATAATTTATCATTGTATACAACAAAATGTCAATAAAATAAATAGAAAATGAGATGCATTGTATAAGCGTGCCTCTAAATAAGTGTTTTTAATTCAAAATATTAATCTAAAGGATTTTAGAAAAAACAAGAAATCTACAAAAAAAAGGTTTTGAATAACAACAGAGTGTAAACAAATATACACAAAACAATTAACATAACATTTATCAACTTTCTGAATCAACACAAGATTTATAGTCGCATTTGAACCTGAATAGCCTTTGTTTAATAAAATAGAGGGGGCCAGTTTCCCAACCCCAGGCCCCCTCTGTGCCCCATTCTAGCTACTATCTTGACCCAGTCGGCCTCAACAGATGGCCGTTCACACTGAGCCTGGTTTTGCTGGAGGTTTATTTGTTTTAAAAGGGAGTTTTTCCTCTCCACTGTCGCTACAAGCATGCTTAGTGTGAGGGATTTGCATTTGAGTCAATGAGTCGACCCTCCCCAATAGCAGCAGTTTGGTTACCTGCCAAACTTGTGCAGGAAGCATGCTGGTGATCATTCAGATGATATGTTTACGTAAGGCCGTCCGCATGCTCATCCCGTTAGCTATCTTTTTCTTAGAAAAAGGTATATATCTGTGGTGAGCTACAGTTACAGTCATTGAAGCTCATCTTTCTCACCATGGTTTGTTGAAAATGGCAGAGGGTCGTAAGTGTCTACGAAGGGTATGAGAAAAAAAGGTAGGGCCTCAGAAGAGACAGATATATCCTGGAATGCTTTGCGTGGGGAGCTCTCCTTGCAAAGCATTATGGGATTTGCTATCACAGCTGTTGCCATAGGCTACTGCTACCTGACAATGCCGACAAATAACAAAGATGGCACCGTGCAGTGGACCAACGGGGAAGTGACCATCTGTCCGAATGGTAAGTTGACTGTGATAGTGATTTAGGGGTTAGAGCAGACGTTCGGACCCAGTAAGCTTGTATGAGCTATGAGAACAGCAACTTTTAAACAGAGTGTGCAGGAGGAGAAATGGGCTCATGCATGCTCTCATTTTTTTTTTATTGGAGGGGACAGGTCTTTCAAAAAATTCCAGAAAATCCTCCACAATACCTTAAAATGTGCTTTAAAAAAAAGTTTAATAATAAAACATGTAATAATAAATCTTGCTGTGAACTACAAAAAAAACCCCAGGGAACTTTAATAAATGAATACATATGCTTGTTATAATTTTTTAAAAGTAAAAAAGTATCAGGGAAATGACCAATTAAAAAAGAACTATTCTGTTTCGTGTATATTCTTTCCTGTTGGCGCTGATTACAAAAAATCGGTCTAATCAAAGAAAAGGAAATTCACATGCTGCATCGCAATGTGCAGTGGATGCGTCTCAAGCTCTGTGCATGTTGATTAGCAAGGCTATTACAAACCCATGAGTTGACTTGTTCTATAAACCTAGAAAGATAAACAATTTTGGCATCCACATATTTTTCTTCCTGCTGGATTAATTATTTATGTACCTGTAGTGCTCTTTGATTCACTATCCAGTTCTTCCCAGAACTGTTTTCAAAGGACACTCACATTATAGGCGACTCATTCAGATGCAATTCCTAAATGTAAAAAAATGTTTTTATTTTATTATTATTCTTTTTACATTAAAATGGCTTCATAGTGAGTCTCTATAATTGGGATTGTTATCAGGACAGCTGATGTTGCTTATTTAATAAAGCCAACTTGCACATCGAACATCCTGCAGGCTTAGATGCTAGAAGTTCCCAAGACCAAATAAAAATAAATTTAATTCATTTCCATATTTATTTGTTTGCTAATAAATTTTAGCAACAGAAAATAAAACAGTTTTGATCTTCATATTTCTGTAGGCCTACTATTGGACAAAATTTGAAAAAAAAAATAAACATTAGTTTCTCTTATTTCTATTACTGTTTTTGAATTGAAAAAACGGATAAAGTACTATTACATGGACTCAATCCGACTCGTTTCTCGTGTTTAAAGCCAATAGTTTTTATTTGAATTTGGATCTTTTAGTATTTAAGATTAATTTGCGAGGGAGTTGCAGTAATACCGGAATTAAATCATTCTAAGTTTACTTGTTTTGGGGCCCTACATATCAGCTTGAAAAAATATTTCTGAAAATTTTTTTATTCTTTTTAAAGTTTATTTTCTCGTTTTACTGGCTGGTTTGGCCCTGTGATGGACTGGCGACCCGGCCAGGGTGTACATCGCCTCTCGCCCATAGACAGCTGGAGATAAGCAGCAGCACCCCTCATCACCCCGCTTGGGATATGCGTGAGAAAAAAATGGATGGATGGATGGATGGATGGATGGATGGATGGATGGATGGATGGATGGATGGATGGATGGATGGATGGATGGATGGATGGATGGATGGATTATGAAGTCCCTGACATACCTTCTTAGCCAGATTACTCATGTCTCTCCCTTCTTTGCATTAAAGGAAAGTGTCTATTCACAACTACCTGAAAAACAACTCCCTGGCACCTCTCCTTTTACTGGTTCTCAAAATACCTCCCTAAAAATCCCAATTTCCAAATTGCTAGAAATCAATGCAAATCAGTCTTCCAGAGCCACACCTAATTTACACACCTTTTCAACTGTCTGGACTCCCCTTTGGTATAAATAACCTCCTCTGAGATCTATATCGTTTAAATCTAAAATCTCTGGCCACTGTTCAAACCTCCTTGCCAGGAAAGTATTATGAAATAAGCAACTCTGCTGTTTCCCCTGTTTTTTGCATGAAGGTTCAAAAACTGAGCTCAGTCAGGACCTGTTAATAAGTCTGTGCGTTGTAATTCCTAATGGCAGTCCATTGCATCTTTGTTTATTTCGTCCCTTTGGAAAAAAGGAGGTCATGAGATCACTTATTGTATAGGAAATTCTTAGGCACATTTTCAAGCTTAATATATTAGAATACTGCTTCAGCAACACTTGTGGCCGAAACAGACCATGGCTTTTAATTGGTAGTGATGCTTGGGGTGTTAAAACTATTTTTTAACATGGTTGTTGTTGTCCCTTTGAATAAGCTTAGGATTTCAACACAGTTGTTTGAGAAAGAATATGTAACTGCAGCACCACAGGTGCAAAAGTGTGTGGGTGCTTTACATAAGAATTTTCCAACTAATGGAAAACCGACTAATGGATTCTGATCATTATTTATATCAAAACTATATTTTTTCCTAAGTGTTTTCCTTGTAATGTAATGAAATAGTAACACAAATGAATAATTTTTCATCTTTTAGATTTTTTACCTGAGATTTATTTCATACAACATTTTTTTTCTAATTTATTTGAATACATTTCGGACACAGCATATCTCATGACTCCATGTCTCTGGCAGCTGACTTGCTATGGATCTACTTCTGACAGGATGCCCCTGTGTTTAAATGTTGTGTGCATTTGTTTGTGTAAGACTGTGTGTGGGTCTATGTATCAACATGAACGTGGGGCAAATACAAAGCCCAGAACAAAAACTTGGCTATGGTGTTCTGTTTTTCTGTGCTGGACTCACAAGTCTTTGAAGTCAAAGCCATGGTTTTCTATTCTGTCAGTGACATTTGTTCATGTAATACCATTACGCTTTGTGATATTTACATAATATTTTCACAGATCCTCTGTATGTCTTATTGCATAGAAAGAAAAACGTAAAATATTCTTCTTTTCTGAAATAAAAGATGACCACAACGAAACTATGCAATGTAATGAGTTTTTTATTGTTCTTCAAAAGTTAAGAAACACACTTTAAAAAACTAAGAAACTTGGGAGTTGCTTGTGTGTTATTTTGACAAATTTCAGTTTTCGATCAACAATAATTTTAATGTTTGACAAAAATAACCAAAATAAGCAATGCATTTAGGTTCCAAAGGGTGATTTAATTTATCTAGCGTGAAGATACTATTAAAATTAATTTTTCCGTATGAGAGAAGCACAGTCACATGAACTCACTTCATATAAAACATTTATAAAAACAGAAAAAAAGCATTTGATGAACTGATTAATCCAAGTGTGTCTGCCCATGGTTACTGAGGTCAGTCACACTTAATCAGTTCATCCAGTAGAAAAAGACGGGAAACAAAAGAAGGTAATGGAGTTGTGCATAGAAGCTGACCCAAAAGGCTGTAGACAGAGTTCTTTTGAACATAAAAAAGAGAGGTCTCATGTGTTCTATTTTAGCTTCCCTTCAATGGCTTCCTGTTACATCCAGCATAGAATTATGAAATTCTTATCCTTACATTAGAAGTGCTAAATAACGAAGTTCCATCTTTATATCATACATCTCATTGTTCCTTTTCATCCTGACGGACCACTTTGCTCTTAATCTGCAAGTTTACTAGTGGTTTATAGAATTTGGGCCTGTTCTTCAGTGCTTAATCCTGTTTCTCTCCTACACATTGCTAAGGCCTCTCTTTAATCCAATTTTGGCATGATATTTGGCTCAGAGCTTGTCTCCTTAACTGTTTATTTAGTTGTTAGTTAGTAACTGTTTATTTAACTGTGGAGTTAGTTTACAGTTACCTTTTCTAACATATGTGACAGTGATGTCCTGTCATTTAATTCGACTGATCAAGCGCCTTGGTTGCTTGGCCACTTTGACTGGTCAGCGTGCATGTCAGGACTCCTGTCTTTGTGTATGTATGTTTCTGTGTTTGTCTCCCTTCATCCACCAGGAGGCGCCTGGTTCTGGTCGCCTCCTCACACACCTGCTGATGGTTTCCTGGTTAAACGGAGTGTTCTTAAGCTGCTGACTGCCACTATCTCAACGCCAGAGTGTTTGCCAGTTTTGGGTACTCTAGCCAAGCTGAGTTTTGCTGAGTCAAACTGAGTTTTTGTCAACCTGAGTCTTAACTTAGTTTTTTTGTCTTTGCCTCTCGGCAGGAAGTCATCTTGCAAACTGGATTTTTTTGGACCTTCTCTCCCTGGAAGGATCAACTGAGCTTCAAACTGAGCTGGGGATACAAACAAGAGGTTTGGATCCACTTTTCCCCGAAGAAACGTTTGAGCTTCACACTGAGCGAGGGATTCATCTGTACAACAGTCCGTTCATGTACCGCAGGAAATCTGAGTGGCAGTCAGTTTCGCCATTCACCAACTATCAACCGCATTTTGGGTAAACCCTGTTCCGCCCTCCACAGAATCAGATAAACACTGGAACTACAGCACACAGACAGGAGTCAAGGATTCAACTACTAACCAAATCCTCTTCTCCAAGTTCACGAGTCAAAATTCCAACTGAGCCTGAACTAATCGCTGTGTCTTCCCCTCACTTTTCAGTTCCGGTTGAGCAGTGTTCAGAGCAACACTTCTCCCTCTGTTTTATCTCTTCAAAAAACCCGTTAAACCTTTTCCCTGGTCTCCCTGTCCGGTTTTCTGCATTTGGGTCTGAACTTTGTTAAATTATGACAGTGCATGACTTTTACCTAGAAGTCTCTTATTATTTGCCACATACTGACAGAACTGATGTATCAGTGCTGCTATGTTCCTTTTGTTGGTCTGCTTACAGTACATCTCCTTAAACCCTCGCTCGGCCTCAGAGGGAGGGCGCTCACACTAAACCTATTTCTCCTGAGGGATTCTTCCTGTTAAAAGGGAATTTTTCTTCCCCCCTGTTGCTGCATGCATGCTTGGAGTGAGGGATTTCTGTGGAGCCATTGATACAATCCAAGCCAATATCTACTGTCACCACATGTTCATCAAGGAAAAGCACAATCTACAAAGTCAATGACGTGATGCAATCAGCTAGGTTTCAACAGATGCGATTTAACCAATCTGACTATATGATCAGATTGAATTGTCCTTGTACAATGCCATGAGATGACTATTATAAATTGGTGATATATTGATAAACCGAATTCAACTGAATTCATAGTTTCTCTGTCGCTGACTTCTATTTTTTCATCAGCCACTTTTACATGTTAATGTAGAAAAAACACACCTTAAGATTAATTTCTTTTTGAATGAATCACCATAATAGATTAGTCAAACATCTGATACCTAGATCTGAAAATACACTAATGCTAATAATAGTCATCAGTAAATTCTAAAACTTTTTCTTTGGATGAACCTTTGTTGGTTCTGTAGGAAGGAATTCACAAGGTTTATTATAAAAGCTTGTTTTGACACTTGGATAGTATTTATAAAACAAATCTGATTCCAGACTTTTTTTACTTGAGCAACTGTCAATATTGTCCGGCATAACTGGGTTGATTTGCCACCAAATTTGTAAGGCAATACTGAGCACTTAAACTCAGCTGCCATCATACAGAGAAGGGATACGAGACCAGACTGTCAAACAAGCACCAGCACTCATCCTATGGTGCTAATCACTAACCTTGCAATAAATCCTTATGCTAAATCCACTAAAACACAAAACTGATCAATTGTAAGTCACTGCAGCTCTGCTAGCACCAGTTATTTTGGTTTGTTACAAGCAGAGATGGGAAGTAACGAAGTATTTGTACTTCGTTACTGTACTCAAGTAGATTTTTCTGATATTTTTACTTTACTTTACTACTTATTTTTATGGCGACTTTTTACTTCTACTCCTTACATTTTTACACAAATATCTGTACTTTCTACTCCTTACATTTTTAAAAATTGTCTCGTTACTTTAGTTTTGAATCATTTCAATGGAGTTACCGTTATTATTTTTCACGTCATCAATACCAAATTCAATCTAATTGGATGGGAATCTACGTTGCATTTTTTATATTATATTATTATTTTTATCCTAAGTGTATATATTAGTCTATTTTTTTGCATGCCTTATACCCCAGTGTTTTTAGAGATTTTTATAATTTTATTTACCTATTCCATATTATATGTTTCATGTTGCACGATTGTACCATAAAAAATTCCTAGTTGCGAACTCCTTCACTAACAATGGCAATAAACCCGATTCTGATTCTGATTTGACGCACCACTACAAGATGAATCGACAGATTCGGCGGTATTCATTGGCGGCAAATCATTGCAGCTTGGTGGCGGTAGCGTTAGCATAGTAGCATGGACGCCTAAAATGTAGGCAACGGCATGAAAAAAGTGGTTTCTACTTTTACTTTTATACTTTAAGTAAATTTACAAGCCTGTACTTTGTTACTTTTACTTGAGTAAAGAAGTTTAATCAGTACTTCCACTTTTACCAGAGTATTTTTTAACACAAGTATCTGTACTTTTACTCAAGTATGGAAAGTGAGTACTTTTGCCATCTCTGGTTACAAGGCATCAAAGCAATTGATGTTTGGAGACCACATTAATTAGTTAAGTAAAGTAAAGTTCAAGAATCATTCAGTCATGGCTTTAGGTCTCTCAGCATTATTATTAACGCTTCAAGAAATCTGCAAAAGCAAAATTATAGCTAGTGATATCCAACTGTACTAAAAGCAGTGGCGGCCGGCCCATAGGGGGCGCTGGGGCACCGCCCTCCCTGATAAGAAGAGAGAGACGTAAAATATATTTTTAGAAATTAACTCATAAATGTCAGTTTTACTCTCTAGAGTGTGTACCTATAAGCAAAACAAATTATATAATCTAAATTTCCCTATCTACTGTCATTAATTTGTGGATTTCCACAGACAGACTCCTACCGTCTCTGTTCTGGGGGCTGTGATCAGACAGCCCCACATTTGCAGAGAATCTGACAATCATGTACTATTGCTAGATGAATTTAATGGCCAATCAGCGTCTCGGAACTTTATGGTCTTGGGGCTCTGAAAATAATGCACTTTAACAGGCTTCTGAACCCAAGCGCAGGTGCAGACAATTAGAGGGAAGATGGCGAATGTAACGAATGAGATGCAGCTTCCACCAAATTCAGTGAGATCCTTATTTATCTACCCGTTTGCCAGAAGAACATCCCTGTTGTAGGATATGAAAATTTCATGTCATGGTTATTGTGACTGTGACGAATCCACCTCGTCGCTTAAAACAACCTCTCTAACTTTGCGCGCCACACACACATTCCTGTTATACTGTGTTTGTGAGGACCAATACACTCGCGCTGAGACCAGTAGCTCCATGAACTTAAAACACACAAGCTGTTCCTGGTTACCTGCTGGCGTATTGAGGGTGCACACTTAATATTTCAGTGGGGTTAGCCGTGTGTGTGTGTGTGTGTGTGTGTGTGTGTGTGTGTGTGTGTGTGTGTGTGTGTGTGTGTGTGTGTGTGTGTGTGTGGGTGTGTGGGGGGTGTGGGTGTGTACGTGTTTATGCTAAGGGGACTTGTCATCTTCAGTCTGGCTGCGTCTTTGCTGGGTTCAAACCCAGTTTGGTGTAATTGAATAAGTCAATGAATCTGTATAAAAGAATTAAGCTGTAAAAATTATTTGTTTGTTTTTGTACATCAATTGTTTGTGGAGGTAATATATGGACAAAACTGATTAATGAGAAGAAATCAGAAATAAGAGAGCCTGAGGTGAGGGGCTTAAACTATTTATGAGGGCTGTGGGAAGAAAAGCGGCAATTTTTGTTTTCTGTTTCTTTGTTACATTGCTGGTAACTGGAGGGAGGCTGAGGCCCAGAGTATCTTGTATATGTTTAGTTTCTTTTGCACCCTGTTTTGAGTTTTTGAGCTCAATAAATCACCAACACCGGTAACCCGACTGAGACTGGATTCTTGGAGGCCAAAGAACCCCGTCACAGTGACCCAAATCATCACTGTTACTGTTATTATATAGTAAATTAAATCATTACTGTTAAATTGTATGTATTTTCCAATTGTTTATTTGAATTCTTATTCCGGATTAGTTGGAGACATACACTAGGCTATATCAGCCCCACCAAAAATATTTCTCACCAGCCGCCACTGACTAAAAGGTATGGTTGGAAATTGCTGAGAGTGGTTTTGGCAGGGTTGATGCTAGTCCAGCTCCATCTATGTTTCTGCAGTGAGTACTGCACAGTGCAGGTCTTCTCTGGGATTGGCCCTGGCCCCCTACTCCCTCTTTTAGGTGCTTCTACCTGGCAGGAGGCTTTGGGCTTTGTCATCTCTTGGTTTCCATACAGTCACTCTCCAATTTGAGGCCGTGATGGGGGTGTGGTCTGTCTGGTGACCTGCTAAGTCCCTTGGCTGAGATTGACTGATCCAGTCCCTTTATATGAGAAATGTGTGTGCTGTTGGGTGGGTGGGTTTGTGTGGCTTATGGGAATTGGATTGTTCAAAAGTCTTGGGTCAAGTGTGGCATGCCCTCCTCCTTGGTGTAGGCGCAGGTCTTGCTCTAGTTGTTTCCTGATCTTGCTGTGGCAAACCCCTGGGCTGGGCGATGGGTTGGAGGTTTTGCCTAGGGTGGGGTTCATCTGGACATGATCAGTTCACACTAGCTGGTCAGCTATCTGCATGGGGTGGGACCCTGTGCTCTATTTCATCTGAGCCCTTTTTTTACAGGGATTGTCTCTCCCTATCTTGGGCTGGAGGCAATGTATTGAAGCTGGTATTATGATGGGGGCCCACAGTCTGTGTTGTGGGCAAACCCACCTTGCTCCCCTGGCTACAACACTACAGTACTTGCAAGCAGGAGGAGAGCTGGCATAGGGTTTTATTTTATTTCCATTCTAGGAGGCTTCAGGGCTTCAGACTATTCTGTCTAGTTACCACCTAAATGCAGGTCATTGCTATTGTCATGCTTTCCCCAGTGACTCACTCCCTGTCACTGAAAAAGCATCCTCTCCCTCTACTTGTTCTTGTGTTCTGTCAAAACTGGTCATCTAAGCTCCACCAAGAGACATGCTGTAAGGGTCGATCAATAGGTCACTCTTGGAAAAAAGGTTTCCCTGTTTTCTTGCTGTTCTCCTGATTCTGGCAGGTTAACTCAAATCAGGCAAATAGCCGGTTCTTGCAAGATTTTCTTTCTTTATAAGAGCATGTTTGTTTCAAACTTTTCCCACATCTGTCCCCGTCCTAGTTTCTACTCTCTCCCTTTTGCTCACTCTTCTTATCTTGGCATGTTTTGCAATGATGAAGCAGGATGAGAGGAGCTTAGGGGCATTATCCTAAAGCTGTTCTTTGTGTGAGCTTTTGCTATTTGTTGAAATAACTTTCCATAAGTAAACAACAAGCAATAAATGAGAGACAGCACAGGAAAAAAAAAAAAAATCTTTGTTAAGCTAAAGAAAATTAAGAGGCAAACCAAACATCTCTCTTGGTAGTTATTGATTGAGATCATTACTTTTCTGCAGCATATTAGCTGTACTTTACCTTACAATGCTTCAGCTTTGTATTCCATTAGACTTTTAAAAACTGGTCTAGAGTGTGTATCAGATAACATAAGAACAAAATTTGGGGGGTTTTATTTAAAAAAAAATTGTTTTAAAGCTACAGTGTGTGTTAGCGACATCTAGCGGTCAGACTGCAGACTGCAGCAACATGAACATCTCCCCCCCACCGTTTCTCCCCCCCCAACAGTACGGCGAGCTTTACGGGACAAAATGTCTTCCATGACGTCCGCATCACCTACCTTCTCAAGTGATGAGGTTTGTTTACATAGATAATTTTACAGATAGTATTTCATTAGTCTGTGTAGGGTATAGATTTCATGTAGACTTAAGATAATAAATATACCCGTTATTTTTTCTACATCATTGTGACATTTTGGCGATCTCGCAATCACTAGTTTGTTGGCTCTGCACTGCCGTAGCGCAAAGATGTCTGCCTCCATGGCTGCGAGACCCGCTCCTATGTAATTATAAATAACGAATTCTAAGGCAACGCAAATATTAAGGTTAAGAGGCAGAGCTCGTAGATGATGATAAAATAACATAGTTATGTATAATATATTACATTTCTGACTGTATATCCCTGTAATTATTACACACTGTAGCTTTAAAGAGAGTGATTTCATATTCACCTCGCTACACTTGAGTGCAAAGGTGTTTAACAGCTTCCTTCTGACACAAATTACAAAAAAGACAGAATCATAAGTGTTTTGCAGTTTCTAACTTGTGCAAAACAAGGTATCCTTTTTAGACTGTACAGGAAAAAAATATAGCTGTGCAAAATAAAGAATTACAAAATTGGTGATAATAATAAAGCTCTATTAGCTTTGAAAGAGATAAGCAACAAGTTCTATCACAGCACTGGAGACAATTTCCCATACATTGCTTTTAAGAATGCTACTCAGAGCGGAGAAAAAAAAAGAAAGGTTATTTTCTAAATCAACACAAAGCAGACATTAAAAAATTGTGTACATGCGAATGAATTGACTCCCATTGCTATTATGTCTCCTATGAGGAACAGCAAACACACACAAAGTTCCCAGTGATAAAAAGCCTGTTTTACTAAATTAAACATTCGTCTTTGCATACAGGTCCTCAAAATTTCCATCATACAATATTGTAATTTAAACAAGCAGCACAACTTATTGAAGTTATATAATGCCCCTTTTCCACCGTCATGGTCGGAAACCTTTCTGGTTCCCAAATGTGTTTTAAAATTGGTTATGCCTCTTTTAAACGAAAAAAAAAAAACAGGTTCCTGAGTTTAAACTCAGGTGTGCGTCTTGCACTTCAGAATAGCTTGTTTTTCAAAGTGAACAGACGAGTCACATGTAGCGTCACCTGTGGGCAGTCAGCACGAGAAGAGCAGAAAAACATGGGAAATTTATTAATTTGATCGTTTGGCAATGTTCTCCAACACTGGTCTCCAGTTTTGATGTGACCCACAATGTCTCCAACAGCCAAGAGAACTGTCTCAGTTGGGATTGAAGAATCAGGCTGAATCCGAATCCCTTTCCTCAAAGACTGCAGACTGAAGACGCCATCCTTGCAAACAAACAGCGCTGCAAGCGCTAATGAGACCAAAACAACTCCAATATTTAGAATCAGTACAAGAAACAAAGAAACAATACTTGGAAAAAAGCACATAAAAAGAAATTATCACAAAAAAACTGTAAGAGACGATTTTTTCACTCTCAAACAGACTCACTACATGCGGCCTTACCGTCACCACACACTCTAAGCTAGGGTGACCAAACGTCCGTATTTCCCAGGACATGTCCGTATTTCACGTCCTGTCCCAGGCGTCCCGGGTTTTTTTTAGAAAGTGAAGAAATGTCCTGTTTTTTTAAATGACCTTCATTGGACCATTAAATTTACAGGCACTAGGGCACTGCGCATGGCGCTGCATGTGACGTAATCCCTGAGCCGCGTCAGTGCGGGCAGCCCTGTTCTTAATCAGAATATAGTTTGCGTGGCTGTCAGAACGCCAACAACATGCAAAGGCGCAAATATATGTTTACCGACAATTTACAAAAGAGTTTCCCCTCTTTCAGACCGGGTCGAGACAAACGGGAGGCCTTGTGCACAGTGTGCAAAGCAGTCACATATGTCTCGGTGTCCAATGGAGGAGCAAGGAATCTGAAAAGCCACCTGGACACTGAAAGTAAAGATAGTCTATTGATATGTTTGTTCGTTTTTGCTACATTTTGAGTTATTTTTGCTACACAAGAGGTATTTTTTGTTAATTAGCTCATTTGTTCATTTATTTTTTCCAATAGCCTACAGAACAGACATTATTTCGTTCATTACTGAGGCTGAGTATCATGTGTTATTGGGAGTTGAGAGTTATTGTTAACTTTTATTGTTAAGTGAGGGATGTTTAGATGAGACATTATTTCTTTCATTGTGCTATTCATTCATTACAGGAATTGTTAAGCATTTTTAATAAATACATTTTGAATAAAATTGAAAAATTGGACTTTTGATGCTTTGCTTATATTTCGGTTATCATCAGAGATGGGAAGTAACGAAGTACAAATACTTCGTTACTGTACTCAAGTAGATTTTTCTGATATTTTCACTTTACTACTTATTTTTATGGCGACTTTTTACTTCTACTCCTTACATTTTTACACAAGTATCTGTACTTTCTACTCCTTACATTTTAAAAAATTGGCTCGTTACTTTAGTTTTGAATCATTTCAACGGAGTTACCGTTATTATATTTCACGTCATCAATACCAAATTCAATCTAATTGGATGGAAATCTAAGTTGCATTTTATGCACCACTTCAAGATGAATCGACAGATTCGGCGGTATTCATTCACGGCAAATCATTGCAGCTTGGTGGCGGTGGCGTTAGCATAGTAGTATGGACGACGAGATGTTTGAAAATGAACACAACGGAGATCTAGAAAAAAGTGGTTTCTACTTTTACTTTTATACTGTAAGTAAATTTACAAGCCTGTACTTTGTTACTTTTACTTGAGTAAAGAAGTTTAATCAGTACTTCCACTTTTACCAGAGTATTTTTTAACACAAGTATCTGTACTTTTACTCAAGTACGGAAAGTCAGTACTTCTGCCATCTCTGGTTATCATGCAGTTAGCCTCTGACTGCAGTATTACAGAGGCTAAAAACAATTAACTTTGGATCATTATCTGACTTCAGTAATACAGAAGCTAATAACAATTAGCTTTGGAACATCATCTGGGAAAGCAGCAATCTATAATAAGCTCCACATCAGCCTCCTATACATTTAGAAATATTTATAATAATATTTGTTAGTTCAACACATAATTGTATGTTCTCTCAGCCTTTTCTCGTCATAATATTTTCATCTGATTTCTTCTTCTTTGAATGTTTGATACCATCCTGGAGAGAAATATCAGCTGGGCTGCCGCAATCAACACCTTTGTTTATAGATGCCTGTTTATAGATGCCTTTGTTTGGGCTGTTTATCAGTGTATATCTGGTTCTCTCCTCAAGATAAGCATGGGCTCTGCTTTTACTGTGACTATGTGCTCTCTTTGATACAGTCAGCTGGTTTTCCTTGATAGAAACTTTTAACTTAACTGACTGTATAATCTGACTGAATTGCTTCTGTAAATTTTCTTGACATGTGAATATGCGCTATTTCAATACTCTGAATTTAATTGATTGACCTTGATTAGAAAAATACATTACTATTTAAAATTGAAATTGAAATTTATCAATCATGATTAATCAGAATCAGAATTAAAATATGAGTAACAATTGATATCTGGATGCGTTTTTGCACATGATGCCCTTCCTGGTGCAAACAGGGTGTGAATCTGAACTTCCAAAATTAATAGTGTGGTCTTCAGATTGCTGCACCACAGAAGGACTAATTTAGACTAAAAGTGTCAAGAAAACAGTAATTTTTTGCTGTAGAACCTATTAGCGGTTTTAATAGGCTAACTGTTGACCACCCCTTTTCACCACAAATGCAGTGAAAGTGGAGGTCTGCAACTATGACAATTTTGAGCTTGCATACATTTTAGAAAGAAGATGCTTTGATACAGTTATTATTGCTGTGATAGTCGGTTACTCAGGCTGGTTTACTCGACTGAACAATCCAATTTGTAATCTTACATTAGAGGAGTTGTGTTTACTAAAACTGCAAACAGGCTATTCCTGCTGGGAGCAAGTCTTTATGTCTCAAAATCAACACCATGTACTGCTAACCCACAATAAAGACAGACACAGCAGACAGCTAAGAAATATATGGGGTCAAAGGTCATTAAGTGCAAAAGGATGACATCTTAGTGTAGCAAGGTGAAGCAAACCCAGGGAAGAGATTTGTACCATTTTAAAGGGGTCTTTGAGAATAAGTAGAAAAACGTCCTCACTGTATTGCAACATTCCAGTGAGTAAAAACAAGAGAGATGATCTAAAGACTGCACTTGTTTACCAACAATCCCTGGTTGACTTTAAAAAGATCAACAGTTTCCATCTGTGTGCTTCCAATTAACAGGTCCTGGCTGTGGTGTGCTGGCAAGAGGGTTTAAATCCGACAAATCCCATGGGCCTTGCGCATTATTGGACTGGAAGACACCTAAAGAATTCATCCAATCCTCAGGATTCCCATGTCTCCATTTTTCTTTACCAACCCTTTCCTTGTGTTCAACATGATGGTTTACATGAGAAGATATTGCATGCATTGCTTATGTTTGAGTTCTTAGGTATTTCCTGTTTACCCTCTGTTGCCTTCTTGTGTCAGTCTCCTTCCCCTAGCTCCCTTCTAAATTCTTCTGCCCACACCTGTTCCTCATCTGCTAATTAGTCTTCCCATTGTTTCTGTCTCCCATGCCTACTGTTCAGCCACTCTTTGTCAGTTCCTCATCAACTCTTGGCTTCTCATGTGAGTTTTTCCTGATGTCTTGTGGATTTAAAATTTTCTGTATTTTGTTTGTGGATTTTTGCTTCTGTTGAAACCCTTTGGACATTGAGAGGGCTGCTGCACACAGGCTGGCTGTCGTTATCCTCCCAGTACCACTGGTTGCTGCCGTCCTCTCAATATTGGAACCTTTTTTTTTATTACACACTAAATCAGTTAATGGGCCGTATAGTGACACGTAAAAGTATAATGTACTTTTATAGAACAACGTCCACAGAAAAGAGAACATTTAAAGGGGAACACCATTTTATTTATTTTCATTTGGCCCCTTGATTTTATGTTATTACATCATGTTCTACTCACCAATATGAGTTTTGTGTAATTTGAAGCTGTTCTGAAGATATCCGGTTAGGCTATATCCAAGTAACATCTTCCTATGGGCAACGACTTGAAGGCACAAACTAAACTGTTCATGATTTAATATTTATGGTACGGCAGCATTCATAACATGTAGGTGAATAACTGTCCCCAGATATCCGCGGTTCTATTTTTTATATTTCTATTTTTTTAAAACAAAGCAGAGTGTGTATGACGTCATCCGTGTGACGGACTGGAGTTGTGACAGGCAGCCCGGGCTACAGGTGGCTACGCTCTACCCCTTCTATGCATTCAGCTATCTAATCTGAATCGTTCAATTCCATTTCAAAAGCGAGATCATCTGTGGTAGTAGCACTAGACATGCACGGAATTCTAAAATTTTGTTTTGGGATTTTTATAGTTGTGTGTAGATCAATTTAATATAAAAACAGCACAAAAATAGATTCAAAATAACCCAACTTTGACACCGATTTAGAGACCAGTACACAATGAAAAACGTACACCTCCAGTCTTAAGGGGCTTATAGGGATAAAAAACAACATCCAAATCCTTAGATGATTCAAATGCAGTCATTCTTTGAAGTAGAACAATGTCACTTCCCTCAGGAGACCTGATTTAAAATGAAAACACAGGAAGAGGAAGAGGTTCCCACGCCTCAGCCTTTCAGTCACTAATCCTCATCAGATGGCTTAAGGTAGCAGTGTGTTTTAGTGTGCATAGGTGGGATTGTGTGAACAGGAGGAGTACGGTCCTTAGGAACCTAACCAAGATTATTCTTCAATAAGTTAATGAGTAGAGCTTAGCTGTTGCTGTCTATTTGTCAGATTTTGTTTAATCTCAACTTTTAAAAAAATTGTAAATTTGTAAATAAGGTAAGGCAGTAATTCATTTAAATTAATTAACTGTTAAACTGCTGTAGGCAAAAAAGAGACATTTATACAGCTTAAGCATTATGGAAAAATACTTTCTGCTTTCAGGGATCTAGATCCTTAGCAATAGTGCTTTTTAAGCCATCATAATATATAAAGTGTGTTCCTCCATGGGTGCCCCATTCATTTTCATGTTTCTGTGTATTCTTAAAGACATATACTGTTAAAGGAAAAAAAGACATGCAGTGAGTCTAAATTATATTTATCTTCACAATTCAACATAAAAGGATATTTGGGAGGCATCCAATTTAAGCTTATTTTCTGAACTGATAAAACACCTATCCAACTTCTATAACTTGTGTAGCAATCTATGGGTGAAAGGCAGGGTACAACTTGGCCAGGTTGCCAGTCCACCACAGGGCCATACAAAGACCACAACTATGACTGCCATGATACTGAAGGGTAGTTTAAAACTACCAGTTAAATGAGTCATGCAATAATAACGCCTCCATATTTTGTTAGAAGTTTGGAAATATACATGTGTAACACGGGGGAATTACCCGGATTGTGACCGAGGACGTGGCCCTAAACCAACTAGTAGACCACTAAAAGTATCATCAAGTAGCCTAGGGTCTCCCAATTAAATGTACCTAGGTAAGTCTGGCTTGAAATGAGGAAACAGATTTAGTATACAAATTATATATTTTATTTATGGATTATTTTACAATTGGAAGACAACTTTATTATTCTATTTTAAAATCCAATAAGGCACAAGAACCCATGACAGAAGAAGCAATCTGAGACTCTAGAAAAACACTGCAAACCACGTTAGTAGCACACAAGATCAAACAAGATTATATTAATTTAGAAGAACACGAATCTCACGTTGCGTCCTATAGAGCTGCGCCCAATCAGCTTATTTATAAAAGAAATAAATGGTCGTTCTGGTTCTGTAGTGCCCGTGCTACAACTCTAACTCCAGAGAAAACCTTTTACCAAGAGCATAACAAAAAAAAGGGGTCTCAATGGTGAGAGCATAATAAGCAACAGCAGCAATCTTCATCAGCCTCAGACAGGGATATATGCAGACGCTTCCATGAAAACTTTTCCAGCAGCGCGAATACCAAGATCCAAATTCTGTGTAGCAGCACGGCTCCCGACGCTCAAAAGAATCTACTGCACACCAAACTAAGCCGACTCTCAGCTTGCTTGCACACCTGGTGCCTATATACAGTACGCTAATGAGCCTGTCAATTCTGTAAAGCAGACGTGAAGGTAAAGAAACGGAGCTGTGATGTGTTCAAGGACCCAAAACGGGTGGGAATTTACACCTACTAGACCACCCGGTTACACATGCAAGAAGTGAAACAGGGGTTCTCCGAGAGATTTTTGGTCAATCTGTGATGCTCTAGGTCTATTCTGATACTAGGAGGTATTAGCAACAAAAGAGCCAAAGTATTGTCAAATACTTTGATATTTACACATTATGCCTCATATCGCAGGTTGTTTATTACTTTGATTTCAAAGTCACGTTTTTGTTTTATCTTTTTTACTTGTTGTTACAGTTTCAATAATTGCCGTTACTCTAGAGTAGACAAAAAGCGTTTTGTAAGTAAAGTCGATTATACAAATTTGTCTGAATGTAAACTTTGCATCTCTTGCTAATATAAAAATAGTTTTATGGCAGGGTGCACGATGGCAGCCTTGCAGAGAGACATTTCCTGGTTTGATTTCCAGACATGGTCTCCCTGTGCATGCGTGGGTTCTCTTCAGGTACTCCGCTTCCTCCCACAGTCCAAAATCATGACTGTTAACTTAATTGGCTTCTCTAAATTGTGAGTGTGTGCCTATTTGATAAACTGTGATAGACTAACGACCTGTCCAGGGTGACCCCGGCTCTGGCTAATTGACAGCTGGAGATAGGCACCAGCACCCCTCGCGACCCCAGCAGGGATAAGCATGAAGGAATATGGATGGTTTTATAGCATATTTCTATAACAATGTGTTTCTGGTGTATTGTTCGTTCAAGTTTGACAAATCCAGTGAGGTATATACATGTATGGCAGATTCAGGTGGCATAGTAGTTAATGGATAAAGAGTCTCAATGAGTGTTATTAGGGTGTTTCCAATTACGTTTTCTTAGGAAGCAAATGGTAAAAATATACTATTCAAAACGAAACTACAGGTGCTGGTCATAAAATTAGAATATCATGAAAAGTAGATTGATTTCAGTAATTCCATTTAAAAAGTGAAACTTGTATATTATATTCATACATTACATACAAACTCATATATTTCAGATGTTTATTTTGTTTAATTTTGATGATTACAAATGACAACAAATGAAAATCTCAAATTCATCATATCAGAAAATTAGAATATTGTGAAAAGGTTCAAAATTGATGGCCCCTGGTGCCACACTCTAATCAGCTAATTAACTCAAACCACCTGCAAAAGCCTTTAAATGGTCTTTCAGTCTAGTTCTATAGGCTACACAATCATGGGGAAGACTGCTGACTTGACAGTTGTCCAAAAGACGACCATCGACACCTTGCACAAGGAGGGCAAGACACAAAAGGTCATCGCTAAAGAGGCTGGCTGTTCACAGAGCTCAGTGTCCAAGCACATTAATAGAGAGGCGAAGGGAAGGAAAAGATGTGGTCGAAAAAAGTGTACAAGCAAGAGAGATAACCGCACCCTGGAGAGGATTGTGAAACAAAACCCATTCAAAAATGTGGGGGAGATTCACAAAGAGTCGACTGCAGCTGGAGTGAGTGCTTCAAGAACCACCACACACAGACGTATGAAAGACATGGGTTTCTGCTGTCGCATTCCTTGTGTCAAGCCACTCTTGAACCACAGACAGCGTCAGAAGCGTCTTGCCTGGGCTAAAGAGAAACAGGACTGGACTGCTGGTGAGTGGTCCAAAGTCATGTTCTCTGATGAAAGTAAATTTTGCATTTCCTTTGGAAATCAAGGTCCCAGAGTCTGGAGGAAAAGAAGAGAGGCACTTCATCCACGTTGCTTGAAGTCCAGTGTAAAGTTTCCACAGTCAGTGATGGTTTGGGGTGCCATGTCATCTGCTGGTGTTGGTCCATTGTGTTTTCTGAGGTCCAGGGTCAACGCAGCCACATACCAGGAAGTTTTAGAGCACTTCATGCTTCCTGCAGCTGACCAACTTTTTGGAGATGCAGATTTCATTTTCCAACAGGACTTGGCACCTGCACACAGTGCCAAAGCTACCAGTACCTGGTTGAAGGACCATGGCATCCCTGTTCTTAATTGGCCAGCAAACTCTCCTGACCTTAACCCCATAGAAAATCTATGGGGTATTGTGAAGAAGAAGATGCAATACACCAGACCCAACAATTCAGAAGAGCTAAAAGCCACTATTAGAGCAACCTGGGCTATCATAACACCTGAGCAGTGCCACAGACTGATCGACTCCATGCCACGCCGCATTGCTGCAGTAATACAGGCCAAAGGAGGCCCAACTAAATACTGAGTGCTGTACATGCTCATACTTTTCATGTTCATACTTTTCAGTTGGCCAACATTTCTATAAATCCTTTGTTTTTATTGGTCTTAAGTAATATTCTAATTTTCTGATATGATGAATTTGAGATTTTCATTTGTTGTCATTTGTAATCATCAAAATTAAACAAAATAAACATCTGAAATATATGAGTTTGTATGTAATGTATGAATATAATATACAAGTTTCACTTTTTAAATGGAATTACTGAAATCAATCTACTTTTTCATGATATTCTAATTTTATGACCAGCACCTGTATTTTCCAGAGATGTTTAAGAGAGATTATATATTAGCTAACATCCAGTCATTGAAAGGATAGCAGCCAAAAAAAAAGGAGTGTGTCCATTACCCAGCTTATTAAACTTCTGGGTCAGACAGTTGAGGATTAATTTATAATGCAATGTGACAGAATTAAAGAGCTTCCTTTTGAGAAAAGACCTAAAACATTTAAGGAGTCATTTGTGCCGTAAAGCAGCTGGCTCATGTGATCACGGCTAAGTGTAAGGATTATGGTTTCAAGTGCTTTTGATGAGCTAGGTCTGACTATGTGAGCTATTTGAAGCCAGACCTTACCTACTGTTCCCAGAGAAATCCAGGTTTGAAACATATGGGAAATACTTAACAAACTCTTACCATACTAAACTTTGTTCATTTTATTGTATTCCTTTTTTATAATCTACTTTCCAAAGCAAAGACAGGCTCAACAAGTGCCGCTATGCCAAGCCATTTGTGAGTAATCTACCTAAATGCAGGTCTGCAGCTGTTAAGAGATCCTGAGATCGTTCACAGGATCTCAACTCTCACCAATTGACCGCTGTATTTTATCAAGGGCACGCGCTGACACAACGCACATCTAATTAACAAATTTCTCACTCTTAAATGTATGCACAATCTGGTGGTTTGCTAAGTGACTTTAAAATATCAGATACCAGAACTTTAGGGACTAAAATTGATTCTCAAATTAAAAATTCAACATTTTGATACTGCGTTCATTTAAGGTGTATATTTTGTATTAAGTTGTTGCAATAACACAACCTCGTCAAACACTGCAGGTTAAACCACAACATGCAGAATTGATGATAAGGATAGAGGGGGAGAGCAAAGGTGCTGTTAGACAGGTGTCTCTGATGGAGGCTCCCTCTCCTTCAGGTAGTTACAATGCAGTGACTGAGGATGAATATAACGGACTTCTAATGGCCAAAACAACGTTGCAATTGGAATGGCTCATAAAGTTGTTATAAAATAAGTTACAGAATAGATACTTGCCTGTAGTGAACATAATTTAAAGTTCTTTAAATTGAACATATAAAGCAACTGTAATAGCAGTTGATTACATTTATGTTTTGGTATTTAAACTAAATAGAATTGGCTGTAACTGTTTAATGATAAAAAAAAAACATATGTATTGAAAATTTAGTGCAATAATTATGGCATTTGTCAAACTAAATTGTTAGGGTTCCTGTGTGTGGTTTAGTTCGAGTTGTGCATCTCTACCATAAAGGATCTTTGTGGAGAACCTGGGTAGCCAACGCAGGTGAAATTAATCTTTATAATCATAGTGCTAAGCTTAAAAGAGCACCAGAGCCTTTATTTGGAGCTGGTTTCTTGTGTGTTGTAGAAGTTTGTTTTGTTGCCTTCTAGTATCTAGCTTCTCAAGTATTTTCCCTGATTTTAGATTTTGTTTGGTTTTCAGTATTTTTGTATTTTGTAGTTTTGCCTCTGTTTCCTTTGGACTTTTCTTAAATCATCCAAACTCAGCCATGTCTACTCCTCTCTGCATTTTGGTCCTCTAAACCTTCCACACTACCTGACATAAATACATTTTCAATTTAGAGCAGTGCATTATGATACAGCCTTGCTTTTTATATCAGGACCAACTTTTTCTGTTTCTTAGATATTTTTCTGCTACAGCAAAATATTGCATTCCTTCTCAGCAGCAAAATGAATTATTTAAAATAAATAATGTATTTATTTAGGATTTTTTTTTTTATTAATGCATACATCACTAGTTACATTTAAAATTTTACAATTAGAAGAGAGATCCTATGAATTTTTCATTTATTAAATATTTAAATAATAATGTGGGAAGGAAATAATATTCTAATGCAGGATCATATTCTTGATGAACTGAATGCACACATTATGTTTTGAGGTTTACTTTCTCACTTAAAAACATACTAAAACTGCTATCATGCACTTATCACACCAAATATAGCAAAAGCCACTCTGCCACTGAATACAGGAGCAGTGCGAGCATCAGATGTCTGGATGATACATAGATTGCAGGCATGTCTTGAAGATATAAAAACCTTGGATGACTCTTAACTTTCTTCTCCTGGATGCAGAAAAAACAGAAGTTATAGTCCTTGGACCAGAGTCTTTAAAAAAGAAACTGATTAGTCACTCACTTCATTTGGATGGGATTAGATTTATCTCAGATAATAAAGTAAAAAAATCTTGTTCTTCTTGAACAGGACCTGTCATTTAAATCCCATATCAAATAGGTTTCTAGAATTTCCTTCTTTCATCTGCATAATATTGAAAAAAATATCTTATCCAGGGATGATGCTGAGAAAACAGAACATGCATTTGTTACTTCAAGCAGAACTATTGTAATTCTTTACTATAAGGAAGTCCACAAACTGTAGATAAAAGCCTTAAGTGAAGCTACTTGACCATTGAGTTGATTTGATCATTGACAATTCAATTAAACTATGTTGTCTTATAGAGACCTGGCTGCAACAAGAGGAATTATGTTAGCCTAAAGGAGGAAACTCCCACCTGCTCGTTTTCTTATGCACAGAAATTCTGGGTGAGGAGTGGCAAAAATCTTCCAGTCAGACCTAATGATTAGTCAATAGTTAAAGTCATTCAATAGTTACATAGTACGGGCGACAGTGGCGTTGGATGTAGGAGTTTGCCCTGTAATCGGAGGGTTGACGGTTCAAGCCCCGACTCCGACTTTCATTGTCGTTGTGTCCTTGGGCAAGACACTTCACCTGCATTGTCTACTGATGGTGGTCAGAGGGCCCGGTGGCGCCAGTGTACGGCAGCCTCGCTTCTGTCAGTGAGCCCCAGGGCAGCTGTGGCTACAATGTAGCTTGCCACCATCAGTGTGTGAGTGTGTGTGTGAATGGGTGAATGAATGTAGTGTAAAGCGCTTTGGTCAAGTCTCCTAACTTGAATAAAGGCGCTATATAAGTACAGGCCATTTACCATTTACCATTTACATAGTGTTGCATGTTTAAAAAAATACAATAATTAAAGAAATAATTATTTAACTATAAACTTTGCTTACACTTAATAATAAATTTATAAGCAAACTGCTAAAGTTGCACAACTAAAAGGGTTAAAACAGCCAGCAGAAGATGCAGGGGCGTCTGATCAGTCTGGTCAATAGTAACAATTGGGTTTTTCATACTGTCATAAAATCTAAGCATTACACAGTAAGGACAACAAAGTTTTTGGGTGATATTATCACATCAACCCTCTCAATCCCATTAAGAGACAATTTGGTTAAAAAATATTTGTTTAAATACCAGAAAATTGTAGTGTCAATAGCCAAATGCCTACTAGCACTAATCTCTTATCTTTGAGACCTTTTGCAACATTGTGTGCTTTAAGCTTAACTATGGTCTTTCTTTGAGATGCATACTATTTAAGTTTTCCACATTTATTTTTTTCCCAGTCCCAAAAACAGTTCTTTCCTTCTCCTTGTGTGTGCTTTTTTTTTTTTTTTGTTATTTGGAGGGTTGTGAAATCTTTGAATCTAAACTGAACAGTAAATACAAAGAAAAGTTGAGTGAAAATTATTTTAAAAGGTAATGTTAAAATAAAACAAAAATTCAGATCTACAAAATAGAGATTGCATTTTAAAAGATTTAGTTTACTGTAGTACTGCTTCTGCTTTAAGGAGAAAATACCCTAGTGTTTTGCTCTCACATTTGCACTCTATATCACATTTTTCCATGACCAATCCATCACACCCTTAAATCAAAATGACATGGCTTCACTTCTGATGCACACTGAATAGGTAAAGAGGAAAGCCTTTAGATATCCATTCACATAGTTTAGACTGACATGGTCTTGAATTTATTTTGCAGCTCCTGTGTAATGAAACTGAGGCTGGATCCATATATAACCAAGATAGGTCAGTGACGTTTGAACAGTTTATTGAACAACTTGCTTTGAGAGCGGGACTGAACCTGAGCGGAGCAGACAGGCTGCAGGCAGACAGGCGAGCAGATTGTGTGAAGCTTTACCAGTTCGAGATCCAGGAGAGGAAGGCAAACAATTTATGCTGAGCTTCTCTGAGTTTGTGATCCAGAGAGAGCGGAGCAGGCAGTCTGGCCAGACTGATTCAGAGATCTGCGGGTCCAGAGGTAGAGCAGAGAGGATATCCAGGCAGGCAGAGTCAGACAGGGATCAGGCAGGCTCGGTATCAGGAGACAGATCGGGTCAGTAACGGGCAGACAACAGATACTTCTTAAGAGATGCTGGACTATTCTTACTAGGTTGGCATGAGATAATCTGGCACAGATGACTGGTCTGATGGGGATTATAAAGTGATGGAAACAGGTGACTCCAGTCAGAGCTGATTGCGGACGGGTGGAGTAGAGCAGATGTATGGACTGAGTGATCAGGCATGAAATCAGAGCAGAGATCATTACATCCTGGCCTTGATCTTTTAAAATGTAACCCACATATCCATCTTCTGTCAAATTTGTTATGTACCAATTGAGTCTTTTTCAGCTAGCACCGAATCACACTGAATTTGCTGTCGGGAGCTCTCTGTTGATTAATGGTGGGTTCAAATTGGCAACCCCTTTGTTGTATTGGTTATACATCAAGAAAGAATACATGCCCAACTTTTAATCTCTACACAATAACTATTTCATTTTGTACATGCTAGATAATGAAAACTGTAAGCAAACACCAATGAGCACCTCTTCAAATGGCTGCTTCAGCACTTTTTTAAATGGAGTAGTAGGAGTTATCTGCTGATAGAAAAGACTGATGACTAAACACTTCCTTGTCATTCTGATGGTTGTTTTTATTTTAAGGGCTTAGCTCAGGTCCACATAACTCTAGCAACATTACAGGAATGTCCATGTCACTGCTTGACCTGACAAAGGTCATATATGGTATACTCCCCACTTAAACTGTACCTCCAAGAAAAAGTATAAAAAATAATTGATCATTTTAACACTTCTATCTAACATCTTTTTAAAACAAATTGCTCACTAAGTGACACAATCAACCAAACTTGCTGTTAACGAGGTGATTTACAATGTTTTTTTAAAGCAATCTTTTAAACATTAAATTCTTGCCCATAATTTTCCATTTCCCTGTATCAAATACTCACTGTGTATTTATTATCAAATGGTTGCATTTTAAAGATACCACAACAGTGACGTAAGGTCATGTAATAAGACAAACCAATAAAAGTCTTTCACAGAAAATGTAGGAGGAAGTTTAGGGATCCTTAAGGTGTTGATTACATGAAATATATTTTTGTGTTTCAGTCAGTATCGATGGCTCACTTCTTAATAAACACCCTTCCTTGTACTCTCTTTTTAGTTTACGTTTAAAGCAACCACTTTATTTTTTTCTCAATTAGTCTGTCTAACTAGCCTATTATTACTTTCAAAGGTTGGTCAGTGCGGGCTTATTTGAAGATGAGGTAGAGTTCGGGATCTGTAGGGTTGAGCCTAAAGAATCATACAACTCTATAGAGTTTTATTTTTCTTTTTTTTAAGTATCAGTAACAGAATGTGTCTTATTGGTTATTGGGTACCTTGGATAAGACCATATGGGCCCCTGGACCCTAGCCCATAACACCCAGTGAATAATCCGGTCTTGCAGCAGGACATACCAGTTGATTTTAAATGTTTATTTCAATTCAATTCAGTTTATCTATATAGCGCCAATTCACAACACATTTCCTCTCAAGGCACTTTACAATTCACCATGTTGTGCCAGCTTACCAGAAGATTATGAATATTGTAAATAACTAGATCTGGAAGTTAGTTAATTAATAGGTAATTCAAATCAAGGGTAAATCTAATTATTTATTATCAGTTGGATGATTATAACTGTAATTTGCTTAGTGATCAGGGTTTTAGCCCCTTTCCTAAAAGGTTAGACTCCTGAATCCAGCTGTTAAAATTCCAGTTGTCATTCACCAATTTAGTAATTTAGGCTATGGCTCTTAGCAGCGTTATTAATCACCAACCAAATAAATGTGTCTCTGTTAATTCGGATGCTACTGAAAGAAGAATGAATCCAGCCTGAGTGATAACTTGTTCACTGTGTAAAATTAACACAAATGACCAAGGATTAGAATATAATGGCAGCTTTATTAGCTGCAATCACACAGTATTATGTCTAATAACTAAGCAAAACACTAAAATCTACTGAAAATAAGCAAATCAAAGGTACACTATGCAACCGGTGTTGATTTTCCAGCGAGGCTCCCCCCAGAGGGCGAAAGTAAAAGTGCACTGTCGTAAATATGCACAGCTGTTCTCCTGGTTTCTCCGTCAAGCCAGGCACGGTTGTTTTGAGCTTAGCAGACAGGCGAACGCAGCGAATGACTAATGCTGCGTTCACACCGGACGCAGCTGGTGCGACAGAAGCAGCGAGTTTACATGCAAAGTCAATGGTTGACGCGCGTCAAGGCGCAGCAAAAGGTCCCGCGGCGCGTTTTGAGCAGCAGGCGCAGCGCGTCTGAGCAGCTGAAGTGTGTCGGGCACGTTTAATCATCTGACGCAGGGAGAGAGACACAGCGCTGATGATCAGAGGCTATGATCACTTCTCTTAAACAGTTTATTGACGCCTAAATTAACTTAAAATGCAGAATTCTGTCAGCAGAATATGTTGGCTTTTATTATCCTGCTGCCTGCAGTTTAGATTATTTAGATGAAAAACACCTACCAGCTGCCGCGGTGAACCGCGAGGAGGCGACCCAGCCAGAGGCTGCTGATGAAGGGATTCCTACTGTCAGCGCACCGCTGGTATGTGGGGGTCTGAGCGGCTCCGACAGAAAAAATATTGAAGGCAGGATAATAATCTGAATGAACTGACGGCACTGATTACGTTTTCAGGTGTATTTTCTCACTTAAACACATATTAAAACTACTTTATTCCCACTGATCACAGCAAATATGGCTGCAAGGCAGAGAAAGGATAGTGAAGCTCCGCCCAACGCGCGTCAGACACACTTTTGCACCGCGCAGCCAGAGCAGCAAAGCTGCTTCAGCCGCGCGTCAGAACTAACTGGTACAAGCAGTAAAAATGAAGCAGCAGACGCGATTTTGCTGTGTCCGATGTGAACGTAGCATAACTGCACAAAGATCGCCACTGTGCTAGCAACGAGCATGCTTTTAACTGGGGGCGTGTAGCAGTTCTCGCTGTAAAGCAAGACTGACTCTCGCGAGACTTCTGAGCCTGTGGGTGCGGGTCGGTGCTCCTGCAGTTGCAAGTGCGGTATTTCCCCCACAGACCACCATGGCAGCCGAGAATACCTTTGTTCAACCTGAAATGACTCATTTAATCATCCAAAACGTTATGGAACACATTAACTGAAAAATGTTGCAAAGTGTGCCTTTAAGAAATAAAGTGGGAAGAGGGGTTTAAGAGTCCGCATTAGCATTCAGTTAACACTTAAACCATCAGCAGTTGAATCAGAAAGCTTATTTCAAATAAAAACACCAACATGACTATCTATTCTACCTATAGTTCACCCAAGCAGAGCACTTATTAAGCATCAGATGGATAGGAGGGGGAAGGATGCAGTTACTGTTTTTGGTTCAGTGGAGGTAAGGCCTTCAGCTCTGTCCAGTTTCTGCAGGCCCCTCTTCGGTCCAATCCATTCGTCCTACAGCAACTTAAAGGGATTTGGATTAATCCGATGCAACAATAAGAGGCGGTTTACAAAGGGGTTAATTTTATAACTCACAGTAACACAGGGTGTCTCCCTTTTAGCTATGCTGGATAGTTTGTAGCCTCAGCATTTAGCAGCACTTCTTTGGCACTGCTTTTTATTGTCATGAGTACAGAGCAACTAAATGCACTCTCTGCATTTAACACATCACTGCATGAAAAGTGAGATTTTCGTCCCCGTAAACCCCCGTAAACTCCCGCAGATCTGCCTGATTTTCGTCAGTTTCCGACAATTTGCAACCCGTGCTTGTCCGCGTTTGTCGTGCCACAAATTGTCGGAAACGGACAGTGACGTATGTGGAGAGCGATCAGCTGTACTAATGGCCCTAATTAGCATATGAATGCAGCAAACCCGCGCGGCTGGCCAGGTCTGGCTTGAATAACCTTCTCAGTATTGGCTGAAACCACTATTCTCAAACAAATGAAATCGCTCGTGATTGGCAGCAAAACCACACGTGGCCACGCCAGGCTTTAATTTTCTTACTGAGTATTGGACGGAACCACTTCTTTTTAAACAAGTAAAGTCGCTCGTGATTGGTTGGCATATATATATATTTACATATATATATTTATTCATATATATATATTTATTCATTCATATATATATATTCATATATTTATTCATTCATATATATATATTCATATATTTATTCATTCATATATTTATTCATTCATATGCTGTGTATTTATGTTATCCTACACTACTACACAATTATTATGCTACCATCAAGGACATGAATGAATTTATACAGGAAATGAAGATTTGCCAGGAAGCTGTTTATGCAAAGAAAGAGCTTTATTAAAACACACACAACTATATACAACGCGTATCCAAACACATGCGTATCTAAAAATTAAAAGTCCGTGAACGGTCCGTTTGCTTCCTCGGGGTTGGAGGTAACAGGCAGCATTCCCTCCGAGGCAGGTCCAATGTGCAGACGCCTACTGTGCGTGGCCCTGTTCTTCGACATCGCTTCTAACCGGGACTGCAGCTTAACACAGAGTTCAGTGAGATCCAGCCTACGAAATGGCGGCGACCGTACAATCCATCCAGAGGCACCGCCGACGACGGCGGACTTCCAGAGTTCCACTTCCTCATCTGCCAGCACACTCTGCCTCGCCTTCAGCAGCTGAAAAAAAAAAACATGAATCAGCGCACTGCATATGGACACAACACATCTATCAATGCACCCGAAAAATAGTCACCAAATAAAGTCTTACCCTCTTTCGTCTGGCCCGACTCCGAGCAGATAGCCTGGCTGCCTCCGCACGCAGCATGCTGGCTAGCAGCGTGTATCTGAAGCTCCTGCGTACCGTCTGAAAATACGTCTTACAGGCAGCTGGAAAACAATTAAATGAGAGTGGTATGAATAAAAAAAATCAAACGCAAGTCACAGTAACAAGGAAGGAGAAAACATTAAAACAAGTCACTTACACACAATGTCGTCTTTATCAACATCGTGCAAATCCGAGCAAATAGGAGGTCACCGCCTCGACTGTAGTCTGTGAAAAAAAAAAAGTACAGCTATGGTCGGTATCCATCCGTATCCATGTCCTTTTACCGCAGAATGAAAGCATATTCTTTAAACCTTACCCCTGCCAGTTCATAGCGCCTGCAATTAGTCTCCGAGTTGTTAAGACGGCATAATGCTTCCTGTGAATCACAAAAAATACACTTTAGTAAAGCTTTAGGCTAGGCTGCTTTTAGCTTACCTAGCTAGGCTAGGCTGTCTTTAGCTTGCCTAGCTAAGCTAGGCTGCTTTTAGCATAGCTACCAGTAATCGGACATATATTTACCGCTAGCGTGGCGTTGTGCACCCGTCTTCTCTTCCTCGAGTTCGTATATCCCGCAAAGTTGCTCATAGGGTGGCCAGATGTCCGGCTTTAGGGCGGACAGTCCGGATTTTCATTGCACTGTCCGGCGTCCGGCGCTGCACCCAGCCGGACGTGTATTTGTCCTCCTTTACCCCCAGATTCCACATACTCCGTCAGCGCTCCGCCCCGCTCACGTACGGAGTACTTGTCTGTCTTCTTCTTCTTCTTGTCGAGTTTTATGGCGGTTGGCAACAAACTGTTAGTAGCATTACCGCCACTTACTGGTATGGAGTGTGGTTCGTGATGGTTTAAATATTGATCCTGATACATTCTACCCTAACTTCTTCTAAACATACATTCACACATTCACACTTAAAATATAAACATATTTGTGCACAGCTTTGTATATCATTCCTTCACTCACAAACACACTTACTATAATTAAATTCTATGGAATAATTTCGTTTTCTTTAGAAATCGAATAATTATTTGTATGTGTTTACTCCCTAAATTTTTCCTCAGTATATCTAATAAATTAACCTTCTCCTTAATGTCTTCAAACTCTCTTCTCATATATCTTCTCTCTTTTTCATATTTATGACATTCTAATATAACATGTTCTATGGTTTCATATTTATCACAGAAATCACATTTGCCCGTTTTATGTTTTTGTATTTTAAAAAGTGTATGATTAAGTCCTGTATGACCAAATCTTAACCTTGTTATCACTCTTTCATCCTTTCTATTTCTTCTTCCATTTCTTCTTTCTCCTACCATCTTCTGAATTTTATAAAACCATCTTCCTGTTTTATCTTCATCCCACCTTTTTTGCCAAATTTCCATAAGTTTCTCTTTAATAATACTCTTTCCTTCTGATTTACTTATTTTAACTATAAAACTAATAGAATGTTTAATTGCCCTTTTTGCCATTTTATCTGCCCTCTCGTTTCCTTCCACCCCAATATGTGCTGGAACCCACACAAATGTAACTATCAGCCCCATGTTTCGTATTCTGAACAGTGTATGATTTATTTCTAATAAAATGTCCATCCTACTATCTGTATTACTTGTCTGTCATGTAAATCAATGAGAGCTGTTCCACATCCTCCGCTCGTCACCGCCCACGTACGTCTTCTCCGTCCTTCACCGTCAAAATACGGAGCTGAGCTATTTTTTGCTCCCCTCCGGTCCGTCCAGATCAAGACCCGCTATTGCAATCGCACCAAACAGAAAAAAGAATGTAGAAAAGTTTGTCAAATTAAATTATAGTAAAAACAGATTGGTAAATTAGAGCATAGTTTGTATATATTCCCAAAAACTAAAACAATAAATTTAGATTTTATTTCCTGGCAAAACATTCAATTCGGTTTATCCATTAAAGAAAAAAAAAATTGGAATTTTTAATCAATATTCTAATAATTGTAACAAAGTATTATATCCATAAATGTCGCTATGCAAAATGCTCCCTCCCAATCTCTGCTCTCAAAAATGAACTTTCCCTTTTCAAAAGATGTCTGAGAAAGATGCAGAATTTAAATGCAATTAAATTGTTTGAGTTAATTGAAGAATTTCAGTTGGTAGTCCCCACTGATTAATTTACTTTAACTACTATTATTATTTTATTTATTTTTATTTATTTTATTTTATTTTATACTTTGTTCCAGCCTGTGCATTTAATTTTATTTTTCAAAAGCAGGAGTTGTGATATTTCTTCTTGTATTGAAATATTTGTTATTGACTTGTTATTTGAGATTGTTATTGTTTTCTTATATATTCAATAACAAAAAAAAAAAAAAAAGTGGAAATCTAAAAAAAAAATTAACCATTACAGCCAACTGATTCTGATTAAAACAAGTTTTTGAAGTAAATTATTTTGTGTATTTTTTTTACATAACATTTGCATACACAGTAATCTAGCGTACTTTAATTAAATAAATCAATTCAAGCTAAAATGTAAGAGTCTATAATTAGGCTATACTGAGCCTGATCTATTTCTACCATCTATTTGGGGGATATTTATTGCCACACTTTGGGCCACTTAAAACCAATTTAGCATGCTGACCTATGTCCTTATGACCACAGTGTACCAATCTTCTGATGGCTACTTCCAACAGGATAATGCGCCATGTTATAAAGTGAATCATCTCAGAATCATTTCTTGAAACTTTTCCACTTAAGTAATTGTGAATTGAGCATATTGACAGACAACATTTTATTTTTTATCTTAAATGCAAATAAAAAAAAAATAATTACTGCTCTAAATGTATTGCTCTGTCAGCTAAAGGTCTGTTTTGGTCTCTATACTTTAATTAAATAAATCAATTCAAGCTAAAATGTAAGAGGCTATACCTGATCTCTTTGTATCAGAGATTTTCTTACCCAGGGTTGCAGGGGGGGTTTTACCCCCCCCTGCAACCCTGGTTTGCATTTGTATAGCTCACAGCATGTTCATTTACATGTTAAAGCCTCCCCTAGAATTCCATGGGGGGGAGGCATGGGGGGAACACTGCCTAAGAAATTCCACGTCAATTTCTGACAATTTACGGGAGTTTTCGTCGAAGCCTGCAAATTGCCGTATACTGCCGCTAACCTGAAGTTCCACGACAATCTACAGTGCCGTATATTGACGAAAATCCCACTTTTCATGCAGTGCATCCCCTTGGGAAGGGGTTTGTCTGCCATTGTGCCTCGCCCGAGGAGCAGTGTGGGGTTTAAGATCTTGCTCAGGTCATACTCACAAGAGTGGCAGTGGGGCTTGAATTTAGAACCTCTGGATTACATGCACAATGCCCTATCCACTAGGCCACCACTACCCTTAAAAAGTATGTGGTGTCACTTAAATTGATGTCGAATGGAGAATGCAGGCATTGATCCTGCTACCCTATGATGCTGAGCAAGCACTTTACCATTTTAGCTAATTCCCCATCCAAGCAAACAAGCTAGCCAGGAGTTGAAGCTAGATTTTTCTAAAACATAGTCAGACGCGTTATCTATTGCGCCATTAGTCCTAGCTCAAAATGAGGAATGCTTCACGAATTTGAATGTCATCTTTGTGCAGGGACCATGCTAATCTTCTCTGTATCGCTCCAATTTTAGTATATACTAAATAAACTACAAGTAAACAGAGTAGAGAACTTTGCAATTATACAATTGATACTAAAGCAACTGTGCTTACTTCTATGCCATGGTGACTATATAAGTCAACTTCAAACTGGACAGTTGAGCCAGTTGACTTCAAAGTTGGATGCTAATAATCTAACAGGTTGCCTTGGGAAGAGAGAGAAACAAGGGACAGAGTGTCTTCTCATTAATCTTTTACTTTTTAAGTTGTCCTTCCATCAGATTTAAGACTCTGTGCTCTTTCCAGATTTATATTACATTTTCCTTCATCTATTTATTCCCGGCAAATATCTCTTTTTACTTTCCTTTTACTCTCTTCATCCTCATTTCCCTTCCTTAATACTCACTGGACAGTACAGACATTATTTGGGTGTTTATAGAGGCATTGATCTAATGGAAAATATGACCAGAAACTCCAGAATGACCAGAGTCTAAGTCAGGCCTAATGCCTAACTTCAAAACCAAGTTGCTGCAAAACAGAACTATTTCAACATTTCCTTTCGATTTTCAGAACTTTCAGATGCTAAATGGAGGTGGGACCTTTAGGAACAAAGGATTAGCTTCCCTGATGTGTACCTGGCTGCAACAAAATAATTCCCTTGCTGTGTACAACAAGCTTGGCCAGTAAACTTACCCCTGTATTGTACTGTTTTCAGTCACTGAATAAAATGTAACAACACTGCATCTAACCACAATGTTCCATTTGAACCTCCTGCATCATCTGATGTCACCACAGGAAAACTTGACCTTAGAAGACAACTTTATATCCTCCCATTTGGAACGAGGCTGGTGCATGCAGTCAACACCAAGTTAAGCCAGGCATAAACTGTGCGATATTCTCAATAGTTATACTCAGCTATAGCTCAAACTGTACAGCGAAACTGCAGGATTTAAAAGGTCACAGCTCACAATGCATCTTATACTGTACAGCCCAACGCTCTGATGCAACCTACTGGCTCACAATATACGTCCAAAAACGCTTATAGCTCTGCATAAACAGCAGGATTTGTCCACGAACCCCTTACGAGGGCCGGCTGAATTTCCAACATGTTTGATGCTGGTCTTGTAAAGTTTTTGTTCAGTTAAGCTGCTATATTATTTAGACACCAATCTTGGGGCTATAGCCTTGGCCACTCTATAGTTTTCAAAATAATAGAAATAGAAGTATAGAAATTAAACTTTATTGATCTCACAATGGAGAAAAATTAACTCTGCACTTAACCCATCCTCTTTTGGGAGCAGTGGGCTGCCACTGTGCAGCGCTCGGGGAGCAGTGCAGGGTTAAGGGTCTTGAGAACTGAAAGGGTCAGAGAACCCTAGCCTGCACTCTGATTCTCTGAGCAAGACCCTTAACCCTGCACTGCTAAGGGTCTTGCTCAGAGAACCAGAGTGCAGGCTTTGGGGATCAAACCAGGTACTTGCAACCTTCTCAGAGCACAAGCACTCTGTTCTAACCACTAGGCCAACACTTCCCAAACACTCTGCTTGCCCAATGGGTCTTTTACTGGAAGATGAAAAAGCAACTGTTAAAAAGGACAGGTGCTGACATGAGCTTTTCTTGCATTGTTGCATTAACTGAAAAAATGAAAGTGAATGTACATAACTCAGAAAAAAAAAAAAAAGACTCTGGTTTCTCTCATTAAAACCCCTACTCAATAAGTGGTCTTTTTTTCTTTTCTTTTCTTTTATTGTTTTAGAATCACACCCTCAAAACATTTTCATGATTTTAAACGAGTTAACCAAAAACAAAACAGGCAGACTTCTTTTTTTGTTGTGGACAACATACTAACAACAACTACGGTAACAAGATTGTCTCTCTGCTCTGGCTACACTACTGAAATGATACATTGCTGCCGCTCTCTGGTCATCAGTTTCAGTTGCAGTGAACTGCATGTTTGAGAAGTTTGAGCAGAGTTAAATAATCATTGTTTTATGAACGTATCCCTCTTAACTCTTAAATTAGAAGACCTTACCTCGCCCACTGAGAAGAAGGTCATATGTGTTTTAATGCACTGAGCTCAATTTGAAAGAAAATGGGAAAATCAATCATCATATTACTTTATAAAAATGTTTCATTATTTTTAATCTGATTCAAATGGGTCTCTCACTTAAAATTGACCCTGCATTAGACTGGATGATGCCTCTTATTATACAGCTTATTGTTATTGCAGCATTACCATGTCCCATACTCTGGATGATCCATTTACCACCATGGCATGGTCTTTTTGTTTACCTGCTAAGTTCAAATGCTGCTTCACGTTTAAAAAAGTTGCTGCATAAAAGGGAAAGTCCATTGGTTGTGGAAAACCTGCCTTGTTACAGAACAAAAGAAAACTGAGACAATAGTCCTCAAGTACTGTAGACCTGTTACCCTGACATTCCATATCACCAAGATATGGAATGTCTTAGTGATACCTGTTGGTTCACCTGAGCACGGAAAGATGCAGCTATCAGGGCCACTGCAGTTTATTTATCAGAGTAGAGTTGGAGTTGAAGAAACTATCATACATATCTGTTTTAACAAACTAAGTGTAATTTAGACAAGGCAGTCTACAGTGTGAGAAAATTCCTGTCTTTTTCTTTGATTTCTTTAGTACAATTAACACGATTCTGCCTTATTATGTCAGAAACTCCACAAGACTCATATGGAGGCATCAGCAATTGCCTGGATTAAACACTAACTGAAAAACAGCCTGCAGTTTGTGAGACTAAAGGGTTCCCCCCAAACACCACACATAGTTTAGACTTTGGTTTATAGGCTAAATCTGGCCGGTCCATCACAGTCTTGATTTAGTGCAGAAATAGTTGTTAAAAATTGGAATGTGTTTTGTCTATCCGATTGTGTCCCACTTTAGTCCAATAACAGACGTTTAAAAATGACTTTGCAACGTCTTTCCAATGATCTGAAAATTATGACCTTTCACTTTTCAACCAAATGTAGACATTGTTTGGACGTAAATCATGTCATCTTTTCAATGTCTTTTAAACCAGTTTTTGCTTGGTGGGCTAATTTTCTAATCAAGTAGTGTCAAGAAACATGTTTTTTTTCCCTGTCGTGCTCTGCCTGGCTCATTTCTGCAGACTCTCCAACAGACAGGTGGTTGCCGGGTTGGGCTTGTCATCTCTCAGCAAGAGATGGCATACCTGCTCCTGAGCATGGTTGTTTTACTGAATAGCTGTCACTTAGATTCCGGCAACTCTTTTACATTATTCAGATTTTATTGCTGACTTCATCCTGAGTTATGCTTCTTCCACTAGTTCTTGTGCATACACAGTCTCACTGGGCTACCCTCTGTCTGGCTTTGCAGAATCTCTTAAGATGAATGTGTACCTTAGTCCTGTAATCATGTTCATGGTAAACAATGAGGCTGGATTGTATGGGGCTGCCAGTCTGCCTCTATGCATATTTGCATATTTCCAGTGTTAAATATTTGTTTTATGTAGAGGAAACTATACCAGTCTGTGACAGAGTTTAGTTTCTTTGGTTTCTTCCTGCCCTGCGATGGACTGGCGACCTGTCCAGGGTGTACCCCGCCTGTCGCCCGCAGACAGCTGGAGATAGGCCCCAGCACCCCTCACGACCCCGCTTGGAATTAAGCGTGAAAGAAAATGGATGGATGGATGGTTTCTTCCCAGTGCTTATTACTCTACTGTTCCAGCCCAATCATCGCTGAATTCTGCTCATCTGACTAAGAATTCTTAAGTATTATCTAAAAGTAATAATGCAGCATTATTTGAAGGCTGGAAACCAGACCAATAATACTCAGAAATAGTTCCACTCATGTCACATGTCTGTATCTTAAACATTTGGTAATGCAAGAAATTTTCAAACAGAATTACAAGAAATACTTGTGCAAGGTCAAATAACAAGAAGTCACTCATATTCCATTAGCAGTACCAGCCACAAAATGCAGAACTATACAAAAGAAATGTATTCTAAGCAATCAAATGTTTGCTTAGAATACAATATGTTTTTTTAGATTATCATACTATTAGAGGCAGAGCAGCTAAATTACCCAGTAATGTTATTTCGTATTCCACTATTAGAGATCTTTGTTTGATACATTTTCTGCTATTTGGATTATTTAAAATCACACACACACAAAAAAATGCAATGAATAAATGAATCTTAATAATTGAGCCAATGCTGATTTTATGGAGGAAGTGGTTCTCTCTTTTCCAGTTTGATCCAAATGCCCTGCTCTGGTCGCAGGATGAGTTCCCCCACTGGGCGAATTTCCTCACGTTTCTGACAGGCCTCGACATTGAAGTTACGCAGAATGGATGCCAAAAGAACTTTTTCTTCCATCAATGCAAAACGCTGACCTGAAAATCCGAGTACAAAACAAATTTAAAAAAACACATATGACCCTTATGTAGGTTGATTAATTGAACCCCAGAATTTCCTTTTCCCACCTATGCAGTTGCGGAGTCCAGCAGAGAAGGGGACATATGCATACGGGGGCCTTCCAACTGAATTCTCAGGAAAAAAACGCTCAGGCCGGAATTCCTCTGGTTCTGGAAAGTATCGTGGATCACGGTGAAGAGTGTATGTAATGATGATCGCATTTGCTCCTTTGGGGACGTTGAAACCATCTAGAGTAAAAGCAAAAACCAATTACATTCATGGATTATTAAATGTATAAGAACATTTCACAATGTTAAATTAAATTATTTCCTGCTGAAGTTAAGCACCTGCTGTCTATTTCAGAATTAGTCCAATGAAGCAGGTAAAAGTTGAAGGGTTATAGTATGAATATCACTGTGTTTAGCTTGAAAACATACAGTATATGTTTGTGGCTCTTATTCTGATGAAACAAAGTAAGTATTTTATAGATTACCTGAATAAGCTGACTAAGACTCTTTAAGCTGTACAACAACTTAGTTATAAAATAATAAATAAAACCTTGTCACTTTGTTTGGCAGCCTTTAGAACTGATAACTTAAACAAAATGATTTGTAAACACGTTAAGAATTTTACTGCTGGATAACCGGCTAGCAATGCTAAATGTGACACACTCATGTGTATTCACATTATTTATTTGTTTGATTTTAATGATAATTTGTTTGAATTGTAGTAGCGCACTCACACCAGAAGGTGGCACATTACACACTGAGATGGCATATTGAGGTTATAGGCTCTGCTTTTTCAAGTGAGGCATGGAGAAACTTCACCTGTAGCTTGTCTCATTCATTCTCCTGTTTTACAGGTTAGTTAAAGAGTGTAAACCACATGAAATGGGTCAGAAAGTACTGTTGAGAAACACAGCTAAATGTGACTTTATAAATCAGTCAGTAAGCACTGCATTTTTGTTGAGTTTCGGGTATGTGGAAAGGTGTGAAAAAACGAAGTAAAGGCAATGCTCCTGGCGCCAGTGTTGATATACCATTCGGACAGATAAATATGGGTTTACTTATTATTAAAAAAGCATTAAGTGAAAGTTGAAATCTGAAGCTAAGCCTGCCAATATGCATGTTTCACTACCATGCAATGTATGAACCATTCAGCTAAACGGAGATAAAAGTAAAGCTAAGCTAATCTGACCAACAGGCCCAAAGCCTGGGTCTGTTACATATATTTAACATTTTTTTCCATGCTTATAAATTTTGCCAAGCTAAAAAGCTATTTCCAAGCCAATTGATAATTATTTAGTATTAGCTAAATTTAATGTAAACTATTCAAACTTGGACTGGCTTATTGTACATATATTACAAATTCTTTAAAAAAAAGTTTTTGATTTTGGAAAACAAATATAACGGCCCTCAGGACAAAGATTATTTTTTAGGGATCTATTTTATATCTAAGGAAGCGGATAACTTCACAAACCACCCAAAACATAAGCTTGAAACCAAGGGTGTAACTTTGTGACTAAAGTTGGTAGGGACACTCTGTAAGTTTGGCAGAGATGGCAAAAGTACTCGATTTCCGTACTTGAGTAAAAGTACAGATACTTGTGTTAAAAAATACTCTGGTAAAAGTGGAAGTACTGATTAAACTTCTTTACTCAAGTAAAAGTAACAAAGTACAGGCTTACAAATTTACTTAAAGTATAAAAGTAAAAGTAGAAACCACTTTTTTCATGCCGTTGCCTACATTTTAGATGGATGTCTGCCAATAGGACAAGATCTCCGTTGTGTTCATTTTCAATCATCTCGTCGTCCATACTGCTATGCTAACGCCACCGCCACCAAGCTGCAATGATTTGCCGTGAATAAGTAACGCCGAATCTGTCGATTCATCTTGTAGCGGTGCGTCAAATGCAACGTAGATTCCCATCCAATTAGATTGAATTTGGTATATAATAATAATAACGGTAACTCCATTGAAATGATTCAAAACTAAAGTAACGAGCCAATTTTTTAAAATGTAAGGAGTAGAAAGTACAGATATTTGTGTAAAAATGTAAGGAGTAGAAGTAAAAAGTCGCCATAAAAATAAGTAGTAAAGTAAAAATATCAGAAAAATCTACTTGAGTACAGTAACAAAGTATTTGTACTTTGTTACTTCCCATCTCTGAAGTTTGGGGACTGATGCTCCTACAGTTATAGAACCCAAAGGCCCTTATATTTTGTAATGGCTAAAAGTGAGTCCTGACAAAAATCCTCCTGCATGTTGACTTCAAAAACTTTGAACTTTTACATCATTTTGAAAAAAAAAAGTGAACTCTGTGTTGGACAACACTCTGATCCAGGGAACCATGGATAAATATGTTAAGTGATTTCTTAATGCGGCGCAGCAGATCTGCAACACAAAACAGAGGTAGGCTAGCTTTAATTTTCTGTAGCCTATGCAGTTATTTTCTATGTTGTTGTTCTATGAAACCAATGGTTTCAAACATTATTTTCAGCATGTAAAAAAAAAAAAATGCACCGGTGGCACAGCAGAGCCGGCACACAGAATAAGTTACATAGACCTACTGTAGGCTATCAGAGTTATGTCTGCACACTGTGCACTACTGTAATTGGATTATGCATTACTTTCAAACTTTATTTTCAGACTCGTTAAAAAAATGAACTGGCAGACGCACAGCACATATTAAGCTACCAGAGTTATATCACAGAGCAATATACTGTACTTAAACTTGCATGGTATTGTATTTAAATTAAGTAAATGCAGAAGCTATCCATTTCATTTTATTTTTTATCACTGAAAAGAATAACATGAAGAAGTCTAATAATATACAGTATAGCAATAAACGCATGTTCCATATTCCAGTCAGTCTGTTTCATCCTTAACTCTGCAGCTGTCTCTGCTTCTGTGTCTGTGCTCTGCTGAAAACATAACATGAAGATATCTACTAATATAATGATGCTAAAGAAACTAAGTTACCATCACCACAGCATAATTTTTAAATTTAGGAAATATTTTCATGTGGGGATGTCTAGAACCTCTGCAGTCTGATATATTTCTTTTCAATAAGAAAATTACATTTTAACAAATTCTTATCTGTAACTCTGAGGAACCGAGCTGTATAGCTTTTTTTTTTTAACTGGTAAAGAAGAACACAACATTAAGATTCTATATTTTGACAAATCCACTGTATTATGATTCTAACTTGCTAAGTATAAACTTACTCTGTTAAAGTTCATTGCTGAAAATGTTCTGTATGTGTAACGGCTTTTTGGATCCCTTCCCTCTCTTTAACCAACCCGTCATCTATCTTTTAATTCCAATTAAAAGACAATGTAGCTTCCAGTTTAATTTCATTCAGCGTTGTTGTCCCTCTTCCAATAACTTGGTTACTACATATCCAGTGAATTTCCCCAGCCAATCATATTTAGTTAGGTCTTCTGCTGGCGGCAAATTCAAAACACAGGCAGATCGGTGACATTTCACAAAATACAGAACCATAATGAAAAGCTCACTGATTGAGAGGTAGCACTCCATATTATAGTGTTGTTGTTAGCCGTTTTTCTTTTTTACCTGGGACCAGTTTCAATCATATTCAGTTGACTTATGAGGTTTATAGTTATATTAATGTTTTGTTTTTATGATCAGAGATGAATAGACTATAGATTTACCAGTGCATGACTGCCATTTTTTGCTAATGTCTATAGCAATGCTAGCATGAGCGTCTCCCTTTCCTCTAGCTGCTCAATTCGCCATTACTCTAAAAAGGTTGCCCATAGTGGCTAGGGTTGTCACGATACTAAACTTTTCAACTCGATACCGATACTAAGGAAAATATTCGATACTCGATACCATTTTCGATACCACAAGGATAAAAACAAAGACTCCAAAATTCAACAGAAATATTTTCATTAATAAATAAAATCCAATAAATAAATACAATAAACAATAAGAACAGTATTTTGAGGTTGTATGCTGTGAACAATATTAAGCAGCTTGATAAAAAACTTATAAAATCAAAATTAAGTGTTCCTTCCTTGGCTATGCTTTGCACACATAACAATGACACTAGCCAAACCAGTTAACAAAGAAAAATAATTCTCAGCAGCTGCACCTCTTACAAAAAAAAGACTGAAACACAGTGTTCTGAAAGTGCATTGTCCTCTATTCTGCACTTTAGATGAATGACTGCTTAGGTGCCACTGGTGGTGGCACTGTATCGATACTTTTAAAAACGAGTATTGTATCCCGATACAACGTTTCAGTATTGATACTTTTTTGAGTATCGATGCTTTTGACAACCCTTATAGTGGCAAATTAAGTGGTCAGAACCCTCCTATTCCCCAGCTCAAAGATATGCAATGACATTTCCCCGGTAGGTGGGACGCAAGAGCAGCGGGAGAGAGAGAGAAAAAACTAGCTGAAAACGCTGTGAATACAGACAAATGCACCCATCCCAAGATACTCTTGGCTAAAGTAAATGAGTAGAAAGCAAAACAAATGTGCAAATTATTGGTGAGCACTGTCCCCACCAGTCCCTCAGTTACACGTGTTCACGTCAACAATAACAAACTCGAGTGAGAGAGAGTTGTGGCAGCAGAGAAGTGTACGATTCATTACTGTATGTATGTATATTGCTGTAGACTGCTAGAAAATCCCTCATGACAAAAGAAGCCACAGACTAGCTTTCAGTGGCAGAATGCTTTACTAGGAGAAGTCTGGTGCTGAAGAGGAATGTTATTTTGATGTAAAGTTTAGAGCTTTCAAACACTGGACTGTGAGAAAAAATTATGAAAATAAAAAGCTGTAATTTCCACTAAGGCTTAATGATTAATCTTGAATTACATTTAAGACAAGCTTCCCTGTTCTGAACAATTTTATGCTCAGTTATGATTACACCAAATATATCTAATATACACATCCAAGAGCTGTGACAAAGAATATTTTGCTAATGTCTTACGCTTATTAATTTTTTTACTATTATTCAACTGCTGTTATCACAAATCTATAATAAAGTAGAAGTTATAAATCCATGGTAGCAGGACATGAGCTGCTGTTGAATGAATTTAGATGAAAGTGTTTAGGCCCAGTGCAAGTTCAGATTTAATCCTAATTGTTGATCTACTTGGTGATAACTTACATAAAGCTGTCCTACGTAGGGTGACAAGACTTCCTCTTTTGTCCTTTGTTTTAGACCTAAAAAAATGTATGAATTTCAGAATCATCCGGGATTTTCGTCGACTACCAAAATCCCGGTAACAACGCTAGACTGGACATTCCCCCACACTAGTCCTACTTGTTCATCCCCATTTTCATTTACCAGTGGTGAGTATGACATATTGGAAAAACTGCAAATCTTCTTTTGGAAAGTAAGTTTGTATGAGCGATGCAAACAGCAACTTTTAGACAGAGCGTGCACGGAGAGAAATGGGGCCGTGATGCTCTCACACACATTTAATAGGAGTTCCCTCTTGAGAGCAAGTACAGGGGTGTGCATGTGCATTTGATAGTGGAGACTGCAGGTCTTTTCAAAAACTCTGTAAAATCTTTCACTATACCTTTGAACATTCCATACAATCTAAATTTGCAGACGAATGGGCAAAAATATCTGTCCCTGCATTTGCAAAGCTGGTAGACTTACCTTAAACAACTTGCAGGTATTAACAATGAGAGTTGTTTCATATTTTTATTTTTATTTTACCTTGACCAGAGGTATCTGGTCAGAGCTCTGCTTATCTCTACAGAGCTCAGTAATAAAGACTACTCCCTAAAGATAATACAATTGCTCTTTAGTGCCCAATTGCAAGTAGAAATGTATCAGTTATATCACTGTAATGCAATAAACGCACACCCAAATTTTTTCAGAGACTGTCTGTAAGACTATCTGCAACATTCGCTCATAGTCAAACATAGTCAATAGTCAAACTTTAATAACAGAAAATAGTCTGCAGCAGAAAATGAAGCAGAGAAACTCAAATTGTGGCATGCAGTTACATTTGTCTTTCCTCCTCTTTTACCTAAAAAAACAAATAAAAAAATAAGATGTTCAACATAAATTATTCTTCCAAATTTTCTATCAATTTCTTAGCTCTTCTTGAGGCTTTTATGCTGCATTGCAAATTTATATTCATTACGAGATAGATTTGTATCCAAAAGAGTGATTAGTTTAACAGATTTTCCAGCAGAGCAAATTTGATGTAGCAAAACAAAGCAGAAGCAGCTTTTAAAATAATTCAATAAGTGCCTGTTTTATTCAGGAAAAAATGCATCTACAAAGCCTGGCTATTTATCTTTCTGCTTATTTCATGCACATTTGTCTGTTAGTTTTACGCGCCTCATGGAATATGTGGCTTAACAAACTGAATATGAAGGGGAACACTCATGTAGAAAGTTCATAACTTCAGATTCTAGGTCTGGATTCAGTGACTGTTTTGGTTTAAAGCTCCAAAGATTCTGAATTCATAGGGTCTGGAACCTGGTCTTCTAAAAGAAAGCAGTTAATAGTTAGATGTAATATTTAAAAAAAAATGATAAATAATTAATAAATATTTACTCCGTTGCTATGTTAAAAAGTGGTTAGTAACGCTCTAACCAGTAGACTTTGGACTTTTATTTGTCCCCAAGGGGAGAGTCTTTTCCACATACACAGAGCTCGTTTACACAAAGACATTAAAAAAAGACACCACAGTGAACACCAACACCAGCAAAAGTACAAGACATGATACGAGACATGACACACTCAACGGGGCCTGTTGTTTAAAAAGGTGATGGCTGCAGGGATCAGGCTCCTGCCAAAACGGGCCCTTCTACACCTGAGTGCCCTGTACCTCCGTCCAGAGGGCAGGGGTATGAGGTAGTCCAGTATCAGGTTTATTTTTCAGTGATAGTGTGTTTAGAGTTATCAATAAGAAAAAGAAATAGAATAAAGTTAGGGCCTCTTTGCTGGGGGCCATCCAGTCCCTGTACAAGTGGAGCAGAAGGTTGGTCAGCATTGCCGCCATTAAGTCAGATTTCTAGGTGCAGCCAAGGGCCCAAGTGAGTCTGGTTTGTGGACGGATATTCTCCCTGCTTTTTGCATATGACGTGGTTCTGCTGCTTAAAGTGGAGGAGTTTAAGTATCTTGGGGTCCTGCACATGAGGATGGGAGAATGCAGCGAGAGATCGATACATGGATGGGTGCAGCTGCCGCTGCCATTATAGGTCACTGCAAGTCTGTTGTGATGAAGACAGCTGACAAAAAGGCACTTAGATTCCTGTTTTTACCTTTAGTTCACTTAGATAGACTTAAGGTAAAATATTGTTTTTGTTATTATACTAAAATCATTGGACTCCCCACACCCAACCTCACAGACACAAACCCACAGGCCATTGGACGTGTTTCACTCTCCATAGAACTAGACCCCACTCACCCACTACAGGACTACCTCATACCCCTGCCCTCTGGACGGAGGTACAGGGCACTCAGGTGTAGAAGGGCCCGTTTTGGCAGGAGCCTGATCCCTTCAGCCATCACCTTTTTAAACAACAGGCCCCGTTGAGTGTGTCATGTCTCGTATCATGTCTTGTACTTTTGCTGGTGTTGGTGTTCACTGTGGTGTCTTTTTTTATGTCTTTGTCTAAACGAGCTCTGTATTTGGAAAAGAATCTCCCCTTGGGGACAAATAAAGTCTAAAGTCTAAAAGTCTAAAGTCTATTATTTATATTTCTTAATTGAATTGGTAAAGGATAAAGTGACCCAATCCAGCTAACACAGTTGCAAATAATAATTGTTACGGGGGTTACTTCAAGGTTGCTTGTCTTGTGTAGGTTACTTATCTTGTGTAACTTACTAATATTGCAGTCATCACAGAGGCTTCGGGCGAAGAAGGGCACAGAGGGAAACAGCCGCAGAGCTTCTTTAATGACACATTCCAGGTATTTTAGTTTCTTTAGGTCTTCTGTATTAATGGGTCGGCCCGATGCACCTTTGCACAGTAATCAAGAAACAGGAAACATTAGTAAAGGTTTTTTTTTTAAATACACATTCACGCTAAATAACCTTGTGCGTATTATAAGCCTTAAACTATGTCATACTGACACAGTGATTATTTTTGTTTCTTTTAATGCCCATCTAACAAACTAAATTGCTTTGTTTAGGTCAGCAGAGAAAAAAACTTCCTGCTGTGTTTTTGTCTAATAAGACGTAATCAATTAGTCAATTTCAAATTTGATTTTGGAGCCTACATTTTATTTTCTTTACAGCCACCCACTATCACCACCATCATTCCCAGTTAGTACTTTGTACTAGCACTAGAACTTCAGCTGGCAGTCTTCTGAAGCATGTTTCTACAAGCACTGCGTGCCTATAGACTGGAATGAAATGAAACTTTAGTGCACAGGAAATAATTATAGCATAATAAAGCCTTGTGTTCTTCAGGGCATATTTAGTTCATTGAGTTGATACAACATTTGCATTCAAAGTACCTCAAAGGTTTACTTTCCTTAACTGAAGAAAATTAGCATGAAAGCATTGTACATTATTACAGATAACTGTGAAATGTGTTTGTTTGTTTTATGAGAAAAACTAAATAAATATTAGCAAAAGGTGTTTTATAGCTGTTAAACGTAAGAGAGGGCAAATTAGTCTGAATAAAGATGAGTAAAAACCCTTTGGACTGGAATATTAAACAAGCTATTAAACGAAGAAGAGAAGGATGAGCCATGTCAATGTTACCAAACACTTCCTGCAGCTCTTGCTGAACTTTTCGTTGCACCTCTGGATGGCTTCCAATCAGATGGAGGGCCCAGTTCATGGAGGCAGCCGTGGTGTCATGACCCTGAAAAAAGAAGTGTTAAGTGCATTTCCAGCTGTGTAGGTTAATTTTTTTCTGTTGTAACAAATCTTTATTTTTAGCTGCAAGTCTCTCCACTAACCTCAAACATAAAGGTGTCCACTTCCTCTTGAATGTCCTGATGGGTCAACTTGTTTCCATCTTCATCTGTGGTCTTCAGGAGCATGTCTAGAAAGGCCTGTCGCTTCTTCTTGAAATTTTCGGAGTCGCTGTCTGATTCAATGTAGGACAAGTTTTCAGACCTTTCCTTTATTACCTGCACATAGAGATTGTTATGGTTTCTATTGGAGTGTCCAATTTCTGCATGAAGGAATAAAAAAATGCATCTTATTTTAAACTATCCACTTAACCGGGCTAACTCACTTTATAGGTAAAAGAATGGAGGATCTTCAGTGTCTTGTCATGCTTCTTACCCTCACCAAAGAAGTAGTAAATAAAGTCAGGCCAAAACCAGGGTGTTCTTTGTCTGTGGCTGACAATATCACTCATCCTGGGGGTAAAAGATTGTGCTCAACCCTCTAAACAGATATTATTCTACTGAATATATAATTTTTTGAAAGGAAACAAAAAGCATACCTGTATACACACTTAACATACTCAGATTCAGAATCGCTCTGTGCGTAAATCTTTCTTCCCATTGCAGTTTCTGCACAGAGAGCAAAGTTCAGCATCACACTAACACACACACATATCTTTACTTTTTTTGAATAGAATTGAAAAATATAATTAAGCAGTATATGAATGCTAAACATACATCCCAAAACCATAATAAATTGTGTAATAAATTACAATAAAAATGTTCTACAAAACTACTCAACATATATTTACCTGAAAATAGTGCAAAAACAAATTAAAGAACTCGAGAGTGTTTAAATAATTCAGGATATCAGCATATCACCTAGATCCCAGTGGTGCACTGCCTGCTATTACCCACTCTTGCCTGCACCTCCAAGGTGGGTGCAACTAAAGTAAAACCCATTTTGTTATTTGTTACTTCAGTGGCTTGGTTAGAAATTTAGAAATAATTTTTAACTAAGCCAATATTATTTAATATAACCTTTAGATACTAAGGTAAAATGCAAATATCTGTGCTTGCATTCTATCAGTGATCTGTTTGGTCAAGAGTCAGAGCTGAACACTTAACAGCTTGATTACATGGAGATAGTTCTTCTGGTTTGGTTAATGATTAAAGGTTACCAATTCCAATTATAAAATTTAATTGGCCACATTTACTGGAGCTTAAATCAAACAACTGCTTTAAATGACTACATTCACTATTAAATTCAGTTAATAATTGTTACTTGATAATTAAAAATGTTCTTATTAAAGTCTGGTACAAGTTAAGAGCTACCTTTCCTCTTTATAAATCAATTAAGGTTTGCTTACAAGACTTTCCCTCTACATGCCCCACTTCAACCATAAGAGGTCAATTATTTAAAAACAAATCAATTAAATACAAATAAATGTTGAATTTTATTTAAATGAGCCAGCTAATCATTGACATTTTATGATTACGACTGCAGCCCTGTAAAATAAAAGCAAAGAAAGATTTTCACAGAGGCAGAATGGTAAAAATGGCATCAGGCAGAGAGTTAATTATTGGTTAATTACTTAGAATTTAGACTTGGACTTAGACAAATTTATTTTGTCATGTTGTATACACGAGTGTATATAAAAAGAAATTTCGTTTAAATCAGCTCTAGACAATTTCATTTTTTAAAGTGGAGCCTTGAAAACAGTAATAAATACATACAAATAAAAATACAATAAACATGTACCCTCCAACCTTCCATTTTCCGTCGCACTTATCACTGCTGGAGTCTCGAGAGTTGCTGGTGCCAATTGACCCCGCTGTCAATTGGCACCAGCATCACAGAGACACTCAAAGACACACAACCATGCACACACACACACACACACTCGCACCTTAGGAGAATTTAGAGAAACCAAATTAACCCAACAGTCATGCTTTTGGACTGTGGGGGGAAGCTGGAGTACCCGAAGAGAACCCACGCACACACAGGAAGAACATGCAAACTTTATGCAGAAAGAACCCAGGCCAGAAATCAAACCCTGAACCTTCTTGCAGCAAGGTAGGCTGCACTTCCCACTGTGCACCCCACATTAAACATATACCTGTGAGTAAATTCAGACTTGGAAGATCTGTTTCTCAGGAACTTTAGAGTAGAGTGGTCAACAGCTTTAACTGAACAGGGTACCACCTTTTTTTTGGTTTTGTATCACAAATACTGGATCCAGTCAAGCAAATACACAGATGCAAAAGCATTGCACTGGGATGACTACAGTAGCAGCCATTCAAAATGGCTCTTCCCAGTCAAACTCCAGCCGAATGGCAGCCCACTGCTCTAACAACTAGGCCAAAACTCCCCACTAAAATAAAATAATCATGTTAGCAGGTCATCATGGGCCAGGAAGTCCAAGTGATCCCAGAAAACCTGTTCCCTCCTAATTTTCCCTTTTGTAAGTTCCTTCCTGTAGTTCCAATGCATCTATCACAAAGTGTTACAGATGAGTCATAAATAACACTCTTGTTTTGAATGCATAAAGTTTAACTAATTAGAACTACTTCCATCATGATACCAAGAGGAATGATCATGCAGTGTGGCTATACACAAGAGCTCCCTTCAAGTTTGTTTTCTACAGATCCGACTAATTTTTTTAAATGCTTCATCTACTCACCGCAGATAATGTCCAGTGCACAGAGGGTGATGTCACTGAAGCAGTTGAAAGAACCTTTTCCCACTTTCTTCTCCAGCTTTTCCACCAGAATTTCTGCCTGTTCGTTCATTACTTGCAGAAAGTCAGTCAGGATGGAAAAATGGAAGGTCGGTGTCAGAATCTTTCTTCGTTGTCTCCATTTTTTCCCAGTGCTGAAAAAAACACAGCCATTGTTTACTCAAAAGCAAACTAAATGAGTTGCAATAACTTTTCTGGTCAAACATCATAATACAAAAAACATCAATACAAATCATAAGATGTATTGAAACTACCTTTAGCTTTTTTTATAGGTTAGCTTTTTTAAATAGGTTAGCTTTTTAAATCCTGTTCTTTCAATGTCAATGTGTATCTCAAATCAGGCTGATGAGATGTTTTTATTTTGATATCATATTCATATCCTTCCAAATCTTTACTGTTATTTTTTCTGCTAAAAAGATTTATACAAGTCAAAAGAAATCAGCATCTGTACCTGGTTAAAAGGCCTGTTCCAAGCCAAGGATGGAGGAATTTGTATGCAAAAGCCTTGTCGAGGTGAACAGGGTTACTCAGAACTTTCTAGAAATGACATTTTGAGTAAGAAAAAATTGTAATTCACAGAGGTAGCACTAATCCACCACATTTGTTAAAAAACTTTATGAAAAACATGATTAAGTTAGGCAGAAAGCCTGAGAGACACTATTTAAAACAATGTTACGCAGTTAGATAAGGAACAAGCTGGGAGTAAATGTTGCTGCCACTGCAACTGAACATACATCAGCAGTGCAAAACTGGATCAAAGGTCTTGTTTGTCTTACTTTTTCTAACAACTTTTGTTCACAACATAACTACATAACAAAACTATAAACAAATAAATTGAAATGGACAGTAGAACCTCTCATAGCCTGCTGAAATCAATATAATGTAAAGGCTTGCAGCATCTAATTAATTGTAACTATTATTTATCTAAATTAAGAACATACCTTGTGTTTGTATAAATACAATAACAGTAACTAATTTTATGTTTTAAAATTCAAACATTTCCACAATCACAGTTGATCAGACTACCTTTAAATACCAGCTGGCTCCCCCATTGTTACACCTGGCAGTCTCACAGAATTGTTTTCCTGTTTGTGTTGTATGATGAATGCAGTGATACTGATGGTTTTCTGTTACCTGTTAGACTGAAGGTTTACCAGGTATGAGTTTTTTGTTTTTTTCAAATGACCTTAGGTGTCTTTTCAAATCAAAGTTTGTGCCACAATATTTATTTAAAAAAGGAACAACTGCATTTACCGGTACTTGTGATCAAATCTTTTAATTGCATCATGGTTGTATTACATAATGTAGATGACAATAAATATTGTGTGTATTTTGTGCTACTTCTAATTTAGCTTAAAAAGCAATTTTGTGAGGTCTATTCCTTAGGTCCTAAGGCTTAGGAGGACTAATGATTTTATGAAAAATAAGATCATTAGCACTCCTCTATGATTGGTTTATCACTGGAAGGTGAGGCAGCATCTGAGGTAGTCATGGAATCTGAACCGGGTTTAGACTGCTTTGGTCCAGTTGAACTTTCAGAGTTGGTCAAACTATTGTCTTCATCTAAGCCTTTAACTTGTATTTTAGATCCAGTTCAAACCAGGTTATTTAAGGAAATATTCCCTTTGATCTCATCCTCCATTTCAGATTAGAATAATCTCTCCCTGTCAGAGGGGTGTGTACCAAAGGCTTTTAAGGTTGCTGTAATTAAACCTTTACTTAAGAAACTGTCTCTTGACCTAAATTACTTGGTCAATTACTGACCTATATTCAATCTTCCTTTCTTATCTAAAATTTTTGAGAAAGTAGTTGTCAAACAAGTGTGCAACCACTTACACTATAATGAACTTTTTGAAGAGTTTCAGTCTGGCTTTAGGGCTCATCATAGCACTGAAACAGCTCTGGTGAAAGTCGTTATTGATATCCTCATGGCCTCAGATAACAGACTTATATCTGTACCTATCCTGTTATATCTCAGTCCTGTATTTGATACTGTTGATCTTAATATTCTTTTAGAAAGACTTGAATATTTTGTAGGAATTAAAGGTACAGCTCTAGACTGGTTTAACTCTTATCTATCAGATAGATTTCAGTTCTTGTTAATGACAAATCTTCTCCATGCTCAAGGGTTACCTGTGGAGTACTACAGGGGTCAGTGCTAGGACCAATTCTCTTTACTGTATATATGCTCCCAGTCGGTACAATTATTAGACAGCATGGGATTAATTTCCACTGTTACACTGTTGATGCTTAGCTATATCTCTCCAAAAATCCAGAGGAAGTTAACCCATTACATAGATTACAGGAATGTCTTGAAGACCTAAAAACCTGGATGACTCTTAACTTTCTGCTTCTGAATGTAGACAACACAGAAGTTATAGTCTTTGGACCAGATTCTTTGAAAAAGAAGCTGATTAGTCAGTCACTTCATTTGGATGGGATTAATCTGATTTCAGATAATAAAGTAAATAATCTTGGTGTTACTTCAAGGCTTGACTATTGTAACCGCTCACATTAGCTGGTTTCTGGCACGCTGGGGGAGGTTTTCTCTTCACAGATGAATGGCCAAACAATTTTGCGTTGTTGTCAAAAAGTTCGACTTTGGTTTGATCCTACCAGAGTACCTTATGTGTCTACCAGGTGGCTTGTGGCAAACGTTAAACATGACATTGTAAGGTTAATTTTAAGACATGGGTTTCTTCCATAAAGGCCAGATTTGTGCAGTATACAACTGAATGTTGTTCTATTGAGAGTGTCTTCCACCTCAGCTGTGAATCTCTACAATTCATCCAGACTGATCATGGGCCTCTTGGCTGCATCTCTGATCAGTGTTCTCCTTGTTTGAGCTGAAATTTAGAGGGATGGCTGGGTCTTTATAGATTTGCAGTGGTCTGATACACCTATTTAAATAATACTGCTTGCACAGTGCTTCTTGGGATGTTTAAAGCTTGTCAAATATTTTTGTATCCAAATTGGGCTTTAAACTTCTCCACGACAATATCTCAGACCTTCCTGGTGTTCTCCTTGTTCTTCATGATGCTCTCTGCACTTTAAAATTACTTTTGAGGCTATCACAGAGCAGGTGCATTTATACAGAGATTTGATTACAAACAGGTGGATTCTACTTATCATCATCAGTCATTTAGGTCAACATTGGGTCATCCAAAGATCCTCAGTGAACTTCTAGAGTGTTTGCTGCACTGAAAATAAAAGGGCTGATTAAATTGCACACCCCACTGTTCAGTGTTTTATGACTTGAAAAAATTTAAAATACCCTATAAATTTCGTTCTACTTCATGATCGTGTCCCACTTGTTTCTTCACAAAAAAAACACTGTTTTATATCATTAAATTTGAAACCTGAAATGTGGCAAAAGTTCGAAAAGTTCAAAGGGGTTGAATGCTTTTGCAAGACACCATATGTAATATCTAAATTTCAGTTTTGTTTTTACAATTGCCTAATTTACTCTGATGCACCTGTGTAATTAATTCTTCTGTGAACATACCTCAACTGTTTCAGCATGGAAGAGGACAACAAATGGAATTGGTCCAACCCAGATATTAAACAATGGTGCATCTCTGAACTCATATGTAAAGTTCACAATTTGACTGAAAAATTCTGAAACAAGATAAAAAGAGAGTTTGTAAAAAAAAAAAAAAAAAAAAAAGACACCTTGTTATAGTCATTCACGTTAGAGTTTGCTAATTGAAGAGTGCTTTTCCTACCTCCTGCATTGGTTTTGAACAACAGTGCATCTCCAATAAAGGGGTATGCTGAACCTGTCCCAGGAATAGATTTCATCTTGAACCATTTATGGAGATGACTGCTCAGCAGGTTGTAGGTAATGTAGGTCAGAGCTGCGATGAAAACGCTAACTCCAAGAAAGGGTAAACTGTAACTTCCCAGTAAAATTGCCATGTTTTTTTTTCTTCAACAGCATACACGTCCAGTTTGTTCAGTTATGAAATCAGCAGTAGCCTGTTGATGTGTCCTGCATATTAATAGGATGATACAAATGCACTGCCGTCACTGCTCCTCCCCCGTTTGGCCTATGCACCCATGGCTTACTGGGTAAAAGTTTCTTCAGTTTTACTGTGTTGTTTTTGGCTGTCAGGCAGACTGGTCAGTTTTTCTTCTTTATTACCGTAGAATATACTAGACCATACACAAAAGTTGATAAATTTACATAAATGCATCATGGAAAGTGAATATACTAGTCTTTATTTGCAGACATTATACAATAAATATGTTAACCATTCATGGTGCACTGCTGCAAGCTGGTACCAATCAAGAACTTTGTCCTGCTCATTATCTATTGCTATGATAGGAGCATGGACATTTTGATCCATATCATACCTGACTGGTTAATATGTAACTGAATTATCCCTGTGTAATTCCTATTTTATGACTTAAAACGTTGTGCTTGTTTCACACTTTATGGCTAATATATTTGCAGTGCAAATAAAATCCATGTTTAACAGCACCTTGGGGGCTTTTAGACTTCTCTCACGATAGTATGCCTCTATTTTAAACTGACAATAAGAAGTGTTTCATGCAGTCCATGCAAAAATATAAACTTGTACTTTTCCACATGCACTACTGGTTGTGTCATGGGTTTGATGTGAAATTATGTTTAAAAAAACAAATGGCCATATAAATATACAAAGGCCAAAATTAAACTACTAATATTAATAAAAAAAGCTCTAGAAGTTAAAGAGGGATGACAGTGGCCAAATGCATAGCAAAGTACTTCCTGGGCAGGTAAGAGACCTATCATGGCTTCTGCAGAATATCATCTGATCTTGCTGATGAAGGTTCTCAGTCATCCAGGTCATAGTCATTCCGTAAAAATTCAAAAAATATCCACTGGACTTGGTTTTCAAGATTTGAAATCTTGAAAACCAAGTCCAGTGGATATTTTTTGAATTTTTACGGAATCATCTGATCTTATTTTTTTAGAGTCCTTGCTGTGAGCTATAGAACGCCTTTTAGTTCGTAAGGCAACCTCTATCTAGGAATCTGACCAAATTTATTAGTCCTCCAAAACCTTGCCAACCCAGGGTGCAGACCAGGAAGCAGAGTCGTAGTTTGACACACCTTTTTGCAGCCTTTCTACTGTTACTCAGTCATTACTCCAGCCAAACAATGTCTTGCCCACTACCAAAATCGAATAAATTAGAAAAGATTCCCAAAGGAGTAAATCATGATAATCTAATCAAATTTAAAATAAATCCAATTGCGGAAAAAGTTAAAACGATTAAATGTGGTTTATTTAACATAACATCTCTTTCTTCAAAAAGTCTGCTAGTTAATTACATGATTTGAAAAAAATCACATTGACTTATGATGCCTTACAGAAACTTGGCTGCAGCAAGAGGATTATGTGAGCATAAATGAGGTAAATCCTTCTAGTTATTTAAATCTCCCTACCAGAAATGCTGGGAGAGGAGGAGGAGTCGCAACATTTTTTTCAGTCTGACTTACTGATTACTCCAGAGACATTTAATAATTTTAACTCTTATGAACATTTAAGCCTTAGTTTCCCTCCCAAAGACATTGCAAGGTCCCTCCCTAACTTTGCATTTTCAACCAGGTCCTTACTCTGAATTTTTTTATGAGTTTTTAGAGTTCCTAACCAATTTGGTATTAAACACTGACAGGGTCATCATGGTGGGGGATGTTAATATCCACACTTAGATTGAAGGTGATAGCTTAAGTGCAGCCCTTAATGCTATCTTAGATGCTATTGGCTTTTTTCAAAATGTGAATAGTCCCACACATTCTCATCTTCATACTTTGGAACTCATGCTGAGATATGGCATAGAATCTGAAGAAATAACAGTATTTCCTAACAACCAGTGTTAAAAATCGTCAACCATGACTAGAAGAAAATATTTCATCAAGGCTTTAGAACTCATCATAGCACAGAAATAGTTCTGGTGAAAGACGCTAAAGATATTCTCATGGCCTCAGATAATGGACTTGTATCTGTACTTGTCCTGTTAGATCTTAGTGCTGCATTTGATCCAGACTTGAATATTTTGTAGGAATTAATGGAACAGCTCTAGACTGGTTTATATCCTATCTCTCTGATCACTTTCAGTTTGTTCACGTTAATGATCAATCTTCCTCATGCTTAAGGGTTACTTGTGGAGTACCACAGGGATCAGTGCTAGGACCAATTCTCTTTAATGTATATATGCTCCCAGTCGGTATGATTATTAGACAGCATAGGATTAATTTCCACTGTTATGCTGATGATTCTCAGCTATATCTGTCCATAAATCCAGAGGAAGTTAACCCATTACATAAATTACAGACACGTCTTGAAGACATAAAAATCTGAATGACTTTTAACTTTCTGCTTCTTTTTCTGTTGAATGCAGACAAAACAGAAGTTATAGTCTTTGAACAAGAGTCTTTGAAAAAGAAGCTGATTAGTCAGTCACTTTATTTGGATGAGATTAAACTGATTTTAGATAATAAAGTAAATAATCTTGATTTTACTTTTGATCAGGCCCTGTCATTTAAATCCCATATCAAAGAGCCTTCCAGAATTTCCTTTTTTCATCTGCACAATATTGCAAAAATTTGAAATATCTTGTCCAGGGGTGATGCTGAGAAACTAGTCCATGCATTTGTTACTTCAAGACTGAACAATTGTAATTTTTTACTATCCAGGAGTCCACAAACTGTAGTTAAAAGCCTTCAGTTGATCCAAAATGCTGCAGCCAGAGTTATGATGTTTTTTTTTTGTTTTTTTTTTACAGTTTCCTGTCTGGCGATGTAGCAATAAGAGTAATTTTCTTGATGCCAAAAAGAGAGCCCATCATATTTTGCTTTCACAGTTGGAGTAGTACAGTTATCGCCATAGTGTTCTGCTTGATTAATGCATGTAAATAGCTCTATTATAATTCATGCAGGGAGTACTACAGAGTTATGGACACTGCAATGTAAGCAGAACAGGATACATAAAGTGCCTTGAGATGACATGTGTTGTGAACTGGCGCTATATAAATAAACTGAATTGAATTGAATTAAAATCAGCATTATTTTCTGCAGTCTAAAAGCTGTGTGCGGATGGTGTTATAGCTTTTTACATTTCTTTAGCATACTCAAATGCACCAATGCTTCTTTAGCGCTACATATTAATGTATATATATATATATGTATATATATATATATATATATATATATATATATATATATATATATATATATATATATATATATATATATATATTAGAAGATGTAGATTAAATTCTATTAAAATATGTTTTATAGTTATTTGTGATGAGTGGTTTTTGGCGCCCCCTACTGGTTGGCCTATAAATACTAGGGAACGGCTGACAATTCCACAGAATGTATTCGGCCCCCAGCTGTGCTATTGGTGAAGAGGGGAGGCTAACCAGAGTATTTGTTTTTCTCTACCATTCATTACAAAAATCTTTTTCTTAAAAACCCAACTGACTGGCATCCGATCTGTGCATGACGGGATGGCTAACAGAGGAGCTATTAGCTATATGTATATATACACGTATATATATATGTTTCATATTTTTGAGGTTTTCTCTGTTTATGTAGAGGAAACTATACGAGTCTGTGACAGATTTTAGTTTCTTCCTAATGCTTATTGCTCTACTGTTCCAGCCCAATCATCACTGAATTCTGCACAACTGATTAAGAATTATTAAGTATTATCTAAAAGTAATAATGCAGCATTACGTGAGGGCTGGAAACCAGACCAATAATACTCAGAAATACTTCCACCTGTGACATGTCTGTATCTTAAACATTTGGTAATGCAAGACATTTTCAAACAAAATTACAAGAAATGCTTGTTCAACATGAAATAACCAGAAGTCTCACATATTCCATTAGCAGTTTCAGCCACAAAATGTAGAAATATACAAAAGAAATGTATTTTAAGCAATCGAAGCAGTTTTTTTAGATTATCATACTATGAGAGGCAGATATGCTAAACTACCCAGTAATGCTATTTGTATTCCACTAGTTGTGATTTTTGTAATACTTTTGATACATTTTCAGCTATTTGAATTATCTAAAATTGAAAAAACAAAAACTATGAATGAATGAATGAAAGGTAATTATTGAGCCAATGCTGATTTTATGGAGCAAGTGGTTCTCTCTTTTCCAGTTTGATCCAAATGCCCTGCTCTGGTCGCAGGATGAGGTCCCCCACTCTGCGAATTTCCTCACGTTTCTGACAGGCCTCGACATTGAAGTTACACAGAATGGACGCCAAAACCACTTTTTCTTCCATCAGTGCAAAACGCTGACCTGAAACAACACATATGACTCTAATAAAGTATTCATGTGGATTAATTGAACCCCAGAATTTCCTTTTCCCACCTATGCAGTTGCGGAGTCCAGCAGAGAAAGGGACATATGCATACGGGGGCCTTCCAAGTGAATTCTCAGGAAAAAAACGCTCAGGCCGGAATTCCTCTGGTTCTGGAAAGTATCGTGGATCACGGTGAAGAGTGTATGTAATGATGATCGCATTTGCTCCTTTGGGGACGTTGAAACCATCTAGAGTAAAAGCAAAACTCAATTACATTTACGGATTATTAAATGTATAAGAAGATTTCATAATGTTAAAACTCCAAATTATTTCCTGCTGAAGTAAAGCACCTGCTGTCTATTTCAGAATTAGACCAATGAAGCAGGTAAAAGTTGAAGGGTATAGTATGAATATCACTGTGTTTAGCTTGAAAACATACAGTGTATGTTTGTGGCTCTTATTCTGATGAAACAAAGTATTTTATAAGCACTGCTTGATAACCTGCTCAGTTAGCAATGCTAAATTTAGCATTATTTTATGCTTATCAATTTTGCCTTACTAAAAAGGTATTGCCAACTTTTTTTTTTATTGAAAACTTGAAAAATAAATACAGTGATCAGGGTAGAACTGGACACTAAACAAATGTCTGTTCCATTAAAAAATTATTATAGAAGAATCCGTTTTAATTTTTGGGTTGTTCTTTTTCTCAAGCCAATTGATAATTATTCAGTATAATAAGCTCAATACAATATAAACCATTCAAACCTGGACTGAATTATTGGACATATATTACATATTCTTTAAAAAAAAGTTTTTGATTTCAGAAAACAAATATAACGGCCCTCAGGACAGAGATTATTTATCAGGGATCTATTTTATATCTAAGGAAGCAAATAACTTCACAAACCACCCAAAACATAAGCTTGAAACCAAGGGTGTCACTTTGTGACTGAAGCTGGTAGGGACACTCTATAAGTTTGGGGGCTGATGCTCCTACAGCTATAGAACCCAAAGGACCTTGTGTTTTTGTACAGGGTTAATAGTGTGTCCTGACAAATATGTAAACGCCATACATTTTTCAATGGTCTCCTACTGTTGAGAATGCAACAGTTACAAAATGGACTAATATTTATATTTATAGATAGGTAGACAGCTACCTTTCAGTGGCTCATTTATAAAATGTTTGAAAGCCTCAGCAGCACTAATAAAGACAAAAATATATTTAAAAAATGACTAATAACAATCATTACCAATGCCAGTGGTGATGTACGGATATATAGATTTTTTTTTTCTATATTGTTTTTCTGTAAAAGTTTAAAAAATAATCCACTGGACTTGGTTTCCAAGATTTGAAGACGTTTCACTACCTCTCCAGGAAGCTTTTCAATTAATGGCTGGATCCGCTGTGAGTTAGAGTTTTTATATAGACAAGACCTTATATTGCTTTGAAACATGCAAATGGCAACCGATGTGTGGGTCGTTTGGTTTCAATGTTAGCCTGTAATATCTGAAACCTGTCTATGATTCTGAAGGTCGGTCGTTAAAGGGTGGGATTGTCGTTAAAGGGGGGGATTGTCTCCTGTAATACCTGAAACCTGTTTATGATTGTTAAGGGTCGGTCGTTTAGGAGGCATTGTTCACCGGCTGGAGAGGGTAGGTACTTTGTTCCTCTGTGATGGGGTGGGGGGGGTGGTGATATCTGGAAGGGATCAGCTCTATAACTGAATTGTAAGTTTTTGGAAGCTGGAATCTGAGTCCACCACCTCTGTTTAAGTTGTTTTTTCTCTTCACATAGATGGCTTCCTTCACGCCCCTCTCAAACCACCTATTTTCTTTATCCAGAATGTGAACATTCTGGTCCTCAAAAGAATGTCATTTGTCCACAATGTGTAGATGTAGTGCGGAGTCTTGTCCAGAGGAGGGCGCTCTTCTGTGTTGGGCCATGCGTCTGTGAAGAGGTTGCTTGGTTTCTCAAATGTAAAGATCAGAGCATTCCTCACTTCTGTATTGTTTTTGCTTTGATTATCGTAGGTTTCTGCCTCACCTGAGTCTGACTCTGCAGCTCCCTGAGTTAACTGGTACAACTATTTCTGAGTCTTGTTGAATTTCAAAAGACAAAAAGATCTGAGCCATTTTTAGTATAGCATCACATTTTCTTGTAAAATATTTCTGAGACAGCTCTTACTGCATGTTACATATCCCAGTCAGTCTGTTTCATACTTAACTCTGCAGCCGTCCCTGCTTCTGTGTCTGTGCTCTGCTGAAAACATAACATGAAGATGTTTACTAATATAATGATGCTAAAGAAACTAAGTTACCATCACCACAGCATAATTTTTAAATTTAGGAAATATTTTTCATGTGGGGATATCTAGAACCTCTGCAGTCTGATATATTTCTTTTCAATAAGAAAATTACATTTTAATAAATTCTTAGGTGTAACTCTGAGGAACCAAGCTGTATAGCTTTTTGTTTAACTGGTAAAGAAGAACACAACATTAAGATGCAATATTTTGACAAATCCACTGTATTATGATTCTAACTTGCTAAGTATAAACTTACTAAAGTTCATTTGCTGAAAATGTTCTATATGTGTAACAGCTTTTTCGATCCCTTCCCTCTCTTTAACCAACCCGTCATCTATCTTTTAATTCCAATTAAAACACAAAGTAGCTTCCAGTTCAATTTCATTCAGCGTTGTTGTCCCTCTTCGAATAACATGGTTACTACATATCCAGTGAATTTTCCCAGCCAATCATATTATACCTCAAAGAAAGAAATCCCAGAGCCGTTGAATGAGAGAGTTTTGCCAGCAGAAGACCAAGAAAGTTAGGTAGGTAGGCCGTCCAGTAGTATAATGGAAATGCTTGGCGCAAGGGTGTAACTTTACTATAAATGTTGGTGTGAACGCTCTAAGGATAGTGGCTGATGGACCTACAGCTATTCAACCCAAACGCTTTCAATAGGGTTTATATTTTCCAAAAATTAGCTCAAACATATATTTATTGAATGCTTTCCTATTGTTGAGAACAAAAGAGAACCACAATACACTGATATTTATAGTTATAGACAGATGCCTGCCTTTAGTGCGTTATTTTATAAAGGGCTCAAAAACATTAATGTATAAAAAATGAGGAATAACAGCCGATACCAATGCCAACATCAATATATCATGCATCCCTAGTACGGACACAACTTCACTTCAATCAATCCATCAATGCCTGGCTTCCCTTTAAGCTATATCAGTGAATATCCTCCTTCACATGCAGCAAAATCTAATTTAGAAATTTGTCCCATATGTCATTGACAGCCAAAGTTTATAAATCGAACCTTATGTTTCAAAAAACATTTATACACTGATTTTTATTATTTGTGCTTTAATTCTTGTAGGTTTCTTATATTTTAATCTTAAGTCAGTGTCCTGTGAGTCTGGCTGTCTCTGGGTTGGCTGGCGCAGCTATTTCTGAGTCTTGTTGAGCTACAAAAGACAAACAGATATGTTGAATTTTATTATAGCATAGTGTATTGTTTCTTAAAAACTTGGGGATATCATTTATTGCATGTTTAATATCCCAGTTAATCTGTTTCACCTTTAAATCAGCAGCTGTCCCTAATTGTTTCAGATTTTTACGCTGCATTGCAAATTTATCTCTATTACGAGATAGATTTGGATCCAAAAGAGTGATTAGTTTAACTGATTTTCCAGTGGAGTAAATATGGTCTACCAAACTGAAGAGGAAGCAGCTTTTAACATAATTCAATGGGTGCCTGTTTTATTCAGGAAAAATGCATCTACAAGCCAGGATTTTGTAGGCTACATAGGACTTTCTGCTTATTTCATGCATATTTGCCTGTTAGTCTAACGCACCTCGTGGAATATGTGGCTGAACAAACTGAATATAAAGGGGAACACTCATGTAGAAAGTTCATTAGTACAGATTCTAGGTCCGGATTCAGTGACTGTTTTTGTTTAAAGCTGCTAAAATTCTGAAATTATAGGATTATTTATCTAAAAGAAAGCTTTTAATAGCAAAATATAATATCTAATTAAAATTATAAATTATTAAATAATGTTAACTCCCTTGCTACATGTACCGGTATCAGGTTTATTTCACAGTGATAGTGTGTTTAGAGTGAATAATAGGACATAAAAATAGAATAAAGTTAGGGCCTCTTTGCTGGGGGCCATCCAGTCCCTGTACAAGTGGAGCAGAAGGTTGGTCAGCATTGCCGCCATGAAGTCGGATTTCTAGGTGCAGCCAAGGTAACCCAAGTGAGTCTGGTTTGTGGACGAATATTCTCCCTGCTTTTTGCATATGATGTGGTTCAGCTGCTTAAAGTGGAGGAGTTTAAGTATCTTGGCGTCCCACACATGAGGATGGGAGAAGGCAGAGAGATCGATACATGGATGGGTGGGGCTGCTGCCACAATTCACTGCAACTCTGTTGTGATGAAGACAGCTGACAAAAAAGGCACTTAGATCCCTTTTTTTACCTTTAGTCCACTTAGATAGACTTAAAAGTAAAATTATTATTTATATTTCTTTATTGAATTGGTAAATGATAAAGTGACCCAGTACCAGCTAACACAGTTGCAAATAAGATTACTTGTTACGGGGGTTACTGTAAGGTTACTTATCTTGTGTAACTTACTAATATTGCAGTCGTCACAGAGGCTTCGGGCGAAGAAGGGCACAGAGGGAAACAGCCGCAGAGCTTCTTTAATGACACATTCCAGGTATTTTAGTTTCTTTAGGTCCTCTGTGTTAATGGGTCGGCCTGATGCACCTTTGCACAGTAATCAAGAAATAGGAAAGAGTAGTAAATGCTTTTTTTTTAATACACATCCACACTACATAATCTTGGGTGTATTATAAGGTTTATACTGTCATACTGATACAGTGATTATTTTTGCTTCTTTTAATGCCCATATAACAAACTCAATTGCCTTGTTAAGGTCAGCAGGGAAAGAAACTTCCTGCTGTGTTTTTGTTTAATGACACGTAATCAATTAGTCAATTTCAAATTTGATTTTGGAGCCTACATTTTATTTTCTTTACAGCCACCCACTATCACCACCATCATTCCCAGTTAGTACTTTGTACTAGCACCAGAACTTCAGCTGGCAGTCTTCTGAAGCATGTTTCTACAAGCACTGCGCATCTATAGACTGGAATGAAAATGAAACTTTAGTGCACAGGAAATAATTATAGCATAATAAAGGCTCATGTACTTCAGGGCATATTTAGTTCATTGAGTTGATACAACATTTGCATTCACAGTACCTCAAAGGTTTACTTTCCTTAACTGAAGAAAATTTGCATGAAAAGCATTGTACATTATTACAGATAACTTACAGATATTTAGTTTTTTATGAGAAGAACTGAATAAATATAAACAAAGGGTTTTTTATAGCTGTTAAACTTATGAGAGGGCAAAAGAGTCTGAATAAAGATGAGTAAAAACCCTTTGGACTGGAATATTAATCAAGCTATTAAATGAGGTAGAGAAGGATGAGCCATGTCAATGTTACCAAACACTTCCTGCAGCTCTTGCTGAACTTTTCGTTGCACCTCTGGATGGCTTCCAATCAGATGGAGGGCCCAGTTCATGGAGGCAGCCGTGGTGTCATGACCCTGAAAAAAGAGAAGAGTTCAATGTATTTCCAACTGTGTAGGTTAATTTTTTTCTTTTAGTTGAACTGTTAATTCAATGCTGTTGAGCTGCGTTGGTAACCAGTAGTCGAGTTGAGGGGGGATGAGGTGGGATGGCATCCCCCTTCTTAAAAAAGTCTTAAAAATTCTTTCCCACTCCTAAATGACCATCCCCCCATACCATCCCCTGTGATATTTTATTACGGAATGTGTAAAATTTCTACAATATATTAACAGTAATTGCATCAATATTGCCCTTTCAACATTTGGCGGGGTGAGGGATTACGAGTAGACTGAGCAAAATAAATAAAATCAAAGAAGTGGCCTGTCATGACTATGAAGCTGACATTAGTCCCTAACTGTGTAGAGGCAGTGATAGCCATGCCAGTCCAGGGACCGACTGCAGTTCTACTGTAAGCTGCCTTGGTCAAAGTCAATGACCAGCATACCTGACATGTAACAACCACACCATGCATATTGCTTTAGGTTTATATTAAATAGGCTATGTATGCTTGAAACCCCCCCCCCCCCTTTTTTTTTTTTTACAACTAGACTACTGATTAGTTAGAGTTAAATGCATTTCCAGATGTGTAGGTTAATTTTTTTTTCTGCTGTGACAAACCTTTTTTTTTTAACCTATAAGTCTAACCACCAACCTCAAACATAAAGGTGTCCACTTCCTCTTGAATGTCCTGATGGGTCAACTTGTTTCCATCTTCATCTGTGGTCTTCAGGAGCATGTCTAGAAAGGCCTGTCGCTTCTTCTTGCCATAGTCGGAGTCGCTGTCTGATTCAATGTAGGACAAGTTTTCAGACCTTTCCTTTATCACCTGCACATAGAGATTGTTATGGTTTCTGTTGGAGTGTCCAATCTCTGCATGAATGAATTAAAAAATGCATCTTATTTTAAACTATCCACTTACAACGGGCTAACTCACTTTATAGGTAAAAGAATGGAGGGTCTTCAGTGTCTTGTCATGCTTCTTACCCTCACCAAAGAAGTAGTAAATAAAGTCAGGCCAAAACCAAGGTGTCCTTTGTCTCAGGCTGACAATATCACTCATCCTTGGGGTAAAAGATGTTGCTCAACCCTCTAAACATATATTATTCAACTGAATATATAATTTTTTGAAAGGAAACAAAAAGCATACCTGTATACACACTTAACATACTCAGATTCAGAATCGCTCTGTGCGTAAATCTTTCTTCCCATTGCAGTTTCTAAACAAAGAGCAAAGACGTTTTAGACATAGAGATATGTTTCAACATATCAGCACCACACTAAGTCACACACACATATCTTTACTTTATTTGAATAGAATTGAAAAATATAACTAAGCAGTATATGAACGCTAAACATATATATATATAAAAAAAATAGTAATAGATTAAAATAAAAATGTTCTACTAAACTATTCAACATAATTTTACCTGAAAATAGTGCAAAGACAAATTAAGGAACCTGGGAGTGTTTAATTAATACAGGATATCAGCACATCACCTAGATCCCAGTGGTGCACTGCCTGCTATTACCCACTCTCCACTGCACCTCCAAGGAGGGTGCAACTAAAGTAAAACCCATTTTTTTATTTGTTACTTTTGTGCCTAAGCAGTGGCTTAGTCAGAAATATTATTATAGTATAAAATGTAATTGGCCACATTTACTAGAGCTTAATTCAAACTAAGAGTCACAACTGCTTTAAATGACTACAATCATTGATAAATTAAGGTAATAATTGTTACTTGATAATTAAAAGTGTTCACTTATTAAAGTCTGATACCAGTTAAAAGTTTACAGTCATCTTAAATATATTTTAATTGTGTATTGATCTTGATTGCAAGGATAATTCAATAACTATATTTATCAATCAATGGCTGGTAATTGGTGCAGCTGGTAGCACTGCTACCTTACAGCAAGAAGGTTCTGGGTTCAATTCCCAGCCTGGGGATGTGTATGAAGTTTGCATTTTCTCCCTGTGCATGCATGGCTTCTCTCCAGGTACTCTGGCTTCCTCCCAGAGTCCAAGAACATGACTGTCAGGTTAATTGGCTTCTCTAAATTCTCCTTAGGTGTGAGTGTGTGTGTGTGAATGGTTTGTTTCTCTCTGTTTTGCCCTGCGATAGACTGGCAACCTGTGTACCCCCTGTGTTCCTCTCACCCGTAGATCGCTGGAGATAGACACCAGCACCTCTCGCAACCCCAGTTGGGATAAGCGTGATGGAAAATAGATGGATGGAATTATCAATTATAAGTGTAATAGTATTCATAGACAAATATTATATCTTCAGAATATTAAAAACAATGCATTGTTAGCTGTTATTTCATGATAGTATTATTTGATATTGAATATAAAGATAAGATTTTAAAACCTGTGTGAAGATGCCTATTTCAAATCAGACTACTATAATCATGTTGTTGGGTAAATGTGTCTGCAAAGGGCTGCAAAGTGTATTTGTAAAGTATTTTCAGGTCCTCTGACTTAATAAAGAGAGCCACACGAGTGCCAGCTATTTATCCTTGCATTCCTACCCTCTTTGTCCAGCATGCTACTGTTTATTTCTTTTTTTTTATTGCAGGTAATTAACTCACTGTGATATAGAAAAAGCCCATTAATTTTCATGTCTTCTTAAGGTTTGCCAGTTTTGGGGTCTCATTTTAAAACATCTATACTTAAGGTGTTTGTACCTCCAAAAGCTGAAAATGTTATACGGGAAATTAGTTACTCTTGATCTCATGATTTGTTAGATATCATTAATTGATTGCTTTTTCATTTATTAAATGCTTCATCTACTCACCGCAGATAATATCCAGTGCACATAGGGTGATGTCATTGAAGCAGTTGAAAGAACCTTTTCCCGCTTTCTTCTCCAGCTTTTCCACTAGAATTTCTGCCTGTTCGTTCATTACTTGCAAAAAGTCAGTCAGGATGGAAAAATGGAAGGTCGGTGTCAGAATCTTTCTTCGTTGTCTCCATTTTTTCCCAGTGCTGAAAACATAGACAATGTTTACTCAAAAGCTAACAAAATAAGTTGCAATGACTTTTCTGATCAAAACAACTGACTTTATAACATGATTTACAAATATCTTTAGCTTTTTTATAGGTCGGCTTTTTTAATTTGTCTCTTGTGTTTTTCAATGTCGATGTGGATCTCAAATCAGGCTAATGAGGTGTTGTTATTTTGATATCATATTCAATCCATCCAAATCATTATTATTATTTTTTTTTCTGCTAAAGAGATTTATTCAAGTCAAAGAAATAAATATCTGTACCTGGTTAAAAGGCCTGTTCCAAGCCAAGGATGGAGGAATTTGTATGGAAAAGCCTTGTCGAGGTGAACGGGGTTACTCAGAACTTTCTACAAAAGACAGTTTGAGTAACAGGAAATTGTAAATCACAGAGGTAGCACTAATCAACTACATTTGCTATAAATGACTTTATGAACCATATCTCAGAGCTCTACTTAAACAGAGTTCAATTATGGTCTGCAGAAATATGATTAAGTTGGGCAGAAGGCCTGAGAGACACTTATTAAGACAATGTTACGCATTTAGATAAGGAACAGGCTGGGAGGAAATGTTGCTGCCACTGCAACTGAACATACAACAGCAGTGTAAAACTGGTTCAAAGGTCTTGTGTTTCTTTCCTTTTTTAAGCATATTTGTTCAACAATAAACAAATTAAATTGAAATGGATGTTAGAACCTCTCATAGCCTGCTGAAGGCTCACAGCATCCAATTCATTGTAACTATTATTTATCTAAATGAATTGAATAGTGGTGGCAGTAAAGAGCAAGGACCAGAAAGCAGTATGCTTCGTAGCGACCTTACAGTTAGCATCTAATCCTCCTGACAGTCCTAGCACCTGCATGGAACTATAAGGTTGTCCTTTGTGTGGCAAGATTAATAGGCACACCCTACATTACCTTGTGGAGTCTAACAAAAATGCAAAAATGCATTATTTTGTGACACTCCAATCCAAATTTTACCATCATCATTCATGTGTATGCCGCGTAATGACATCCATAACAATGGCGGCTCTCCGGATTCAGCACAGCAGGCACTCCTTTTCAACCATGGATAGTGTTCTTACTGTGGACCCAGACAAAAGATGATGGGATGGGAACAAGGAATAGGAGGTAGGAGTTTTAATTTAAGGTAGTTAGTTCTAGCCCTGGAAGAGAAATAGTGATGGCAAATTTGAAGATGATATTTTAACCAATAAACCTCTTTGACACAACTAGTCAAAGCTTGACAAAATGTGGGATAGATTTTGTACAGTTTTGAAGGGGGACATCTGCTGGATTGAAATGAAAAACACCTTTGAGAGTGTATCCTGCCTGTTCACATTATGGCTGAAATTTGTTTGTTCCATGATAAAAAACAAAATAAATAGAACTTGTCTCGCTCACGTCACTTTAATGTGATAAATAGCCCTTGCAGTGCCTACTGGTATATAAGCAGGTAGTATAATACAGGTATTCAAACCTGTGAAGGCTGTATACTGTACTGTCCATAAGTTTCGTTCTACTTCGTGAAAGTGTCCCACTTGTCATTGATTCTTGAAAAAAAATTTGAATTTCATATCATTATATTTGAAGCCCTGAAATTTGACAAAAGGTCCAAAAGTTCAAGGTGGTTGAATACTTTTGGAAGGCATGGTATGTAATATCTAAATTTTAGCATCAATTTTTTTTTACGGTTATGTAATTCATGATGATGCACCTGTGTAATGAATTTCTCTGTGAACATACCTCAACTGTTTCAGCATGAAACAGGACAACCAATGGAATTGGTCCAAACCAGATATTAAACAATGGTGCATCTCTGAACTCATATGTAAAGTTAACAATTTGATTGAAGAATTCTGAAACAAGACAAAAAGAGAGTTTGTTATAAAAAAAAAGACACCTTATATTTCTCAATATTGTTAGAGTTTGCTAATTAAAGAGTGCTTTTCCTACCTCCTGCATTGGTTTTGAACGACAGTGCATCTCCAATAAAGGGGTATGCTGAACCTGTCCCAGGAATAGATTTCATCTTGAACCATTTATGGAGATGACTGCTCAGCAGGTTGTAGGTAATGTAGGTCAGAGCTGCGATGAAAACGTTAACTCCAAGAAAGGGTAAACTGTAACTTCCCAGTAAATTTGCCATGTTTTTTTTTTCTTCAACAGCATACACATCCAGTTTGTTCAGTTGTTATAAAATCAGCAGTAGCCTGTTGATGTGTCCTGCATATTAATAGGATGATACAAATGCACTGCCGTCACTGCTCCTCCCATGTTTGGCCTATGCACCCATGGCTTACTGGGTAAAAGTTTCTTCAGTTTTACTGTGTTGTTTTTGGCTGTCAGGCAGACTGGTCAGGTTTTTCTGCTTTATTACCTTAGAATATACTAGACCATACACAACAATTGTTAAATTTACACCAATGTATCATGAAAGTAAATATACTAGTCATTATTTGCAGACATTTTGCAATAAATGTATTAATCATTCATGGTGCACTGCTACAAGCTGGTACCAATCAAGAACTTTATCCCACTTATTATCTATTGCTATTTTAGGAGCAAGGACATTGTGATCCATGTGGTACCTGACTGGTTAATATGTAATTGCCTTATCCTGGTGTAATTTATCTTTATGAATACACACCTTTAGTATGTTCTATAGTTTATGGGTAATATATTTGCAGTGCAAATAAAATTCATGTTTAACAGGACCTTGGGTGGTTTAACACTTTTCTCACAATAGTATGCCTTTATTTTAAACTGAAAATAGGAAGTGCTTCATGCGATTCATGCAAAAATATAGACTTATGCTTTTCCACATGCACTACTGGTTGTGTCTTGAATTTTGGGTTAAATTTTGTTTGACAAACAAATGGCCATATAACTAAACTAACACCAAAATTAAACCAAGTATTATTATAATGGGGTATTGCATTTGAGTCAATGAGTCAATGCAATCAACTGGCTTTCCTTAGATAGAAAACTTTCAATCAATTTGACTCTATGATCTGGTGAAGTGCCTTGAGATGACATGTGTTGTGAATTGGTGCTATATAAATAAACTGAATTGAATTGAATTAATAAAACTTGAAAACAAAAGACTAAAGGAGGAAAAGATTCATGACAGTGGCCACATGCAAAGCAAAGTACTTTCTAGGTAGATGAACTGACCTATCATGGCCTCTGCAGAATCTCATCTGCAGATTCAGCATTTTTTTTCTGCACAGTCTACAAGCTGCATGGGGATGGTCTTATAGCTTTTACTTGTCTATAAAAGTATTTCTAATTTCCAGAGAAAACTCTTTCCTTCCTCTGGTCCATGCTAAGTGCAATATACACCTTGTTGACAGACAGAGCAGTGACTACCATTGTTTTCTCTCTCTCTCTTTATCTACAATGAGGAAAGTAAGCCTTTAAACACCCTGCTATTTTACAAGTTCTCCCACTTAGAAATCATGGAGGGGTCTTAAATTGTCATCGTAGGTGTATGTATGATTTTTTAACTATTTATTTGTGTGATACAGCTTTAAATAAGTATTTAAATATCTGAGAAAAACAATGTTAACATTCTGTACAGAAGCCTTTGTTTGCAATTAAAGAGATCAAATGTCTCCTGTATTTTTTTTAGCTTGTTTGCACACACCACAGGGGGGATTTTGGCCCACTCCTCCACACAGATCTTCTCTAGATCAGTTAGGTTTCTGGGCTGTCGCTGGGAAACAGCGACAGTTTAAGCGCCCTTCAAATATTCTCTGTTGGGCTTAGATGGAGACTGGCTAGGACACGCCAGAACCCTGATATGCTTCTTAGAGAGCCAGCCCCTATAATGGCTGAGTGCTTCAGTCCAGTCATCTTGGAAAACCCAGCTTCGACCCATCTTCAATGCTCTAACTTAGGGAAGGAAGTTTCCCCCCAAAATCTAACAATACATGGCCCCGGTCATCCCCTCCTTAATTCAGTGCAGTCGCCCTGTCCCATGTACAGAAAAACACCCCCAAAGCATGATGCTACCATCCCCATGCTTCAAAGTAGTGATGGCGTTCTTGGGATGGTACTCATCATTCTTCTTCCTCCAAACAGTAGAATTAGTGGAATTATGACCAAAAAGTTCTAATTTGGTCTCATCTGACCACATGACTTTCTCCCATGACTCCTCTGGATCATCCAAATTATCATTGGCAAACTTACGATGGGTATTGACATGTGCTGGTTTAAGCAGGGGAACCTTACATGCCATGCATGATTTCAAATCATGATTTCTTAGTGTATTACCAACAGTAACCATGGAAACGGTGGTCCTGCTCTTGACCAGCTCCTCCGGTGTAGTTCTGGGCTGATTTTCTCCTTCCTTGGGATCACTGAGACCCCAAGAGGTGAGATCTTGCATGGAGCCCCAGTCCGAGGGAGATTGATAATAATGTTCAACTTCTTCCACTTTCTAATGATTGCTCCAACAGTGGACCTTTTTACACCGAGCTGCTTGCCAATTTCCCCGTAGCCCTTTCCAGCTTTGTGGAGGTGTATAATTTGGTTTCTAGTGTCTTTGGACAGCTCTTTGGTCTTGACCATGTTAGTAGTGGATTCTTTCTTAATATATGGGGTGGACAGGTGTTTTTATTCAGCTAACAACCTCAAACAGTGCATCTAATTTAGGGAAATAAATTGAGTGGAGGTGGACATTTTGAATGCAGAGTAAGGCCTTTGAGGGTCAGTATTCTAGCTGATAGACAGTTGTTGCTAATTAGTGGATACACATCGAATTAACATTTTCTTTTGGTCATGTTATTTATTTTTTTCAAGGAGTACCATTGTTTTTATCTGTTTCAGGAGTTGATTTTTTAAAATCAATCTACTGACACATGGTCTAACTTTGATTAGTTGTTTTTTGGATAATTTTTTATTCATTCTTACTTTTGTCAGGCTCCAGGTGTTTTATGACCATTGCGAGTGTTTTGTTTGTTGGTTTTGTTTTCTTTAAATGAGTGAAGCAAAGAATTTTGTCCATGTGTGTATATAACTGACATGCACATTTTTCAGCGCAAGTTTTCGAATCTCAAGGTCATGCATTGTATATTTAGTGATAACTTGTTATCACCAGTCACTCTTCTTAAAGCTTTACTTTTATTTAACTTTTGAGCATGTGAAAGGTAGTACTGCAACCAGCTAGAAATTTCTGTTCCAATAAAAAGAAAGGAATATGTTTTTTTCAGGCATTAGAATGCAATTTTGTTATACTCTAAGGCACCAAACCGTACATCCCACAAATATAAAAAGTGGTTTGCTTTTTATATTCTAGCTTTAGTTTTTTAAATACAGAGTTCTGATATTTTGTTTAAAAAATATAATACTTAATGTTTATATACAACATTTGTCAAAGCATTAATCATTTATGACTGCCCTTAGTATGTTGCTTGCAGAAGACATTGAACAAGTCATATGACAGCTGTTAACTTTATTACCTCATAATCAAACAGGAAACAAACAATAAGTCTTTAAAAAATAAATTGCTTTGTTATTAAATCAGGTATTGTTGCAGTACATTATTGTAACCACAAGAGGTCAGAACAACATAGTCATTGCTGGGATGCAAGGTGCATGTTACCACATAACGTCAAAAAGAGATAGAAAATAATGACTTCCAATATATATATTTATTAAACACAGAGCTTAAGATTTCATGGATATATCCCGTATTATTTTGACTTGCAGATAATAAAATAAAAATAAATGGTCAAGAAATTATTAATACATTTTATAGTCTACTAAATCAATGCTAAGACTGCTTTGACTGCTTTAAATATCACTTACTGACAAAGAAAGGTGACAGATACTGCAACATTTGCAGGATTTTGGTGAAAATTTACATAGTGTAAACTTCAGCTGGCATCTGAGCTGCAAAATTCATGTAAAGATGTCCTTAGGACATGAGCATTAACTTTTCATTTCCTTGTGTAAAATCACTCCCTGTCTCAGAACTCTTACTTTGTGGTGAGGTGATGAAGCAGAATGAAGAAGTTTTATCGTTATCTCCCTTTTATCTCATCTTTCTTTCATCTTTACTCCTTTTTTCTGTTTTTCCTTTCCATTCCACTCACATTTCAGTGTCCATATAATCTGTAATACTCTCTACATGATTTATAATAAAGCTATCTATATGCATAAATCAAGCGGAACACTATGGCGACAGCCGTACTTGTGAAAGTAAAATCTATTGGGCTCTTTTTGGCATCAAGACAATTATTCTTATTGCCTTATTGCCACACAGAACACTGTAAAAAAAAAAAAAAGAGCTCTTACTCTGGCTATAAAAAAAAACAGTTTTTCAGAAGGCTAATGTACTAATTTAAGTTAAAACAAAAACAATGTTTCAGACTTAGAAAATAGACTTTAAAATACATCTTAAAGAAAGCTCAAGCGCCAAAATATTGTATATCAGATTTCATTTTGTTGCATTAACTCTCTAGACTCCTAAGATCCTCTGCGCCATTCAGTTTTTTGTTTAATTACACTTAAAAACATATTTGTTTAGAGTTACCATTTACTCCTCTGTCATGGAATGATATTCCTTTGCTCACACTCAACTTTTTAAACTCATGTATTATTATTTCTTGGTATTCAGCATAAAGACTTTACTAAAAAAAATGTATAACCTTTACAATAGTCATATCTGGTAAGTCTGTTAGTGGAATTTGTCATAATACAGCAGTAGGATACTGTGCAGTTTGGAAACAACTAGACTGATGCTAGAGTTAGAAACAGGTTAAGGGTAATCAGATAACTCCTGTGCTGGCTTCACTGCACTGGCTTCCAGTCGGCTACATGATCTGTTTTTACATTTTATTAATGTTTTTATATTTTATTTTTTATCTTTGCATTGGTTAGCTCCAATCGATATATCTGAGCCTTTTAAGGTCCATGTTCCAGCTTAATCAACAAGATCAAAAAATCAATTTCTTTTGGTTGTGCCAAGATCTTGGCTGAAAACTAGAGGTCATGAACTATTTGCTGTGGCTGCGCCGAGACTCAGGAAATGTATTAATTTAAATATTAGAAAAGCCCAGACATGGAGCATTTTTAAGACTTTGTTAAAATAAATAAATAAAAATTGCACTGGTTTTTACTGCAACTCCCATCGATGAGGTTCTTTTATTGTCACTATCCTCACTTTGTGTTGTTTATGAATTAGGGCTGAACGATTTTGCCAAAAAATGAAAATTGCAACTTTTAACCTGCATTGTAATTCCATTTCGATTTTCCTTTTCACTAACCACAAGCATGTCGATGTTTTTATTTTATTTGTAAGTTTAAAAGCTTGCTTCTCCAGAGTCCATTGTTGTAGATCTGTACTGTAACCTTTTTGTGAAAAGGTGCTTATTTCTACTCACATGCATGGATCTGCATGCTAGCTGCAACTCTACCTTTCTGCGTGGTGGCAAACCTACTTTAAGTGCACTGCCTAAAGGGCTGCAGTGAAGACTGGATTGTGACTAAAATGGAGTTCCTCTGCTATTTGAAATTTGCATCTTTTTTTATTGCAATTATATTGCAAAAGCAATAATATGAATATACATAAACGTACATATATATATATATATATATATATATATATATAGATATATATATATATATATATATATTTACACTCACCGGCCACTTTATTAGGTACACCTGCCCAACTGCTCGTTAACACTTCATTTCTAAGCAGCCAATCACATGGCGGCAACTCAGTGCATTTAGGCATGTAGACATGGTCAAGACAATCTCCTGCAGTTCAAACCGAGCATCAGTATGGGGAAGAAAGGTGATTTGAGTGACTTTGAACGTGGCATGATTGTTGGTGCCAGAAGGGCTGGTCTGAGTATTTCAGAAACTGCTGATCTACTGGGATTTTCATGCACAACCATCTATAGGGTTTACAGAGAATGGTCCGAAAAAGAAAAAACATCTAGTGAGCGGCAGTTCTGTGGGCGGAAATGCCTTGTTGATGCCAGAGGTCAGAGGAGAATGGCCAGACTGGTTCGAGCTGATAGAAGGGCAACAGTGACTCAAATAACCACCTGTTACAACCAGGGTGGGCAGAAGAGCATCTCTGAACGCACAGTACGTCGAACTTTGAGGCAGATGGGCTACAGCAGCAGAAGACCACACCGGGTGCCACTCCTTTCAGCTAAGAACAGGAAACTGAGGCTACAATTTGCACAAACTCATCGAAATTGGACAATAGAAGATTGGAAAAACGTTGCCAGGTCTGATGAGTCTCGATTTCTGCTGCAACATTCGGATGGTAGGTTCAGAATTTGGCGTCTACAACATGAAAGCATGGATCCATCCTGCCTTGTATCAACGGTTCAGGCTGGTGGTGGTGGTGTCATGGTGTGGGGAATATTTTCTTGGCACTCTTTGGGCCCCTTGGTACCAATTGAGCATCTTTGCAACGCCACAGCCTACCTGAGTATTGTTGCTGACCATGTCCATCCCTTTATGACCACAATGTACCCAACTTCTGATGGCTACTTTCAGCAGGATAATGCGCCATGTCATAAAGCTGGAATCATCTCAGACTGGTTTCTTGAACATGACAATGAGTTTACTGTAATCAAATGGCCTCCACAGTCACCAGATCTCAATCCAATAGAGCATCTTTGGGATGTGGTGGAACGGGAGATTCGCATCATGGATGTGCAGCCGACAAATCTGCGGCAACTGTGTGATGCCATCATGTCAATATGGACCAAACTCCCTGAGGAATGCTTCCAGCACCTTGTTGAATCTATGCCACGAAGAATTGAGGCAGTTCTGAAGGCAAAAGGGGGTCCAACCCGTTACTAGCATGGTGTACCTAATAAAGTGGCCGGTGAGTGTATATATATATATAAACTCTTCATATAAACTCTCCCTCCGGTTTACGCCTTTTTTTTTCTAGAACTGCACTTTTAATGCACTGTCTGATGTATTTCCAAGGATCTGCTTTAACCACTTCTCAAGTTTGGGGGCACTGTCCCAAGTGCCCCAATGACCACGGGCACCACTGATGCCTTGACTTTCCAGGTTTTTCCAGCTCTTCTCTGAGCCCCTGGTATTTCTCTGGTTTCTCATTTTCCTTTTTCCTGATGTTGCATTCACTTGGTATTGCTATACCAACCACAATGGCTTTCCTCTGCTTTTTGTCCACCACCACAATGTCTGGTTGGTTTGCCATCACCATTCAGTCTGTCTGTATCAGCAAGTCCCACAGCATCTTGGCTCAGTCATTTTCTAACGTCTTTGGAGATGTTCCCCACTTTGACCTTGGGGTTTCCAGCCCATACTACAGACGTTCCCGTACACTATTCCAGCCACTTGTTTATGGTGCTCCATGTAACCTTTATAGCTCTATCTATCTATCTATCTATCTATCTATCTATCTATCTATCTATCGAGAGAGAGCTGTATTAAATGTGCTACAGTATAGAAAGACAGTTAACACATTAATGAAGGGCTACTGATCATACTAAAATGAAAATGGGAAATTTTACATAAAACATACCATGCCCATCATTTTCCAAATAAATGTAGAATTGAGAAAAGAGTTTAACAACATAGATGTATCAAATAACTGGTAACACAACGCGGTATAACTCAGATTATACCTCTTCTTTGGCATCTAGTATGGATCTAACCATAGACAAAAAGAAACATTCCCTCCATAAATCATCATAGTTATGCTCTCTGCTTGTCCTCCAAGATGTAGCCTGTCTACATTCTGGGATGCCATAGTGCAATTTAGTCATATTAAGTCACTCTTTACAAGTAGATAAAAAATAGTTCTTTAGATGTCTCTCAATCGGCTCACACCGACTCCGGTCTTACCGTTGAGGTGCGGTGGGTGCGGCGCCGCAGTGATTCCAAGTCATTAAAAAGACGTAAACCTCTCTCACCGGCTGCTGAGCTGTCCGGCTGCGGTTACCGAGACACTCCGGCGCTGCAGAAAATTCCGCAAGAAAGCTATCCTTGCGGCGTGCCGGAGCCCTCCGCAACAAGCTCTCGCAAAAATCCTTTATTTGGGCCGTGTTATCGCGTGAAGTTACGTGAACTCAAGTGAACTTCTGTTAAATCTCCGGACCTGTTGCCGGAGCCGCAGAGCCGCACCGCACCGTAGTCAAAAGGGCGGTGTGAGAGGGGGTGTGCGGGAGTTGCGGTCTCCGTCGGCTCGGTAACTGCACCGGAGCCAGTGTGAGCAAGGGGTAAGCAGACTATTTACAAAGCAAGGGAAGAGGAAAAAAAGAAAAAGAATGGCAAATAAAAAAAAATTATAAAAAAAAAGGTCACTCCTGCAGTCGATTCGTCATTCCAAGGGCAATAAGAAGCTTCTGGTAAAAGGCTGGGATCCTCTCCTTTTGTGGAGGCCAGTTCAGGATGCAACTTTGATGCAACATGCCTCTACGGAGGAAAAGTGAGTGCGACAACTTATAGTCATGCACGTCCTGCAGGAAGATTAGGACAACCGAGTCCCTGCTGGCTTCAATGACCTGGTGTAGTGCATGGTGGACTTTAAATCTAAATAAGAAGAAATAAAAACAAATATTAACATGGTGAAAAAATTCAAGAGCCTTATTAGAAGTCAATTAATGTGTATAGTAAATGAGACTTAAATAATATCACACAAAATAATGAATTGGTTTATATATAAATAATAAAATAGTAAAATAAGCAGGTTGATTCTGTTGTTCTAAATTTAATTACAACTTAAAAATGTGCCTAAACAAGCAGCAAATTAAAAACACCTATTTTTGGTAATCATTGAAAGTTCTGTAGAAGTTAGCAATGACCCAACCAAGCGCCGATCTAAACATGCTGGGGTCAGCTATCATGAAGTGAGAGAACAAAACTATAGAATAGTGCTTTGCTTTCTTGAGTTATTAAAGTAACTAAAGAATACTGTCATGTGCATGACTTCATATTACCTCTTTCTGTAATTAATGTATTTAAATGTAGTAATGTAGTAAATGAAGAGTGTGTTTGATTTACCGTCTACACCAGGGATCCTTGAGAAGACTCTCGGTCACCACAAACAAGATTTTCCTTGATCTTCTCATATTATTCACGATGGACTCAAGCTGGGACATGCCACTGACAGAATCTCGATTCTCCAAAAAAAATTGGCAGTCTTTGTCTTCTAAAGGGACCAATCGTCTCTCCACCCAGCGGGCATCTTCCTCAGCATGGATGACATATGCATCATACTCAAACTCTCTGCCCTCCCCCAGTCTGGCATCACTTAACCCTAATATGCGATTGATCATTATGTTCCAGTAAAACTGAATCCTCCAGCCATGGAATCGATAAATAAAGGCACTGCACATCAGCAATAAAACAGCTGTGCTGGTTAGTATGTAAAGCACCTGAAATGGGGTCATGTCTTTGCAAGAGAGAGGGTCAAAGTCCATAATGGAGCGATTAAAGTAAAGCGGTGGGGTGTTACATATATACTGGTCTCTGAGATTTGGAATAGTAGCATTAGTGGTATTCAACCATGTGACAAACCACAGGATGCTTTCACAGGTGCAATCAAAGGTGTTTTTACCCATGACAAGGAGGCTGAGGTTGTGCATGGGAGTTCTAAACACTTCTGGTCTGACAGAAGTGATAAAATTCTTCTCCAGACGTAAAACTTCAAGCGACGTAAGATCATCGAAAACAGAGTCTTGAAAATTGTTTAATAGATTGTTGCTCAAGCTAAGCTCCCTGAGGTGGGTCAGATTCCTGAAAGCCTCAATTGGAATCTCATCCATTCCATTGGAATCTATGGTAAAGTGTTCCAGCCTCCATGTATGTTTGAGAAACAGAACAGGTCCACCAAGGTTAGCCTGCTTCCACAACCTAACTAAGTTGTTGTGTTGGAGCTTTAGTACCCGGAGGTTCTCAAGCCCCTCTAACATATTCTGTCTGATGTTTGCAATGTTGTTGTTGCTTAGATCCAATTCAGTGAGATTGGACAATGGACGAAATGGAGAGGAATCCTGGTTCAAGGTTTCGGCTGTTAGACTCTTCGCCAGGGTCAGCACTCTAAGATTGGGCACCCCTACAAATGACTCAGGGGTTAGATAAATGGCCTGAGTATTATTGCTTATGTGAAGCTCTTGTAAATGAGAAAGACCTTCAAATTCTTTGCCAAGGAATGTTTGCCGAATAAAGTTACGATCTAGAAAAAGAAAAGAGAGATTTTTAAGACAGGAAAAGCTCCCAGGTTTGATGCCAGCCGAAGCAATTCCATTTAGATTCAATGTTTTAAGCTGTGAATCACAAAGAGAGACGAAGGTCTTATCTGCGAGCTGTCGTTCTGTTTGAGGATTCCAGCTCAAATCAAGCTTTTTTAAACGAGTCAGGCCTTTGAAAGTATTCTCTGAGATTTTGACCAAAGCAGTGTTCTGCAATATTAGGCTCTCAAGATTGCTTAGTGGTTGGAAGGAGAAATCATCGACAAGGAGATGGGATTTCTGATCTTTCTTTTTCAACAGCAGTAGTGTTTTCAACATATTAAGGCCTTGAAAGGTTCCATTTGTTAGGTGCCCAATGTTATGATCTGTCAAATTTAGAGTCTGAAGTCTAGACAGCCATTGAAAGGAGCCATCTTCAATTTTGCTTAAGCTATTGGACGAAAGATCCAGAAAGGTAAGGTTTGTTTCCTTCAATCCTGAAAAGGTTTGGCTGGTAAGCTTCAGCAGCGAAATTTTTCTAAGAGACAGGAAATCAATTGCTGTTCCAGATAGCTCCGTACAGAGAGCGGAAATGAACAAGCTGCCCTTACGACTTTCATCAAGGGACAACACACGAAGGCCTGAAATTGGCTTAAAGCAACCAGACTCCAACTGGAAAAAAAACAAAACACAGAAATGTTACAATGAAACAGAAAACAGGAAACAAAACAGATAACTGAAATTCAGGTAATGCTACATTTACAAGTTCCAAACACTCACAACAATATTTCAGTTTTCTTTGCTGGTTAACCAACTTACATTTTCTAAGGACATAGACGATATCAGGCTGACTTTTTGCAGAAAAGGTGAATCCCTCAGGAAAGAAAAGTCGTTTGTCTTCAAAGTGGTGAAATCATTGTATCCAAGATTGAGAGTTTCCAGGCTGGGCAGCTGAGGGGTCGTGCCAAGCATTGCTGACTGCAGTTTGTTCATAGAGACATCAAGATATTTCAGGCTCTGTTAGTGAAAAAAGGAGAAGTGAAACTGAATAATAGCCACCAGGAGATTTCTGTATCACAATCAGAAGTAGGAGGGTACCCAAAAAAATTACTCAAGCAAGAATAACAATACTTTATTCTATTTTTCTCAAGTAAAAGTAAAAATTGACCATCCAAAAAAGTATTCAAGTAAGATTTAAAAAGTATTTGGTTAAAAAGGCAACTCACGTACAAATTCACTTATCATTACATCTGATATTGAAAATAAAAACATACCAAAATGTAGAGTTATGTATAAATTCTGATATTTGAAAGATTACCATAGAATAATTAAAACATTTAAATAGTGTAACTGAGAAAATAAACCGATTACATTTACATATTTGTACACTGTGTATTTAATAGCTTGAAACATAATTGTAGGTTAAATTAAGCTAATATACAAAAAAATCCCCACTCATTTTGACATAAACATTAACTGCATGTCTAAGTGCAGCATTTTTTTAAATAAGTTTTTTAATTACTAAGTAAAGTTACTGATGATAGATGGAGTGACCAAACATTTGACTTGAGTAAGAGAGGTAAAATCGTATCAAACTATTACTTAAGTAAAAGGTATATTGCAGTAAAACTTCTCCTAGAAGTATATATTTGACAAAAAGCTAATTAAGTAAATCTAATATAGTAAATCTAGTGCTTACTACCCACCTCTGATCATTGCAATTTATTTTAACGCAGCCCTAACTTAAAACAATCTTTTAAGACATCTCTAATCATCTCCAGTATTGTATATACTGTAGACATGACTATCCTTTGACAATAATAGAAAAAAATATTAAAGACTATAATCTGGTTGGCACCTGGAGCTTCTTGCATGATCTTCATGAATTTAATGACAAAAAAGGTTCTAACAACTCTAACAAACAAGGTCATATTGCCTAACAAAATAGTACTATGAGGCATTCTTTACTTTATGCATTCAGAGTTGAAGTTCAAAAGAGAGAAGGAGGGATCAGAGATTTTTTTTTTAAACGATTTTCTATCTACTTAAAAAAAAATGTCCCTTTAACACAATAACTTTAACACAATACCAAGGATAGTCTAACAGTATAAAGTTAATAAAGGTTCTTAATAAGAGAATGTAAGATAATCCATCCATTTTTGGTAGTGCTTCTCCCTGCTGGGATCACGAGGGGTGCTGATGCCAGCTGTCTATGGGCGAGAGGTGGGCTACACCCTGGACAGGTCGCCAGTCCATCGCAGGGCAACATTCATTGTATTAAAAATAGAGGCTCAAGAGTAGGGCTGGGTAAAAAAAAACAAAAAACGATTAATTCGATTTTAAATCGATTACTTTACATTTTTGCAGGATCGATGTCTAAGGAAAGGGATTGATTATTTTTATAGTGATGCGCGTGACGTTCACATTCAAATGAGCAGGAAAGATGCACTCAAGATTACTTCAAGCCAGACAGCTGGAAATATAGCCAATAGGTGGACTGAAGGCATTAACAATTGGGGGCTGACCAGCAAGCACCCTGTAGCTGTTACAGACAACGCTGCAAATATGGTTTGTGCCGTGAACATAATGCAGATCATGGATGTCTGCTGTGTCTCCGCTGTCTCACGATTGCGGATTCACTTTTTCACTTTTCACAAACACGTTTGCACTTATGAGAAAGTTTTGTTCACTTCTCAAGCTTAAACTGTCTGATTTACAAGTTTGCACTTTGTGTTTAATGTGACAGGAAAAAATTAAATACATGAGTATTCTGACACACAGTTGAACCACTTTCATGATTGTAAAAACAGATCGATTAAAAATGAATCAAACTGTATTAATCAAAATTGAATCGATTCAGGACTTTGGCAAAAATACCCAGCATTACTCAAGAGAGAGATTTATTTCAACTGTATATAGCGGGGGTTAAGAGTTAAACCAAAAGGCAAAGCTCTCAAATAACCAGTTATTCTGGATTCCTACCTTCATCTATGTCATGATCAAAAGAATTAAATTCCAGCTGACATGGGCTTCCCTGCAGGGCACTGCCTTAGATGGTGAGGCCAGCCGTGGTTCGGGCAGTATAAACATCTTACTACAATCTATCATTTTGTAGGAAAAACATGCCCTGTGACAAAATAAGGAACGGGATGTCTACACCGAGGGGAGATTTCATTTGTTTATTTACTTTTGTTGATTATGTTTAATAAGTCAATTGCCTCCCAAAATTTGAAAATTACACAGGCCAATGCAAAAAAATAAAAATTTAAACCACAAGGTATCTATGTACTGTACAGTGCAGTGCATAGTACCGCAATTAATACTTAGTCAGGGTTTTTTGTTATGCACAAGTTACTAAATCAATGCATAATGTGTCAGCCCAAGGCTCTGCTTACTGTAGGTATTGAGGAAAACCAGTTTGTTTTAATAGCAGCAAGATTTACTTCCTTCTGACATTTTCTTGACAATCAGGTTTGGGCTCATATACTGTAAGCTTAACCAGTTCTAATAGAAATGAACTGAACCAATACCTAGAAATATATCGTTAGATCAGTTATGTGTGTGTGTTTCAAATTAATTTCATATAGTGACTTTTACTTTATTTTACCTATTTTCTATTAGTTATCTGACAAAATATAGATGTACAGTACCTTCAGTAAGGAGAAGGGTTCCCCTTGGAGCTTTAACCTGTTGCTGGCCATATTCAGCCATGTTAGTTTGCAGCAGTGGCTTAAATCTTCTTTTTTCAGCAAACGCACTTCGTTATGCATCAAGTTTAGCATAAGCAGTTGAGGCAAGTTCCTGCACAAGTCCACATCCAGGTTCTTGATGCTGTTGTAACTGATGTCTAGGTGCAAAAGTCCTGAGTATCGTTTTAATGACTCTGGGAGAGCCGCTGTCATTATGTTATGAGACATGTCCAGGCTGGTGATGTTGCTGGGAAGATCCTGAGGGATTGAGCTCAGCCTGAGATGACTGCAGTCAGCTCTGCCATCTTGCACATTGCAGGTAGCCATGCATTGATGTGGACTCACAGCAATAATGATGTATACAGGAATGACCCATGCTGGGTAAAAGGATTGATGCATCTGCAGCATTTCTAAAAGACGTCTCTTAGAATTGATCTGAAAAAGAAAAAAATATAAACTGCAATGTGATAATAGTCTAGGTGCATTGAGAAACACAAACTGATATAAATAAGATTTACAATGTTACCTCATACAAAGGAGCGCTTAAGGTATTTTACAATGAGGATCAATTTGTATGCAGCCACGAAAAATCTATTTCCTTTCAGATCAATTCTGTTTAAAAACAAGTTCTCTTTTCTGTCTACCAAAAATAATAAAATCAGTGTCAAGTGTGATTTCCACATTCTCTCTGAAAATGTAGAGCATTGGCTGTCAAAACTGTCAGAATGAAAAATTTATCAAACAAATACAACAAATTGGAATCACTGCTGACTGTAAATACTTACCAGCAGTTGTTCTTTGTCTCAGTTTATAACAGCCAAACTTCAGACCTTCACAGCACCACATTAAACAGGATGCTCTTGCATGTTGTTGAAAAATGCGCTAAAATAAGGAAATGAGGAAGGAGCATCTGTGGTTTCACTTCCAGCTGTTTCTGATGTAGTTTGGAGTGTTTTTGAGTACTAAAGAACCTTGAGATGCGACTGACTGAAGTTTATCTTATGTCCTTCCGTGCCCGCATATTTAATAAAGAAGTGAAAACGGTTGAGCGCCAGTTAACCTTAACTTCCAAAACAGCTGCCACGCCAGCTCTTGCTGGGGTTTTGTAGGTCACGCACACACTATGAAATACGGTAGTGACGCTGGCTTTGACCTTTCAGAATAAAAGCGATATGTTTTACCTTTATTAATTGGAGTCTGTGGTTGTCATTACTTCTGTTTTCTAAAATATTTTTATGACTCCCTGCATGAACATGTTTAGACCTATTTTGGAGGAGATGCAACCCCCCCAAAAAGAGTTTGCAGTAGATGCCGCTAGGGGGCAGCAACACTATTTTTATCATATGTTTTGGTTTCTGGAAAAAGATAAATTTTCCTCTATAACTGTACGTTACCTTTTGTTTAATATCTTATTGGTCCTATAATAATTGTCACCTACAATAATTTGCATTATTTTATTGTCTCTCTTATAACTTCAACCTGAAATTGATTTTTTTAAAACCATTACTAGAAAAAAAGGAAAAACTTATTTTGATTCTATTTGATCTGCACAAAGTTGCCATTGAGAAAAAAAACATTTTCAAAATACTTTTGAACATGAAAAACCTTTGAACCAATTCTAACCTTTCAATTCTCCATGGATCTTTCAAATCAGACATTTTCAATTCCCATTGCAAGTACCTGCAGCACTTGCAATGGGATTATATTGTACCTGTGCACCGTCAGATTGAGGATGAGAGCCTTGTTTTGTGCTAAACTAGGTTCCCTGAGGGAGTCTGCCCCTCTCTTATATCATAGCACAGTCAGAATAGGGTAAATGAAATAATAAAACTGTTTTGTCCAGCATATGTACCTGCAGCATCAGAAACTGGATATGTGCAACTGTGTTTTAATGGTTTCAAATGAACTCTCAATGTGAAAGTGTAAACCTGGAAAAGAAAATTCACATGATTTATATCAGAGCTCATAGGTATAGTATTTATATGCCTTCTAAGAAACAACCATGTGGCGATTTATTGCAATGATTATGCAAAGTTAAAAGTTCAGTGATTAAAATTCATGAAGGAGTTTGGACTATTTAATCCAGAAAGAACTATGGTTGTCAACATAATTCAAAACGTATAAACTTTGATAATCATTCCTTCCTCTCTAAAGAATCAAGAATCGATACAAACCATATTTAGAACAAAGAACTGGGATTGTTCAATTCAAACGATGGCCATTTCTAGCCCCCACTATACTTCACTTTGATGGATAATACGTTTACCCTAATTCATGCACATTTTTCTACAGTAGCTTTAATGGTTTTAGTCAGAATAAAAAGGAACTTCATATGGCTTTCCTTTTTTTTGGTCTTCTACAAAGGCCCCATAAGCATGACTAAATGTGTCCTGTCAATAGGTTCTCCCACCTGAGCTGTTGGCCTCTGCAGCTCCTCTAGAGTTTGGTCAATGCTTGGTGGGCAAATCTGTTTCTGCTTTATGGCTGATAAAATAAACAGTGATCTCTGAGATATTTCAAATTAGGGATAATGCTTTATAAACAGTCTGTGTTTTAAACTTCTCCAGATCTGTATCAGCAACCTCTTTGCTGTTTAACTCAAATTCAATGACCTGTTTATTGTTTTCTAACAAATCTTTCCTAGCCTCACAGAATGGCTGGCTTTATACTAAGATTAAATTATCAACATTTAAACTACTAATTAGTTGATGTCTGAGGAAAATGGATTTTATTTTATTATTTTTTTTTTTTTTTTTTGCTGTCCAAGTAAAGGGTACTTAAAAGTATGCATCCTACTATTTCTAAGGCTTTTAAAAATAGGAAAACACACTATTTTGCCTTCCCCTATATCCACAACTTGGTTTTGATTTATGACACCATCTCTTAATAAAGATAATACACATGTTTTGCCCATTATAAATGTAGACACTTAATTTTCCAATGACTCTTATGTTTACACTCCTCCAGCATTATTATAGCCTTGCTTTGCACATGGAACAAAATTAATTTTGCTAAAGTCATCAATCAATCAAAAAACAAGTAGAAATTTGACCCTCTAACATCAACTCTCTTATAAGGAAACTTATTGAATCTGTAGTCTATCTAAACTACACTAATCATTATTCCCAGACTTGAATAATTTTAACACAGCTCCACATCATCCCTGTTACATCATTGTTGTATTTCATGTCTTCTTGATAGCCTTTTTTCTGTTTTTGCTTTTGGTTTGGTATATTTATTTTGTTGGGTTTGTCTTTTCAGTTGAAATATATGTTTTTATTGTAAAACTTTCAAACAAAATATTACTGTAAAAAGATAAAAATGATTTGTATAGTGCCATGCAGTGCTAGGTATTATTGATAGCTATGTTAATTTTCATTCTAATCATTGTATACATCCTTTCATTGGTCATAATTTAGCAGAATATTTATAACGATGACATATCCATTCTCCAAGTAGGTAGCCTTATAAACGTTGGGAATAAATGTGGTGAAATAGATTTTGTTCTACTTCACTTGTTGTTGTCCTTGCTTTTATAGGCTGGAGGTAAGTGCATTAGTGTGACATTTAAATTAGTAATAAATCTAAACATAATGGTATCAGCAAGCTCGTTTTTTTAAGGTCAGCACAAATGGGAAAGTAGAAATGATCTGCTGCGTGAGCAAATGGCATTCCAGTAACATCTAACAACCGTAGATCATCAGAACAGTCCTGTTCAGTTCTATCACCATTAGGAACCAGAGTGCACCATTAATCCAACTATATCCCCCTAAAATTCCAATTATAATCTCAAAGTCCAGCTAAAAACAAGCTGTAATAAATGAAGCCTGTTGCAAAGTTAAGTTTGTATAGTATGCAGATTTTACCCTCATATTTTATTACATTATTTAAAAAGAATTTGCATCATATGACGGTAGAAACAGATTTTTTTCAAAACATTTTCTAATAGTCAAGAAACCATCTTGGAAGTAGCCTGGTCAGTTTTGCTGGTGAACGTTCTCAGTCCTCCAGGTCATAGTCATTCCAAAAAAATAAAATAAAAACAATCCACTGGACTTTGTTTCCACTTCCAGGAAGTTTCCAGGAAGTTATCCAGGAAGCTTTTCTAATTCAAAATGTCAGGAATAGCGTTGAGTTTGAGGTTTTCGAGGTTTTTTCTTGGTAAGTTTTGCGTTAGCAAAAGGACTGTGCTACAGCATGCATTAATACAAAAAACAAGCTGCATACATTTTGATAATGAATGGATGCTCATCTGTTTATCTCCTGCTAAGAGTTATTAAAACTGCTATACTTTAATAAAGGAATATTGTTCTTTCCTCAAAATGAAAGGAAATTACAATTAATAAGTAAATTTTGCTTAGATTTGGATTGTATTGCCTATACTTTCTTTAAAATTTGCTCTCTTCACAAAATTGTAAATCTGGCTGTTTGCTTGAGCGTTAAACAGCAAGGTATAGTATAGTCATAAAAAATTTTCAAGTCACTGACTAAGTTTGACGTGAGCACTTGCTACCCTTGTGCAGCAACTAAGATCAATAAATATCTGTACAACTAAATATTAAAAAGATTACGGCTCCCTAAGCATCTGAAAAGTTTATTTTTCTTAATATATGATTTATGAGTATCTCACCAGTCTAAAGATTTTCCATTACAAATAGATGGTTGCCAAAAATAGTTTTATTTAACTGCATCTTCCTTGTTTTGTTTTTATTCCTAAAACCGTTGTCTTTTTGGTTACATTGTTGATTTAATAGTTTTATATTTGTACTGGGTTTGGGTTAAAACATTCTATTAAATCTTAAAAAAAAAAAAATCATGTTAACAGTCAAAACGGTGGTGGTAAAGTAATGATCTGGCTATTTTGCTGCTTAAAAATTTGGAATACTTAATATAAATGTTTGAAACATTAATTATTCTGTCTAAGAATCTTTTTTTAAAAAGCATCCAACCACTAGTTGTACCTTGAGATACTGTATATTACCTTTAGGTTATGCACCAGATTCAATAATCCAATTCAATCAAGCAAGTCAACCTCTAAAAATGTCCTCAACAGTCAAGACACATTATCACAAAAACATTATAGCTATTGCTGATGCAGAGGGAGAATAAGTAGCTACAAAGTTAAGGGGGTAGTTATTTTGTGTATACTGTTTTTCCCTTAGTAATACAATTAACTTTCAAAACTGCATTGCTTTATTTATTCAGGGAGTTTTGTTATATATATATTTTATCACTTTTACATGTTCTGAAAAATGTTAGAGTAACTTGAGAAACCTTAGAAAGGGAAATAATCTCTCATGCAGTTGTCTAGCAGTAGAGTTGTCATGTCTGAACCAAGTTCAAACTAGTTTGTGTGTGTGTTATTTTTCTAAATTCCTTTTATTCCCTCATGACATGGTGACTTTTTTCAGAATTTTCCATTGACTTACTGTAGTTGTCCTACTCTCCTTATAGATGAAGAGAGAACCTTGGCCCTGTGTGACCATTTAGCACAGTATACATCTCTGCTAACTAGATTGATGTTTTCTCATTAGCATGCTTGCATTAATGCCTCACTGAGTTACATTAACACCATCCTTCCCCTTGTTCCTCCCTTGATCCTTCTCTCTGATAATCAGAGCAGGTTGTTCTTGGAATAGACCTTCACCCACTTGATTGGTTTATGCTTCCACTAAGCTGAGGCAGCTTACATTACAGGGCTTTATGCCAAAGGCTTCACTGCTGGCGACCTGTTAAAAGTAGGGATAACTTCCGCTGTCAGCATTGTGGTTGTGCTTATAGATGCAAACAATGCTGAGAAATGTATTAGACAGACAGTAGTAATTAAATGAACCAAGCAGGAAAAATGTGCTAAGAGAACTGAATCATGTGGCACTCTGCTGAAGCACAGAACAGAAGGAGGCAAACTGAGGCATGGATGAGGACAGCAATAAGGATGAAGTGAGACTCTCATAAGAAGAATACATTTGCATTGGACAACAGTGGACTAAGTGCGTGGCTCTGATCTACATGTTTCACCTACTTTAGCTGGTGGGTATCCTGCCTGCCTGTGGCTGAATGCACTCATGCAAAATGGATAAATGGAAGGAGGCAGCAGCTTCGTCAATAGGAGCGTGTGTGTCACATTCTTCATCTTACCGGATTGGGTAAATCTCCTCTTCCTCATTTGCAGACTGGATCTCCTGGGTATTGGCATGCTTCAACACAAACAGTGAGTATACCCTCTTGGTTGTATATAGCTTCTATGAACCTATATCATAAGCGCAAGCACTCATACTATCATCTTTACTGCGTACTCACAGGAGAATCTCACACAGGTTTTCAGAGTGCTTTGATTTAGTGCTTTATTTTACATTGGTTGTTTATCGACCCTAATGCTGGAGGCTGTGCTTTCAGGCTCATAAGGGAGAAAAGAAATAAAGGATTTTATAAGTAATCAGAGAAAGCATGGGGGAGAAGGCAATACCTTAATTAGCATTATCTTTCAGAGAAAAACAGGACGTTAGATCATCCAGGCTGGCAAAGAAAAATTGGTTGTAAACGATCCAACCGTAAATGCAAAGTAGAGATAGAGGAAAACACAGTTGTTTGCAGATAGCGGGTGGATAGCAGAGATCCGAGGCATGTTTTCTCATTCCTCTGCAGAAAGAAAGACACTGCGGTATATCTCTCCCTCCCCATCATGCTGACCAATGATGTTTGGAGGTCAGACTCTAAGCAGAACCAATAGTGAGAGCTGCTGCCTCACATGTTCAGGAGTGTCTGTCACCATAGGAGTGCAAGGGAAAGCCAAAGAATGAAATGAATTGGTAAAATATATCAGAATTCCTAATTAAACCGGAACACGTGAGAATGAAAAAAACCTCAACAGCATACCACTCTGTAGATAGCAGGAAGCCAGATTTGCTATAGTTCATTTGGCACAAAAAAAAACTATCTAATAACAAAATACAGGTTAGACTACTTGCGAGCTTCAACAGCTGTGCTTAGTAATTCAATTTTATCAACTCATTTTTATACATACATGGTGTGTGCTTTTTCTCACTCCCTGGAGGCTCAGTAATGCTGACTTGACTTCTTCCCACTATAAGTGGCCCCTAGGGGCTGACAGGACATCAATAGTCAAGTGGAATCGGGAGCATCTATCTACTGCTGTGCTGTTTGCTCTCTGCAGTGCAAATTAGAGAAATGCAAAGACTGGGAAATGTTGCAAATAAAGGAGAATAGGGCAAATGTGTCAATACCTCATTAACTGTTTGGGTTAGTCTATTTATTTTAAAAACATGGTACAAGAAATAATGCAGCACAATAAGGGAATCTAATGAGAAATCATGGTCCTCTTCAATTTTAGCCGAGAGGCTTTAGCATCTACCTGGAGAAGTGACCAAAGATTTAAATGAATGTTTACCATACAATTAGGGCAGTGATTTCTTTTTAGAATATGTTGACAAAAAGGTAAACACCTAAATGTAATAATGTGTTATTGTAGTAATTTAATTATTCACTGTCAAAATTCTGATCGGGTGCAAAATGTACAGTATGTGTAAAATAATATAATTATGATCTTTAAGTATGGTGGAGGATCTGTAATAGTGTGGCAGTGAAGGCCCCAAGAACCTTGATGGATGGTATTATCAGGGCATTAAAAAATGTTAGACACTGTCACAACCAAAACACAGTCATTTTCAGACGATAAGCCGCTACCTTTTGCACAAGCTTTGAACACTGTGGCTTATAGTCCGGTGCGACTAATGTATGAACAAAACAGGATTTCCCCCTAATTTTAGCTTGTGCTGCTAATATTCAGTTACTGCTTGTATTCCAGAAAATACAGTAGGTAATCATTGGGTTTATTATCAGAATGATTATCCAAAACATATAGAAAAATCAACACAGAAATGAAACATTATCAACCTTCATCTACAGCATGACAATCTTCTGAGACTGATCAGACATCTGTTGGGTGAACCTAAGAAAAGAAATCTAAGACCAGTTCTCAATTGTAACTGGTCTAGTAGAAAGAACAACCATTGCAATCTAGCTTTTTCTGCAGGATGCCAATATTTTTCCTGATCCAGATGGGCAACGTAGTTTGGAGTTGGCCCATGGGCCTCCTCCCACAAAGCTTTCATGTAAAACCTCCCATATGATGATGTTCCAAGGCTGCCTTGTGATCACAAACCCCTCGACTGATTCCAGTCTGAGTGTGTGAACAGCAGTTCTGATACAAATCCATGAAATCGCACAAAAGGAAGCAAATTCTAGCTACTTGAATGCATGCTCTTGTTCTTCTTTTCATGACTGATATCTCATGGCCACCTAGAAGAGTTAAACGTAGACAAAAACAACTAATTAAGAGCTTAGGCTTTTGACTAAATTCTATTTCACCTGCACCTAAACCTGCTGTGGTTGTGCTATTCTTCTCCCTACTCCACATATAAACCATACTTTTTCAACTTATCTACCTAAGAGAGATACTGAGCCTCAGTTTGGAGGGAAAAATCCATCCATTCCAGTTCATTCTCCATATAATCTCCACCTTAACATGGTGGAAGGTGTTGAAAACCACCTTGATTTGTCGGGGTGGCTATGTCGCCCACAATGAATAAGGGTAATACATTGGGTGACTGGAGCAGCTTCCTTCTGCCAGGTCTGAGCAGAGCAAAGCAGATGCTTTTTTATGGAGCTACTTGGCTTCAGCTCTAAAGGACTCTATGGACTAACTCTATGGGAGCCCTATTGAGAGAAAAGTTAACTTCAGCCTGAATATACTGATTCCTATAGTCCCAATCTAACTTTTAGGACTTTTTGCATCAGAACAATAATCTAGGTGGACATAAATGGTAGCTAATAAACTGTTTACCTTTTTAAACCTTTCTTTGTAGTTTAGGTAGGACATGAACATCATTCATTTCATCATTACAATGAAGGTTTCCAGTTTGTTTTTGGACATGTAATGTGATGATCTAAATGTAGTGGGCTATTTAATGACTAATTTGAATTATTTTTTTCCGATATGAAGGCATAGGCAGTCAGTATTTTATCAGGATTCCATTTATATATTGTTTTAGGAAAGTATTGTTGATCAGCTGTGGGGCTCCAGCTGAGAAAAAAAAAAACTACTTATTTTAATGGGAAAGTTTTAAGAGTGAAATAATTTTGCTGATAAGCTTTTTGAAACCATAATCTTAGTATCATTTACTACAAACTATTCATTTGACTCAGCTCTATATTGTCCTGTATTATAGAAGGCAAAACATATTTCAGAGCCCACAAATGTTTTGAAATTGCAATATTTGTTTTTCAGATCCTTCATACAGTAGCTTGCACCTTACAAACATATGTTTGCAAAAATAACCAAATTATTTAGGAAAATGTCCCTTTTCTTCTCTACTTGAAAATACTGTGTTCATCCCCTTTAGCCAAAAGCACGAGCTTTTCTCGTTATCACATGTCAAAAGTGATTTATAAACTCAGTCTCTTAAAGTAGCAGCGCTGGACTTTCCTAAAGAAGGAGTTTGGAATTCAGGGGCTACATTCCTCATAGAAGAAAAAAAAAGATTGAACCAGATTTGTCTGATCCTTGGTCAACAGAGGGAGGACAAGCACAGAAAGCTCAACCCAAGAAAAAAAGCAGTTTTATAAGAGTGGCGTTTTCCTTTCAGCAATTCTCTGTTGATGCTAACAGCTGGGTTTCTTGTCATTTCTATTGCTACTTAAATATTCCCATATCAACTTACTCTATTTATATTTTCTTAGTGTTTCTAAACTTGCATGCCATTACTGTATGCGTCATCACTATTGCGCGTTATATTGGTATTAATCTCTTCCTGTTTGGCTTCTACTGAATGTCCCTGCTCCCCCGCCTGGAAGTGCAGGGATTATTGAGCCATTAAATTAATTAGAGGCCCAAGAAGAATATGAAAAAATAAATCTGTGAAATGTATTAACAGCCCATAACAATAATAAATCATTCAATAAAAAGAATTCTGGGAAGCCATGTTGAGAATTGTTAACAGGTTATTGGAAGCAAGTGATTTTATTTTCATGTCAATCCAAAGTTAATTAACACCACAATCAATATGTTACACATGAATATTGGACATGAAAAGTTAGAATGCTATAGAGTAATAATGTAACTACTACTATTATCATTATTATTCCTGTATTATGGTTTTTACCATGCTGGTTGGTTTTATCTTTTGGACTCATTTAGATTAAGTGTAACTCAAGTTTGGACTTTGCATGAAAATAAAAAAGAGACTGTACTCGTACAGCATAAGCTTGATTACCTTTTTTCACCATAGATCTAAGAGTATTTTATTGGAAATTCATGTGATTGAAACTACAAAATAGCAGAATATCTTAAACTGGAAGGAAAATGTTTTATGCTTTCAGTTTGTGTTTTCAAATTGTAATCTAGAAAGTATGTTGTTTGTTTTTAGCCCCCTGGGTTAATGTGATGTAGAACCACTTTTTGCTGCAGTTGCAGCAGTGGAGGATTTTTGCGAATTTTTGAAGTGACCCACCCTCTCCACCAAAAAAAATGCACATGCACAAAGCTGTACCCGCTCCCGAGAGGGAGCATGCACAGGCCCAATTTGTTTATAAGTTGCTGTTTGCCTCGCTCATACAAGCTTGCTTTCCAAAAGATTAGCATTCTTTCCACTGTGACAGACCTACCACCAGTAAGTGAAAATGGAGACAAACATGTAGGATGGCCTTACGTAAACATATCACTAGAATGATTGACAATTAGGAGGACAAGTTATTTTGATGATCCACCAGGAACATCCTCCATTATACCTTTAAGAGACTGAGTCTTTTTCCCATTCTTTTTTCAAAATTGCTAATCTCAAAACATTACATTTTCAACCCTTTCCACACACTCTGAATTAAATTTAGTTCTGAACTTTGGCATTCTATGTCCTGAATATTTCTTTGATTTTAAGTATAGTATAGTGTAGCTCTGATTGTTGGATTTCATTGTCCTGTTGGATTGTTAACCCCTCTGAGGTCTTTAGAAGCACCTGCAGGATTGGTCCCTGTTGAAGAAATGCGCCAACTTGATGTTTTACCGTGGTGTTAGTTTATTGACGTTATATACACGGAGATGCCTCTCACTTTCTCCCATCTAGTTTATGGATTTCTGAAGCTCCTTCAGAGGTTTAAAGGAATAGTACACCCAAAACATGATTACCCTTCATTTTCTACTCACCCCCATGCTGAACAACACTCTGGAGTACTTTTTTGATATCTCAAATGCATCTGGAGATCTGGGAGGCTTCTTGCTGTCTGCTGACATTCAAATAATGGAGGTCTATTGTGCCCGAGACAGAAAGGTCCATAAAAGTCCACAAAAAACGTGTCAATATTCCTCCATACTGCTCGTCCAATGTATTCCAAGTGTCCTGAGTGGGTAGCATCCAGAATTTACTCGAAACTAAGTAATTTAGAATGTTTTTAGAGCATAAACAGTAGTGTATAGGATTTCCTGAAAGCGCGCACATGCGCGATCACGACGCTACGGAAGCCGGCACACCAGACCAGATGAAAGTGCACATTCAGCGTCTGCTCTGCCAATAATGCAAGCGTAGAAGAAGAAATGTGCTGTTTACCTGTGCAAAGAAAGGAACAACGAAAGAAAAATGTCTGAGGACTTCAGTGTTGAGGAAGAGCATGAGTTCTTTGCCGAGCTGAATGCGCTGGTTTGGTCTGCCGGCTTCCGTAGCGTCGTGATCGCGCATGTGCGCGCTTTCAGGAAATCCTATACACTACTGTTTATGCTCTAAAAACATTCTAAATGACTTCGTTTCGAGTAAATTCTGGATGCTACCCACTCAGGACACTTGGAATACATTGGACGAGCAGTATGGAGGAATATTGACACGTTTTTTGTGGACTTTTATGGACCTTTCTGCCTCGGGCGCCACAGACCTCCATTATTTGAATGTCAGCAGACAGCAAGAAGCCTCCCAGATCTCCAGATGCATTTGAGATATCAAAAAAGTACTCCAGAGTGTTGTTCAGCATGGGGGTGAGTAGAAAATTAAGGCTAATCATGTTTTGGGTGTACTATTCCTTTAAGGATCCTCTTCTGTTAATGTGCTGCTTCCCTGGCCCGTTAGTTTAAATGGGAATTATCAGTACACTTTAATGTTTCCGTTTTCAAATAATAGGTCCAAGTATTTTTACCTGTCTGCTTGTTCTCTTGTTCTTCATGAAAATGTGTATTCATTCTATGACTATTTCTCCTATAACCTATTGCTGCTGTAACCCCACAATTTCCCCATTGTGGAACAAAAAAGGGATTTTCTATTCTATTCATTATGTTGAAATATCGATAAAATGTTTCTGTACACCTGTTTTGTTTTTCATCACATTTCTGTCAGCGTTTTGAATTCACGTGTCATAACTTTGCTGCAGCAGCTTTTCATAAACTGACACATGGCTTACACTGATATTCTGACAGGGTCCTGATGACTCATAGGGAAGTAGAGACTACAGGGTCGGACAACTCATGCCTATTCTCTTCAAAGTTGAACATGCCAATCAAAAAAGTAAATAAAGAAAATATTGAAGTCAATCGAGTTTAATCAATTAGAACTCAAATTTCTCTGAATAAGATTTTGTATTATTTTAAAAAGTTTATTTTGGCAATTATAAATAAAGTGAATCTTGTAATAATTAGGGGGAGATAGTGCTGCTGCCCCAAATACAGTCCCTAACACCATCAACAGAAAAAAGCAGGATAATAAGAATGAAAAAAAGATTAGGATGAAATAAATACTTTCACTTCCTTTAATTAGGTGCTAAATGTAGAGCTGCTGTAGGATCAAGCTTCAGTATTTTCTCTCAGATATGCTCAGACATTTCACCTGGTCGGCTCTTAGACATCAAAGCATGCCTGGAATGGACGTGGGAGTACCATGATGTCATTGCCTAACAATGTCCTCCTGTACGTAGATGCCAGCAACACATTCAGCACAGAAGTGCTTCTTCAACACTGACCAGATGAGTGGGGCTTGGTATCAGCTGTTCCAAATGTGGTTCTCTTTGGAAGTCAACAGTGGAAAGATGTGGGAGAGTGCCACTGTTGAGATAAATAGGTTATTTTCTCACAAGCTCTATGTGCCAGGCTGCAGTCCTTCTTAATTCTAGGGCTATTTTAGGAGTGTGCTTTGATCGGGTCAGACATTAGATAATAGCATGAATGAAGTGGGTGCTATAATAGGGAATTATTAATGCAGAAATATGAGTGGATTAAGGCATTGCAGAGAACTACTTTGTTTTAGTGTCATATCCATGGTTAAAACTTGATGTATCATATATCCGAGGTCATCTTTAGGGAGGATTCATGTCAACACCAGGCTTTCCTAAATGAATGATGCATGATGGTGGCCTCTCCCTCCCTTTCCTCACTATAGAAAGATATCCCTTTGCTAATCTGACTACTTTTCCAATAATGTACATAAGAATGGTTTTCTCTGCTCTTTGTATGTCTACACCTCCATCACCCACAGATCTTTGCATACCAAACATAACGTGTCTTCATCATATACTCAGTCCTCAAAATGCAATGCTGATAGCTGGTCTGCGAATAACATTCCAGCTATAAAAGGCGTCCCCTTGACAAGTTTCAGTAAAGACGATATATTCTGCACACAAGACCGGCGATGAAAGACCAAACGCATGCAGGCATGTGTGCATGCACATTCACAAAAACGTGTACGCACCCACACACACCCTCAGATGTGGTCCTGGTGACACTTCACAAAGGTCAGCTATCAATAACCTTCTAAATTTGTGGACCTTTAAAGTTGACAGAGGAAGCGACTCTTTATGGACACTATAACAAATCACTGCCACTGTAGAGTCTGCAGAAGATTAGGTTACAAACAGACATTTAATGTTTTATGTTATATAACTGCACCAAGTCAAGATTGTTGGCTAATTGCTGATCTCTTGTTTTTGTCAAATTTGACCTGCCCACGGAGATAGATTTCTAAATGTACGTAACAATCACAATATTTATTGCTATCCATGATCAGTCAATGGTCTTTGATAATAACAGTAAAAGTAAAATTACTTGGTATGTGTTAAAAAGCAGAGGCCATAAAACAGGACTTAAAGATATTAAAACAAAGATAAAATGTTCAGATGGCAGAGGAGGAAGTACCTAATTACATTTACCCTGTTACAAATATTTAAGTAGGTTTTTGACACAAATGTATTTTAAGGACTATATTTTTGTAGACTTTCACTACTAATACTTTGGCCACTTTGTCCCCTGTGAGTAACTTCACTGAAGAACAAACAAGCTTTTTTTAAACAAAAGTGCTCCAGACATAGACATACGGTTAATGTTATGATGAGAGTTCCTTTTTTGGTATGCAATCTTGCTTTTTGTCTAGCAAGTCTACCATGAACTTTGGAGATCAAGCTGATTTACAGGAAGGAGTAAATATTATTACTGGATATTACTGGGGGTACTTCACATTGATCTAATATACTGTATGTACATTATCTGCTGTAAGGATTGGCTTCATATCTTTCCTGTTAAGAATTAAGTGTTTCTTCGTACTAGATTTGGTATTTCTCAATTAGGTTATTTACTTGCTTTAATTATATTATTATTGACTTTAACATGCCAGACTTTGCACAAAACCTAACATCTTGCTCTGTCCTATTACAAAATTTCTAAATAATAAGTTAGATGTTATGATGTGTTACTCAGTAAAGTACCCAGGGCCTTCAGTAAGGAGTTTTCCCCACCAAACACCATTAAAGATTTGGAGGAGAACAAACAAAACTACAGAATATGTAAAAACAAAACTAAAAATCAATTTTTAGAATGATTTTCTCAAGTTTAACAATTCTTCCATTATTATTAAACAGGGTTCATTTAATGTAAGCATAAGAATATCATCTTTTTTTTTTCAACGCTGCATTACGCTCCCACTGACTAACAAATGTTTAGAGAAACTGTTCATGGTATAAACGCAACAAAAGAAAGCACACCTTTAAAGTGTGTGAGGTGAAACGTTAGGTATGTTACTGGAAAAGGCTTTTCAGTATACTGTCAGCCAACATAATAGTCATTTCTTACATATTAGCCTCTAAGTTCACATTTTAACCCCCAGTTTTTCATTTAATAATGATATTTTATAACCTAATTAAAAATAATAATCAATCATTTTCAGCATACATATAAATTATTAGAATTATTTAAGTGTTATTTTTCAATAATGTTTAAAATACATTATTTTGACTCTTTTTTTGGCATAATTCTTTTCTTCTTGTCTCCCTTTTTTTTTTTAGGTCCCCTACAACATACAAAAGATTTATGAAAGGCTGCCATCCTTTTTGATTTGCTCAAATAAAAGGCAGTCTGGTATCTGCTAATGCTGGCTCTGGGTCAGTTTGGCCCTTTGACCATTTAGCATTTAGCCCGTAAGCAACTTTATCTGTGTGACTTTGGGAAGTTTTTCCCAAAATAGCAGCTCTTTGCTTTTTCTTTTTTGAAATCCGCTTAAGTACCTCTTTTTGGTATCCATCGTCGCTAATACATTGTACGCAAGTCGTAGTGTAAAAAAAAAAATACTCAAATTCATTGTTCTTTTAAGATCTTTATTGCGGTTTGAAACATATTATATGAGTGTATTTATTACCAACCGTCTAATGAACTATACACAGGTATTAACATAGTAATTAAAAGTACCACTGTCTGCTTTCCTATTGGTGTCGTGTTTAAACGGCTCACCATCATGTTGAAATCTGGCATATGTTGTGGTATAAATATGGAGAAGCACGAAAATAAATGGTAGCTCTGGGGGAGATGCAGGGATCAGCAGATCTGGTAGGAGAGCCTATTGGCAAAACTAACAACACTTGTACACTCAAGAAATGTAGTCTCTGAAACAACGTTGCTCCCATTTTGGCTGGGTAACTACCATATTTTACCCCTCTTTTACGCTATCCACCTGTATTAGTAGTCTCCTGTAAATTTCCTGTGTTATTGTATTAAAAAATTGTATATAGAAAATATTTATCTTCCTCTCCAAATGTAACAGTTGCTAGCATCGCAAGTCAAACTTTGATCCCCTAACTGTAGTTTTCAATTGGTTTATTATAGATTTTATTTATAAATCCCTTTATTGTCCCACAATGGGGAAATTCACACTCTGCATTTAATCCATGCCCCTGGGCAGCAGTGGGCTGCCATTGTGGGGCGCCTGGGGAGCAGTCTGGGGTTAAGAGTCTTGGTCAGGGAGCCAGAGTGGCAGTCTGTGGAAAGGAGTGGGACTTGAACTCAGAACCTTAGAGAATGCAAAGCTCTAACCACTAGGCCACCACTCCCTCTTCATTATTCATTTTAGATTTCTTATGCACATGTCCTAAAATAAAACGGATAACTGCGCTTGACTTTGGTAGTCAGAGGGCTCCCAATGGATCTCATAAAATGTTCTGTATTTTCAAGTCCAAAACATGAAAAGTATGCTAAAGAACCACTTTTGATGTCTTCTCTGCAGTTTGCCACAATCTAGAGGGACAGAGCAAGATAAGACCATTGCTGAACTTTTTTGGCCTGCATTATATGTGGAGAATACAATTGCGCATCATTTGATGGAGAAAATGGGGTCGGCAGAATCATGCCATGGTGATGCTTATCTTCATCAGTAATCAGAGTTGTCTATAAGATGGAGGAAACATGACTAGCAAAGACAAACAAAAATATTGAGGTTATTTATTTTATGCAAATATAACCTGACCTGCTATTTTCTATAAATGTAAAAAAGTCACAAGTTAAAGGTTAAAGGTTTAAGAATAGTGACAACTTTTTTATTATTGGATGGACAAAAGGACACTTCACAGTTTTAAAGATTTTCCCAAAAGTAAGGATAAAAAAAACATTATGAAAAAAATGAACAAATGAGAGTCCTACATTTTTTTCACCCATTCTTCAACAGAGTGATTTAGGCCCGGACAAAAATAATGTTGGCCTTAAAACAAGACTAATAATAATGTGACCAGAGGCACATGTTAAATCACGGTATGTCAAACTAATTAGCATCAAAGGTGTTAGTTTTGTAGTATAGATCATTCTGGTCTCCATATGTCTTGGTTTTGTATGTGGCTTGCTTATGATTTGAAAATAAATCAGAACTTGCCAACTACACACTGACAAGTGTGTAGTTGGCAAGTTCTGATTTATTTTGTCCAAGGCACATCGGCTCTTAGTTGACAGATGGAAAAAATTAAGTACAAATAAAAAAAAAGTCCCTACTGTAAAACATGGAGGAGGCTCTGTTATGATCTTGTGCTGCATCTTTGGAAGGAGCTGAAACATACAGTCTGGAAAAGGCAGCCTTCAAAACCGAGACAGCTGGAGCAGTTTGTTTTGAAGAGTGGACTCAGTGACAGTTATAGGAATCGTTTCATTACAGAGATTCCCTTAAAAATGTATGGAGAAATAAACTAAGTTAAGCATACCATTTTTGTCCAGGCCTGTTTCATAATTTCTTTATAAATAAATCATGCTGATACATGTTTGAGAAGCAGTCTCTGACTTTTATGCCTATTTGTTCATTTTAAGTTAGATTGAAGCTGTTTTGCAAACATTGTGTGTTTTTCTTCATTAAAAAAGGGCTACCAACAATTTTGCCCTTGTGTGTTAAGGAGCTTGCAGTCCATCCCAAATAATACTACCCACAAGGATATTTCACATTGGCTTCAAACTTGAAATTTATGACATGTCCAAAACTGTCTCAAAAGGTTTTGTTTATTGTAATTGTGTTAGCCTCTATATAACCTCAAACACCGTGGGTCAGTTGTTGTTAGTCCTTTGTGGGAATAGGAAGAGAAGTGTTACTTGCTGTCAGACAGCAGTACACAGCCTTGTGTCCTTTGCCAGCACTGATTGAACCGCGAGGGTTGTCATGGCTACACGGCGGCCCAATCAGAAGCTCGCGTTTGTCTGCCGCTGAATGAAACTAACAGTAGCCATTTTGCGCATGAAGCTGTGGCATCATTCACTTGACAACCGAACGGAAACGGAATGTTTTGACCATTTCTGGACACGGGTGGCTGACTGAGTTCAATAGTACTGCGGTTTGCCAACAAATAGAAGGGGCGAGTATCACCGCTTCGCCTGCTGCTGCGGTAGTTGTGATGAGAGGACGGGCTCGGACAGGTTCTTTTCCAGGCCGTTTGACCCCCCTGTGAGAGAGGGAAAGATAGGGAGACGGAGCTACCTGTTAGTTAGCTTTAGGAGCGGTGAGAAACAGGTGTATGGTTTCATCACACCGATGCGGCGCGAGCGTGTGTCGCCTCTCCGCCTGACGAAGTGACAACTTTTAATCACCTCAGGCTGATTTCCCGGGGATATTTAAGGACTGTTAGTCGTTTTAAGGTAAGCGTTTACAATTTCAACTATGTTGTCAACTCATAAGCTGCAGCGGATCAGACTCGGCTGAGATATAATATATTTGAAGAAGATAAAGGAGACACGTTAAGTGACCCAAAGGCGTTACTGACAGCAGCTGCCCTATTATAGATCTAATGTAGTCAGCTCGGTTGTTTCCATAAATGTGCATTCCAGTGGATCCCTGCTGCTGTGCATTAAAACAAGATGCGGTTAGGAAGATGGGGAAAGCTGCAAACAAAAAAAGCTAGGGGAAGATAATTACTAAGCATGTTTAGGAATAAGGGCGTTAACTGAACAAGTTTGGTGTTTGTAAACATGAACTGAAATATCAATATCGAACCCACATCCGATATTCTTTATTGTTAGCTTTGGTTTACACAATGCTGCAGTCTGTTATTGTGGCTTCTGGACAGGAAAGCCCAACTCTGTATTTCTGTGCTAAATTGTCTTGTGCTATTTTCATTGGGAAAAATAAGGTGGATGGATCCCTGTAAAACAAGCAAGGTACACAATAGGATGATCAATTTCACCAATTAGCTGTGCAGTTTACTTTTGCTCACACCATACTAGATAAATGTTAAATCTTTATAAAGCTTATATCACAATATATTTCTTAATTTTGATCAATATTTTGATTTTCATATAAATATCTGAAACACTGCCAAGAATGCCTACAAAAAAATTCTCTACAACATATGACCAATCTTTTGCCATGCTTCAATATAAAATTTTTGAGATGTTTGCTTTAAACAAAACAGATGAAATTACATTAAACCCAAATATTGACCAATATTGACATTATACCATATCAGCACATCATCAATTCAATATTTAATTTGTAATGTTAAATCCTAGAAAAGGTTTAATCACTTAGAATGATATTCATTCATTATTGGCCAAAGGTTTACAGAAACTTTAAAGAGAAGCAGAGGGTTTCCATCAGCTAATATTGGATATTTTAGATGCAGGCTAATATATTACAATAGTAGTAGTTTTTGCACTGATATCAGGAAGATTTCCAATATCAGTTTGTGATTGAATCATTGAGGATTATAGACTTAAATGTATGTTAAAATATCAGAAATATCATATTGCTGTTATTATAAAACAATTGTAAATGTAAAGAGATATTGAATTGTCAATAACCTCTGATGGAGCATAGGGTACAATAAGATCCTCCCCTTCCCACCTGTTGCTGGGCACTGCTGATCACCTGGCTTAAAGAGGGCCTCTGAAATAAAAATATGAATAATGGTGTTTGGAAAAAACCTTTGGTCTTAAAATATCAAGTCTTGTTGTTGAGGCTTTGGGTGATGCTGTTTTCATACAAACCTTGACAAGCTTTAAGAGTTATGTCTGTTAAGCAAACTCTGCATTTCAGCTAACTTTAACCATATCAGTTTAGCAGGAGTTTAAAAAAATATATTATTTATGTAAATTAATTCTAATGTTCTGCCATAAGTGTAATAATAACTGTTTTGTTTCTCTTTGCACCAAACAAAGAAACATCTTATGTTTTCATTGCAGTAGCTTACATGGTAAATGCCAAGAGCATTAAATTAGGATAAACATTAACATAAAGGATAAACAAGGCTGACCATATAGTTGAACATTTATAGCATAGGAAATACTAAATTAAAATGAAAACAAAGAGATAAACTAAAAGTCCCATTAAATCCTAGACTCTAATTAACTTTAGATATGTTTACATTAGACATTAACATTCTCCATTCACTCCAGCCTTCTTAAAGACAAATTAAAGCTGTTTACCTGAATTTTGCAGTTAAAACCCTGCTCGGGTTATTTCTTGCTTTAGGGCTACCATTTCTCAGCCATCATCCAGCTACTTGTTTTTCCTTTTCATTTAGTCAGCTGACCTTTTAATTCCTTAATTCCTTAAAGGTCGTCTTTTGGACAATAAAAAACAGATCCAGGATTTTATAAACCAATGAAAAAATCCCAAATCCTATACAGGCAGACAATGAAAAGACTTTCAACCGTTTTTCCAGCTTTTCTCTTTTGATCTGTGTGTTGTAAGGTAAATAATTAAAAAATATCCCCCATCCTCTCTGCTATCTGGTAAGAAAATCACTTAATGTAGAAAAAGGTGAGGAGGTCAGCAGTAGTGGGTACTATCTTTCTAAATGAATTTCAGTGCTGGGTTACTAGGAAGAGTCGATAGGTGCCTTGGGTGCACAATACGTAACACTATCTCTCCGGGAACCTCATACCACTCCCAGTGAGGCCTACCTGTCTGAGTGAATGCTTTATCTCTTTCATTTTTTTTTTTTTTTACATTGTGCTGTTGCTAATCCTGTAGTTTATATCAGTTTGTGGCTGCACAGCTGTATCTGGCAGAGTGGAAGCACCACAGTGAGGTGCAATGCAATAAGCAACAATTGGCAACTGTCTGTCTCCAAAGGGGCTACAGAAGCAATAAACCTCTCATGGAGGCTTAAATGTGCTTTCCTAGTGAGGGCTCATAGAACTTTGATGTGATTGATGGTCAGTGAGGGAAAGTGTCCACCAGCTTAAACTCAAACCTGTTGGTTTAGAGTTACAAAACTACGGTGTGTATTGTTCATATGGCAGAGGGGGAGACGGATGGCAAGAATGGTGAGCAAGACAGGCAAGGTTGCAAAAAGCAAGGTTTATTAAGGTTTCACACCGGGTCAATCCGCCCCTTCTTCACTATCCCCTACATCATGTTTATATGATACATGGCAGCGGACACTGGCACTATCTATGAGGATATAGTTATCTTATTTTGATCTTCTCCAAGGTTTTAAGTATTTTTAAGTGCGACGCATTCCATGTGCAGCTCCTCTGCTTTTTATATCCTGCCACTTACTTCACTGGGAACAGCAGGGCCTTGCAGAGGTTGATAATGAATTAGGTGTTGAAACTGTACGGGTGAGACCATGGCGACGCAAATGCTGTAATGTGGAGTGCCTCATAGGTCATAGTGGAGTTATGTGCAGGTTTGTCACTGCTAAAATAGTTTGCGCTGGTACTGTATTTTTAAGGTTAAATCTGTTTATTATGAGGAGAAAAACTGTATTTTTTATTTAAAAAAATTAAAGTTCAAATATATTTGATGAATAAATCTATGTAGTATTCCCCTCTGTGGCATTTGCAGTTCATCACAGAGTTGAATAGTAAAAACTAAGGTTGTTGATGGGAGTTTAGGTGGAGAATCAAGCAGTGGACTGTGTTGGTCCTTTGGAAAAACCCCTGATCTTTCCAAATCCAGGGTTCAGTCATTAGCACCTGTCAGTTTTCAGATTCTGACCATACCTTTGTGATCCCGGTGCATGACCGTAAGTGTCAAGGAGCCACATGCTGTTTTGTTAGTGGCAGATTAGCTAATTGTTTTTGAAGCTTATGTGTTAACTTTAACTTTCATGTTTATATCGGAAAGCAGCCCTCAGAGTTGATCAAGAGTCCATTAGAAAGAGATCCTGAGGAAATCTCAACAATGAGTTCAGCTTTGTTAAGTGGTTTTGGCTCAAATTAGAGTTAACGGATAAAAACAAGTAATTGCTGTTTGAGACCTTCATGAGTGATAGCTTTTGTTTGGTCAGTCACTGACGGAAGCTGAAACTACACAGAGAAAGTCATTATAGTTCTGACAATAGGAGTTGTTTTTTCTTCCAGCTTTTGATGTTAGAAGTAGATTAGTTATGGTCATTTAATTAATGGAGTTCTGAAAGTTTAGGAATTTTCTTTAGTTCTGACTGACCTGCTCTTCCTGAACTGATTTATGACCCTTGACTTTTGTCTCTTATGTTCTCCGTTTTAATTTGAGTTTGAAGTATATATATATATATATAAAAGCTGGTTGCGGATACAAAAAATATTAAGGATTAAATTTTATGGTTTTAATCTACAAGAGTAACTTGGATTTTCTCTATATGGTGAAGGAAGAGGTCCACAATATATTTGGTCATATTAGATGGTAGTCAGATTACAATAACAGCATGTACATAATCACAATTTAGACAGGAATGATTGGGGGAAATGAAAGATAGAAAATTATACTTCATGTATTTTACATAGTTGTAAATTTGCAAAGAATCAAAAGTTTTGAAATTGTAGTGTGTCATTGAATTTTTTTGCTGGAGTTGCAGGATTATTTTTCCTGATATTGTGAACCCCAAAATGAGCATTAAAATGGAGCTTTCTTTTATGTGGGAGCAAATTAGCATTTCAGGAGACATTTTTGCAGGGACTACAAAGTTTCCCTAAAATTATATATACAAATATGTTTTAACTGTAGTTGGTCCCTGTCCAAAATCATAAAATGGAAAAATCTATAAAAATAGAGAATAAAATGGGGGCTAAAATATGTGGTCTAGAAACACAGTAAGATATCGGAGGAGGTTATGATGTATTGTTGTCCACCTTCAAACACAGATGATTCATTGAGTGTTGATCAAAACCAAAGTTTCACCATAGAAATGTATGACTTGCAGAGTGAAATTCTTTAGCTAAATCAATGAATTAAGCTGTTGAGTGGTTTGTTATTTGTGTTTATGAATCAACTGTAATCAGTGCTACTGTAAATTTGCTATAGCTTGGATCTAAAGCATATAAAACAGAGATGAATTAATCTAGCAAATATGTGGCTACAGAAATCACGCACAACCATTAAATTTTACAGATAACATTATTATGGCTTCACACCAGAAGGAATAATTAAGGTTTTCTTTTATTATTTGTTTTTTTGTGCAAAGCTAAAAATATTAAATAGTAATTCATACATGGTCTTACCAAATCATGAGAATCTCATATTGACCAGTACCTAGTTTAATGTGTATGTTGTCCAAATTGCACATTGCACAGTAGCTGTCTCACTGGTTTTAGATATCCAGGCTCGAACTCAGTATGAGATGCTAATAGCAGTAGTTACATCATCATTCTGGGAATAGCAGGGAGTCTGTGGTCTAGAGGTGCTTCTGGCTGACCTCTCTCCTGTGTATATTCAGCCTGTGTGTGGTCATTTCCAAATATAAATACCTATATGGATTACACAGCAGGAGGATTAGAACTGACACGCTTTAGTTGACACGTATTAATATTTACTGCTCAATATGACTTATTCTGACGGGGCATTGTTAGAGAAAAAAAATGACCTAAAGTGAAATCTTAAAAAATTACGAACACAGATATTCGGGCAGGTAAGCGATTTTAGCCCTGCCAAAAAATCTGTGAGCAAAATACCAGGAAAAGGACTCCATTACTCTATGTAGGAACAGTTTGACATTCCTGTCTGGGTGTTTGTGTGGAAAAGGCCACTTTTCCGATGTACCCCCGGCTGGTTTGGTATCTGCTATGATTTTACCCATTTTTGTGTCTAACTTTGTGTTTGGATGATGCAAAAAAATTTGATTCTGTATCCAAACTTCATATGGAAACCTATGTACCTGCAGCAAGCTATGCATGAGAACATATTTGTGAGTGGTAAAATAGAGATGGGTTAACCGTGTCACTCAGCTCCCCCTTCATCTGTATACACTAAGCGGATGGGGGCGGGGGTGACTCTCCAGTCTTGTAGACGAGCATGCCTAAGTCTGAAAATAGCTGTATCTGATCACTGCTTGGTCCGAATTGGGAACTCTCTTTCCCCGCCATTTCCTCTCTCTTTGGCTCTCTCACTCCAACTTTCTCCTGCTCTGTTGTCTCTGCTTTTCTCAGGCATTAAACGGGGCAAGGTCAGGAAGTAAAGACCAACACCAGGAGACACTTATCCTTAGAGGAGGGGAACGAGAAGGAAAAGCAGCAGAGCACAGAATTGGATCTCAGCAGTCATCCTTTTCTGACGTGCAGTAGTTTCCAGCCTTCTGGTTTTATGACGGTAAAAGTAAAATTTTTTTTTTTGCTTATTGGATATTTGGACCTGCAGTCATCTGACACTAAAGATCTCTTTTTCTATGTTCTTATTTCAGTGCTAGAACATCAAATGTTTTTTCACACTTGTTGCATGTCAGTAAGCTTATCTAATTCAAATTAATATAATGGTTCTGTATTTGGCTGTGTTTTTTTTTATTAGATTTGCTTTATTGCTTTATTTTTCTCTCCTAAACATATCATTCTCTAAACCAGGTTTTATATCTATGTTACTGTGTTATAAGCTCATGATGTCTGTAAGAGAAAACACATTAAGAGATCTGAATAGATTTTACAACCAATATACCAAAACAGAAATCTATTTATCTCCTCCTTTCAAAGCCACAATTATAGACCTTGCTTTAAAGCTTTTATTGTTTCTGACATTTTCACAAGGAAAAACCGTGCTAAATAGAAATAGTGCTTCCCACAGCCACCTTAGGAATAGCATCAGGGATTAACTTAGGACAAACAGACAAAATTTGAAGCATGATCTTACAATATTTGGCTATAAATGTTAGAGCAGGAATAGATTTATTGTTATGCAGACCATAAGGCTTTGGAGGGGAACAAGTTTAGGTTTGCAGCCTGAAGTAACAAAGAATAAAAAAAAAAAACAAAGGATGAGAAAAACATTACAGATCCTGTGCAATAGGCTGGTGTGGACTGAGTTTGAACCGGCAAAGACAGTTAATACTTTTACATGTAAAGACTGTATTTCAGTATATATTAGTAGAGGTATATAGAAATAGGAGTATTTTTTGAGCATATTTGCACATGGTTGTAAGTGACTCTACAAACTTCCGTCTCTTCTTACAGCCTTTTTTTTTTCATGGTCTGTTTTTTTCTCATTCAAAAAAGCTATGCTCCAATCCCTCCATTAGGGCCAGTCTCAGAGGTGTTGAGGAATTTCACCTTGACCCCTCAGGAACACAGTGAGGGGCGGTTCTCAGATTTGGTTCATATCGTGAACTTACCTGTATCCCTGAGAATGACAAACAATTTCTATGGAGCTCCTCTCTGTGCTTTAAATCAGAACTAGATTCAATTAATTTCCTAGCTATTGTCACCAAATCTGGCAGATCTAATATGTTTCAGATTACAATCATTTTAGATCATATTAATTATATGCATTAGGTTAGCTTTGTATTTTTTTTAATAACACATACATTCAGTTGTTTGGTGTAGGCTGTATGGGGAGGAAAAAAGGGACTCTCTGTAGCAGGTGACCTGAGTTATATTTGCGTTTACTATTTTCTTGATCCCCCACTTCCCCGTTTCTCACTGATTGTGCCTATTTGTTTAAAGGGGATTTAAAAAGGACCAAACACATTTATACGCAGCCGTCACGTCTGTATTGAGCTATCACAGAGTGACATTATCATTCGTGAATAGTTACAGATCAGGGTTAAAATATATTAAAAAAATAAGTTTATGCATCAAAATATAAAAAAGACAGTTTAGCTCATTAATTTGTCTTTTGAAGTTTTGAGCCTCTCTTGAGGTTAAAGGGTTCTGTCTAATGGATGTAAATATAGCATCTCTGCTAATCGCTTCTTCTTATCTTTATGCTGGACACTCAGCACTGGTACCTGCACGGTCAGGAGTATTTTGGGGGAAAGCAGTCTTACCCACAGCTGATACTGCCTCTGCCTTACCAAATTGATATATCATTCAGCTTTTCGTTTCACTGAATGGGAAAGTGTGTGTGACTATGACATTAATATTTTGAAAGATGCTTAAAGATCGATGGGATAAGCTTCTATTTTGTGTTTATTACCACAGTATGCACATTAGCACACAGACTGTTTGACAGCCTTTGTTGTACTTCAGGTTGTTGTTACAGATTTAATAAAACACAACAGCAGATTAGCTCTGTTATCCAGGAAGCACATAGACTTTATCTACTGTTCAAATGATCCAGTATCTAAAGTTAAAGTCTCAGAATAAATTACTATGTGGCAGTTTTTATCCTCAGCTGTCAGCAATGTATAGTTTTGACAACATGATGTCAGTTTAAAGAATTTGAAATTCTCATTGAGTATCGTATCAAAATGGAAACATTTGTGTTTATCTTTGGAAATACATGGTTTTAGCTCTAGGCAAGGCAAGGCAAGGCAAATTTATTTGTATAGCACAATTCAGTACAAAGACAATGCAAAGTGCTCTACATGATAAAAATAGGAAGGATAAAAATAGGAATAAGGAAAATAAAACAGAATCAAAGCAAGTAGGAAAAAAAATAAAAAATTAAATAAAATAAAAAATTCAGAAACAAAAAAGAACATTAAAAACAGTTGGACTAAAGAAAATAAAAAAGTTGAACTAATGATGTTTCAGTTGAATTGTTTAACTAGAACAGTCAAAGGCAATCCCAAACAAATGTGTTTTTAGTCCTGATTTAAAGGAACTCAGGCTTTCTGCACTTTTACAGTTTTCTGGAAGTTTGTTCCAGATAAGTGGAGCATAAGAACTAAATGCTGCTTCTCCCTGTTTAGTTCTGGTTCTAGGTATGCAGAGCAGGCTGGAGCCAGAAGACCTGAGTGGTCTGGAGGCTGTTTTTTTAATGGGATACTGACTATAAATTGTGTGCATTTGATTAAGTTAGACATTAAACGTGGGCTAAAATGTCTTATATTTAGCAGGTTATGGCAGTTTTTTAAATTTTAAATTTCCATCTTGTTTTCCTTCAAAAATATTTTCCCTTTTTTGAAGTACTTATTTTATATTTCACCTTTAAGTCTTTCAATTTTTTCCCCTCTCTATAAACATCAAACCCAGAAGCTAACCACATTCTAGATTCTATATTAGAATGGTAACATAATAAACCCTCCAATTGTCAAATCCTATTCATTCTTCGTCCCTGATTCCCCGACTCCGAGCGAGAGGAATTGTGTTATATAATTACATTAGTGCTCCCAGGCTGATGGCTTTGCTCGTTAGTGCAGTTGTGATGCAATCTGCAGAACACACGGCCCTCTGTTATGTGCAGTATGGGCAGTGAGTGGGCATGCACGGTCAGCATTTTGACCTCCTAGGTCCTTTCATACAGCCAGGAGGGGGGTCTGCTAATGAGTTGCAAGGTTGAACAAACAAATCCGATAACGTAGACTTTGTTGGAAGTATCTGTTGTTCAACTAGTGGCAGTAATGCGCTGTTTGAACAGTTACACTCATAAAGCTTCCTTGTATGATGTCCTGCATCTCACAACGAACAGCTTTGTGCTTTTGTAAAAAAGCTTTGAAACAATGTTTTGGATGAACTCTATTGATGTGTTTGCATCTGTCAGTGCAGTAAAGCAGTTACAGCTTTTGCTTTGATTTGACTGAATTCTTAACATATTTTAACAATTCAAGTGTGAAAGAGCTCATAATTTCAATCTAGCCCAGGATTTTAGAACGTTATGTAACAGAGAATGTTATAGAGCTTTGTTCAAGCTTTGAATTTACTCACTAAGGCTTAATAGAAAATGTGCAAAACTCACATTAATAGTTTAGAATTTGGTTTCTCTGATGCTTGGTCAAATACTTTTTTTTCAAATCTCCTTTCTTACATAAAATTATGATTTCTAAATATTAATAATGCCTCCTTAAATAGTTCTGCACAATTCCTGTTCTGCTTCTAACATCGGGAGCAAAAGTGTTATCTAAAGTAAATCGTATCATTACAAATTTACATGACAAACTGGCTTTAGCTGATTGTACTTAATTAGTGATTTGCACAGTTAGCATTGTGAAACTGTCTTTGCATGTATATTGAAGAGAAAGTAGAAGGTTCCTTTGAAAAAATTCTTTGACATCCCTGTGCTTTTTTAAAGATATCAGAGTTATGAAAGTGGCTAACTTTGAAGGTTTTCCTGCTTGGTAAACCTAACAGTTTTGTTACTGGGAGTGTTTAGCTACGTTCACTGAACATTCAGTTTAGTTTTCAAAAGGCTGTTCAGTAGTCTTACTAATTGAAATCACGAGAAAAACTCTCTATATGTACTTTTTCAGATTAACTTAACTCATCCACGCTCTTCTTATTCCCTTGTTTACTTTCATGGCAGCCATTTACCTCCCTTTGTTTTGCCACAAAAATGTGCCACTAAAATAACTTGGCTTCAGTACAGCAAATACAAAAATGCAGTAATTCCACATTCTGCCTTTTTCGCATGTGTTCCTATCTGCCTGTCCTTCTCAAAGTCTCAACTGAGATTTATGTTGGCCCTCCATTATTTTTTTTTCTTTTTCTTTTTTTAAAGGGAGATCTCCCTTATCACCAGTTTGATACCACAAATGGCCTTTACTTTGCTCTTTAGTTTTACTCCCGTGATTGAGTTAAATCCTTGCATTTACATGCACTGGGCAATCATTGTAGAAAATATATTCATTATTGCTCCTACTGGATCTGTTATTAACAGCTGACAAGCTTTTCTGTTCACAAAGAGATGTTTAGAACATGTCTCTGTGACAACTTTAAAGTCTTTCAGGTCTTAAAATAGATTTTCTAAGGTGCTTAATCTGCTGACATCAGTAAAGTATCACTGCCAGACTGACCACTCAGGGTCAGGGTCCTTGAAGGCTTTATCTCCATTAAGTACTTGCTGTCTACCGTTGTGTCAAAAATAATCACCCAAAAATTAGGTTGGAAACGCTTTCTAAGTAAACTAAGTTTATTCATTTTATACGAAAAGTATTGATGCAAGAATCCTCCTAACCAATAGCCCTCCATAGATAACCTGTGGTGTTGGGATTGATAAAATAGGTTCCACTTTATAAAATTACCTCCATTTTGTCCAGAGGATGATGCTAATGTCCGCCACTACTCAACACGTAAAACTTCCCCTTTGTGCTGCTGTTGTCGTCATAATGTTGAGGTTGTTAGAAGGTGCCCACATGGTGTCAGTTTCCTGAGAAAGTAAATAATGATGTACTGCCTTTTATTTTTAGTTTTTTGTTTGTTTCAAACCTCTCAACCAATAGAGTTTTTTAATCGGGTATATTAATTAAATATACCCGAATATAATATAAATATCAAACTCAGGAGACCAAAGAAACATTGACCAAAGAATTCAACCTCTTTGCTAAATTCCATTTGAGAAATGATCTTATTTGCTGAACTAAAAGTTTTTGGCCCTCATATATTTTAATTCATCTGTTGAAGCATTTCTATTCTAGTGTTATGAGAAAACTAGATACCGGAATACAGTTTATTATTAAACATGTTTAAACCATATGTAATACAACATGTCCCTGAATGTGTATCTTGATACTATTTGTAGTCAGAAACAAGGTTCTTAAATTTATTTTTTTTTTGCCACTAAGTAAAAGGTGAAATACTTAAAATAAGGCTTTTCAGTACAGAGAAGTGTCAACAGATTAATGGATCTTGACGGCTGGATGTTCCACCTCACAGATTTCTTTGGTTTATAATTCCTTCTTGTGTATTTGCAAACCCGCTGCTGTTACAGCCAGTAATTATATACACACAAGTCTCCAGAGTGGCCCACCAATGTCTAAATTGCAGACAGAGGATAAACCACTGCAAAATAAAAAATAAATAACTTTGTGAAAGTGAACCTACCAAATGCTTTGGCATGTACAGTTAGGAGAATATTCAGAGCAGCTCATTGAAAATAAAGGTTATTTTATTAAAGATAACATTTGATGTATTTTAATCAAGTTAGATTTGCACTCTGGATCATTGTGCCGCTTTCTGTTATTGGAAGTGATACCATGAATGCTTTGAAAACAATTGGCTGCCAATTAATGTAATATCTAGTCCACCTATTAATATGAAAAATATTTTATTTGTAACCTACTGCAAAAAGCATAATCTATGAAGGGTTGCAGATTTTGTCTTTAAGATTTTTTAAAGTCTGCCTGTGCACATGGGCAGAGCAGTAAAGCCTGAAGCAGTTTCTTCAAACGTCCTGCCCTAACTTTACACCATGGTCGCAGCTGCTGTGTCGCCGCTGATCTGTCTCAAAGAAACATGATGCTGCTTATAACCTGACCATCATTTGGATGCAGACAGCCTGCGACGCCAGACCCATGATTTACTCTTGTGTGTATGACTGTGTGTGGCTGTGTGTGGGCGAGCGTTACTCGTGTTGTGGGGACCTAAATCAGTTTATGCAGCCATGTTATGGAGACTGATTGTCATATTTTGTTCAGGGATAATGTCTCAAAATGAAATGTCAGTCATCCAGGCTTTGAAGTTAGGTTATTTTGTAAGGTGAGCTTAAAAGATGGTGGTTGTGCTTAGAGTAAGACTCAAGAAGACAGGTATAAGGCACTATAATGTTATTTACTTATCAGCTGTGTGTGTTTTGGTGCACTTTGTTTCTTAAATTTACATTTCTGATAGCAGACTCGACGAGGGGGACCCTTGCAGTCGGATGTCGGATTTTCAATAGAGTTTGAGACCACAGTGTCATTTAGTTGTTATATAATACTGAACAAAGTAAAAGGGCTTAAGATGGTACAGTAAATGCTTTTAGAACTATATATTAGGGCAAGAACTAGCGATTAATTGCTAATTGATTAATCTGTTAATTATATTTTTGATGAATCAATTTATAATCAGATAACAAAACCTGCCTTATTTTTAACATAATTTAAACCAGGTGGAGTTGAAATATAGCACATGAGGCATTCTGCAAAGAGCGTATTGACAGACAAAAACATTTTTTCATCTTGGCTGTTAATTTTTTTATTTTTTTATTTTTTTTACAATTTCGGTATAATTACTGCTTTGAATGGGTTGCGCTCTCAGCTGATGCTGCCATGTTTTACACTACCCTCCAGTTAACGATTCTCAGAAAACTACCGTAAATCATTTGTTGATTATTTCAGTTGTTAATTAGATGATTAATCACAATTAGTTATATTAATTATATTATTTTGTAAAAAAAAAAAAGTTTCAATCTAATGTATCCCTTGAAGGACCAGTTTGTTTGGCATTTGCTTCATGCAACATAAACAAATAAAAGGAAGAATGATTTTTAAAGATAATTATTATGATGATATTTATGCTAAGGAAGCTTTTTAATGTGCACTTTATACTAATGATTATTTTTGTTTTAATAGAGCAATTCGCTTTTAGAAACTTTAACCAAAAAGTAGAAAAATGCCTATCTTTTTAAATAATAGATTTGATATGGTTAGATAACTCAGTGTATGAAACTGATACAAAGTTCCATGACATTTGTTTTTAGTTTCTAAATAAATGTAATGAAATCTTTTAGAACAGCCAACTATAATATATATCTAGCATAGCACAAGAACACAATAAGATTTTGACAGCCATGGCTTGGTGGCTTTTACTTTTATTATCATATCAAGGAAATACACTATATTGCCAAAAGTATTTGCTCACCCATCCAAATTATTGGAATCAGGTGTTCCAATCACTTCCATGGCCACAGGTGTATAAATTCAAGCACCTAGGCATGCAGACTGTTTTTACAAACATTTGTGAAAGAATGGGTCGCTCTCAGGAGCTCAGTGAATTCCAGCGTGGAACTGTGATAGGATGCCACCTGTGCAACAAATCCAGTCGTGAAATTTCCTCGCTCCTAAATATTCCACAGTCAACTGTCAGCTGTATTATAAGAAAATGGAAGTGTTTGGGAACGACAGCAACTCAGCCACGAAGTGGTAGGCCACGTAAACTGACGGAGCGGGGTCAGCGGATGCTGACGCGCATAGTGCGAAGAGGTCGCCAACTTTCTGCAGAGTCAATCACTACAGACCTCCAAACTTCATGTGGCCTTCAGATTAGCTCAAGAACAGTGCGCAGAGAGCTTCATGGAATGGGTTTCCATGGTCGAGCAGCTGCATCCAAGCCATACATCACCAAGTGCAATGCAAAGCGTCGGGTGCGGTGGTGTAAAGCACGCCGCCACTGGACTCTAGAGCAGTGGAGACGCGTTCTCTGGAGTGACGAATCGCGCTTCTCCATCTGGCAATCTGATGGACGGGTCTGGGTTTGGCGGTTGCCAGGAGAACGGTACTTGTCTGACTGCATTGTGCCAAGTGTAAAGTTTGGTGGAGGGGGGATTATGGTGTGAGGTTGTTTTTCAGGAGCTGGGCTTGGCCCCTTAGTTCCAGTGAAAGGAACTCTGAATGCTTCAGCATACCAAGACATTTTGGACAATTCCATGCTCCCAACTTTGTGGGAACAGTTTGGAGCTGGCCCCTTCCTCTTCCAACATGACTGTGCACCAGTGCACAAAGCAAGGTCCATAAAGACATGGATGACAGAGTCTGGTGTGGATGAACTTGACTGGCCTGCACAGAGTCCTGACCTCAACCCGATAGAACACCTTTGGGATGAATTAGAGCGGAGACTGAGAGCCAGGCCTTCTCGTCCAACATCAGTGTGCGACCTCACAAATGCGCTTCTGGAAGAATGGTCAAAAATTCCCATAAACACACTCCTAAACCTTGTGGACAGCCTTCCCAGAAGAGTTGAAGCTGTTCTAGCTGCAAAGGGTGGACCGACGTCATATTGAACCCTATGGATTAGGAACGGGATGTCACTTAAGCTCATATGTGAGTCAAGGCAGGTGAGCAAATACTTTTGGCAATATAGTGTATGTGGAGGAACTGCTTTTGCAATAACAGGTTTTGTTAAAGTGTCCGAAGAGCAACATCAGAACTAAAGACATCAGATTTTCCCAGCAGAAAAAAGTTTATGCAGCCATGTTATGGAGACTTATCGTCACATTTTGGTCAGAAGTAATGTCTCAAAGTAGCAAATGTTTTACTATAAAAGTTATTAAAATGTAATTATATTGTGTAGAAATAAACAAATGTCAGAAGTTGCTCCTTCCCTAGCTGTCGTCTTATTTCAGCCTGGAAGGTTGTCTTTCAGATCAAATGAAGAATGATTTGCCTTTCATCCAGAGTCACTCATCACTGAAGCCTTCTTCTAATGGTCAATACATTCATGTCATGGTGTGTTTACATACCTCTTCCAAAATAAGCTCCAGTGACAACCATGGTTGTTAACACTTTACTTTTCAATGGAAAAATAGGCCCCAGGGTGTTATAAAGTTGCACCAAATGTCTGGAAATGCATGTCATTCTATGTTATAGAATGCAGCGTGTCATTATCGCATAGCTTTTGTCTCCAGTAGAAATAGAAAATCCCTACTGCTTTTTTATTTGTTTGGATGGAGTCGCTTTATTGTGCTAACATTATTATACAGATTGGCACAATTGAAATATGCACATGTATTTATTTTGTGCCGATTGTAGAAACTTAAACAATGTACTTGACTACAGCTTAAAAGTCCAACCTCAGACTAAACATATAAAGAAAGTTCTCCACAATATAATTTAAAACTTACAATATCCCCCTGTAATTTAGCAGCCACCATTCATGTTTTAGAGAACATACACAAACATATACAAATTATCTTTTAAAAAAACTTTTTATAACACTATCCACAAATGTTGCATTGGTATGTGTGTCTGCCTGTGCGTAATACAGTGTCAGCAATCTGTCAACATTATTTATGAAAACACATGCTCTATGGCATCCAATAGAGTTTGTTACTTCATGTTTGCACCATGGGCCCCAAGTCCCATGATGACAGTGTATTATGTACTCAGGGAGTAATGCAATGCATGTTCTTGCTTTTAGCTTTTGATGTATACAATGTGCATATTAACCATGTGTCATTAGCTGCAGTTCAAGGAAATTGGCTCCAAATAGCTAATAGATCCAGGGACGCATGGATTAAGTTGGATAAACATTGTAATCGACATCATTTATTAGTGCCAATAGAGTTACACTATATTGCCAAAAGTATTTGCTCACCTGCCTTGACTCACATATGAGCTTAAGTGACATCCCGTTCCTAATCCATAGGGTTCAATATGACGTCGGTCCACCCTTTGCAGCTAGAACAGCTTCAACTCTTCTGGGAAGGCTGTCCACAAGGTTTAGGAGTGTGTTTATGGGAATTTTTGACCATTCTTCCAGAAGCGCATTTGTGGGGTCGCACACTGATGTTGGACGAGAAGGCCTGGCTCTCAGTCTCCGCTCTAATTCATCCCAAAGGTGTTCTATCGGGTTGAGGTCAGGACTCTGTGCAGGCCAGTCAAGTTCATCCACACCAGACTCTGTCATCCATGTCTTTATGGACCTTGCTTTGTGCACTGGTGCACAGTCATGTTGGAAGAGGAAGGGGCCAGCTCCAAACTGTTCCCACAAAGTTGGGAGCATGGAATTGTCCAAAATGTCTTGGTATGCTGAAGCATTCAGAGTTCCTTTCACTGGAACTAAGGGGCCAAGCCCAGCTCCTGAAAAACAACCCCACACCATAATCCCCCCTCCACCAAACTTTACACTTGGCACAATGCAGTCAGACAAGTAACGTTCTCCTGGCAACCGCCAAACCCAGACCCGTCCATCAGATTGCCAGATGGAGAAGCGCGATTCGTCACTCTAGAGAACGCGTCTCCACTGCTCTAGAGTCCAGTGGCGGCGTGCTTTACACCACCGCATCCGACGCTTTGCATTGCACTTGGTGATGTATGGCTTGGATGCAGCTGCTCGACCATGGAAACCCATTCCATGAAGCTCTCTGCGCACTGTTCTTGAGCTAATCTGAAGGCCACATGAAGTTTGGAGGTCTGTAGTGATTGACTCTGCAGAAAGTTGGCGACCTCTTCGCACTATGCGCGTCAGCATCCGCTGACCCCGCTCCGTCAGTTTACGTGGCCTACCTCTTCGTGGCTGAGTTGCTGTCGTTCCCAAACACTTCCATTTTCTTATAATACAGCTGACAGTTGACTGTGGAATATTTAGGAGCGAGGAAATTTCACGACTGGATTTGTTGCACAGGTGGCATCCTATCACAGTTCCACGCTGGAATTCACTGAGCTCCTGAGAGCGACCCATTCTTTCACAAATGTTTGTAAAAACAGTCTGCATGCCTAGGTGCTTGAATTTATACACCTGTGGCCATGGAAGTGATTGGAACACCTGATTCCAATAATTTGGATGGGTGAGCAAATACTTTTGGCAATATAGTGTATTTGTGTATTGGTTGTGCTGAAAAGGCCTTGCAGCAGGTTTTATATTACCTACACTGAAAGGTGTTTTGTTCTAGTGTTTGGTTTCACAATTCTTTTTAATATTGCGTGTAACATCTACTTCATCACTTAGTATCCAAAACTTTGAATTACGATTATTTCTCCTGCAACTGAGCAATAAAAAGTACATGATCAGGTCTGTTTTCATTACATGTAGTATATATATATTTTTTATCAATTTGGGCTTTTTTCTGTTTGTGGATTATTTTGTATTTTTTTGTTTTAGTTTTTTCTTTGGGACAATACTCCAAAGATTGATAAATGGATGTTGTTAATGGATAAAAAGTGCACTTATTTTGCCCTTTTGACATTTACAATTGGTATGACTGCCCTTGGCGCAACACATCTGCTTGTGTAACTCGTCAGCTTACATTTACAAAGTGTACTAAGATACATGAAAATGTGACAATCAAGTTTCTGGCTGCTTTCTAAGCAGAGTAGATACGTGGAGATAAAAGCAGTCCTTTCACATCTTTTGGTTTGCAGATTGTGTTGGAGTATTTGTAGATTGTTTTTTAGTTTTTCATTCTTCAACTTGTTGTATATGTAACAATCAAGTTTCACCTTTAGCATTAAGCTACACTTTGATTGTTTGAATTAACTTATGAAACATAACCTTGTACCTAAAAATGATCTCATGTTTTCCTTATGAAATTTCCACCTCTAGTCAGGCACACATACTTCCCATAATCAGGACAAAAGTAGTGTTGGAACAAAGACCAAAAGTTAGCTGCATTCCACCTCAAAATGCAGGAAATAGTGTTTCAGAGAGTCTAAATTTCAACCTTTTGACCCCCCAACACCGCACAAAGCCTAAACATGTGATACAGCCTATGAAATATTCCTAGCTAAAAGCTTGCACTAAAGTCACAGCAGTATAAGTGGATAATGTCTAACCAAATACAAAATTTACCAAAGGAATAGAAATGGAAAAAAAAAGGTTTTCATGTCTATTTCTGTGGTTAATTAGCAAACCCTTGATATTTTGCAGTTCAAACGATTTCAAGTTTGAAAGTATATTTGTTCAAAGTATATTTATGAACAGTATATTTCAGAACATCGATGTTTGGTGGTTATTGTAGCTTTTGTCTTTTGAAATAAGCAAGTCACCAGAAACTGCCTGCTTGTGAATTTCCTTGACCAACCCAATTTTAAGCTAAAATCTTTAAAATAAAAAAGAAACTTTTTGCATTAGCCTTGTAGAATACATTTTTAACTGTGGCTGTGTGTCGGTACGAGTCCAGCTTTTTAACACTTCAAAGTAAAAAGAGGTAGAAGGCTTTTTTTTTTAAAAGCCTTACTTATTTTATTTTCTTTTTTTTTTTTGCAGGGAAGTGTGCCCCCCTGCAGAAGATCAGTAAGGAGTCCTCTTCAATATGAATACAGGTATGGACACAAAGACATTCAAATTAGCTTTAAAAATTGCAGACTCATCTTTTTATCATTCCATACCAATGTTATGCTTGACAAAGTATAATCAAAAAGATTAATTTATATTGTCAGATTTTCTTGTTTTGAAATCAGATATTCTTGCCAATAAATAAATTAATAACATCTTATTGATTAGTAATACTTTTTGCAAAGCTCTTTTGCAAATGTACTATGTTACAGAAAGCCAGTTATGTTTAGCTTAAGAATAACTTTTTAAAACTGTGTCAACCACCAATCAGTGATTAGGGACTTGCTTGGATTAATGCCAAAAATATATCTGAGATAAAAGCCTTTTCAGACATTTGGTCAGAGAGAACCAGATTCAAACACAGATGAACAGTTGCAAGGCAAGTAAAAAATTTTTTAACCATTAACCTTTGTTTTGCTGAAAAGGGTGTGCTATTTACACTTTCAGGAACTTAAGAAAGCTGAAACTACCTTCATAAAGCAAATGCTTTAAGTTTTGTACAAAGTAAAATGTTGTTTAAAGAACAGTTTAATGCTAGTCCAGGAATTTGGACTTCCTCTGTTAGAGTTGTGCTCATGTTAAATGTTAATTTCCTTAACTTGCACATTTCTGTTAAACTTTTCTGTTTTCCATTTTTCATTTGATTCATTGAGATGGCTGTAATACAGGGTTCCCGCGGGTCCTTAAAAAGTCTTGAAAGGCATTGAATCCTTCAAAAGAAAATGAAGGCCTTAATTGGTATTAAAATGTCTTAAACCAGTCTTTCGTAGGTCTTAATTTTTAAAACATCATAAATAGGATTATTTTCATTATGATTTATCTTTGTAATCTAAATAAAACGTTAAAATTGACCTTTTTTTTTTTTGTTTAAAAAAATAATGGCTCGCCATTATTGGTTCCGCCCCAATAGCAGAACCAATAAAAGCGTTGTTGCGTTCGCGACATTTGGGAGATGCGCCATTTACTTTTTGTCTGGAAAATATGAGCAAGTGTAAAGTAACAAAATTGGTTATCCAGCCAAGAGTTTTCTCCATGGCTAAAACCAGTACCAGGGAACATACATGAGGCACAGTGTATTTTGTGCAAGAAGCTATTCAAGCTCAGAAAGATGAGAATTAAGGCAGTGGAGTCACATGCGAAGCGTGAAACATAAAGCGTCAAAATCGAGTTACAGAGAAACAGCCGCTATTTCTCAGTTTTGTTCCACCCTTGTCTCTGCAACGCATCCACTTATCACCAAATCAAACATACCAAGAAAACGATACAAAGAACAATAGATGCAAAAAAGACTTACAGTAGCACTGGTTAAGTTGTGGCTTTAAAACTGATTTGTTTTGTTCCTTGCTAAAACAAAGTTTGTGAATTCAGTTAAATAATTGTTAAAATATATCTGTCATCTGTGTTTTTTTAGCTTTCTTCCTGTATGGGAAGCTTTTCAAAATTTGAAACATTAGTGCAGTGGTTTATGTTATAATAAACCTTTGGGTTAAGTTGTCGCAAGCAGGTTTTTCTTGTGTTTCTTGTCAATTTGGTCTTAAATTTTTATTTCAAGTGGCATTAAAAAATATTAAAAAGTCTTGAATTTAACTTGCCTTATGCTGTAGGAACCCTGTAATAAGAGAGTGTGTTCTCTTCATTCAGATGGCACTAAAACTGCTTTTCTTAGGTTTAAAAAACCAAACCATTGCTTCATACATCGAGACAAAAAGTACACAATCATTTTATATGAATAATTGTTTTTGATAGAATTTTAAGCATTAATACACTCACACACTTCAACCATTAAACTAAAAATTTGCAGTTTAGCACCTTTATAATAAGTCACTTTCAATTATAGGTGAAAAGATTGAACCATAGTTGCAGCTAACAGTCATCTTTGCTTTAAAAAATGTTTTGATTGTATTAAAAAGGTGTTAAAAGATATTAAATATAATGTAAGAGCTCCTGTATACACCCTGAATGTAACAAACAAGTGGCTCTTGAATATTAAAAAATTATAATTAATGCAGAACCAAACAACTAGCGTGCTTTAATATAAAGTAAGCCTTTCAGATGCATGCGCTTTGCTCTGCTTATTTTCGCTGTTCATATTCGTGTATTTGTGTGTTGATTTTATTGCAATCGTGCATGTGCATGTGTGCTTCTGCTTCTGCTTATGCCTCAATGATCACCGGCCTGGCTGGAAAATCTCAGATAGCGGAGGATATACTCGCAAAAGTGTGGCTTTGTCACTCATACTCTCTCCCATGAAGAGGGTCCAGAGCTCCCCAAATCTGCCCACAGGTACTAACACTGGCAAACACACAGATTTTAGCTTTTAAAACATTACAAAATTATAATTCTAGTGAAACTATAGATGAGCAGTATAACATGCTTAAGATGTTGCATTGTAAGAAAAAGGCTCTATAGAGTGGTAAAACAGTTTTTTTTGGATGGCATATGTTTTTGTGTGTGAAATTTAGTTCAGTTTTGCATTTCTTTTTATTTATTTATTTATTTATTTTTATCTACATTCTTGGCCTTCTACATAAATGAGCTATAATTGAAATTTTTAGAATTCAATGTTAGTTTGATTTTTAAAGTTTACAAAAATTTTCACATTGAGATTAATCTCTCCTCAATGTTTATTTTTGCTAATGTCATAGTCTGTTTACTTGTTAAAACATGTAGTTTCAACAGAAATGAGTACCTAATTTATCTTTGTGTGCTCACGGATGCACTCTTCACTTCTTAGAAGCGAAGTGTGAATTAGAACAGTTGTTATATAATTCCCCATTCTTAGAGAAACTTGCAGTCTAAAGAGTATCCTCAACTTCTAAAAAGATGATTGTATCGTGTCAGCTTTGGAAAAGTTCTCCACCTTCGCTATTAGTAGCAAGTTTCTTTATGCAGTTGAAAACACCAGCAGAGTAAACTGTTGAATCATTTTAACTTGATTCACCTTATCCAGTGAAGTCACAAAGGTTGTGAACCTCAAAAAAAAAAAAAATGTGTCCATTTTGTAATTTATATCTACAAACCAGGCATGTCCAACACCTGATGTGGATCCCTGAATTGTACAACAGGTATTTATAAAAGTGCCTTATAAAACCAATGATCTGTTATCTCCTTCTATGGAACTAGCTTATGGTCTTTGATAGGTTTGTGGTTATATTTTGCATTTGAACTGCTGCTACAAAAAATCTCAAACTGTCCCAAGTCTCCCATTGAAAAAAACTGCTGATCCTGAGGGCCTTCTGGAGAAGTGCATGCTTCTCCCACCAAGTAGTACGACGCTAAGATCATAGTTACTGCTATTTGAAAGCAGACCAAGTGTTAACTTGGTACACTATTTATATAGCTGGAGAGATTCCGTTTATTATGGCCACATGAGGAGATCAAAATATACATTCAGTTAGACTATTGAAATAGATTTTTATCTTCTAGTAATACATTTTTTAAATTATTGAAATTATCTTTCAAATTCAAGCACAGTATTTGATCTTGTCCTGTTTACTTAGAGCTCTAGAATGACTTGGGTTACTGTTTTTTTTTTAACTCTTTGTTTACTAGACTAAAAGCTAATAATGTTGCACTGCTAAAGGACAACAAGGGTCCTAAAAAATAAGGAAATGATTATCAACATTCTGGTTAATTTTTGACATTGTATTATGGTCTTTATCTTGACATGGGAGGGCCTATTTTATTTATTTGTGCAAAATTTAATTCACCGTATTTATTTGTTTGTTTGCTTGTTTTTTAATAAATCTAAAAAATAAAAAAAGGAAAATAACTAATATTTGTTGAGAAACTAAAGTATGTATTGTCAAACAAGATTCTGTGTGAAATCTCTAGTTTTACATCCATTGAAATCTATGTACCTCAATAATAGAAATGCAATGCAATTTCTTCTCTTGCCTTCCTTGTACTTTTATAATGTACTCTTGTATTTAAGGTGATTACTGTATGCATTATTTAAATGAAATGTGTTGTATCACGTAATTCCACTTTATGCATTGGATATAACAGATTTTGCTCAATCTCACTGGTTTTATGTTGTAAGCTTTTGTTCAGGTTTTTTTTCTGCAAAAAAAATGACCCCCAAAATAATACCTTAAACAAACAACACTTTTAAAATAAATTCTTGACTAATAGATTTAAACATTTTCCTTGTTTTTTAGATTTATAATCAATGCCGTCTTGTTCTCTATGAAAACAGAGTAATGGTGATATAAAGAGTAATATAAAAGTTTTTTTTTTTTTTCCTTTGGTCTGTTCTTTTATTAAATCTTCCTCTTCACCACTTTGCTTCTCTACCTCACAGACATTCTTCTTTTGCTATTACTTCTTTAGGTCGAATACATTTTTTTTTTTATGTAACGTGATAATGATCAGCTGTTTTAGAGACATAATTCAACATAGCAATCATAGAGGCAATTCTGAATATGTTTGCTATTCTGTTTTTCAGGTAATGATTCTCACTCATCAGACTTTGGTAAGTTGCTCAACCATTTAGAAAAAAAACAACAAAAAAACAACACAATGACCGTAGCCAAAGAAGGTGTAAAATGTCTCTTAACTAAATGAGAAATGTGTTAAATCAAGTACCCTCCAAAACATATTATTATGGTCTGCAGGTTCTTGGCGTTCCCACAGTGCTACTGATGGTTTAAAGAATGGAGATGCCAGTAATTCATCTCTTGCTGCTAAAGGCTTTCGGAGTGTCAGACCCAACCTACAGGACAAAAAGTCTCCTCCACAGGTACATTTCTCATACTCTAGAGTGACATAAAATTATTTGATCTTTTTCTATGGATTGTGAAAATTATGTAATTTGTTGGTCAATGTCATTATGGCTGGAAATAAGGGATTTTGCTAAGTGTTTGTATTCTTGAACACATTCTTAAAAGAGCTTCATAATGGAATCTCTGTGCTGATGTTTGTTTTCTTCCTTATTTCTACTTGTTTGAACTTACAATGGCTTCTGCTTCTGATTGGCTAACAAGGATGTTAGTCCCTTACCACTGCCGCCCCCCCAGGAGAGAGAGTTTTAACCTCTTGCCTGTTGGCACCAATCCTCCACACTACAATTCAGTCGTTGATCTGGCTAATGACTTTAGTCCTGGAATGCTAACATTGACTAAGAATGACAAAGCACTATTAAAAGAGTCCTACACTCTTAGCAGCACATCCTCTTACTCTTACTCAGAGACAAGTGCAAATTCACTCCAACAGGTTAATCAGTCCACAGCTGCAAATGACATTAGCAACTTCAGTGCATCTGCCACTGACAGCACACAGAGGCGTAAGGTTTCTTCACTTAAACTCACCCCTGTCACTATCCCGGACCCCCCTTCTCACCTTAACCATCAAACCGAAGCCTCAAGCTCCCCTCCACCATCTTCCCCTCCACAAGCATTTTTAAACCGTTCCCATCCCCCATCACAGAGGACTTCAGTTTCTGTCCACTTGGGTGCAGAAAATCAAAAAAATCCAGAATATTTGGCTTCAAATCCAAGAGTGGAGGTAACGGTCCCTGATCAAGATCCAAATCAGACTTCAACTCAAGCTCCATCGCAAGAGATGACAAAGCCTCCTACAGTTCCACCAAGACCTTCGCCTGCACAAGTATTGGTACATACCTGACTATCCAGTGCAATAAGAGAAAGACGCATACTGTTTGCTTATTGGTCTTTGCAGTGTTTGGACTTGGTAGCACCAAGAGTGACTAAAAGGCTACACACTTGTTGCATTAGTTGAATTTGCAAAAATATACTATGTGAAACATTAACAGTGTTGGTGCTAGAAGAAGGGGTGTCCCAATTTGGTTCTCTTGTGCCTAACATTCATCAAATCATTACAAAGTACATTTTTGTTAGATTATTTAAAAAGCATTATTTTTAGCTTTATACATATCTAACTGCAAGTTAAACATTTCCAATGCAGAAATATATTGAGTTCTAAATCATCTAATAGGCTTTATAGTCATTTTATCCTAAACATTAAACATAATAATCATATTTACATAAATATATCGCCATGAGTGTCTCAACAAACTTATGTCACCATGCAAACCAAAATGGTGTAGATTAACATGGATCCTTTTTAGGTATGTCATCATTTTTAATAATTGATCTCTTAGGGCTGGGCGATAATTCAATAACGATATATATCGATCGATAGACGTGTGGCGCAATAGAAAAAAAGAGAGTCGATAAAAGTTCGATAAAGAAAACCAGTTTTCCTTCCTTCTCATTGTAGCCTAGCATGTAGGTTTATGCTACTCACTACTTCCTCCCAACCAATCACATTCGCGGACCCAGGCACGCCGTCACCAATAGGGTGACCAGACGTCCCCGATTTCCGGGGACTGTCCCTGTTTTGGACCACCTGTCCCCGGCTAAAGCTGTCCCCGGAAATGTCCCCGATTTTACCGAGGCGAAAAATGTTGCGCGTAGACTGTTATTACGGTAGAGCTGTTGCGCGCAAAAATAGGTATTACGGTAGCTGGTTGCGCAGCTGATAACATAAAGATAAGGAACAGAGCGCCCCACAATAAGGGAGGTAATGATCCTTTTGGATGTCAGCTGCCATTAAAAGACAAAGAGGAAGAAGAGCGCATCACTTTTAAAACAGAAGAAGAAGAAGAAGTGGAAGTTCGTTTTTTACAACCTGTGGCAACTGATGGGGAGCTACGCTGAATGATGGTAAGTGTGTTAATCAATTAATTTTATTCTGATCGGGCTGATCTTGTGATGAATGTTTGGTTTGTGTCCAGGTTAAAACAGTAATAAAAAGTAAGACGAGACCACGAGTTGAGCATGAGTAAAAGACGCTGGGTTAAAATGTAGCAAAATGATTGAAAACTCCTTGTAAGGCGCTAATCTGGTACGCTGGTTCTCCAGGGATCAACAAGGGTTTGTATAAAGATGTTTTAGAATGGATAGGTGACCTTTAGTTTATATTTCAGATAGTTATTATAAGTAGAGTTATTTCAATTTGTTTTGATGATTTATGGTTGTGATTTATGAGCATAGACTTCCAGTTTTTGGTGTGCTTTTTTACTGCTCAGTTTGGATATATATGAAAGTTCCTTGTGAAAAAATAGGAGTCAGTAACAGGAGAACTGAATAAGACAAGATCTACATGATCTGAGAATGATAGAGGTAACCACCTGTTTAATGTCCATTTATTATGTGGTTTTTGCTTGTAGCTCCTAATATTGTGGTAATTAGCATTTTTAGTATTTAGATGAGATATTAATAATAAGTTTTCATGTTGCACATCCTAATTTTTTTGGAGGTGATTTTGATTATATAATGTCTCTGTTTTAGAATAATGTAAGATTGATGCTGGAGGAGTGAGGAAGAAGATAGAAAGACAGAAAGGAGATTGAATGAGAGAGGAGGAAACTAGGAACTCTGATAGAAAAAACGGTTGACAAGAAGGGAGAAAAATTTACTTTGAGGAGTAAAGCAGAGAGCAGGAAACATAAGAGGAAGCCTTAATGCACAATACAGAAGCTGTGAAAAGAAGGAAATTATATATGTATATGTTATTGCTGTTTATAAATATGGACTATTCTTGGATTATATACATTGTGTTGATGTTAAGCCTATTCTGCTGTTCAATGGTTAAACTTGTTTAAGACATTTAAAAAGGTTATTTTGCTTTTTACTTGCTATGTCTTCTCTTATATTATTTTACCCAAATTACCAGGGCCACTGCCTCAGACCCTGTTCAGTTAATATTTCTGTTTCAAACATTTAAAATGTATAATATGTATTAATAAAGTTCAAGTGATAAAGCGTTGACATGATTTGAGTGATAAACTAACATATTGAGTGATGTAGTGTGCAAAGTATGCTGTGGAACACAGAGTGGCTGTATACTCAGGTTAGTAGGAAAAATGAACCTGCTACTTTGAGACACACAGGCCCCTGATGGGGAACCAACTACCAGTTTTAGTCCGTGAGGCAGACACCCTGTCTACTTTTAAGGCTAGGCTTAAAACTTTCCTTTTTGATAAAGCTTCTAGTTAGAGTGGCTCAGGTTATCCTGATCTATCTCTATAGTTCTGCTGCTATAGGCTTAGACTGCTGGAGGACATAGGGACCCCTTTTTCATCATTCTGCTTCATTCTATCTCTGTTCTCCTATTCTGCAGAATCTGTTAGTTCAATCTCTAACGTTCTGCTCTCTCTGCTTTTCCTCAGAGTAGCTTTGCCTCGTCTGTTCCTGTTTGGCTGTGACTCCATCCTGGAAAGAAACATCAGCTGTGCTGCTGCCATCAACACCTTTGTTTATAGATGTTGGAGATCGGCCTGTTTTCCAGTGTGGTCCTGTGACTAACTGGATGTGCTCTCTTCGTCCTCTGGCATGGGAGCTGGCTCAGAGCTCGTCTGCCTGGCTGTGTGTTTCCTGGACGGGGCCGCCTTTTACAGCTGCTTTTTCTATGTCTGCTTCTGTCTCCTTGAACCCCAGTGGGCCTCAGCAGATGGCCGCTCACACTGAGCCTGGTTCTGCTGGAGGTTTCTTCCTGTTCAAAGGGAGTTTTTCCTCTCCGCTGTCGCTACAAGCATGCTTAGTGTGAGGGATTGCTGAAGAGTCAATGAGTCGATGCAATCAACTGGTTTTCCTTAGATAGAAAACTTTGTATCGATTTGACTGGATGATCTGGTTGAACTGTAAAGTGCCTTGAGATGACATGTGTTGTGAATTTGGCGCTATATAAATAAACTGAATTGAATTGAATTGATCTGGCTAGGTGACAGTAAGAAACATATATGAACCTTTACCTGCAGGCTTGACTACTACTTGTTTTTTTTATGTTAATGAAGAAAAAAAATATTTCTTATAGGTATGTACAGTAGATGTAAACAGAATAAGTATTTGTTGCACTTTTTTGAAGAGGTGGGGAAACTCTGTCTCAACAGACAGCCACAGGCATAGAATAAATGTTTGTATTTACTTTTCTAAATTTCTTTTCCTCATGTCACTCTCCCCTTAGGAGGCGGCAGAGCTCATTGGGCCCCCAAAATTGGAAAGCCCTGCTAATGACCCTTGACCCCTCCGCTCCCACCCCCACCACTTTGCCCCAACCCAGAGACACAGTTCTAGTTTTCTACTAATAACACTTCATGTTATTCATCTTAGGATATACTAAACGTTTGGAAAGGCACATTCCTGGCTTTTACACTTGATTTTTGTTGTTTAAATATTAATAAATATGTAAAAATATATGAAACCATTACTGTCCCCGTTTCCTAATTTCATCTCGATAAGATGTATTGATTTTTATCCACGAGCAAGAAATGTCCCCAGATTTGATTTCAGAAATCTGGTCACCTTAGTCACCAAGCGCCGCCCTCTCAAACCACAACACAGAGCACATGAAGATGTTGCAGCAAGGAGAGGCGGAGGAAATTGTTCCAAAGAAGGTTTTTGTAGTTCGCCAGTTTGGCAGTATTTCAGTTATGGCAAGTCAGACAAAAAACAAACCACAGTCATCTGTAAAATGTGTAGGGAACCAGTGAAAACGAAGTCTGAAAACACAACCAACTTTTTTTTATCATCTCAGCCGCTCACACCCGCAGGAGTACGAGCTGTGTAGGCCACGGCGCGGCTCTCCTCCGAGGAATCTTCGAGAATTTCGGGAAAATATGTATATATTCATTCAGTTCTGGGCAGTTTCCCACGTAGTTCTAACAATTGAGAGAAAAATGCTGAAGGGCCAGCAACTTCAAAGTAATAACTCAGAAGAATGGGGGCGGCGGTGGCGGGGGTCGGGGGTGGGGGGGTTCCATTTATTTATTTGTTATATTTATTTACTTTTCTGGTCACTTTAGTTTATTCTTTGTCAGTATTTAATAACATAACTCAGGTCTCTTAAGTTATTTTTCTTTAAAACAATTCTGTTATGGTTAAATAAAGACTTAATTGGAAGTCTGTGTTTGTGTTCTTTATTAAAATTAAATCATTTAGCAATATCATAAAATGTCCAGGCAGAGCTGCACATAAAATATGGTTTCAAATCTTTTCAATAATTATCGATATCGATCAATATGCATTTTTTTTATCGATAAGCTTTTTTTCTATATCGCCCAGCCCTACCATCTCTTATTTGATTTATTAGATCATTTCAAACAACTTTGTTTTGTAATAAAATGCCCGATCATATAGTTCCAATAACAGTTTGATAATTTTAAATGATATAAAGTAACTGCATTGTTACTTTACCTAGCAACTAGTTACCCTAATTGTGCAGTAACTGAGTAATTGATTCCATTACTTTTGGGGAAAGTAACTAGTGAGCATTAATAGTTACTATTTATATTCAAAGTTCCTACCATTGCCCATGATGTTGTGGGCCGCACCGTGTCCATGAACTTCCTACATTCAAAAGCTACAACATTTTACTCCAATATGGCTCAGCTTGGGAGAGAATGTAGCTGAAATAATCTAAGGCGATGTCTTAAAAATTATAGCTGAATGGATCAAGGTAATTTAATACGACTTAAACAAAAAGCTGTTTGGAGATGTCTAATCAAAGAGCCTGTCTTACTGGATGACAGAGATGGAGAAAAAAAAGGTGCAGCTTATCAGGACATCACTAGGTAGCTATCCTGTATTTCAATTTGGTTTGTATGCAACTTGTGTTTTCTGCTTTTTAATTGTGTTGTGTTGGTGCTTCCATTCGACCAACTATACTGTGATTCTTAATCATGTTTATTGTACGTCTGTTATTAACCAAATATACATATTTGTCTCATTAAATTGAAGAATAATTTGTCGTCTTGTGCAAAAACTCATACTAATGATACGTCTTGAATGTACAGCATTTTTTTGTTTTTTAAACATGTTGCTGCAGCTTGAATTCCCCATCTGCCAACCTTAAATGTTGTTTTCGCTCCACCCTTTTTGACACTCAAGCTAATAAGTGATGTAACTAAGCACTCGCCTCCTTTCCTCCCTCTCCCACAAATTTCCTCTTACTCCAACACCAGGGGCCTCCTTCCCCTGACCCTTCAGCACGGCACTCCCCCTTTCGCTGCCAGAGCTCCGAGTCTCTCGACTACCAGTCAAGCTTAATGCCCAAGGCCTTATCGTCACCCACTCCGTATGTTCCCAGCGGAGCTGTTATGAAAGCTGGAACAATCAGTGGGCAGAGCATCACAGCTTTCAGCAACATGAGCACTGGTAGCTGTGTGTCACCGGCGACTTCCCCCGTGACAGTGTCAGCGCTCAGCCACTACTCATCATCCACAGCAGGTCTGCTTGATGAGCTTCAGATCTGTAGCCTGGACTCACCTGGTGCCTCCCCAACGCCTTCGCCTACGCTCAGCCTTGTCTCTACCTACATATCCACTGCTGGGCCTGATGATGTGCTAACAACCTCTGTGGGCTCTACTGCTGCAGCAGCCACTGTCACTAATGTAATTATCTGAACAAGCCACCTTTGTAACATTTCATTATTTACATAAAAGATAATGTTGCTTCTCTCCCACCTAATCATTTTAATGGCTAAACTACACAATATGTTGGATTACTATGTTTTTATTTTTATTAATTTAATCTCACTAACCATTAACTGCTCCTCATCTGTCAGACTTCAATATCTAATTCCCTGTTATTTCATTAATGGATTTTTTCATGTCAGCTTTAGCTAATGTCAGCTTCAGCATCCTGTCTTGTTGCTTTTCCTGCTTTCTTTTTTATGTATTTCAGGGTGGAAAAATCCTTCTGCTTATCCCATAACCTTGTGTCTTCTTCTGTATATGCTCACCAAACTTCAATGTTTCCCTGCAAAGGAAAATATATCAACTTATATGGGAGTAAATGTGCACAAATCACATTTCACATCTTAAGAGTTAGAGTGAAATAGGTGTTTATGAAGTGACCCATAATCTGTAGGAAACATGCCATGTCAAGCATCTCTGCCGAAAGATAAAGGGTCAAAATGACCCCCTCCCATTAATAGTGTAAAATCAAAGCTTTGCTTTCAGATATATTTTTGATTTTGTTTATTTCTAACTATTGGTATTAGATCATGTGACTACTGAAGCATAGAAGAAACCGGAATGCTGAATTGCCTGACCGGTGACAGCAGATTTCAGTGACATGAGTTTTAGTCATTTATTGCATGTTTTTATTGGAGATCCAATGGCAAATTACTTAAAATGATCATTGTGCTGATATATACTTTACTTTCTAGATGCAAGGGCTAATTTAGAACTGCTTTTTCAGTGGAAAAAAAATAAATAAAATGTTTTTCTATTTTGTTCCTCCGAAAGCCTGAAAAAAATTTGTTTTGCAATAATAGCAGCAACATAGGAACACAAGGAGATCCAGAAGTAGATGCTTTTGTAATTTTTTGGAGAATTGGTTCCTGCTTGTAAACACAGCAGATAACTATGATGTGATGATTAACTATGTGGTGACTACAGCTGGCAGGTTTTCAAACCTGGAGATAAATCACCCAACAGAATTGTTGCCCTTGGTATGAAATTACTTAGTGAAAATGTAACCTTCTGATTCCCATTCCTTCTGATGGGACGTTGTGTTATTCTGTTATTCAAATTTATAAATACATTTTTCTCTCAGAGTTAAAATTCCTAACGATTTTTAAGAAGAGCTCAGATTAAAAATATTAGAATGTCAATTTGAAGGCAACATCATAACAATAATTGTTTCACATTGACCTTTCCTACCAAGCTGTAAGAAATTGAAGTACTTTATTTAAGCTTTTTTTAACAGCCTGTGCAGTTTTTTTTTTTGCCTTAGCCATGACATTAATCACATAGCTCTTTTTCTCAAGGCTTCTATTCCTTATGTCCGTATATTTATTGATTACATTGTCATGTATGTAAATATACTGGAAATGTTTGTATAACAAAATCCTTAAAAATTAAAAAAATAAAATTGTTTGCCCTCATTAAGTGCAACAACTAGAAAGGATATCTCTACAATATTTATTAAAGAAATTATTAAACATTTTATTGTGCCAATGTAGACTTGCCCATATCTATAGTCAAGGCAATGCTTAATATTTTAAAACAACTGGAACTGTGACAAAAGTTCTAGATGCAGACCAGAATTTTAGTTATGCAGATTTTAAAGGAGGTGTTTGAGACAAAAATCTGCTACTTAATGTTGGCCCACTGTTGAGTGTACCGTTATAGCAAGCTGATGCAAAAAAAGCTAAGTTGGGTTTAAATCAATGTATTTAGGGATGCCAATACATGAGGAGGGCTCAGTATGTAGCAGTCATCGACATTTGACTGTCATATTTATTCTTGCTCTACTGCTTTTTCTATTCGCCAAGAATTTAGATTTACGTAGTTTTAGCCCATTGTTACATTATGCAATAACGTTCAATTCTGTTAGTGGTTTTAAAATCTCTCAGTGTATTAAAATGAGAATATTCACATTGGTTGTGTATTTAGCTCTGCAGATGAACAGGATTCATAAAACTGAAGTAGGCTCGGTTGAACCTGACTTATCCATTCTTGATTTGGAAGCTTTGACTCACCTGTCTCATCACATCTTACTTTTAACTATTTTGTCTTCGTCCTGATAAATATTTACTTTCAAAGCTTTTTGAATGGGACAGCACTTTTGACCATTCTTTTTTTAAGCAAAGCCTCCCATTCTTCTGTCCTGCTTACATTAACTAAATAATACCAACATGTTTGTGAATGAGCTGTGTTTGTTCACTGTATGTGTTTTTATTATTCCTATTTAATAATCGGTAAAACCAGAATTCCCCATCTAACAAAACAGTCTCTGACTTATTTATTTGTATGAATATATCTAAATGTTTTTATTGTGATATGTCCAACTTTACCTGTGTAACACATTTTTCTTCTCTTTAGAAATTATCTGTATTTTAAACTTTATGAATCTACAAGCTTATTCATAACAAGTTTTTACTGAAAAATGTGTCTTTTTCTGGCTTTTGGGTCACTCCTAGGGCCAAGTTCTTTCTCATGCAATCAATGGAAGTACTAGCCATCCACAGAGGCCCATGTCCCCGCCATCATACCCCCCTCCACCTCCCTCACTCCACACAGGGCTCCACAAACAGAACAGAAGCTCAGGTGAGTGATTACTTTTTTTTTCAGGTTTGTTTATGCGTTTGATCAACTCACCTAAATGAAACTAGATGCCCCTAAATCCCTACTCTCAGGTCTGGAGTAATGACGGCAGCCTAACACTATTATTATTATTATTATTACACTATTATCTATTGTTATAAGTCGGAAATAGAACGAGACAAAAAAAACAAAAAAACTCTTTGTTGATTTTCATTAACCCCTTCAAGGTCAAAAGTATACATTATGTGAATTAATATACTTCTAAACACATATTGGGTAAAACCTTGTTCAAAAACCAATAAATTCTTGAATACACATTTTGTTCCCATAGCTGATTTTCTTGGAAGGAACAGTTTAATTTAGTATAACCTGCACATTTTAATAAGGTTAAGGTCAGGATTTTTGGAAAAGTCATCACATAAACCTGATGTGAGCTTGTGTTATTTATTCCAAAACCACCTGTGGTCAACATTTGGAACATTGTCCTATTCTTGAACTTATTGTGACTCTTAATAGTTGAAGCAAAGTTGATGAATTTAAAGCTGGATTGCTTCCCCATTATTTCATCAACTTTGTTCAATCCACCAGTTTGACAAAAAAAAAACAGCTGTATTGAATAATGCTGCTCCCCACATACTTTACAGTTAAGTATTCATTGGCTTGAACTCCTCGCTCTCAATCATCTAAACAAATGTATTACTGTTCCTGCATAGCTCCCTCTTTTCTAGTTGACTAGAAAAGCCTTTATCTAGAAAGCATTTGACTTCACCCTGTAGGCACCCACAATCTCCATTAGGACCTCTAGAACGGGCTTTCCTTTTTTGATCGTGACCTATCAGTCCATCAGTCTAATGAACCCTGTTTATGCCACAGAGAGAAGCTACAGTAGCAGCTGCAGCCATTCGCAATCGCAAATGACAAGTTAATAGGTTTTTAATCCTCCCAGGTGAAGACATGAACCATTATGGAATATTGTTGAGACCCCTGGCTTTGAATGCGTGCATGATACTTAAATCAAAATTAAAACCTTTACAGAAAGAAATTAATATTCTTAAAGATCTTGATCCCTTGAAAAAATTAAAACATTTATCATCTTCTGCACTCATATCTGTGGGAATAATTTGAGCCAGTAAAGATTAAAGAAAATATAAATGATACCTATCAAAATGTAATTTATTAAGCAAGAAAATAAGATATTTTTACTTCAGCAAAGATAAACCTATGTGCTCTTCTCCTTTCTGTTTATGTTGCTAGAGGGCAGTGAGTCGGTCACCAGAGAGTCTGTGGTTTCAGGCCACACCAGCATCAGCAGTACAGTGCCCATTGCTCGCTTCTCAGAGGAAGAAAGGAAGGTGTCCATCGTTAAAGCCCCACATTACGAAGGCATCGGGCCTGTGGATGAGTCAGGCATCCCCATTGCCATTCGCACGGTGAGGTTGCAAATCCAAAGATCCAAAACCCTGTTTTAGATAGCCACAGAGGAGTACGACAAATGACACATTGGAGACTGACTTCATATGTGACTGAATGTAATTAGTTGTAATGGAGAGAATTACTGTCAGCTGTCAGCAGCTTCTGATCCCATGTTAAAAGCCTTCTCTATTTAAGTGTCTGTTTGACTCTTCCTTTTCGTGCTAGTTGTGAAGACGAGCTTAATCTGTGTTATCTCTGCTCAGACCTTTCTTGCACTAATGCTTCACTCAGTTGTCTGTTTCTTGAGAGGATGCATTCACGGTAGACATGCTGGAGAAAGAAAAGGGACCGGAAAGAAATGAGGAAAATAAGCAGAGCAGTTGGTATAAAAGAGGGGGGAAAAAAGATGCTCCTTATTGTGAGCAAGCAGACATTTTTGTGGCCACTCTGTTTGGTAACCATGGAGAATGATGCTTTAATTGGTCTGTTTCTTGTCTCTGCCAATTCTGCGTGCACAGCCTCCAGAATCCAGAACTAGGGCTCAGTGCATCTGAATAACGGAAGGATTAAGTCCCTCTGCCATTTGATAGCTCTTATTTGAAGTGGCTGTTGGATCTATAGTGTTTACACAAAGACAAGCATTTCTCCTGTGGCTTCTTGGCACAGCAACACAAACGCTTTCTTTGCTTATGTATCAACATAGCTTCTGTGGTTTTAGTCTACTGCGCAAAAAAAACTGTGTCACTCAATTTTGTTACATTTATAAAACAATATTTATGCGTAGCTATACTGTATAAGTGGTAAAATAACATTATTTAGAGCCAATTGGTATCAGTTTGAATCATTGATCAGTTTTTACCCCTCTGTTTTCTTATCATCAAATTAACAAACAAACTTTCATCCTTGATTATAGCAAGTTTTAGTTCACAAATGTAAAACTAAAATTTATATTAAATATGTTGCTGCTTTCACACCCTTTCCTATATTTTCTAATTTTTTATATATAAATGTATCATATTTGTTAATGCTTTATTTTACAGTGCATCAATAACCATGTAATAAAATGGTAATAACAAAACAAGTTACACTATATTACTAGGTAACAAGAAACACTTTATTTGGCAATTGCCCCAAATTAAAGGTATATAAGTTTAAAGTAAGGAACTGCATGTAATTATTGCAATTGTAGAACAATGTAGACTTTTGGTGGGTAATTACCATTAGGTTACTACAAAGGTTTGTATTATTGGCCACCACCTACCTACGGCTTACAAAGTAAAATGTAACTTATGATCAGGTAAATAAAGCATTATATGACTAAACTCCATGTACATATAGATAATAGTTTAGTTAAGATGATTGCCTTGCTTTCCTTTAGTTTTTTTTTTTTTAATATATGTCAAATAATAAACTGCATTTTACTAGATAATAACACATAAATGTTTTACTGTCGGTGAAATGAGTTACTTGCTAATAAGAGTTTGAAATATAGGACTTTACCTTGTCTGCCTAAAATTTTAATCAAATCATTTACCAATATTCTTCATAGTTTTTCTTGTAACCTAGAAATATGGTGTAACTTGCTATGTTATTACCATGTCATTACATGTTTATTGATGTACTGTAAAAGAAAGTGATATGGTCATATTTTAGAAATTACCTAAACACGTTTAAGTTAGATAAATATAAATAGATTAAATAAATAGATTAGTTTCTTAGCTGAGGATATACAAAATTGAAGAAAATGTTAAAGTCAGAGTCCTTTAACTTCTCTCTTCAGCACTAAGTTATTAAATATGACACAACTGAGTGCAGTATTTTCTTTAACCCCAGCATGAGATCATTAAATCTTCTGAATGTTTTATCTATCTGTTGGTATGCTTTTGGCCAGAGTGCAATTTAAAAGCCTGAACTGGCTGAGCATTTAGACTGAGATAGTTATGGTAACTGGAATTCTGTTGTAAACAAGTCTGTTTCTTTTTTAACCTTTAAAGCTTGCATTTCCATGTCATAATAGTTTGTAAGATATGTCTTCTTTTGTTTGTCCACAGACAGTTGATAGGCCAAAGGATTGGTACAAAACTATGTTCAAACAGATTCACAAAGTCCACAAAGCAGGTATGTCAAGTACTAACGCAATTTTAAAATGTCCCCATTATATGCTGTGATTGGATGACTTGGCACTTGTGAGCGAGTGTGCGTGCATCTTTACATGTCAGTTCCTGTTAAACCTAACGACCCAAACAACCTCCGAGCCAAAACTCATTAGACATGAGCAGGGGAGTCTTGAGCGGAGATGGAATAGGGAACTCTAATAGACCAGAGCCATCCAGGGAAATCAGCTTTAATTTTCTGAGTCTTACATAGTCAGCACAAGGCTTAATTGTTTTAAAAATGCTCACACTTTTATATGAGCATTTTAATGCGCATATTCTTATTGTACTACAGAGACTATTCCAAAAAAGTAAAAAAACAAAAACAAATCACTGCACTTGTTGTTGTTTCCAAGTTTAAATACGTTTCGCTTTCCATCCAGGAAGCTTTTTCAATTAAAATGTCAGAAATAGCTTGGAGTTGCTTTATACAGAAGCCCAACAAAGCTTTGTTTTTGCTTAGACAACATGAAAATTTAAACGGTCGAACGTGCCATCCTTTGGAATGGGGGTCGTTTGGCTTCTTTTGTTAGCCAGCAAAGCCCCATACCTGTCTATGTCTCTGAAAGGGCTATCGTTAAAGGGAATTGTTGGCCTGGCTGAATAGGCAGGGGTCTTCCGTTGCCCTGTGTTTGTTTTTTAACTTTTTGGAATGAATATGACCTGGATGACTGAGAACCTTTACCAGCATACTGAGACTATTACAGTTGTTTTGGAAAATCATCTAAAAGATTTTTTAGCTGTTTTATAATATGTACAGTGATGAAAATAAGTATTTGAACCCTGTTATTTTGCAAGTTCTCCCACTTAAAAACCATTGAGGGGTCTGAAATTGTTATCGTAGGTGCATTTCTGCTGTGATTGACATAATCTAAAAAAGAAAAATCCAATGTTTTATGCAGCTGCAAATAAGTATTTGAACACCTGAGAAAATCAATGTTAATATTTGTTTGCAATTCCAAGGGTCAAACGTTTCCTGTACATTCTGGGCTGTCGCTAAGAAACACGGAATTTAAGCTCCTTCCAAAGATTCCCTATTGGGTTTAGGTCTGGAGACTGGCTAGACTAGGCCAGAACCTTAATATGCTTCTTACAGAGATACTCCTTGGTTATCCTGGCTGTGTGCTTCGGGTCACTGTCATGTTGGAAGACCCAGCCTCGACCCATCTTCAATGCTCTAACTTAGGGAAGGAGGTTGATCCCCAAATTCTAACAATACATGGCCTCGGGCATACAGTGCAGTTGCCCTCTCCCATATGCAGAAAAACACCCCCAAAGGATGATGCTACCACCTCTGTGCTTCACAATAGTGATGGTGTTCTTGGGATGGTACTCATCATTCTTCTTCCTCCAAACAGTAGAATTAGTGGAATTATGACCAAAAAGTTCTAATTTATTCTCATCTGACCACATGACTTTCTCCCATGATTCCTCTGGATCATCCAAATGGTCATTGGTAAACTTACGATGGCCTTTGACATGTGCTGGTTTAAGCAGGGTAACCTTCCATGCCATGCATGATTTAAAACCATGACATCTTACTGTAATACCAACTTTAACCATGGAAACGGTGGTCCTAGCTCTTTTCAGGTCATTGACCAGCTCCTCCCGTGTAGTTCTAGGCTGATTACTCACTTTTCTTAGGATCATTGGTACCCCAGGAGGTGAGAACATGCATTGAGTCCTAGTCGGCGGGAGATTGACAGTCATGTTTAGCTCCTTCCACTTTCTAATGATTGCTCCAATAGTGGAACTTTTTTTCACCAAGCTCTTTAGCAATTTCCCCATAGCCCTTTCTAGCCTTGTGGAGGTGTATAATTTTGTCTCTAATGTCTTTGGACAGCTTTTTGACCTTGGCCATGTTAGTAGTTGGATCACTGATTGTAATGATAATAATAATAATAATATTACATTTATTTGTAATGCACTTTACATTTAAGAAAAATCTCAAAGTGCTACAGGTAAAATCATCATAAGATAAAATCATCATCAGAAAGATAAAAGCAAAAAAAGTAATAAACTAAACATCATTGTAATATTAATATCAATAAATAAGTCAGTTGCATAATTATATAAGATGAACAGTCGGAGGTTCTGCTAAAAATAAATGTTTTTAATCCTTTTTTAAAAGTGTGGATAGTCTGTGGTTCCCTCTGATGATCAGAGAGGGCATTCCAGGTCCAAGGAGTGGCAGAGCAGATGGCACGGGCGCCCATGGTGCTTAGCTTATTGATTATATGGGATGGACAGGTGTCTTTATGCAGCTAACGACCTCAAACAGGTGCATCTAATTTAGGCTAATAAATTGAGTAGAGGTGGACATTTTGAAGGCAGGCTAACAGGTCTTTGAAGGTCAGAATTATAGCTGATAGACAGGTGTTCAAATACTCGTTTTCTAAGTAGGAGAACTTGCAAAATAGCAGGGTGTTCAATTACTTATTTTCTTCACTGTAAATGATTACTGCCTCATTTTTTAAAGATGCATTTAAAAAGCCCTGGAAAGAATGAGTTATTGTTGTTGTTGCAACAGCATTATCTCACTTAAAATGACCAAGGAATCCAACTATTAATTTCGGTGCATTTACAAATCCATTGTTTGCAAATTATATTTTTTAAAAACTCCTGTGTACCCGACTTAGTCAGCAATATCTATGTCGATTTTTGAACATTTTATAGCATTATGCTCATAGAGGACTCATTGTGTGCCCATCAAGATTGTTGATCACCTAATTTCTATCTGGAATGTATTATTTAATAATCTTAGTTGTTCTACAAAGTATTCACGCCCTATTGTACAGGAACAGGCCCACAGCGTCATAGATCCTTTATAACAGTGACTAAGAGTGTCGACCGTCTACATTTTATATATTATCCCTTGCTATTGTTTTGCTTCACCTCTCCATTGACCAAAGCACAGTTGCACTTAAAATTTCTGCAGTGCTTAGCATACTTTGCATGTTAATGTTTGCTCAGGCAGGACCAACAAAGTTTTTTCCCTTTATGCCCTCCTGCCAAATAAGTGTCACAAAATTAAATTCCAAAGATTTTTTTTAAGCCTGCCTTCATTATCACACTGAAATAAATTAATATTTATGGAGTTATTTTTGTGTTTTCATTAAACTCATGAAAAAAAAACAATCTGACAGGGGAACATAAATTTGAAAGTAAAATAAATATATTGGAGAGAACAAATGTTCACACTGATAGCAAAAACTTTGGCTATTTGAGACTGAAGACAAAGTTTTGAAAGAAAATATTTTTCCATTGAACAAATTGAAAATTTACGTTTTACACTGGAATATATTTTTCTAATTTTTTGCTGGGTAAAAATATTATTAACGGTATATTAACGGTGGACCAGCTCTACACCCTCTGTAGGGTGCTTGAGGGTTCATGGGAGTTTGCCCAACCAGTCCACATGTGTTTTGTGGACTTGGAGAAGGCATTCGACCGTGTCCCTCGTGCTGCCCTGTGGGGGGTGCTCCAGGAGTATGGAGTCAGGGGCCCTTTATTAGGGGCCATCCGTTCTCTGTACAAGCGGAGCAGGAGTCTGGTTCGCATTGCCGGCATTAAGTCGGACCTGTTCCCGGTGCATGTTGGACTCCGACAGGGCTGCCCTCTGTCACCGGTCCTGTTCATAACTTTTATGGACAGGATTTCTAGGTGCAGCCAAGGACCGGAGGGGGTCTGGTTTGGGGAACAGCGGATCTCGTCCCTGCTTTTTGCGGATGACGTAGTTCTGCTGGCTCCCTCCTGCCAAGACCTACAGCGTGCGCTGGGGCGGTTCGCAGCCGAGTGTGAAGCGGCCGGGATGAGAATCAGCTCCTCCAAATCCGAGGCCATGGTTCTCGACCGGAAAAAGGTGGCTTGTCCCCTTCGGGTTGGAGGGGAGTCCTTGCCTCAAGTGGAGGAGTTCAAGTATCTTGGAGTCCTGTTCACGAGTGAGGGAAGAATGGAGCGGGAGATCGATAGACGGATCGGTGCGGCTGCTGCAATAATGCGGACGCTGCACCGGTCTGTCCTGGTGAAGAGAGAGCTGAGCGAAAAGGCAAAGCTCTCAATTTACCGGTCGGTCTACGTTCCTACCCTCACCTATGGTCATGAAATTTGGATCATGACCGAAAGAACGAGATCCCGGATACAAGCGGCTGAAATGAGCTTTCTCCGCAGGGTGGCTGGGCTCTCCCTTAGAGATAGGGTGAGGAGCTCGGTCATTCGGGAGAGGCTCAGTGTAGAGCCGGTTCTCCTCCACATCGAGAGGAGTCAGTTGAGGTGGCTCGGACATCTTCTTCGGATGCCCCCTGGACGCCTCCCTCGGGAGGTGTTCCAGGCATGTCCCACCGGGAGGAGGCCCAGGGGACGACCCAGGACACGCTGGAGAGACTATGTCTCTCGGCTGGCCTGGGAGCGCCTAGGGCTTCCCCCAACAGAGCTGGAGGAGGTGTCTGCGGAGAGGGAAGTCTGGGAGTCTCTGCTTAGCCTGCTGCCCCCGCGACCCGGTTCCGGATAAAGCGGGAGACGACGAGTACGAGTAAAAATATTATTTCTTAAAAATATATTTCTTTCAAAGCTTGTTTCTTCTCTCTCAAAACCAAAGTCTTTGCACTTGATTGAGGATTTTTCTCTCAATGTGAAAAATGTGTCATGGGCTGGCCTGTGTTCCTATTGGTCAATTTCAACAGAATTGTCAGCTGAGTGGTGATATTAGGTGTGTTTAAGTTGAATGTGATCTTATGGCTATGCTTAATGGGTGGGGTTAAAAGTCTGTTGTGAAGCTTTCCAGAACTGTCTGCAACTGAACAAGATGGCTGGCATCGTATTTGTCTTATAAAACTTCCCAGTGGAAAATTCACAATAAAACACTTAGAAAAGCAACAAGCCGTAAGCTATGATCCACATTCCAGGCGAGGTGTTGTGAAACTGGAACACACCTGCTGGTGGAGCGAGGCAGTCTGGGCGAGTGAGAGTTTCCTCGTGAATATTAAGGCGTAACCACCTTTGCAGCTAATATGACCACTAAGGAGTCTGACCAATAGGAACACAGGCCTGTCCATCACACACCTTTCACTAGGAGACATATCCTGAAATACTTTCCTGAAAAGTTTTGAGACAGAGAGAAAAGAGATTTGACAGAGAAATCTTTTTTTCACTCTGATTGCAGAAAAACAATACTCGTAAAAACATATTTTCAAGCAAGCTGTTTTTTCTTTGTAAGTCATTTTCCAAATGTCATTTTATATTTATTTATTTTAAGTATTTTCTCTCAAAACTTTGTCTTCATCCTCACATAACATCAGTTTTTGCTATCAGGGTGAACATTTGTTTTTTCTAATATATTAATTTTACTTTCAAAATTATTTCCCCCTTTTTTTCTTGAATTTGATAAAAACACAAAAATAACTCAATAAGGTTATGTTCTCCTACTCTGAGTTATAAGCAGTTGGTGAAAAAACATTTCCAATTATTGATTTTTTTTTTTCACTCGCTTCAATAAATTACCCAATTTTAAGGTTGGGTTTTCCTATCATATTCATCTTGAGGTCATACCACTGTTATAAAAGATCATATAGTTTTGAGTTTGTCAGTGATGTAAATGAAAAGTGAGCCCAGTCAATGTATGTAGTAGAAAGCAGGTCTGGGTTATTATTTTCATTTATTGATTTCTATTTTGAGCTTATAGAGCTGCAAACTGAATTGCTCTTTTTATGGGGGGGTGAAAAACTTTTTTGAATAAGATGCTGTGTCACAAAAACTAAACAAGCACATTTCTATGTGTAAACAGATAATGTGAAGCTGGTTTTAATTGGTAGGTGTCTTCTGCTCGATATTGCTTTGCTACTGGGGTGTGAAGCTTAAGTATTACAGTCAGAATGTATCAATGGAGCTTTAAAGTTTCTGTATATCAATCAGTCTTTTTACCCTTTCTGCTCCAGATGATGACTACTCTGGCACATACAATGCTGCATATGCTTTCATAAACAACGGTGAGACTTGTTTTCGATGGAACATAAAGCGGTTTCATACTTTTTGTCATTTTCTTCCCAACCTATATGTCTCCTTCTTTCTCTTATTGCCCTCATTACTTCTCCCTCCGCTGTTTTCTTCCATTCTGCCCTTAGCTGAAGACTACAGCACCACCATGGCCCACCCCCCTCCACGAACACACACCTACAGACCTCTGTCCAAAAGCCCCTCAGACAATGATGGGCAGGTGGGTCTTCGAGAGCCTTCACCATCTCCCTTACCTCCACCACCTCCACCCATGCCTTCCCTCCTGCAGCTGAGGGCCAGAGACAGCGATCGTGACAGAGATTCTACTGACATGTAAGAGAGAGAAATTATCTTGTTTAACACGTTACTGTTAGAATGAAACTAGAATGGATCAGTTTAGAATAGACTCCCTTTTTCCGCTCATCAGACTGCCTGTTGTAAAGTGTAATTTTCATAACTGCATAGTAGACATTTAATTTTTTATCAAATCTAGCTCAAGGTATAAGGCAGGACCTGTTAGTCCCCTTCAGCACTAGATCTGCCTATACAGCTTTATTAACCATGAGCTCTAATGTGCATTGTTGGTTCATCATCATTAAACATTTATTTGACAGTAGTTTAGCATATATTACCAAGAAGATTCAAGCTTCAGTTAACTATATTGCTCTGACTAAAGTGTCATAAATTGCAGCTAAAAGCTTAAAGTAATCCCATGCATTAAAAGGAACACATCATAATTACAATGTTAAATTATAGGTTTTTGTAGTCAATTTTTTCCTTTACAGTAATAAGAAAAAGATAGGGTTCTATTATAGTTCTATTATAATAGAACCCTATATTATATATAGGGTTCTATTATAATATTATATTATATTTATTTCTGTAAGGAAAGATTGGCAAAATGCTCCCTGATGCTCCAGATGCAGAGACTTTTTTAACCTATAACTTCTCTATGGTTCACATTTTGTTAAAGGGGTATAGTAACATTATATACATACTGTATATACAAAAACTATTTAATTATGATAAAATAAGGTTATAATATATCAAGCATCTTACCTAACAATGATTGTAGTTCTTCTTGTACCTACAAAGAATTCCAGCACAGAGTGCATAGAGCAGATGTAGAGATGAACAGATGTGAGCCTGCAGCACCGAACAATTCGAAAGCAAGATGTCAACAATTGATGCAGCTACTTAACGGAGCCCATCTGAGCCCATCCTAATCTCCTGTTTCCTGCAAAATCGTTTCGTAAAGGAACAACTCAACCGTTGAAGTGAAATGAAGACCAAACCGCTATTAATCCAATAAACTGATCTACTGCAGCTCTAAGTTCAAATGAATCCCCCCCACTGAGTCCTATCAGAACATCAAGAGAGAAGAAAATGTCTGCACTTTCCAAATGCAAACAGGGAAACAGCATCAAGTAAAGAAATATTTCAATTAGATGAATTAAAAACAATCTAAGGATAAACCCTTTTTCGTAGGAATGAACACCAGTTAAAAGCGTTAAAATGCCATGTCACTGTTAGTGTTTGTTGATGAGCTTCTAAATTTAAAATGGACATAAGGCTAGTCCCTCCCTCTGCTCTTTTTATTTCTATCAATCTATCTATTTGTGATGTTGTAGACTGTAGAGACTAAGAATAGCATTGCATGAATATCATCTCTAGTATCAGTATTAATAATGACGTTAACTAACCCAGCCATCAGCTGGACACCTTAATGCCTCTCAGCTTTACTGATCACCAATGTACATAACTTATTTTGAGCACTTTTCTAGTCTTATCATTCTTGGAATCAAATATTCTTAGACTTTTTCAAACTGGATTTTAGGCTTTTAATCCTTGTTTTCAGAATTTTGTCATGTTACTAATCCCCATTACTTCCTTGTTTACCAGTATCATACCTCGACTTATGCGGTATTATTGTAAATACACACAAAGGACTTAATTAACTCACAAACTGAGCAAAAACAAAGCATAAAAAAGAAAACATAGAAAATGACGTTCCAGCAGGATGCAGTGATTTGAGTGATTCTTTTCATCCTTTTCTTAATAAAGTCTGAGGCATTTTTCTGAGAGGCAGATTTCTTTTTTCTTTACGTCAGGAATGAATGGGGTCCTCCAGATCGGAAAGTTGACACACGAAAGTACCGAGCAGAGCCCAAGAGTATTTTTGAGTATGAGCCTGGCAAGTCGTCAATTTTGGAGCATGAAAGACCAGTGAGTAATTTATTCAGTAGCAGACATTTTTTCCTACAGAATATTTTTCTTATATAGATATGTTTCTGATGAATGTTACTGTGTTTTATGCCAAGTAGAAGACTAATGTTGGAGTATGACATAGAAACGTTTAATAGCCTAAACAGGTGGCTGTATCTTAAAAGTACATTTGAATTAAGCCAAAACTACAAAATACACATCCAAAATAATGTTTTTTTTTCTTTCTTCATGGTTTGATAAATTTGATTATGTCATACTGCCTCCACAAATATCGACAATCATGTGAAAGATGTGTAAAAGACCCTAAAATGACATATTTTATTGCAGTGTTATACTAATGTCCTTTCTTAAAGTAAAGGAACAAATCCAGTGTTATCTACAAACACATTCATATTTTATGAATATAACTCCTTGTGAGAAATACTAGTTTTTTTTTTTTTTTTTTTTCATGGTATTTGATGGACTGGAATCCTCTGAACTTAATACTGTCCCCTTTTTTCAGTATGACATTTTTTTTTTCTGTAACGTATAGCAAGATTAAAGCTTACAGGTAAAGATACATTTATCATTCAGTTTTGCTAAATCTCTCACTCTAGTCTGCACCGCCTTAGGTTCTCTTTTGCCCTTAATTTATGCCCAAATATGATTATTTTTATAGCTGATATTACTTTCTTACTTTGTTTATATGATAAAAATGGCACAATGATGACAAATTTTACACAAGTCTAAAAAAAAAAAAAAAAAAAACCTGAAACGTTTTATAACAAATCAAGCAGCAAAAATAACAATGAGTCCATCATGATCTGAAGGAAATACTGCTGGATGCCGAAATTAATCAGGAAGTGTTTGCATGTATTGGTCGATGCTGATATAGGAAAAAAAATCCAAAATATCAGCCAAACATATTGGCCTGCCGATGCAGGGTTCTATCTCTGCTTCTCACTGAGTTTGATAGGTCAATTTGATAGTTTGAATAATTTCTGAGCAAATAATTAAATATATGTTTGAATGAAATTATTTAGAAAATTACTTTGAATCATTTAAAGCAACACCCACTAATTGTTTATGCACTAGAGGTACTAGACCAGAAGAGATGCTATCGACACTGTACTGTCCTAAAGTGGCAGTGTTTGTCAGCCATAAGTCTAATTTGACCAAAACACATTAAGTCATTCTTTTATGAAGCAACCTCTGTGTGTTTGTTTGAATACACAGTAATAGTTCTTTCTTAAATTTCTCCCAAACAAAATGCTGGACGTAGCTGGTGACTATCGCTGAGCTTTTATTAGTTTGTTTACCCTCCTTACCAACCTGACATGTTATATTTACTCTCAGAGATACACGAAGTCATAGTTTACAAGAATAGAAAAATGCTTTAGGTCTTTTTCTTAATAATATCTAATTTAAAAGTATGAATAAAACAAAATGTTTTTTAGTCTATATTATACAGAAATTTCTAGGGTTGCAAGTGAAACACTCTGGATTTCCGTTGTTTTATTTTCAAAACGGATTTAATCTTTTCAAGTTAGATTTTAATTTTTTTATACAGGGATGTTTAAATAAGAAAATGATTATAATACCCGTTATATTTGTGTGCATATTTCCATATAGAGTTTTATACAGATCTATGCTGCTGTACATCTTGTGGGGAAAAAAAAATTCTATTAGTTTCCCTTAGCAACGGCCAACTGGCTCTCAGTTCTGTTGTAAACGTCAAAGAAGACAGGGATGATTATTGTATAAAAGGCTGGGTTAAAAATAATAAAAGGTGTTTGAGATTTGAACACTATTATTAGGAATGTTTTACAGATGGGGAGCCTTTTCAAAGAAATGATCTGAGAAGAAAAAAAATTCACAGTTTGACATTTAATGTGATGTCTGCAGAAAGCACTCCTGGGGAAATTATGTATGAGTCAGCTCCCGATAGAAGCAATAAAAGGTGAAAGCTGTAGACTCTGCCCACACTGGCTGGATCTGCTGTCTGTTCAGCACCTCAGCTCTCCATTCAGAGGCTTACTTAAAATGATTGAGGATAGGCAAAGTTAAATTTATTGTTACAAGACTTAAAAAATAGATTATTAGTTCTAAATAAATTTTTTAAGACAAAAAGGAACCTTTATTTCTAAATTAGAAGTTTTTTTAGGCAACATGAAAAAAAACATTTAACAAAATGTGAAAGCCCACTGTTTGTTGTTTTTTTTTGCAATGAGTGAAATAAAGCATCAGTAGTTTTTAAATAGACAAAATACTGTTAAATCAAGGATATTATTCCTGGCTAGTCTTAGATATTTCCCTGATCCACACCTTAATTAATGAGTTTTTAGTTAATCCATTGATTTCAACTGTGTGGGAGCAAGAGATATCCAAAGTATACAGGAGGCAGCTGTTAAAGTGGAGTTGGCGATCTGTGGTATTATTATATAGAATCCAGTGAAAAAGTGGGCCCAGAAGAAAATCTTTGGGAACCACTGGTTTAAAGGAAAAAAGAGACATGAAAGATATAACTAGGCATTGGGCCAGAGAAAAAAATAGTACTCCTTTGAGATCTTTTGTTGTTGTTTAATGGCTGTTTAAGTGTGCCAATGTTTTATATTGGAGTTCCTGACATTCTCTACAAAGATGTTTTTTGTTGTGTATTTTTTTTTTTTTTTGGGTGACTCATATATCTGAAATACCAGCTCACTTTAAAGAAAAAGAGCTGTAACTATAACTACAGCATCTGCAACACATCTTCAGCTGTTTTTATTTGGCAGAATGAAGGTTAGAGAGAGCGGACAAAAATGATGGATGGCAGCATTTTATAGTTGCAGACTTTAAAGATGCTACCAAGATTTAGATTCTTAATATCACCACATCGTCTTAGACATAATTAGTTTATTAAGTTGGGCTAGAATTAGTGATTTTTTTTTTAGCATTTCTCTGAACTGGATAAAAGAGAACGGCATATTACATTTTAAAAGAAATTTTTCTTTTTGCCCCGCAACAGCCAGTTTTGGCTGGTCTATACCTTTTTATATTATGCAATGGTAGACAATGTTGTGAAAGCCCCATCTGTTTTTGTTTTTTTTTAATATAGAAATCAAAAGATATACTTGTTAGAATAGCACAAAATCCTGATCTAAATCCCAACTGAGCTATTTTCCTGGCTAGTCTTAGATATTTCCCTGATCCAACACACCTTAATTAAATGAGGGGTTTATTAGTTAATCCATTGATTCAACTGTGTGGGAGCAAGAGCATATCCAAACTATACAGGAGGCCAGCTGTTGAGGATTGGAGTTGGCGATCTGTGGTTTATTATATAAGAATACAGTGAAAAAGTTGAAGGAGCACGAACACTTTTAGAAAAGCATTAAATAAATGTTGAGCAAATGGACATTTAAACTTGCTGTTGTGCATATAGAGAAGAGCATGATAAACAATCTAGAATAGACTCTGCCTATGACAACACACTGCCACTATTGCTCTGTAAAAGAGAAGTATTTGGGAAAAAAAAGCTGAATCTTCATCAGCACCCCTTTTTAGCATCTTCATCCTGGTTCATCCTGTGTCCATCTACATTTGCATACTCCTAACCATGGGGTCCATGTCTCTCTATGTGTGATTCCCCTCCACACCTCCTTTCTTCTGTCTTCTCCCTGTCATGCTCTCTCAGACCTATGATGACATAGATTTAGAGAACGAGCCTTGGTATAAGTTCTTTTCCGAGCTGGAGTTTGGGCGGCCGGTAAGTTGCGGTTCGGCAGCTTCCACAAACATATCTCTGCTGTAAGGCATACACCCTCAGTCTCCTTCCACACCCGGGACACTTTTGTTCTGTTTCCACCGTCTGCCTGGGTGGGGCTAGTTGTTTGGGCATGTGGTATTTGTTTGGTGCAGTGACCCCTCCCTTTACACACATCCATGCACCTAAACACAGAATTGTGACAGAGAATTCTCTATTTTTCTGATTTTTTTTATTTAGTAGTTTAGTAATAAATTAATAGGCTCTGAGCAGGTGGGGGGAGAATTCTTCTTTTGCACTTTATAAGCTTAAAGAAAAATCATTCTTGTTTATAAATATATGTTACTTAAGGTACCATACAACAATCCTACCTTTTGTTTAATCTATCCTGTTGGAAATACATTTCTTCCCACCTGCTTGTAGTTTTTTTTTTTCCATTTTCTTTTAGTAGCGGATTAGATTTCTTGGGCTGTTTACAAGCCTTTAGCGCCTCCCTCTGTATGTAGGTTGTGATTACATGGTAGTTGCTTTAGAGCAGCCTGTGTGATTACAAAGTGATTATTATCTGATGAGGACATGCCTCTGTCTGTGATATGATTTGAGTGCATGACATCAGTTGTTGGTGCTTCTTTGATTTGGTCAGGTACCGTAACAATTTCAGCTGTGTTGAGATGTCCTTCTTCGATCTTTAAAGTGTCTCTTATCACCTAATAAGTAGCAAAACCGAAGGTTGTTCACCGACAGTCTTAAAATAAAAATACAAAGTTTTTTTGCCAGCTGGAGGCTTTTTCATTTGCACTAAAACCACAGCATTTGATTACACACACCCCTGCCTTCTCAGATATCCACTAAAGCTTGTGTTTTTCTTTGCTAGTCTTCACTTACACTTTGCATGTGTGTGGTGCTTTGGTGGATAGGCTTTATTTAAGTATTTGCAGTGTTTTAGATTTTTTTTTTGTTTGTTTGTTTGTTTTAGAAAAAATATGTAGAAAAAGAGCATGAATACAGCGCAAGGCAATTTTTTTTCAGCACTGCTGGTAAAGATATTTAAAGAAATATATTTCAATAAATTATTTCTTATTGCAGTGGCATAATTAAAAAAATTCTTTAGCTGGACTAAACTATTTTGAGGGAAGAAAATCGCATATAAAGAAATATCTACATGTATTAAAATAAAATCTCTAGTTGTTCAATCATTTTCACCCATAAAATTTTTGTATAACCCTTGTTTGTCAATAGAACAGTGTTTAGTCTTTTGCGACAGTTTCAAAATGTTAGAACAAACAGAGGGACCCATCTACCTGTGTATTGTTATTTTTGTTTGCACTTAATCAGTTTTATGTATTTAAAGATATAGGAAAAGGGTTAAAATTAGTGAAGTACAATTTAACTGTCCAAGCAGGTATTAATTAAAGCATGCTATTGTGATTTATGATTTATGTTCTGGATCATTGATTCCCAAAGTTTGGGTCCTTCATTAGTAACCAGCAGGGGGTCTTGGGATTCACTATAGAAGTTAAAATGAACAATAAATATTTATGTTAAGGGGCTTAAAGATATAGAAGAATCTCTTCAAAATTGACTAAACAAACTGATGTTGTTATCAATGCTGTTTTTAATATTATTACAGCCATGGTTAATTGATGTTGCAGAAATATTTGTTTTTTCTCAATCAGTCGTCAGGACGATAAGTCGACTCTCGTACCATTTTTCAGTTTGGAAGCTGAAAAGTTTGTAAACCTCTGTTCTTAATAGACATGCTACAATTTGAGATTTCTGACATCAGCAACCACATATTTATTTTGGATATATTGGTAATTAAAAAAGCTACTAGTTTAAAGGAGAAACAGGCTAACAGCTTTACAGACCCTCTACTGTAAGAATACCTTTTAATATTAGTGTAATTTCATTTTCTGATTTATTACTAAAAAATGTGCTGGAAAAAACAAAACAAAAGTTATTTAGAACAGTTATTTAATTGAAAACGAATAGGGAAGAAGTTTACACTTTTTTTTAAATTCCTGTCCCTTTCATTTTTTGTTGTACATCTGTAATAATATACATACTAGTCTATACATGTGTTTATCCACCTAGTTTGTTAGGTTTTAAAAGGCTTAGTCCCTAATAACAGAGTTCCAGTTAACGTGTTGAGGAAACATGCTTAAATATTTGATGCTGGGATTTAAAATGGATACTAGATAGTGTCTAATAGTTGTAATGGTTACGTTTAAATTCTTTAACTGTGGGCTTTGAAGATTTTTTTGCTCTCCTCAGAAGAATAATTTTAAATGTATCTTCAAAGTCTAGAACTGCTAGAAACTGAATTACTAATGAATTCTGTTTCCCTCCTATACATATATTCTGTAAATAAAAGATTTTTTAATAATATTCCAGCACTGCAATAGAAAATATTTTATTTGATAGCAGCTTTGCCAGTGAGTGTTGCTACCACTGTGAAAGAGTTTGCATAGGGCTTTCTATGTCAAGACATGTTCTGTTTGGGTGTTTGCTCTCTAGACGTGTGCTAGTGTGTAAAAAGTTGGTGCATATTTGTACATTGTGTGACACAAGCTCGTTGGCTCCATTTTTTTTAACTGGCTCATCTCTGGTTCCTCAGATTGTCTAACAGGTCTTACCCTCTCCACATGTTTCTTTTGTTTTTGATTTCTCCCCATGATGTCACCGCCGCTTCTTCTCCTTCACTTCATCTTCACCTTCCTCCTATTCCTCCTCCTGCTCTTCTCCCCTACCTGCTTGCTGCTGCTACTGTTTGGGGCTGAAGCCTCCTAAAAAACAGCTGGATTACAATCCAGACGTCTCCACCAGCAAGCGCATTGAGGTAATCTCAGATTCATCATTAGTCCACAATGTATGTGTTACATACATTGAACCACATTGTGTTTGCATTTGATATACTCATATAAAACTGTTAAAATTTGTTTTTTAAATGTTAGGTGATATGCGATCTGACCAATAGGAAACAGTGCGATATTGTAATGGAGAAGTTTATTTCAATTTTCAAATATATTTTTTTTGTAAAATCTAAAAAGTGTGGCAGTCTTCTTCAGTAAATAATCAGTAAAACAACCTTTTGCTGCAGTTCAACTGTTTGTCTTTTGGGGTATGTCTTTTCCCACTTTGGAACTGATATTTTTTCATGTTCTGCAAAATAGCCCAGTAGTATTAGATGGAGAGAATAAGTCAGAATTGGTTTAAACATTTTGCAACTGACCCTGAATTGATTTAAGGTCTACTTTTTTACTTTACCTTTCATGATTTTGTTTTAATAATAAACCATTCTGCTGTAACTCTGAGTGTATGTTTATGGGTGTTAAGTTGTTACAAGGGGAATCTGTGTTGCTGCCTTAAATGGGAATGGTCTGTATTTAGTTCATACTATTTCCACAGTGACTTTTACCATTTGCACTTCTACTGCTGAAGTGTTCCTACAGTACAGCCTGTGCTTTGAAGATCCATTCCAGTTGATCCATACCAGATTTTGCAGCAGTTCAATTGCCCCCCTGAGCTGAGCTCATAAGACCCTTTGCAATATCACCTTTGCCATCATCCTTCAGAGCAGCTGAGAAAAGGGACCGAAAATGCTTCCTTGATTCTGCACACAAGTCAGTCTTCTCTTGGCCAGGTGTGCCATGTGGAACCAGTATTCATTGCACCTCTAGTTGAGGGAATGTTTTGACTGTGGCACAGATTCAGTTGCATGCAGGCTGTTCTTTGTAAGCTGTCCTGCCTGATGTCTTTGTTCATGCTGGGCTCACTTTTCTCTTTTGTCCTGTGCCCCTGTTTCAGACGTCCCTCCACATTGCTCCTGCTGACAAGGCTTCGGAGAGACCTGCAAGGTAACTGCTCTTTCTTTATTTTCCTCTGCATCACCCCCTCCCCCATCCTCTCACCAGCAGCCCTCCTTGTTGTGATTCAGCGCAGTGTGAAAACTCTGACTGTGCGGGTAATATGTGGTTCCTTTCTCTAATGATGATCTGCACAGATTGGAAGCATTGTTAATGCGATTTAGTTAATGATGTTGGGATGCTTTTCTCTCCCACTGAGACTGAATACATTTAACCGGCAAATCTATTGATTCTGCTATTCACTTTCTGTCCACCCCTCAACCCCCTCTTCTCAGTCTTTTTTTCAATGCTAGCCTGGTTATTCAGTCACATTCTGCAGGCTGAACAGAACAAGCAGAATAGAGATATAATGAATAGGCTATTCATGTCAGTGACATTAAGTGTGTTCTCTCTCAAATGAAAGAGGAAAAAAAAACCTTGGGTGTCTTTTTTTCTTCAAAAGCATTCCTTCACTTACAAATCTTAAAGAGTGTCTACAAAAAAATTACATTTAGACTTATGATTTTTGCACGTAGGTATAAATCCTTACATAACAGAAAAGCAACCGTAATTCTAAGTATAAAAAAGTGTATACAAAGTGCTACGGGATTTTTTACTTTAGCCTTTAACTTGAAACATATCAACTACACAATCCAACAACTTCTAAACTCTCATTAAAAAATTTTGTCCACCTCAATCCCCATGTTGTCTGTCTAAGTAACATTTTAGTATTCTTTCTTGTACTAATGCCTCGTGCGAAAGGTGGCCTGTTCATTTTAAAGTGGCTAACACTTTACCTTTGATTTAGCTAATAGCACTGGATGAAAAGCGATTCGCTGTATTGCTTCCGGCAACTGCCCCAATGCAACTTTTTCCGTTCAACCCATTGTTTTCCATTTTCTTGAGGTGGCTAAAGTATTTCCTTATAGCTGACTTTAAAGTTTCAGACCGCGGCGTTGCGTCCATTGTGGCCTGTCTACAAGGGCCAAATGAGGTCAAAAGTTTGGGATGCTTCTCTCCTTTAGTCATTATTCAACCTGTACCACATGGCCAAAAGTTTTGAGAATGATTCAAATGTTAATATTTAAAAAGTGTACTGCTTCAGTTTTTATAATGGCAATTTGCATATACTCTAGAATGTTATAAAGAGTGATCAGTGTAACAGGAATTAATTGCAAAGTCAATATTTGCCTTGAAAATGAACTTTATCACCCAAAACACATTTCAACATCATTGCAGCCCTGCCTTAAAAGGACCAGCTAACATCTTCTCAGTGATTGCTGCATTAACACAGGTGTGGGTGGTGATGACGACAGGGCTGGAGATCTATCTGTCATGATTAACTAAGAATGACACCACTGGACACTTTAAAAAGAGGCTGGTGCTTGGCATCATTGTTTCTCTTCTGTGAACCATGGTTATATCTAAAGAAACACGTGTAGTCATCATTGCACTGCACAAAAATGGCCTAACAGGAAAGAGAATCGCAGCTAGAAAGATTGCAATGCACCTCAGTCAACAATCTATCGCATCATCAAGAACTTCAAGGAGAGAGGTTCATTGTTGCCAAAAATGCTCCAGGGTGCCCAAGAAAGATCAGCAAGTGCCAGGACCGTCTCTTAAAAGTGTTTTAGTTGCGGGATCGGACTACCAGCAGTGCAGAGCTTGCTCAGGAATGGCAGCAGGCAGGTGTGAGTGCATCTGCATGCACTGTTAGGAGGAGACTCTTGGAGCAAAGCCTGGTCTCAAAGAGGGCAGCAAAGAAGCCACTTCTCTCCAGGAAAAACATCAGGGACAGACTGATATTCTGCAAAAGGTACAGGGAGTGGACTGCTGAGGACTGGGGTAAAGTCATTTTCTCTGATGAATCCCCTTTCCGATTGTTTGAGACATCTGGAAAACAGCTTGTTCGGAGAAGACGAGCTGAGCGCTACCATCAGTCTTGTCTCATGCCAACTGTAAAGCATCCTGAAACCATTCATGTGTGGGGTTGCTTCTCAGCCAAGGGAGTCGGCTCTCTCACAGTCTTACCTAAAAACACAGCCATGAATAAAGAATGGTACCAGAATGTCCTCCGAGAGTAACTTCTCCCAACCGTCCAAGAGCAGTTTGGTGATCAACAATGCCTGTTCCAGCATGATGGAGCACCTTGCCATAAAGCAAAGGTGATATCTAACTGGCTCAGGGAACAAAAAATAGAGATTTGGGTCCATGGCCTGGAAACTCCCCTGATCTTAATCCCATTGAAAACTTGTAGTTAATCATCAATGGACGGTTTGAAAAAACGAAAACCTAAAAATTCTGACAAAATGCAAGCATTGATTGTTCAAGAATGGACTGCTATCAGTCAGGATTTGGTCCAGAAGTTGATTGAGAGCATGCAAGGGAGAATTGCAGAGGTCCTGAAGAAGAGGGGTCAACACTGCAAATATTGACTTGCTGCATTAACTCATTCTGTCATTAAAAGCTTTTCTTACTCATAATATTATGGCAGTTGTATTTCTGTATGTGATGACAACATCTGACATACACACATGAAAACCAGAGGGCAGCAGATCCTGTGAAAATATAATATTTGTGTCATTCTCAATACTTTTGGCCATGACTGTAGATCTAGAAGCTACAGGGGTGAGATTTATAAAGAAGAAGAAAAAGAAAATGATGTTTATACTGCAGAAATGGAATGACGGAAAACTCTGACTTTTTCATACTAGGGCAGAGTGGCAGTAGGGAGATTTATGATATTTCCCAAATGGTCAGTAGTCTATTCTAGGCCCAAACGGCTGGTAGTCGCCACGTTTTTTTTGTTGTTGCTTTTTCTACCCCATAAAACAGAGCACAGAATAAAGCAAGCATGCTGCGGAAGATGGACCCCCTCAATTTGAAAAGAAGGAAGGACACATTAACTACAGCATCGTAGTGGGTATCACTCTGTGCAGCTGCAGGTGGCTCAGCGCATTATGGGGAGATGCAGATGGCCACTCCCAATATTAAAAAAGAGAAAAGAAAAATCAACTGGGTTAATTTAACAGAGATGCTAAAAAAGAAAGGAGAAAGATATGACTGGAGCAGAGAAAGTTTCTGCAGGATGCAGCCAGGATCGGAATGAATCAACCGTTTATGGCAAAGCCAAAGTCAGTGTGACTAGAGTCAGAGAGGCAGGGACATCACACTTCCCACTCAATCTGCAAAAGTATGAAATTGGATTTAAGCATTTCCCAGAATTGAAAATGAATCTAAAAACAAAAAACATTATGTTTCAAAACTTTGTCCATTTAACTTAGATAAATGATCAAATTTAAACAAAATGCATTACAGGCCTCTTCCTGTTTTTTTTTTGTTTGTTTTTTTTAATGTTGCACTTGGATATTAGATCTTTTGAACTCACTTTAGCTGTTTCATTCACTTTTATTTTTCATTTTCCTCTCCTCAATTTTCATTTTCCAACTGCCTTCCTTAGAATTTTGCAGTCTCATATTTAAGGCGACCGCTGTAAGAATATTGTATTTTAATGAGAACCAAGATGTTGTGGACTTTGACTGAAAAAAGAGAAATGCATGTGGACAAACACTGATTATTTATAATTACTTCATATTTTGATTTCAATTATATCTATGTCTATATATTTTTGCTTCCGATATTACTGTTTAAGGATTTTAGCTGCTAATAAACTGCAACCACAGCATCTGTACAAATTCAGTCTGCGCATGCTCTCAGCATTTCTTTAGGTGCAGTGTTGTGAACGTAGCTGTCGATGTCTGTGTTGTAGTGCTACCAGCGACTACAGGAAGAGAAGGAAGTCTGAGCCATCAAGTTCACAAGTGAATTCCCAGTCTCAGAGCAAAGCTGCAATTTCCCCTAAATCAGCAGATACTTACAGATCCAGCAGCAGCCTGAAGAAACCTGTTGTTCGTTCCTCACCTCCCTCACCCTTAAGAGCCAAAGGTATTCATTTTTGTTTGAGAATCATGGTTTTGCTTAATGATTACTGTTTTTCTTTTCTCCCCAGACACACATTAACTGCATTTATTATTTCAACTTACCAAAAAAATGTCCTTTGTTTGTTTTACAATATGTCTATCTGGTGTTTTAGTAGGTTTGTTTTCTGACAGAATTCTAAAAAAGAGAAGACTAAATGAACCCCTTTTTCCTAACTCTTCTTCCAATTTCTTTCTCGTATATTTATTTTTCCCTGTGCTTCCACCCTATTTCTCGTTAATCTAGCATAACTTCTTTCTTTTTCTCCCTTTACCACGCTGCTTTTATTGGACATCCAAAAGGTGGGGACGCATGCAACATGTTTTCAAACAGTATAAGCACCCCAGGTCCTTATGAGAGTACCTCTCTCCCTCCTCTTCTTTCTGACGCTGATCGTTGCCACGAGGATTCCAGCCAGGCAGGCAGCTCTTCCTCAAAGCAGTCTGTCTTTTGCACAAACAACTGGCAGCCGAACAGTCAGGATGATAAAACATGGAGCAGCACAGAGGAGGCACCACACTCCTCTGGCAAAATCAAATCCCGCAGTTGTGATGACTTGCTTAATGACGGTCATTCTGGTTCTGGTGGACAAAATGCCACTCGGTCAGAAAGCGCTGGATCTTTGGTGTGTGATGGGAATAACTCTACAGTATTAACCTCAACTCAGTCCCTTCCGCCTGTTCACCGGCGACGTGCACATGATTCACCAGGCTTTCTTCAACTCTATCGTAAAATGCACCAGATTGACCGAGCTCAGCTTATCCCTTCTGAAATAATCCGATCTGTCCGTGCCCGTATCCTGGATCTAGAGCGCCAACCTCATTTTCATCGCCATCGCCTCCTTCCTTGGACACCCTCTTGGGGTGTGGAAGTGCCAAGGGACATGGTGCCAAATCGCATTTCTGAATATGAACGTCTTATTCAGAAGTCCAAATCTATGCCTAACTTAGGTGATGGTGAGGTGCCTTCAGGCACTACAACACCAGGTGGTTCATCATCTCTTGCCAGCAGCGGTGGAGGCATGACCCCCATTTTTCCAAAACGCAGATTTTCAATTGAGTCATTATTAGAGGAAGATGCCAGTAGCAACAACAGGATTGTACGTTGCAGCATGGATCATATACCTCGTAGCCCACCAGAAGGGCAACCACGTGTCGGTCCTGAGCCTGGACGTGGGCAGTCATTTTCGGCCCCTCCTATTCCGCAAAGCCCCCAAGAAAATCCTGACTATTCTGACAGTGAACAAGACGCCATTGCATCTGACCTCAGTGACTTTATCCAGGTGGAAGGTTCTTCATTTTGTAGTGAGAGTGATTTTGACCATTGCTCTCTAACTTCATCCGAGAGCTTATACGGATCTTCCACTCTCCATCACCACCACCTCCGTCACCACCACCATCACCATCATCATCATCAAGGTCACCAAAGTCTAGGTCAAAGCCAGGGCTACCAACACCGCCACCTCGTCAGCACCTGCAAGGGCCGTTGCCCAGCCTCATACACCCGCTTCACAACCATGCTTCGCCATGAGAGAGAGCGAGCGCAAAAGCAGAACCAGAGACAGCAGAGTCACAGCAGCCATTCCCAAATTCAGGGCTCGCAATCCCAACAAGCGATGTCTAAGCTGGCCTACTTGGTCAGCCCAGTGCCTTTCCGCAGGAAAAAGGGCTCACCACCTACCTCTAGGAGGAGCAGCGGTGGTGGAGGTCGTGGTAGCAGACCCAAGTCCAAACAGGCCATTTATGAAGCACTAGATACAGCCTTGAGAGACATTTATGAGCACATTCAAGCAGAGAGAGGTCACAGAAGCCCTAGGCCTCCCGATGACAGTATTTTGAGAAGAATTTTGGCCGAACTGTTGCCAAGTGTGCCTGAACGAAGTTCCTCTTTGCGAGGGAGAAGGGGTTGCTGGCATGGGGGACACTTTTCTGCATCCGTTTACCCAGAGGGAAACCAGGCTGTGTATGTGTCGCATAGAAGAGAACCATCTACAACAAGTCTACAGTCCCCAAGGTTACAGTCGCCAGTCAGTGCCTGCTATGGACGACATTTGGAGGCCTCAAACAATAACGAATATAGCGGAGAGCAAGACAATGGAAATGGTCCTTGTTATTCAGGTGGAGATCAAATGTATATCATTTTCAAATACATGGAGTTCATCACTGTACATTGTCATCAGATATTCATATTTATGCATAAGATTGCCTAAGAAATATTTTGATCGAGCATCATTTAAAGCTACAGTGTGTAATAATTACAGGGATATACAGTCAGAAATGTAATATATTATACATAACTATGTTATTTATCATCATCTACGAGCTCAGCCTCTTAACCTTAATATTTGCGTTGCCTTAGAATTCGTTATTTATAATTACATAGGAGCGGGTCTCGCAGCCATGGAGGCAGACATCTTTGCGCTACGGCAGCGCAGAGCCAACAAACTAGCGATTGCGAGATCGCCCATTACGCTCGAAAGTAACTACGGCAAGTTGAGAGAGATGAACTGAGACGGTACTGAACAATAGATGGCAGTATTAAAATTATCTATGTAAACAAACCTCCTCACTTGAGAAGGTAGGTGATGCGGACGTCGTGGAAGACATTTTGTCCCGTAACGCTCGCCGTACTGTTGGGGGGGAGAAGCGGTGGGGGGGAGATGTTCATGTTGTTGCGGTCTGCAGTCTGGACGTTAGATGTCGATGAAAATTACACACTGTAGCTTTAATCAACTCTTAGTGACTTACTGGATACTTAATATTGTGCATCCATTTGTCCGGCTGTGTTCTGCTTAATCGTTTTATTAATCCTTTCCTGCAGTAGGATTTCAAAACTCTGTAAGATTGACACTGATTGACATCAGTTTGGCTCTTGTTTTAAATTCCAATGTGTTGATGTCTGGATTAGGCATAGGCTGGTTTGCTTCCCTAGGGTTTCAGTGTTGTGGTCTTTGCCTAAAAAAACTTATGTTAAATAACATTACGTTTATGACAGTTATAATAATGTCAGCTTTGATAGTCACTTGTTGCTATTTTTATGTAAACCCCTAGGCAAAAATGAGAAAATGCTAAAGCTGAATTTTGTCTTTACAGTAGGTTTTTAATGTTCTAAAATGTTCTTTTTTTTATGCTTTTAAACAAGTATAAGAATATCATATTGGCTAAGTAGCTAGTAGGGCTGTCTTCTTTGATCAGCCGGCTGCTGGTAACTAAACAGACAAGCTACCACTAGCTGCCCAACTGTAGCTTGAAGATGACCTAATAATAGCTGCCACTATCTTAGTGTCCACACATATTTTCTGTGACTTGTAATAAAAAGAACATGCAGTATTCTCAGTCAGCTGATCAGCTTCGCTGATTTAAGATTTTTGTCATAAAGCTTTGTGTTCTCCCTTGAAAATCATTATCAAAGCTAAATTTTCTAGTAATTTGGAACCTTGAACCTTTCGATCCTTTGTATACTTAATCATGTTAACCAGCCCATGCCTAGTCTCATTCAGTTACATTCACTTAAAACATGAGTCGCCTTTTTGGTCCACAGCCATGTCCATTATTTTCTATGTATTTGAGATATATTCTTGCTTATTTACTGTAAATTCTCAATGTTAATCTTTTTAATTCACTGCTAGTACATTTCAGTTATTTGCACCTTTAATATTTCTGCAAATATTTTATGTTAAAGTGATGCTAGTGAAGTAAGAGTGTTTTCTTTGAAAGTGATTTTCATTTAAAACCTTGCAGAAAATGTAATCTGGGTAACATTAGACTGTGCAAATATGGGCAGTGAGAGCAATCTGCTTGTCGGTAATGTAAAAAAAAAAAAAAAAAGAAGGTGTTTCCACTTTGCTATTTTGTTGTTTAGAAAACAACATTTACAGTATTGAGAATTTACAGTATGTAAGTCTGGCAGCAACTCTGATTCCCAAAATGACCTGTGGTTTTTGTAAGGTTGTTTTCCATAATCTACTGTTCAAAATTTGCTGTTATTTGACAATTGAATCCAGATTTACTTATGTTTAACAGACACAGTCCTTATATGGTACAATGGAATATGGTATATTATTTTCTAGAGAATTATTTTTCTTTTTTAGGGCTAATTTTTGGTAATCAAAGTTGCTGGTTAGTGTAAATTTGTATATTCTTTATTTTTCTGTTTTGTTTTCCGAATGGATCATTATTTGGATGCCATCTTCTTACTGATTTAATTTTATTTGAATCTTTTTTTTTAAGCCATTTGCTTGAATGTTTCCTTTTATCTTATCATGTTTTTGCCGGCCTGTATTTCCCTCGTTTCATCTTGTGTTGCATTTACTTTTTAGAACCACATGCGTCTCATTTGTCCCATGTTGTGTTTAAGTTTGTTCACTTTGTTTGCTCCCCCCTGTGTGATGGAAATAAAATACACCTGTTTTTTTTACCAAAGCTCTCATTCCCTGTGTTTCCCATTGGAATGACATCGTTTCTGTGTTGTTCAATGTATTTCCAAATCCCATTTGTTAATCTCAGTTTACACATGAGGGATTGCTGTTCTACTTTCTAAATATCAATGCTTTTTTTCAATCCATCACAGACCAGGATGTCTCCAGGAGTTATTCCACCATGGATGGACACCACACACCACAGAGCAGAAGAGCAACTCCTGACAGAGAGGTACAACCTGGAAATAAGTTGCTTGTGTTCCTCTACAGCAAACTGGCATTTTTTGTGTAGTTAATAAACAGCACCACCACAATGGTTAAAAAATATATATATTTGTAAGACAGGGAATAGATTAGTTGTAACCAGCTGTGTTTTGGTCAGGTAGAAACTTTAAAGGTTTGTGTCACCTACCTAAAACACAAAAAATCCTGTCAGCAAAACTATACAATAGATAAAGTACTTTATTTTTGGTGTATTCTGACCAAAACACATATCTATATTTTTTGTATCCCCTTAGCGATTGTTGTCAAACTTATTAAGCTCGTTTCTCTCAACTCTTTAGTAGAGTGTACAACTACTATTTGTACTTTCTGCAGATCTGCCACCTGATTTAAATATGCATCTACCTTTGGCGTCTTTTACTTACTTACTTTACATATTCTTTGGTCTTTATGATGCTGTTGGTCCACAACTTTTCTCCATTACAAATACATAATAAAAAAAGAAAAACTGGTATAATTTTTCTTCAACCTCAATATCATGCAATGCTTTGGCTGCTCTGTCATAAAATTCAAATAAAACACATTAAAGTTGTTGCTGTAAAGTGACATGTGGAGAAGCTCAATCAATACAAATGCGTTTTCCAGACACTATTTTTTGCAAATATATTTATGTTAAACCTGGTGATGTCCGTTGGCTCTTTTTTTTTCTCTCATTGCTCTTCCAGGTCTCCCATAAACAGATGACACAACTTATTCTCTTCTCTCTCCTCCATCAGAAACAGCCTGCAAGAGCAATTTATGATTTTAAGGCACAAACAGCAAAGTAAGTACTATACATTTAGCATGTGGATGTAAAAAACTTTTTTTTCCCCCACCTGCATTTCACTTCGTCTCAGCATTCTGTTACGTCAGAGGATTTTACAATAGATTTTCCACCCATCCATCCATTGCATCCATCTAATGGAAGGATGGAAAATAGATTTTGAAGCCCCTAAATCTTTTCTACGTTACTGCTTTTCGGCAAAATGTCTGTTATCAAAACTAATCGCATCTGCATTACTGCATGTACTTCCAAACCGGATTCATTCATTTTTCTAAAGTGTTGTGCTGCTATGGCTTATATTTTCTGCCTGTATATCATACTTTTTTCCATTTCCTATTAAGTTGGTCTTTCCGCTTGACCCAATATGCATGTAGCACTTCACCAAGACATCTCTGTTCCAGGGAGTTAACATTTAAAAAGGGTGATGCAGTCAACATCATCAGGCAAATAGACAACAACTGGTATGAAGGAGAACACAGAGGACGAGTGGGGATCTTCCCCATAGCGTACGTTGAGGTAAACTTGCATCTGTTTTGTGCACCTTTCTCATCTTGCATTGATCGTCTCAGTCGTGCATCTTCTCCTTGTTTGCACCCATTCTCTCACTGCTGTAGAAGATGCCATCGTCGGAGAAGCATCAGCCAATCCGTCCTCCTCCTCCAGCACACATCAGGGAGATTGGCGAGGCTGTGGCGCGCTATAACTTCAATGCTGACACTAACGTGGAGCTGTCTCTAAGAAAGGTTGCTATACTGTGTTACTGTGTGCTTGAAAAATAGTGACTGCAGAATATTAATGTCTGCCCTTGAATAAGATTAGAGATTCTCAAAATTTCCCCAAGTCATAGTTTATTGTGTCTCATAACAACTTTGGTGTATTGCTTCTATAAGCAAAATGTTGTTGGTTTTATGTAGGGTGAGAGAGTTACAGTCATCAGGCGGGTGGATCAGAACTGGTTCGAGGGGAAGATTCCTGGCACAATCAAACAGGGCATCTTTCCGGTGTCTTACGTTGATATCGTCAAGCACTCTCCATCCAAGAGTCCCAGCCACCACGTAGATCCTGTTGCCTACAGCAGGGCGCCAAGCTCCACCCCTGTCAAGGTAAGAAAGTGAGAGACATCCTCAGTAGTTTAAAAAAAATTGCATTACTTGTTAAATTAAAGCAGCACCTTCAAAAAGTATTTATTTTCTAATTTTATTTCCCGAAAATTTTAAGGTATTTTATTCAGATTGAAGTGATGGATTAAAAGAAATAAACACATAACACATGAAGCTGCAGGGAAATAGAATAAAAAGGAAATTTGTAGAACCTCCTTATCCTTATGTTGGAAAGAAGAATAGAGCTAAATACCTTGAAGGTTGGGGTAGTGGCTTACCATCCCTCATAATAACGTAATGCATTAAACCTAAACAGAACCGGAGCTACAAGGTCACACATAGATACTCTCCACCCCACACTGTCCTTTTAACTGATTGATGAAAGGATCATTTTCAGAAAATGTCATCTCTAAAGCTAATAAGCCATTAAAGACATGGACTTGTAGCTTTAATTTTTTACCACATGAGGCTTAATACAAACGTTAAACACTCTTTAGATTCATATTTCCTTACAAAATAGAAAAGATTTTATATCTATTTTAAATCTTACATTGATATAATTGTGTGTTTGTCTACAGGATATATTTTGAATAGAATACATTAGAATGTGTGTATATAATGTAACAAACTTGGGTAAAATACTTTAGTAAGGTGATATGTATTATTTTGCAGACAGAAGTAAACTTAGCTTTTTTCCCTTTTATAAAGCTTTTTCTTTTTATTCCTGAACAGTTTGAACCATGTTTCCTGCTTGTAATATTCACCCTCTATGCTTTTGTTTCTCATTTTACTTTCATGGAGTCCTTCTATCACCCACCTCCATCCTTCCCCACCCGTGACCTCCTTTCCCCTCAGCGCTCTCCCAGAAGGCTTGACCTACAGGCTGTGACCAGCGAGTGGCTCTCGCTCACGCTGGACCCATCCACCCCCACTCCCACCCATTCCCTCACAGCCACTCCTTTACCTCCAACACCGCCACCCCTTCCCCCCGACCTCACACCTCTCCTAGCAGCACAGGTGTCTACTTCAGTCTCACCTGCTCCTTCGCAGAAAAGCTCCTCCTTTTCAAACTGGCCGACTTTTAAAGCTCCACTTTTCTCTGAGAAAGGAGCAGCTTTATGTCACACCGCAACTGTCCTTCCTCAGCCAACCCCTCCACCGCCTCCTCCTCTTCCTCCACCTGCTTGTTCCTCATTCACCTCTGATTATATAGTTACACACAACGGCAAGGGGGTACATGTTTTTGAGGGGAACAAATCAACAAGCTTAACCAGGCCTGATTGCTTGACCTGCTCCAAGTCAGTGACAGGAAACTCACCCACCCAAATTCCAGAGCAGCTGGAATCTGCTCATGAGCAGGAAAACAGCAAGTCTCCTGATATTGAGCTGCATGTGAGAGACCCTTATGATGAGTTGTCAGTGGTTCTGGATGATTCCAGCAGCGGAGATGATGCCAATGATTCAAAAAAGACTGCAATAGACTCTTTATGTGTCAAGTTAAACAGAGAAGCTCAGAGCAGATGGTTCCAGGACAAAGTCCAGCACAGTCCGCTGGCAGCAGATATTGACTCTTTTAGCACAGCACAGCTAAAGGTTCAGGTTCACAAGACTTTAAACATGAAGCCGCTGTCTGATTTGACGCAAGAGCAGCAAGTATCGGTAAATGAGCAGCGGATTGATTCTCAGAGGCCGCCATCAGTAGAAGGAAAGATATACACAGAGTTATTCATCGAAGAAGAAGATGAAGACATGGAGGACAAAGAGGAGAAAGTTAGAGAGTTAAATGAGCGATTCAGTCAACAGGTAGAGCATGGTGTGAGCACTTTGTAAGTTCAGTAGCTTCCCAGAAGAAACATTGAAGGGAAAAATAAAGATCCAAAGCAGCTTATAATGAACATTAATACAGTTTATATCAACACTAGCATTTATTTGTGAACACTTTCTTAGTAACTTATTTTAACATTGTAAACATGTTTTATTACAGCTAAACATTACACATCTAGATCTGGACAAAGGTGGTGAATAAGGAACTCTGTCATCCAAGACATGGCCTATCAAACAAAAGAAGCAGACTTAAAATGTCACTGCCAAAGATGATTTGTTCTTTGTCTGAAAGACCATCTAAATTCCAGGCTAGAGAGAGAAGTTCTCAGCTTTAAACTGTTTCTGCACATCAGAATTCACTTTCATCCTCTGATCAGAAAGAAGCCAACCCTGAACAGAGTGGGAGGCCTCAGCTCAGCTACTGAGCAAAAAAATGTGTTTTCCATGCTGATAATGGCAACAGCTATGCCCGACTGCTTAGGAGACTCATTTGCAAATAACTTCAACTACTTGGAAGGAATGTAACATAATCCTGCTAATAAATTCACTTGAGATAGATGATAAAGGCAACATTTTCAGTACAAAATCTACCAAGCAAATTGTGAAAAAGTTCAAATAGTTCAAAAAAGATGTATGTGAGAATAATTTCTAAAGGCCCTCATAAAAAAATAGAGTAATTCTGGTGGTTGGTTTATATTGTTGCCTCTTATTTTTTTCAAAGAGCACAGCAGGTTAGATGCAGATTAAAGCGTTTAAAGTCCTTTGTCCCAAAACAAAACCAAATTAAGCAAAACAATTTGTAAAAGTAATGTAAAGTAGAAATAGATTTGCAAAACAGATGAAAAAAGGATGTGATGATTTTCCTTCCATGTTCCTTCTGAGGTTTACTAAAGATGGTACTATTGAGGCGGACATCTGGTGACTTCATATTTGTTTTTGTCGCTGTAGGCTGAAGCCTCTTCTTCCTCCCCGTCACAGCTTCCTTGCTCCGGTCTCCCTCCCCTCTCTCCCTCACTCCCTCCAGTTTCCACACTCCCTACTCCTTTCCTAAGTTCTTCCTCCTCCCCGTCATCCAGATCCCAACATCAAGACCGCAGCACAATGTCTGTCTCTCCCTCTGTCGTCTCTCATCCTCCCCCAGGCCTCCCTCACCTGTCAACCTTTCCTCTTCCTCCTGTCTCCCTCTCTCCATCTTTGCCATTGTCTCTTTCTATCATTTCTGACCCCTCTTCAGATGTTCCTCTCTATCAGTCCTCCAATTCCTCTCGTCTACCCTGTCCAGTTACATCCTCCCACACCTCACAGTCAGTTTTCCATCCCATTAACACGTCTCCCCCTAAACCTGCCTCTCCTCCCCCCTCTAGTCCCCACTCCCCCAACAATACCCCTGTTGTCTCACACGCAGGCCGTAGATCCCCCAAGGTGAAGGTAAAGCTGGAATGTGGAGATGTAGATTATGAAGCAACCGCATCTAACAGAGATTTTACTTACCTGAAGTTTCATGATGAGCATTTTCTCTCTAATTGGATATGTAATGGGTTGTTTTGTCTAGTTTTATTAAACTAAATGTTTAAGAGTTTTCGGTTCTTGGTTTTATTACAAGATTTTTCAAGGTATTTTGCTCACATTTTAGAGGTCATACTATCAATACTAACTTGCCTGATTTATTAACACAAAAGTACATAGATAATCATGTATGCCCACCAGATGACATGCTTTAATGTCCCTATAAAGTCTCTGAAGGTGGCAGGTTTTTGTAGGTATCAGCATGACGGACGAGGATGTTTGCAGCATGACATTAGAGTTTCACCCTGCTTGCTAGGTTTATCATTAAGGTTGCTGACCTATAAGATTATAGGTGCCTTTGGTCTTTCTGCCTGTTAAGCAGGATCCAGTTGTTGGCGGTAAGCCCCCTCGTAGCCCCATCTTGTCAAGGAGGTCCTATCTGTCGCCAGTTAGAGGTCGAAGGGTAGGGGGACTGCAAAACCACTGCAATTCTGTTTCCGTGCAGGAAATAAACATTATAATTCATCTCATCATTTGTGTCTGATTAAGAACTTACTTTGTAATATGTATGCTGTTTGGTTAAATGGATCAAAATGTTCCATAATAAGACTCCAACTTTTCATTTCTATGAGCAACATAAAGTTGTTTATTGCCCTGAACCAAGGATGATACACAGAAAAGCATATTTGAATTAAATGTACTTTTTTCTCCCTGTAAAACAGCGGTTGGTACAGGACGCACTCCACGGTGGAGGAGAGCCGTAAGTACTATTAGTTGCCCTCAACATTTTTATTATCTCCATATTTTTCGCATTTCTGTTTTGATCTGTTTTTAATTCACTGAAAATATTGTCAATGTGCTTAAGTGTGCCTTAAAGGAATAGTACACCCAAAACATGATTAGCCTTCATTTTCTACTCACCCCCATGCTGAACAACACTCTGGAGTACTTTTTTGATATCTCAAATGCATCTGGAGATCTGGGAGGCTTCTTGCTGTCTGCTGACATTCAAATAATGGAGGTCTATGGTGACCGAGACAGAAAGGTCCATAAAAGTCCACAAAAAACGTGTAAATATTCCTCCATACTGCTCGTCCAATGTATTCCAAGTGTCCTGAGTGGGTAGCATCCAGAATTTACTCGAAACTAAGTCATTTAGAATGTTTTTAGAGCATAAACAGTAGTGTATAGGATTTCCTGAAAGCGAGCGCCCGCGCGTTCATGACGCTACGGAAGACCTTTCTGTCTCGGTCACCATAGACCTCCATTATTTGAATGTCAGCAGACAGCAAGAAGCCTCCCAAATCTCCAGATGCATTTGAGATATCAAAAAAGTACTCCAGAGTGTTGTTCAGCATGGGGGTGAGTAGAAAATGAAGGCTAATCCTGTTTTGGGTGTACTATTCCTTTAATGTTATGCAAAGGCTTTTATTTTTTTAGTTTCCCTTCTTGTTTCAGCCAAAAACTCCTATTTATGTTGATGGATTTTATGTGACAGAAAAACATGAAATAGTGCTAAATCTTAAAGCAGAGAAAAATTTTTTTTTTTTTTTTCATTTTGAGGCCCCCATATTTTTCTACCAGTGGAAGCAGTTGTCCTTAGAATGCATAGTTTCCTTGTGTGCTATTGTGTTCAGGGCCAAGATACAGAACAGACGGGTCATAGATAAAGTTCTGGAGCAGTTCATTGCAGGTTAAAGACAGTCCAGTATGGGACAACTGTGAACCTTAAGAAAGATGGTTGAGCAAGCAGAAATGGCAGTAAATAAGAGCATTCATTACAGTGTGGTTTCTCTGGAGGAGCTGCAAAGATCCAGATTTTGGCTTCAGATGGGTTCATTATTTATGTACATCACAAACTTTTTTTTTTTTTTTTTTGGAAGAATGGCACAAATCAAGTAAGCGATAGGCACGAGGAAGAAGCTGCTATGGTGGAATGAAACTAGATACGATATTTAGACTAAGTACACATGATGTTGATGAAAGCCGTCCCTGTGGTCACTGCTGCACTTTAAGAAAATAAAAATGTCACGAGAGCTATGCAAAACAAAATTTCATTTTGTATACACTCTGTGTGTACAAAATAAAAATTAAAGTTGTCGAAGACTATCACATATAATTATAAAGACATCAAGGTTTGTGGCTAACAATATTAGCTAGATAATAATAGTAGTGAGAAATATGGATATAACTGTGAGCTGTATTATACACACACACACACAGCAATGCCATCTATTTCTGACATGAGTGTTTTAAACACAGATACCAGGCCTTGTACAACTACATCCCGCGAAATGAAGATGAGCTGGAGCTGAAGGAGGGAGATATTGTGGACGTCATGGAGAAATGTGATGACGGCTGGTTTGTTGGTAAGGTTAAATATCATTCATCAAACAAGGCAGAAATAGTTTTTTTCAAGTTTGGTAAAAAGGACCTAGATTATAGTAGCTTATAGGAAATGCAACAAATGTGTATCCCATCTAAAAGGGAAGAAAAAAAACTTGATAAAATAATCCAGGAGAATAACAACCTATGGTTGTCAACCCTTTTTGAACAAATGCCCCCCAACATTCCATGATAAAGAACACTACAGGTAGCTAGTGCTTTAAGAGAAATAAATCACTGATTTGCTTTTAAATCCCTGTGTTGTGTTAGGAAACCATTAACATGTTACAGAAAAGCTTAATGAGATATTTTTTTTTGTCCTTGTTTGACTCATTTTATTTTTGGTATTATTTATCAAAATAACGTATCCACCAATGTAGGGTTGTCACGATACTAAACTTTTCAACTCGATACCGATACTAAGGAAAATATTCGATACTCGATACCATTTTCGATACCACAAGGATAAAAACAAAGACTCCAAAATTCTACAGAAAATTTTCATTAATAAATAAATACAATAAATAAATACAATAACGGTTGTATGCTGTGCACAATATTAAGCAAGCTTGATAAAAAACTTATAAAATTAAAATTAAGTGTTCCTTCCTTGGCTATGCTTTGCACACATAACAATGACACTAGCCAAACTGGTTAAAAAACAAAAATAATTCTCAGCAGCTGCACCTGTTACAAAAAAAGAAAAAAAGTCTGAAACCGAAAGGTGCAGAGAATTATTCAATCACACAGTGTTCTGATTGTGCATTGTCCTCTATTCTGCACTTTAGATGAATGACTGCTTAGGTGCCACTGGTGGTGGCACTGTATCGATACTTTTAAAAACGAGTATTGTATCCGGATACAACATTTTGGTATCGATACTTTTTTGAGTTTCGATACTTTTGACAACCCTACACCAATGTGGTCACGTTATTTCTCACTCTGTGCAGCGCTGCAATGAACAGAGGAACTGTTCAGGGTTTACCTCGCTTCGCACCATATTTCAGTACTTTTATTAGAGTCATATGAAAAAGTTTGGGCACCCCTAGTAATCTTAATTATTTTTATTTCTAAATATTTGGGTGTTTGCAACAGCTATTTCAGTTTGACATATCTAATAACTGATGGACACAGTAATGTTTCAGTTTTGAATTGAGGTTTATTGGATTAACAGAAAATGTGCAATATGTGTTAAAACAAAACTTGTGCAAATTTTATATATATATATATATATATATATATATATATATATATATATATATATATATATATATATATATATATATATATATATATATATATATATATATATATATATATATATACACCTTCACCACTAGATGTCAGTGTGCCTCCACTTGCAGGTTTATAACCACACTCTTCATGAAGTGGAAGCTAAGAATAAAATGTAACAGTAAAAGTATGGCCTAATTTTGCTTGAGTAAGTATTATGGAATGTGCTTTTTAGTAAACATATGAAATACCTGAAGAAGTTCAGCTATTAATGATGGAGGGCCCAGGCAGACAGACAGTAGGCATCAACTTTGTGCAGCCATGCAGACAGTGCATAGGCAGGTCATAAGTGAAGCACAGGAACAGCCGTTCCAAAGCTATATATCCAACCTGCAAAGAGCACATAAGCAATGGGGTGTGGGGGTAACTAAAGAGACCCCAGGCCATCCCTATGCGCCCCTTATCCATATGAGTTTATTTTTAAAGCCCTGAATAACAAAACAGGATGTCTTATTCTCTTTACAAAAACTCAATTCAGTTTAATCATGCTGAAAGATTCAAGGTACACACATTACAGATTGATCCCAGTTATAAAACACGTAAGTTTAATTCCTTATTTGACTTGGTTGACTTCTAAACTAGAAAAATGTTTCAAATATAAAGTAAAATAAAAATAAATAGGTACTAATTTCCACAATCTAGTACTACACTTAAACCTCATTGAAACCTAATACTGTATGTTTACCTGTCAGAAATCCTTGCTGCTTCTTCAAACGGATCCTACTGCTGCTAAAATCAGCTTACATTTCCAGCTCACAAAAAGACTGCCTCATTAGATGACATTTAGGTGTCTAGTTTCCAGTCTACTTCTGTTACAGCCAGTGTTTTTTAGGCCTGACTGACTCCTTTTCTTGATGTTTGTAAAGGGACGTCTCGAAGGAACAAGCTGTTTGGAACCTTCCCAGGAAACTACGTGAAGCAGCTATAAGGATGATTCAAGAGAGCTTTATGGCCCCGCCCCTTTCTGCAACACGTTCATCGCCGTCAGCACAGCGCTCACAGGACGCCAGCGAAAACCTGAGGCTGCAGCACACTTAAAGATTTGCATCCCTTTGAGGCTTTCAGCTTTACACAGACAGAACCTTAGCTCAAACTAGCCATCTTTAATGAAAGACTTTGACAAGATGCTGTTTTTTTAATCTTCTCTTTTTACTATTATTTTTCTATTTTGGAGAACTCAAAAATGTCTGCTCCTTGGCGATGAGAAAAAAGGATATTCAAGGGCGGAAAAAATACTTTCCTTTATATGTTAGCTGTTTTCCAGGCAGTAAGTTACCAAGATCACCTCTGTAGTCTGATATTTTAACTCTTTAAGATGCAGTTAGGCAGTGTTCAGTTTAAGAAATCCTTAAGAAAATAAAGTTCAGAAAGTGTTGAAAAAGCAGTATTGTGTTAGTTATGCTCCATAACATTTATGATAGGCCATTCAAATATCACATTAGTTACGTGTAAATCATCAGTCATTTATTTCAGGTGCTGCAGGTGAATAGAGAAAATTCTCCCTGATGATTTCGTATTTACAATGCAACATTTTTGCAAAACTTTTTAAAAATATTGTTTTTGTTCAAAAGTTTTTTTCACTTTATGGTTGATGCACTTTAACAGTATCTCTACACAAGCATGTCTCTTTTCTTTTTTTTCCTTCAGATTAATGACACTAGAGATTTGTTTGACTGCAGCACGTCAGGAGACAGTCGCCTTGAAAATGTTTGCGGAAAGGTTGTTTACCTTTTTAGGTATTTATCAAGAGGACAAACTGTTTATCAAATTGTTATGAGATGAACATGTCATTGTCTTTTTTTTAGACATTTTTTTTTAAATCTAGTGTTTTGAGGCAAGGTTTTATTTTCAATGATCATTGAGCTGTTAGGTTGTTGTTATCTGGAATGTAATGAATTATCACACATTTCCAATGTGGAATTTGACGATGCGAGGTGAGGTAATTTATGTATTGCTGTCAGAGTGAGTAAGTAGTGTATCACTGTTCATGTGTGCATATTATTTGGAAGATTTGCCATTTATCATCCTAGATAAGCTGTCATGTTAAGGGAACACCACCTATTTGTTTTTGTTGTTTCACTTATTTTCCCCATTTAACATTTCACAAAGAATGGACACTGACAGCAAAAACTATTGTTAAAGCACCTTAAGATATGTTATTCAACAACCACCTTCACGTTACTTCTTGTTATTCACTGTGTCAGCTGGTGTGAGCACGCCTTGCGTTTGTGTCATTTTTGTAAGCCTTTTGTACTACAGCCAGCATCCACGTACTTTATAAACTCAGCTGTTTTTCACCCACCATCACATTCGTTTCTTCTTTCTTCACATTTTTGTTCGTCTTTCACCTGTAAGTGTGATGTGTTTGATGCATTCTATTTATACTCAAAAGTCAGAATTTGTTTCACTTTAAAGTCAGTAAAATTGAATGGCTCAGTAACTGATGCAGCTATTCTGTCTTGACAAAGCCTGAGGTGTGAAAGCCGTTTATGAAATCTAGTCAAATTGGCAGGAATAGAGTATTTAATACAGACTGCCTTCATTTGAAAGGGTCCTGTGCTGCCTAAACCTAAGGAATTGGATTTTACCCGTTTTACAAGTCCAGATAAATCTGGAAAAAAATATGTATGAAACTATTTCATTTTTTCCCTTGATCTCAAGTATCTAGAAGATAAATATAAGAATTTCAAAAAAACTGAATGATTCTTTAAATTGATCTATATAGAGAGAAAATCATTTAATTTTGGCATCCTCACAACCTAACTGGATCTGGTTTAGATAAAATCTATTGCTTTAAAAAAAATATAAGATGATTTACAATCATTATGCATTGTATTCGTTTTTAAACATTTTTAACAAAGACTAAATTAGTTGTCAGTACTTCCAAGCTGCAGTTAGCATCTCATTGGTGAGTAAAGATGTTGGCTTTGATAGCGTAAAACAAATATGTCTGCATTTAAAAGGATTCATACTTATTCACCTCAAGTCCGAGATTTCAAGAAAGCTGGCAACAGTTTTGAATCCAATTTAAGGGTGAAATAGAGACTCTTAATCTGCTTAATTGAGCTCTATTTTGCTTTCACTTTCTCTTCCAGTCTGAATAAAACCTAAATAACAACCTGAATAAACTGCAAGCATACATCGACATGTTATAGGAATGACAGTTTCAGTTTAAATGGCCTGGTACGCCTCACTGAGCCTGAAAATGAATAACTTCATGTGCTTTTTTTTTTCAACAATAACTGCTTTCACATCAAAGGCTTTTTTTAAGAACAAGCTTTGAGTAGGTAGCTATTCACAGAACAACTACAATGCAATGGTTTGTGTCTGATTGGTCAGCAGCCAGAGGCCCTAAATATTTTCAATGCATTTCTATGATTTCTATGTTCATTTCATGTTTGAATCTATACAAATTTGAGAAAAAGATGTTTAGCCTTTGATAGCAGCAGACGGCACAATAGCAATCAGCAAAGGGCTGTTTTCTGACCGTGCAACAAAAACTCGATGTCATTTACATATCCATCTTCTGAGGCAAATGGAATGCAGAACTTTAGCTGATCTCACATGTGCTTTAAAAGCCATAATGCTTTTGAAGTCGAAGTTATGGTAGGTCAATTTATAGTAGGGACTGTTGCCTTATTTAAGTTTCACTACTTTCATTGCCATGTACATGTAAACCTCTTTTATGATGCAAGAATTTATGCGTATGTAGTCTAGGAAAAAAAAAGTAGAAATGATAGTGTGCAGAGAAGACAAAAATATTCAGTGTTTATACCTCCTGTTTGCCCTTGATAAGCGCAGAGAATTGCAAACAAATTTGATTTCTGATGTTTTCAGATGTGATGACATTTAAATTGTATCTGGTACTCAGTAGATTACAAGTATTTCTACAATATTCTAGCAATTCTGGATGATCTTCTGAGTTGTACTATTAATAAAATCAAGCTGGTCAATCTTTTTTTTTTGTTAAGCTTATTAGATCAACCAAAATGTTGACTGAAAAGGAAAATATATTTTAGGAGTACTGATCTATGAAAGTAGATCCTGATCCAAGCAGAACCATAAACTGATAACCATGTTCAGTTTTATATAATTGTAGAAAAAAAAAAAAAAAAAAGCTAAATGTTGTTTGATAACTAATACAGTTTTGATGCCATTATCTACTTGGTAACCTTGAGGCAGATCCTTTTCAATATTACATCTTAGATTCTGTTCCTTAGTTCATGTTGCAGTTATAGGATAAATTGAATATTTATTACCATTTTTAATACACTGTATAAAAATAGACATAACCGTAAAAGGATTACCAGAATTGTTCAGCTGCTAAAGTCCAGGAGGATAGGCAGCGTTATAAAAAAAAAAAAATTAATATCTGTTAAAATCGTCTTTTAAGCTGTGAGACAATAGCGACATGTTTTGGGTAAGCTCAATTTCATTGTCAGTGCTATATTATTATAAAAAGTAGACTGACTCACTGCACTGACCTGTTTGCAAAATCTAACATGATCATGAAAACACCCCCACATTCCTGACAATAGAACAAGTAAAAGTACCCAAAAGATCATTTAAAGGTCTGCAAGTTCCCCCCCCAGTTTTTTTTTTTTTTCTTCCATTAAAGGGACTTTATGACAAATCAAGTTTTGCAAGTTTTAGCTCCTGGTCACACGCAGCTTTTCTTGAGACAACAGTAGGGATTTTGTTGTGGGTATCAAAGGAACTCCCAACTGCTGTCCTGAATTTCTTTGAATGTAATCAAGCGACAGAAAGACACATGGATATGGTTTGTTAATTTTGCACTGCAGCCTGCTGAAAAAGACCACAGAAAAATGCAAACTTAGACAAATGAAGGGATGAACTGAAGCTCTCCATTGTAAAACTCCAAACTAAAATGAAGGTGTGTACATGTGTATGTCGTACATAATACACATGAAGAAATAGTATATTTTCGTCCAACTCTGTGAGATAGGCTCCAAATTGCCACTTTCTGTATCACTGAGCCATGAAGAGGGCAGAACATGATCATTAAAAAGATGCACTATATTCCCAGTGACAGCAAAAGAAGCATATAGAGGGTGAAAAGTGTATGCTACTGTAGGACCCAAACTGGAGTCTTGAGGTACCCCAAAAATCTGCCAGAGGAGGAAAACTGATCAAACATGAAAAAAAATATTCTACCAGTGATGAATGGGTCCCAAAATGACTTAAAATTATGCTTTTAACACCGAACAACTGGTCCAGACATGATAATAACACATCAGGTTCTACTGTGTTAATAAAAAAGCGGTCAAATCAAACAAAAATCTTTTGACTCTGCAGTAAGTACTTCCTGAAAAACTATTGAGAAGTACAGTTTGAAAAGATTTAAAACCAGACTTTTCTCTGATCCCATGTAGCTGTAGGTTATCTGAGCTGTCAATGTGATCGTACAGGTTTTAATTGGCCTTTGTAACTTGAGCTAAGTCTGTTCATAAATACATCTGATCATATATCAACTAGTTAAGTGTTTGCTTTTATACTTAACTGATTGAACTTATTACAGATTCGAAGTGATCATTTTTGAAATGCTTTTCAATTAAATTCAGTTTATTTATAAAGCAATGAGCATCATCTCAAGGCGCTTTACAGAGACAATTCAACCAGATCAAACAGTCAGATTGGATCAAAGTTTTCTGTCTAAGGAAGACGAGCAGATTGCATCGACTCATTGACTTGAAAGCAATCCCTCATTTTACTGATAGGGATTTCATTAACAGAGGGGCCCTAATTGAATCCTGATTAAGGCTCCTGATAACATTAGGCTGGGCCTTGTAATAGATAATATTGTAATTCTTAATGTTACTAATTTGCTGTTCGCTTTGAATTAGTAAATAGTGTAAAAACATAAAATATTGAAGTTTTTGTCCTGTTCTTTTCCTATGTGGGTACAACTGGTGCTTAATGAAAACCTGTGAGAAGTAAAAGAAATGCTGTAAGACAGTTCCAATAAGGGTTTTTGCTGGCCAGTAGAGGAATTTATAAATATAAAAAAACAACATAAATCATAATCTGATAACTGTTCAACAACCCACATCTGAATAAAACCATTTGGTTATTAAAAACCAGAGACTTCAGCCCCGTCCAGAGCCAAAGTGACTGGAATGTTCCTGCAAGGCCTCAAGGACCTCAGAGAGGAGCTTTGCCTTCGGAACCAAATAAGGAGAGCAGCTGGACACATCAAACAGAGAAAGAGGAGGACTGCCAGACCTCCAACATCTTTGGGTGGAAGCATTCACAGCAACAGCCTTCTGACAAAGGTATGTCTACATCTCAACCCTGCTTGTAAGTAATCCTGATCCTGAAGAGTTGGAGCTAAGAGATGTTCGGGATAAGATAAACATCAAAGATTAGAGTTATGAGATAAACCTCTGGCTTCTGTTGGGAACGAAGAGGTTGTAAAAAGAGGATTAAAACTCCATAAGTGAGCATGAGTTTTTGCAGACTATAACTGCGTTCCTAAAATCTGACCAATTACCTCACTCCGGGGGTGGGCTCTCTCCACTCCCCCTCTCCCTAAGCCTCACCACAGCCTGGTTCATAGCCTCCATCACTTGAAACTTTTCTATTCTGTAACTGTGATCCCAGCAGCGAGCACTTCAGCTGTGTGCTGCTGTCAAAACAGCTGGGAGATATTAAAGGGCCATGCCACTTAATGTTGTCCTGGATGGGCCACCCCCCTGGGGTTTCCGTCTGACAGGAGGAAAGGACTTCAACCAGCCTTTGACCATCTCCAGGGTGAGTAATGGGATGTGTTAAAAAAGTTAACTTTAGGAGGTAAACATGTGATCTAAGACCTGGAAAGTATTCTGCAAAAATATTTAGTTGTACATCTGAAGCAGAGTTTTCCTGCGGGAGTTTTTCCCTCTGAAGGGCTCCCTGTATACTTTACTGTCAACATTCTCTTTTCACAACGGTTCATTCTAGAAACATTCCTGTGCAGATTGGAGCTTGCACCTGTGCCATAGTGGATGCATGCGGCTTAGATACAAATAGCAGCTTACGTTGCTTCCTGGCACGACCATATGTCAGGAACTCTTGGAGTAGGTTTTACACAGAAGAATTTAAGAGTTGAGAAAATATTTACAAAACCACACCCTAATCCTCAAAATTTTGCTTTTTAATGAAAACCAAAGAGAGTTTATCACACAAAATAAAGATGAAGTAAAAACTCATCAGCCACCATACAGTAAATATAAATTGTAAATGCCAATGCAGCTGATCAGAGGATGATAAAAGTCAACTTTGGCTTCAGTTAGTGTTGAACACTTTGGATTTTGTAAACAATTGGAATTTGTAAACAAGATCTACGTGACAGGAGAGGTTTTACTTTACAGTAATAATACTTTAACAGTCAAAAATATATTTTTCAGGTAATTTAAAAAGCACATTTATGTGAAACAAAAAGCTTTCCAAACTAACCAGGGTTAATAATAAAGATTCATTTGCCTCTAAGTCCAATTACATTTTACTATGACTGTCATTATCCTCATAACATCAGTGGTAACAGCTGTTATCATGCATCTGAAGTAACTGAACATGAGTTAGTTACATCACTCTGGAGAAATGTTTACCCTATCTTCTTTGCAAAATAATTTCCATTAAGCAACTGTGTTTTTAACATTCTGCAACATGATCCTCACTGGACCTAAGTCCAGCCATTGACCAGAACCACTTATAAAAGGTGGAATTGCTGGTGTGCTTCTCTTCATTGTCCTTTTGCAGAACCCACTTGCCTTTGAGGTACTACTTTTGGTAGAAAAGATATCCTGGTTCGATCAGTAAGAGTGTCCTACAGGTTCTGAAGCAGCAAAGAGATGCCCCAGACCATTACACTACCACCACTATGTTTGAATATCTATGTGATGTTTTTCTAAGCACGGTTTGTTTTATACCAGATCTAATGAGATGAATCTTTCGTGAAGTTCCAAGAACAAAACAGTCAAAGAAATGTTTAATCTGACATACTGAAACTCGTGTCTGTAAGCCACAAGCCACAGTGATCAGGAACAGCAGAGTCTCCTTTTGTTCTTAGATTAATTTGTGAGCCTAATCCCCCAGAGTTACTGAAGCTAAAATGAGAATAGATGGGTAATCCCAGTCTCTGTTAGGGTTAGTCTTCATCTATATTTAGGTAAAGACCTCAGGAACTAAATAAAAGTGTAGTTATATGGCCAGCTGTACCCATTAACCTCACACCTGTTGTGTCAGTGGACACTCACAGGGCTATATGAGGGCAGTGATGAGAACGGCCTGAGATGGTAAAGAAATGATAGAGAAGAGAGGCATCCACGTAGGTTAAATCATATGTCAGCAGAGATTTAAGGAACAGGTTTTTTTTTCTGCTGATTTGGAATCAAACAGAAAGGCCTGATAGATTATAGAAATGTAGATTTAAGGAGCTGAAAATAATGCATTTTTCCTGCAATGAGCTCTCAAACTTCATTCATGCACGATCATTTCCAGCTTCTCCATTTGCTGCCATTTTTGGTCAGGAACATCCTCCTCTTAATGACTCACTGGCTTTCCAGCTGCTTGTGGAAAGTAAACACAAGATGAGAACCATCTTTTTCTTCAGCAAACAGGCCACAGCCTCATTTTTAATACGTCCAGTATTCTTTTTATCCACAACAAGCACTGGATAACTTTTTTTCCCCCCCGAATATGTTAGACTGTTGTGACAGTATTTCAGAGGTGTTCATTAATTCTGGGCTGGTCAGAGAAGGAGACGCTTAGAGTACTTGAGACCCATTTTTAGAGATCATTAACTCCATTATTACTGTGAAAAATAATTCATTATGTGGAATTTCTTTAAATTATAATAAGGTACTGGTGGATAATTACATCCTAATATAATAATATGCTGTATTAAAACACCTCTTCCTCCAAAATCTGCATTTAAATTATTTTTATGACATCTATCTTTGACTTTTTTTCTTTTAACATTTGAATCATTCAAATGTGATCACTCACTGATTATGGATAAAACAGCAATGATTCTAAATCTAGTCATAGTGTGGACCAGGATTTGACTCTAATTGAGTTTCATTGATTTCCAGTCATCTCAACCCTACCCCTGACAATAACCCTAAGCTTAACTAATACCAGTTCATATCTAACTGTAACCAAGACTCAATACACACCTTAGTCCTAAACCTATCCATCGTCAAAAAACGGAGTGAGAATAAGCAAAATGGGCTCATCTTTAAATGTTTCTCAGTTTTTTGGTGAAATCAAAAATATGGTCCTCATTCTGATGCCAGGACAGGACCACACACACACACACAAAATGTGGCAGACATAATTTTGTGTTTGCTTTTTCTCTCCCTGACGTTAATAATATACATAGCAGAGGGATTTTGTCATTATTAGATTATAAGTAGATTTATTTGAGAATTTATTTATTTATTTATTTATTCTAAATCTGGTTTAAATCAGTAAAACTCAAAATCCAGAGGGGAAAAACAAAAGAACAAACATATTTCTGAAAATGCATTGCAGGCTGTATTTCAAATGAAAATGCTTCAGATACCAGAGCTGTAATAAAATCAAATAAAAAAATCACTGAAAGGCTGAAAAGAAATAAAGTTCACAGAAAATAAATCAGTGACAAATTTACCCCTGTAAATTACCTCTCCCTCTTGGCACCATGAAACCTCCTATCTACACTTTCATCCAGTTATTTATAGGCGGATGACCAAATCTTAGATCAGTGTAACGTCTCTGTGTAGCTCGCTCTACTTGCTGTGTCTAGTAATGGAATATGACTCAATACAGTTCATGGTCTGTGTAGCATCTGTGGGAATGCCTGCTTCAGTTTGGAACTGTCTCCTGTGATATTCTTAAATGCTTTGCTGAAAATACTTTCTCATCTTCATCACATCCTGGCAATCAGATTACATTAATCATATGTAATCTTTCATATTCTGTTTAATCCAACCAGGGTCATGTAGATCAGTTACAGATCTTCTCTCTAACTGCATCCCAGTGAGGCAACATTTATTTGCTGTCATGCACTCCCAAAGGAAACTAAAAAACTGAAGTCGTAAATAAATCAGTGTTGCTGTTAGATTTCATTTGAGTCTGGTTTTTGTATTTTAGAGACATACTAAGCCCAGGTGAGACTCAGGGAGAGAAAATCTTCTAAAGCTGTGGTCTGAGCAGGAAAAGGGAACATGGAATCTCAGCCTATAAAGAGATGATGTGCCATTGATGTGGAACAGACAAAGAATTTACAAATCTTCACCATTTTACAGGCATTTATATAAAAAAAGGAGAGAGAGATTAAGTCGTTTCCAGGATATATTTTTTTTTCTTATCTGGCTGTAGAACAGACATATCTAATGTTACTGAGATTACAAATACAAAGGACAATTTAATTAAGAAGTTTGACATAATTCATGTGCTGGCCAGACAAGCTGCTCAATTTAATATTCCCTAATAATAACCATAGTCTTTCTTCATTGCAAATGTAGACATTTGAATGAAATTAACCATTTTCACGGCTGTGCTGTTTTCCTCCAGTATTGTCTGTTAAGTTCATTTCTGCCTGATATCCTGTCGACTAAGATTAGCTTCTCTGATCCTGCCCAAGCAAAGCATCCTTAAAGCATAATGCTGCCACTGTTATCTTAAATAATGGTGTGTTCAAGATGATGTTCAGAGTTACTGTTATAACATTCAACAAAGCCAAACCTTCAGAAATGCACCTTCTTTACTTGTTCTCTTTGCTATCTCTGATAGCTTCATTCTAATTACTCTCCACAAAAGTCAAGATTTGTTTAGCAGAGTGTTAACTAGTATCCTATAGATTATTCTACATAAACTGGGGATTTTATAATCTCATAAAGTGCCTTTAGATGACACATGTTGTGATTTGGCACTATTTCAAAATAACTGAATGAAATTGAATTGAACCATGATATAATTTTCTGTTTTTCATTTTCTGTGCCCAGCCTATCAGTGAAGTGTGATGTAGGTTGTTTCCCCCTTAAGGTGCTTTGACCTATGAGCCTGTTTGCCGTTGTTTTTGCCTAGAGTGATCATTCTTTAAATAAGGCTTCTTCTTTTAGTCAACGGCTCTCAAACAGGACGTAAACTTTAACATGATTTGATCTAAGTTTAGCAGAGAGATCATAAGCAGAGTCAAAGCTCTCTGGCTCATGTTGTTGGCATCAAAAGAATGGAGTTGAGCCAAGAAAAATCTGCTCCATGTCTTCTCATTCTATTCCCCTGACCTTGTGGCTTATGCAATGAAGAGGATTAATTTTTTCCTGACAAAAAGGGATATTTGCTTCAACTAACTGTTCTCCTTAGGAAGATCTATTTACAATATATAGATTACAACATATACCATATTGCATTATACTATGTTTAGGAAAAAATATATCTAATTAATGGAGAAGTGTACACTTCTATTATATTTAACAAGTTTAACACGACTTTTTATGAATGATAACGATTATTCTTTACATTAATCATTCTTGGTAACCTGACTCTTGTGCCATATTCTTTCAGTTTAGTAATATAGAAAAGAACAATCCTTCGTTATCCCACAGTAGGGAAATGCAAGCATATCACAAAAAAGTAATTTACAACAGAAAACAAATACTGTACAGGCATCCTGACAAATGCTCTATAGCTACTTACCATTTCTGAACATCAGCTCTTCAGTCAAAAGTTCAAAGTTCTTTTTAATCTTGTCCTTTTAAACATAAATGAAACTTCCCCCCCGACTCCTCTGCTGTTTTTCCCCCTCTATTTTCACCAAAGTTCTCAGACAAATCTCTGAAGCCATCACAGAACAGCTGTATGTAACACTGAGGCAGAATAACACACAATTCTGTTTATTACATCTGAAGACAAAAGTTCACATTGGATTTTGTTAGGAGTATTTCAGTAATGAGAGCTGAACACAAATATTTTCATTTTATTTATCACGTATTTTTGATGAATCCGTATTTGGTTCCTCTTATTTTAGGTAATGCTTTACTTTGTGTTGATGATATATATTTAATTTTACAGTTATATTTTGACAGACTATGAAACAACAAACCCTATGAATTGTTTTACAAACAATCACCTCCTCCTACAGCCCCCTCAACATATATATCTACATTGATTTATCTGGAGTATTACATAACAATCACATATTTAAAGGCTTACTGGTTTTAGGGAAGAGTTAAACACAAAGTTAAAAAACAGTTTTTTAGGGAGGATTGAGAAAGATTTTGTTTGAAGAAACTAAAGCATGCAATATAAAAAAACTTAAATAAATCACATAAAGCAAAAGCAGATTATTTATCTATCTACAGCAACTTCCTTTGGTTTTCAGGATATAAAGTTAGTCCAGGGGTTGCATTCTTCTCATGACCCCTCCAGCTCATGACAGTTTTGTAAATGTTATGGATGCTGTTTTTGTTTTGCTGATAAAACTCCATGAACACATTCAATTAATAGATGTTTTTAAAGTGTGATTTGATAGAGAAAAAAAACAAAACTAGATTATCAGAAGGTGAAGATTATAAGTCATGCTTTCTCAGAACACAAACTACAGATAAGGTTACGTACAATAAAATAAACAAATAAATCATTCTGGAAAAAGTCAGAAAAACAGATTCTATACTCCTGGTCAAGAATTTCCTAATCACTGAAAGTATAAGCATTCAAAAATAGCCATATACTAGTTGCTGGGTATCAATTGCCGAAGTTCATCTTAGAAATGCTACATCCAATCCAATCCAACTTTTTTTATAAAGCACTTTAAAATGTTTCGAAGGACCAAAGTGCTGTACAGTGAAACAACATAAAACCATTTCAACACATAAAAACATAAAAGCATTAAAGATAAAAAAAAAAAATAATTAAATCAGAAATATAAAACCTATAATAGGATAAAATGAAATAATAAAAAATTATTTCTCACAGGCCAAAATCAACATCTCACATAGTTTTGAAAGCCAAGGCAAAAACATGTGTTTTTAGGAGCGATTTAAAATCAGACAGGGAGGTAGACTTTTTAATTTATGTCCACATTCTTAGAGCTGTGATAGAGAAAGCACGTACATGATTCAAACTGTATGTAAAATGTTATTTTGGTTGGTCTGACCTGGGATTTTTACCCATAAGACCTCACCTAAGGTTAGTACAACTTTGTTGACAATGAATGCAAGATTGTTTCTTGATTTATTTATTTTCCATTTTACCAACAAAGATGGGTAAATGTGAAGTAAATAGATGTCTGACTGCTGAGAGAACCTCCTGCTTAAAACAATGTAGTGAAACTAAACACATTTTATCTGACTTACAGTAGTTTGTCTGTCTCAAATCAAATCAGTTTATTTATATAGCACTTTAAAATAACACCAGGAAGACCAAAGTGCTTAACAGAAAGATAAAAACACTGCAAGAAAAACAAAAAAACATACTAAAATCATAAGCATAAAACAATGTATCCTAAGTATTAAAAGCCAGTTAAAAAAAAGAGTCTTTAATCTGGACTTAAAAAGGTGCAGATCAGTGAGAACCCGGAGACCAAGCGGCAGATTGTTCCACAGTTTAGGTGCGGTAACCACAAAGGAACAATTGCCCCACTGTTTATAGTGGGACGTCCAGAACCATTTGATCAGCAGACCAGAGAGCTCTGCTGGGGCGATGTACGGTCAACATCTCAGTTAAATATGGCAGGTGAGACCATGAAGGCCTTTAGAAACAAGTGTTAAAACTTTGAAATCAATCGAAAATGTACTGGGAGCCAGTGCAGGGAGGAGAGGATGGGGGTGATGTGGCTTTGCCTTGATGAGCCAGAGAGGAGACGAGCTGCTGCATTCTGTACTAACTGGAGCTGTTGGAGTGACGACTGTGGGAGGCCAGAGTAGAGAGCATTGCAGTAGTCCAACGAGAACTAAAAAATTGCATGAATTGCCTTCTCTAGGTCTTGGCATGAGAGAAAGGGTCTCACCTTGGTCAAAAGGCGCAGCTGGACAAAGCTAGCTTTGACAGCAACATTTATTTGTTGTTTGGAGTTCATTTCACGGTCAAAGACAGCTCCCAGGTTCCTGGCGGTATTGCTGACTGAACCCCCGACCCCGGATTGAATCTGAGGGACGTCCTTGGAACTAAAAGGATGAAGTCAGATTTACTTTCATTCAGGTGAAAAAAATTCTTTCCAAGCTTTTGATAATGTCCAAAAGGCAGCTATAGAGAGAGTCGAGAGCAGTGGCAGTATTATGGAGCACTGGTAAAAATACCTGGACATCATCAGCGTAAAGGTGGAATGATTAATTGTTTGGCAGTTAAGGACCCAAGTGGCAGCATGTAAGGTGAAAACAGGACCAGGCCAAGGATGGAACCCTGATGCACCCCAGATGATAGTGGGGCAGAGGAGGAGGAATAGTCATCGACCATCACAGCAAAGCTCCGTTCACTCAGGTAGGACCAGAACCCCTGCAGGACCATGCCCTGAACACCAACATGGAGAACTGCATGTTCCACGGTGTTGAATGCCGCAGTAAGATCCAGCATCATCAGCAGCACTGATTTCTTTGTAACCAAAGAGAGCAGAATGTCATTGTGAACTTTAAGTAGAGCTGACTCCGTACTGTGATGCGATCTGAAACCTGACTGAGATTTCTCCAGAATTTAATTTCTCTCCCAAAAAAAAGACTGCAACTGAAAAAAAACTGTTTCTCTAATACCTTGGAAAAAAATCACAGGTGCGAGACAGGTCAGAAATTTGACAGCAGGATCTAGATTAGGTTCTTTTTAACAGTGGCCTAACAACAGCATGCTTGAAAGCTGCAAGGATGAAACCAGAGCAAAGGCAGCCTTTGAACAGAGTGAGAAGGTATGGGCCCAGAGAGTCAAAAGGCTGTTTTAGAACTCTGGGAGGAATGATGTCCAGAGGACAGTTTGTGGGTCTCATCCCCTGAACCACCTCAAAGAGAACAGTCAATGTCACAAGCTCAAACTTTTCGAGAACAGCAGGGGGGGCAGTGAAGAGGTACAACTGTCAACTAAGTGAGTATTACAACCAAAGCTCAATGTTTATCCTGCCTCTTTATCCACAAAATGCTTCAGGAAACTTTCACATGTATGCACAGAGACATTCTTCAGCACACTGCCAGATGGACTAATCATAGACAGTATGATGTTAAATAGCACCTTGGGGTTGCTAGAGTTAGAGGAGACAATATTTGAAAGATTTTGGCATTTACCCTCCCTGACTGCCTTTTGGAAGCTGGCAAGGCTCTCCCTCAAGATCTCCACAGACATCTGGAGTTTGTCTTTCCTGAACCTGCGCTTTCTCAGAGCTTGGGTGGTATCATTGAGCCAAGGGTCTGGTTTGATTTTGGTTGAGTTATATCTAAACGGTGCAATGCAGTCCAGCATATCAGCACAGATGGAGTTGAAGGAGGAAACTGCATCATCTGGGCAAACAGGGGGAGCCACAGCAGTCATTGTGTATAGAGCAGTGGTCATAAAAGCAGAGGCGAACTGATTTATAACTAATTGATTATACAGTTAAATGGAGGACATATATTATTAAAACTAAAGTTTTTTATATTGTATTATTTGTTATTATCTTTAAAAGTTTAACATTTACATTTCATGTTGATCGTAGATCTTTTATACATTCTGTCTTTATTTAAACAATGAATGTTTATACATTTATTTCTGAGAGATTTCCATCTAATTTCTTAGCTTTTTTTTATTAGCTGAATGAAAATGATTTTAAATCACATTTTTCCAGGGTTATTGAATACCTTTGAGCTTAACCAATTTTTCAATATTGTAAAGTAAATTTGCTCCTTTTAGTGCAAAGCAACCTGTCCCTCCATGCTATTTTCTCAGTCCCCCTGAATAAGTTGCAATGTAAAAAAAATAAACAACAAAGAAGTCAAAAACATACGGTGCTAACTCTGGTCCCATCCAGATCACTCCTGGCAGTAAGGCATCTGGTGCCAACTTGTGTGCTGGTGACATCATCCTGGCCATCGAAGGAGTCCCAGCTGCAGACATGCTGCACTGTGAGGCACAGAGCAAGATCAAGGAATGCTACCACCAGCTCTGCCTCACTGTGGAAAGGTGACACAAACAATAAAGAAACATCCATTATTATTATTTAAACACATTAAATACACTGTTGTACTACCTGTGGAGAGGTAAAACAGCTTTTATGAAGGTATTTAATTACAATATAAAATGAAATTACCTTGCTTACCAGCTCTGCATTGTGCTCTAAGATTGCTTTTTTTTTGTTAGGGCCATAAAGATAAACTGAATTAAATCAGGAAACAAGTCTTTTTAAGGTGTAAATGTCCTTAAAAGACAGTAGTTTAATTTTTATGACAGGTTATGAACTGAAAATCTGAAGGATACATTTGATGGCATTATTCCATCAGGTTAGAGCAACAAAAAGTAAATATGCTATATTGATTTACTGATTACATTTAGTAATTTCTTCTTATTATGCTGCAATATTAAGCTAAGTAATGATTTAATTCGTATATGTCTAAATTCCTAGTGCAGTGTGTTAATGTTAAAAAAATATAGCTAAAGAAAAAAATATATATATACAAAATATTTAAATCAAATAGAACATTTCATTGCTTTTAAAATAGTTTTCTCCAACAGATTATTAGAATATGTGTTTATCTGGGCAGTTTTGTGTATAATTTCCAGGAATGACTCCAGGCTGTGGTCCCCACGGATTGTGGAGGATGGAAGAGCTCATCCATTTAAAGTTAACCTGGAGTCACAACCACAGGTTTGTAAAAAATATTACCCATCTTCCATTTCATCATTGAGAAAATTCTATATTGATTTTTTTTTTTCATTTCTCCAGGAATATAAACCCATCGGCACTGCTCACAACCGAAAGGCCCAGCCGTTTGTGGCAGCAGCAAACTTGGATGACAGGCGTCAGGTGGTCACCACGTCCTATAACACTCCTATCGGCCTGTACTCCTCAGGCAACATCCAGGACGCCATGGAGGGTCAGATCCGGGGCCTGGTTCATCAAAAACCTGAGAGGTGGTCACTACTCACTGAACCTTTTCCCACTCAAATAGAAAAACTACCAGGTGTGAAACAACTGACAAAATGTCTAATGAAATGACTTATTTTAAATGCAATATTCAACACAGACTAGATGCTGCTTTTAATTACACATATAGATAGTCTGACAGTCACTTTGTAAATTGACAGACCAACCCGTCTCAAGTTTAAAGGGTAGCCTCTCTATGCTGCATTTGTAGATCCCTGAGTTTGAGCTCAGTCAGATTAATATCTCATGCAGAGCCATTGAAAAACATTCCAATGTATTCTGTGCCTTTTTTAGGAGCTTTTAGCTCCATATATCCAGTCATTACCCTGTTAAATGATCCATGACCTGAGATTAAGCCTATGCTTCCTGAAAGAAGGCAGTGTTTTGGTAGCCCTCAGACTTTACCATAACCTACAGTAATAGAAGGTTATCCATGCCAAATGCAGCACAACAGCTGCAAAACAAAAACAAGCTCAAGCTTTAAACTAATGTCAGCATTAATGTTATTTAATTCATTTTTTGTATTTTTCTGTAAGTTCTCTGCACCTGGGTCCGATGATCCAAAATGTGACACATGGAGCCATCAAAAGGGACATATCTCAATCTTAATATTTAGCTTGAATTTCCTGACTGACCTCATATTGCATTCATTTTTCATCCTTGGAGGGGACCCTTGTACTTTTAAATTATATTAACAGGTAAAGTTACAGTTTAACAACTGTAATTTGTCTGCAACTGTATTTAAGAGCCCAACGAAAATTTATCGCCTTCTCAAGGATGCAGTTTTGACTTTTGGAATGTTTCTAAACATTCAGTTTAAAATGGTGAAAAGAAATTCTAACCTTGATTTTTTAGCTAAGATTCATCTGTCCTATTTTATTTTAATTGATGATAGCACACCTCAGATTCTAAAAATCATTTGGACCTTTGTTTAACTTTGATTTATAAAACAGTGCTTGTGTCACAGAGATGACTTAAACTGTAGATTGGGTTTATATTAAACTTACATGCCTAAGATTCATTCAAAGACTGAATTTATTCTTTAAAACAAAATTAACCAGAGGTAATAAACAATGAAAATAGTATGTATAAATGAAAGCTTTGGAAGTGGATCTAAGGCTGCATTCACACTGCAGATCTTGATGTTCATTTGCAGTTTCTCACTGAAACTGACATTTTTTCTGCTTGGTTGTTCAAACTACGGCCTAAATGTGGCGACCATCATACTCCAGTCTAAACATTCACTGCCCCAACAGGACCTGCATGCACAGAAGGACGGTGTAGACATCACACTGCAGTTCACTGTTTATGAAAATAATAACCGATCTCAGCATCTCTGTGTTATTTTAAGTTGTTTAACGAGAGCCGACAATATTATGACCATATCATGACTAGGCAAAGAGAAGACGACAAGATGAAAATATATAGAAGTGACACCATTTGGATGTTTTTGGAAGTGAAAAGATCAAAATTAGAGTTCTCAAAAGTCGGATATGCATTACATATAATAAAGTCAGATCTGTGTGACATTTGCCAGCACTGTAAACATAGACCGAGTGAATCTGTAGTTTCAGTATTGAAACCTCTCGGCTTTGGTGCCACCAAGGAATAGTACACCCAAAACATGATTAGCCTTCATTTTCTACTCACCCCCATGCTGAACAACACTCTGGAGTACTTTTTTGATATCTCAAATGCATCTGGAGATCTGGGAGGCTTCTTGCTGTCTGCTGACATTCAAATAATGGAGGTCTACGGTGCCCGAGACAGAAAGGTCCATAAAAGTCCACAAAAACGTGTCAATATTCCTCCATACTGCTCGTCCAATGTATTCCAATTGTCCTGAGTGGGTAGCATTCAGAATTTACTCGAAACGAAGTCATTTAGAATGTTTTTAGAGCATAAACAGTAGTGCATAGGATTTTCTTAAAAGCGCGCGCCAGATTGTTCAGGACGCTATGGAAGCCGGCAGACCAAACCAGATGAAAGTGCGCATTCAGTGTCTGCTCTGCCAATAATGCAAGCGTAGAAGAAGAAATGTGCTGTTTACCTGTGCAAAGAAAGAAACAACAAAAGAAAAATGTCTGAGGACTTCAGTGTTGAGGAAGAGCATGAGTTCTTTGCCGAGCTGAATGTGCACTTTCATCTGGTTTGGTCTGCCGCGGTTTCCGTAGACTCGTGAACGTGCTTTTAGGAAATACTGTACACTACTGTTTATGCTCTAAAAACATTCTAAATGACTTCGTTTCGAGTAAATTCTGGATGGTACCCACTCAGGACACTTGGAATACATTGGACGAGCAGTATGGAGGAATATTGACACGTTTTTGTGGACTTTTATGGACCTTTCTGTCTCGGTCACCATAGACCTCCATTATTTGAATGTCAGCAGACAGCAAGAAGCCTCCCAGATCTCCAGATGCATTTGAGATATCAAAAAAGTACTCCAGAGTGTTGATCAGCATGGGGGTGAGTAGAAAATGAAGGCTAATCATGTTTTGGGTGTACTATTCCTTTAAGGCCAAACTGCATTTTGATGACCTGAACAAAAACCAAAAAAAACAAAGATTTCCACTTTCTTTTTTTCTTTTTTTAACCTGGTGTAGGGATTTTTTTTGTTTGTTTTGTTAGGATTATAAACCTTTCTTGTGTTATTCTTATCGGCTTAGTTGATATGAGTCACTTTGTTAATATTCCTCCCATCCGGGGGCAATAAATTAATCCTCTAGCTTTCCAATATTGGTTCCTCTTATTTTAGGTAATGCTTTACTTTATGTGAATGTCATCTGATTATTTGAAATGCAGCCTTTAACTCTGAAACAGCAGATAGTAAGGAGTCTTTTAAACCTTTGGATGAGACATAAATCACGACACACCATAGTTTTCTTAAGTCGTAACTTGACATCTACTGCAATGCATTGTGCTTTAACTTTGTTTGCTTCTTCAGGCATTAAGAATCTATCCTTTCTGTTCTTCATTTAGGACATTAGGGTTTATATTTGTGCCTCATTCTTTCTGTTTTGTAATTTAATTGTGTCTTCATGTACTGCTCAGTCCCAGAGCTCTGACCAGCATCGAGGAATCTGATGTGTACCGAATGTTACAGAAAGACCAGGATGACCCACAGGAGCCTCGGCAGTCTGGATCATTTAAAGCCCTGCAGGAGTTTATAGACAGTGATGGTGAGATAATCTTTCCCTTTAATCACTTCAATGTTTTTTTTCCCACCAATTTCCATTCTGTATCACAGAGCAATAATACTATTTTAACTGTTACAGGATAATGTCAAAGTGTGTACCTTAAACGCTAAGCTCATCTGTCACTGAGACACAATCAAACGTGTTCCCCTAATCAAACACGGTGTTCTTAAAGTAGGATATTATATCAATACACAAGCACTTCCTTCTGTGTTTCCTTGGCTGTGTAAAAAGGAACATCCAGGTTGAGTTTAAGTATGAAGTATGGTTCGAGGCTCAAAGGAAGCATCAATTAGGATTCAAGGGGCTTATTTTGTGTCCCTGCCCCTCAAGTGTTCCTGCCATATATGACTCAAGTGTTTTGTTTTAATTTATGTGATTTAGTCACAGGCTTGTTTTGCTGAGAGGTTCTGTCTCATGCATCCAGGCACTAGACCCATTGTGACTCGCACAGTGAAAGCCCCCACGACCAAACCCCCTCCGCCTACAGGAAACCTGCATAAGCTGCCCGTCTGCGACAAGTGTGGGAATGGGATTGTGTGAGTACAAACAGATCAAATCACCTGTGGTTGTCATTAAGGCCTGACCTGTGACAGCACAAGCAATAAGGATCAGCTCTATATCTATGTCAACCCAGTATTAGCTTGTATAGAAAGACAATGATATACATTTTCAGTGATTATTGCTATTGCTTATGTGCACTGCTTTTGATTTAAAAATAATAATTAGGTTATTTTACTGCAAAAGTTTTAAACCAAGGACAATATTTTCATACTTGTTTCATACTTGATTTCAAAACATAATACGCTGCCAGCAAATCACCTAGAGAATATTTTTTATTTTATTTTGCAACCTATTTTCAATATTTCCTGCTAATCTTTCTGTGTTATTTTTATAAAATTACAAGTTAGATAATGTTTATTAGAATACTTATAATAATCATATATTTTAAAACAATATAACTTTGATCAATTCTTTTAATTTCCGATTGTGTTTGTTAAATGGATGCATCTTTTAGTGTTCTGCAGTCTGCAGCGTTCCTCATAAAATAAGCTTTGAATCAAATTTGTGGAGGTCCTTGTGAAGTTAGGGTATATTATTTAGGGTAATCATCAGCCAAGCTTGATACACCAGAAGTAATGGTGAGACACTGGCAGGGACAGAGCTAGATGGGGAACAGTGGTCACTTGAGGCCCCTGAAATGTGATTGGGCCCCCTTAGGTACCCCCCCTAGATTATTGACATGTCACAGCATCAAATCATTTCTGCACAGTGCTTGTTGCTATAAAAAAGTGAAAACAGTTTTAATAGAAATTTTGGTACAAAGAAAAAAGCAAAATAGCTTAAAAAAAACAAACAAAACTTTACTCATATACAAGTAAAGTTACTGGTGTAAAATGTTAAGCAATTAAAAACAAAAATTCCCTAAGCAAAATTTTATTTTAAGTAAAAGTTACTGAGTTACTTGTTCGCTAGCAGGTCAATAAAAAAAAAAAAAAAAACGACATTGATGTTTAACTATCTTGATAAATAACAGCTGAAATAAATAAGAGAATTAAAATCTTGAAGAAAAAAAAAGCATTTCGTTAATTTTGCACCAGGAATAGTTTAAATGTTAAAGTGGTAAGTTGACTGTAATTGTAAAGCATTTTATTTTGCTTCTCTGTTTTCAAGCTATTCTGTCACCCACCCAGAATCACAGTCAGACACTGGCAAATGCTAAATTGTTTTCTAGATTTTACTTTTTATTATTATTGTATTTGTTTTGAAATGGCATATTACAAGTACATATTTAAATACATGTTTCTAACATATACTTAAATAAGTATAACTTTTTCTTTTTCTAGCTTATTGAGAAACAAATTCATTCTCATAGTCTCTGCATTCTCCTCTGCTGGACTCAATAAAAAAAGTTCAGCTCAACAATTGAACACTGGATTTAAACATAAAAAAGTGGAAATTTATGGAAAGCCGAAAAGAAAGTATACTAAATTAACTTATTACTTATAACAGTGGGTTGAATTAGTCAATTGAAGTGCATAAAATCAAAGATTATTTATGTTTATCTGAGAAAAGTTGTTTTTGTTAATTACCGCCTCTTTATTGTCGTTGCTACAGTGGGACAGTGGTGAAAGCCAGAGACAAATTTCGCCACCCTGGTTGCTTTGTGTGTGCTGACTGTGAAGTCAACCTGAAACAGAAAGGCTATTTCTTCGTTGAAGGTCAGCTGTACTGTGAGATTCACGCTCGAGCCAGAATGAGACCTCCAGAGGGCCACGACCTCATCACGACATTTCCCTCTCCTTAGATCCTTCCCCTAATTAGCACAGACATAAACACTTTGGCAAGTCCTCTCAGGTCCTATTTGTTTTGTTTTGTGCTGCACTTCTGTTGCTGTTTGTGCAAAATAATCAGAGCTCTGTGATATTTCCCAATGTAACACTTTATCATTATATCACGTTTTGCAGCTGATAACTGGACACCATCATTATTTAAATGGAAAAGTTTTCACCACTTTAAGTCCAAGTTTTATTTTTTTCAAGTAAAGAGCTTTGATTGTCAGCTTCAATATTAATATTGTTTGAAACAAAGCAACGAGTAATACGCCAAAGCCATGCTTCAAAACTGTCATGCTAGCACAACTGTAAAATAAAAAAAAAAAAAAAGGAAAATCACATTTCATTGCATGGGTCAGAACTTTGGAAGTCTTGATTTGTGGAGTTTTTCCCTCAGTAAAACGTATCTAATTGCAGAAGACAGCATTTGGAGCTTTGTTAGCAGCAGGAATCCCCAAACTAGTTCCTGCTGTTATTTCAAGATATCTCCCTAGAAACTCATGATCAACAAAACTTTTTTTTGTAATTTGTCACAACTTACAAGCTAATAAACTTGAACTTATAGCTTAGTTTGTTCCTGTATTTGAGCCTCTATATTTTTTCGAATTTAGTTTTGTCCTTGATTTTATTACACTTATATGTTTACAGAGTAAAAGCAGTCATTATTAAACGTATCTAAACATATATAAGCAAATAAAAGTTCCACAGTTCTACACAAAAATTCTTGAATTTATATGAATTTATTTTTTGTGTTGTTTTTTTCTTTTTTTCTTTTTCTTTTTTTTGCTTTAAAATAAAAACTGAACTTTTTTTTACAGGTGCACAATCAAGTTTTAACTGTAAGGGCCCCTCCCCAAACTGCTCCCACTAAGCTTGGGGTATGAAATTATCTAAAATGTCTTGATATGCTAAATCATTGAGAGTTGTTTTCACTGAAACTAAACAGCCATCAAGAACTCCATAGGATCCACACACCAAAACCTTAGTGAAGTGCTGCTCTCCTGGCAAGAGCTATTTTTCTTTTTCCTCCAGTGTTTTTTATTGTCCTGTCATTGTCACAAGTACAGAGCAATGAAATTACCTCGGGGACCAGCGCCACCGCCCGGGGACCAGCGTTAAGGGGGTTAAGGGTCTTGCTCAGGGACCCAGAGAGGCAGTCGATGGGAGTGGGGCTTGTAGTCTGAACCACAGGATTCCAAGCCAATGCCCTAACCACTAGGCCGCCACTCCCCAAAGAGCTATCATCTCTCCACTACTCTGTTGTCCAGTGGCAACACACTTTTTCATCACTGCAGCTGCTGTATTATATGGCACTTGTTGGTCAGGTATGGAAACTCATTCAATCAAGCCTGATTTTTACTCTGATCTCAAAGCCACACGGCCCTGTCCCAATACCCACAGGTCTGGCTATATGTACCTCAATCGCATGTTCTCCTTGATGGGTATGAGAGCATTGTGTCCCATTTCTAAATAGCAATCTTTCATCTTGCTCCCAATGCAGCATAGATCTAGTCTTCAGCTAAGTGTTCATCTATGTGGACTTAGGTAGAGTGTATTACCTGAAATCCATTGCTCCATCTAGTGTTTGAAGAAAAAAGGAAGACATAACAGAGAGGATGCAGCTCCTATGCCTTGCAATGTGATTTTGATAAATATTGAATTACAATATAATAAAAAATGCATAGCCATAGTACAACCATTAATCACGATCTCTCTTTCACCTTTAAATACCTCACATTTTTCTCACCAGAATTAAATATAAATCAATGGGACATATACTTGCAATAGACTTCTAACTTCTCTAAGGTGTATCCTGCCTCTCGCTCTTTGACTGCTGGAGACAGTCGCCCATAGACTGCTGGAGACAGACGCCTATAGACTGCTGGAGACAGCCGCTTACAGACTGCTGGAAACAGTTGCTCATAGACTGCTGGAGACAGTTGCCCATAGACTGCTGGAGACAGTTGCCCATAGACTGCTGAGACAGTCGCCTATAGACTGCCGGAGACAGTCGCCCATAGACTGCTGGAGACAGTCGCCAATAGACTGCTGGAGACAGTCGCCCATAGACTGCTGGAGACAGTCGCCCATAGACTGCTGGAGACAGTCGCCCATAGACTGCTGAGACAGTCGCCCATAGACTGCTGGAGACAGTCGCCCATAGACTGCTGGAGACAGTCGCCTATAGACTGCTGGAGACAGTCGCCTATAGACTGCTGGAGACAGTCGCCCATAGACTGCTGGAGACAGTCACCCATAGACTGCCGAAGACAGTCACCAATAGACTGCTGGAGACAGTCGCCAATAGACTGCTGAGACAGTCGCCTATAGACTGCTGGAGACAGTCGCCCATAGACTGCTGGAGACAGTCGCCAATAGACTGCTGGAGACAGTCACCAATAGACTGCTGGAGACAGTCGCCCATAGACTGCTGGAGACAGTCGCCCATAGACTGCTGGAGACAGTCACCAATAGACTGCTGGAGACAGTCACCCATAGACTGCTGAAGACAGTCACCTATAGACTGCTGGAGACAGTCGCCCATAGAATGCTGGAGACAGTTGCTTATAGGCTGCTGGAGACAATCGCTAATAGAATGCTGGAGACAGTTGTCCATAAGATGCTGCAGACAGTTGCTTACAGACTGCTGGAAACAGTCGTCCATAGGCTGGGTCGTTCTCTACTATGCCCACCAGGGACACTAAGAAGGCCTGGTACTACTCCACACCACTCAGCCAATAGTTTGAAGGGACAGTCAGAACCCATTCATGTCCCTTATTTGGGCTCGGCGCAGCCAAATACAACGAGGAAAGACACAACCCCTGGGCAGTTAGCAATTAACCCCAACCCCAGACCCGGCTCCAGGTGGAGGTCCCAGCTCTGTCATACTTGGTAATGTTGCATGCACCAATTTCTTTCATCATCACAAAGGCTTTTTGAACCTCTCTTTGTCTGATCCATCATCCAGAGACATTTTGCCATGGGAGACCCTACCAGAGGCATTTAAGCTTTAGACAACATAGAGTCTGTGATCACTGAGCAGTGAAACACCTCAAACATTATAAGGTGGCAGCTTAAGGAGGGGTGGTTATTGAGGATTTCAAAATATACTTCTTTATTAAAACATTGTTAACTTAAAAACCTACAGGGAAATATATATATATATATATATATATATATATATATATATATATATATATATATATATATATATATATATATATATATATATATATATATATATATATATATATATATATATGACATGTCTAGTTATTTATTTTAAAATGTGTGATTTAGTTTTTTTTCCCACTCTTTTACTCTAACTACACTTGTTCTCCGTATATATGTTCTTATATTCTAAAGTGTATTCTTGTACCCTTTCCTTACATATGTCTTGTACACTATTTCTTTTTTGTATTGTGCTTTTGATCACTCGATTAAAAAAGTAATAAGAAAGAGCATTGAGAATACCCAGGGGCAAAGAGTTTTGCTCTGGGAGTTGAAGTGCCAGTGTCCGTAAGGTTTGAACCAGATACTTCAAGCCTTCTCAAAACACATGCACTCTGCTCTAACCACTAGGCCACCATTCCTCTTCCACTCTGCAGAGATCTTTTAACCATTGGAATATTCTGTATGTGCCTCAGCATTCATTGACCCCTCTCAGTTAATGCATTTGCCCTTCCCCTTTATCAGTGACTTTTTGTTATTTTCAGTGACTTTCATTAAGTTATTATATCACTAACAATTTACTTTGGAATATATTGTAGAAAGGAAAGGCCAAGTTTCACAGAGAGTGATTCATTTTTTCATGAGGGTTTGAGGGGCCAGTCTCTTGATTCTGAATGTCATAAAGACAAAGCCCCATTCTTAATAAGAGCGCCTGAATTAAGCCTTTTGCATATATAAGTGAATATATAAAATGCAAGTATGACTCTTTATTTTTGTTACAATTCTAAAGATTATTTTAGGTTACAATTGTAAAGATGGGTACAGATCCCTTGTTCAAATAAGTTGCAAAAGTTCCTTAGTTATCTTAGAAGAAAGTCATGCTAAACATCTCTTTTTTTTACCAGAACCAAAATACATCATCTAATATAGTTGGCAGTTTGCCAGTGTGATTCTGTGTCACTTCTCTTTAGAGCAACCAGATCACAATATTTGCTAAATAAATGAATCTATCAACATTTCCGATCCCTTTAAAACAATACTGTCTCCAATATCTTTAATAGTCAATAATACTGTTTTTTTTCTTTTCTTGTGCTTCTCTATCTCAATTCAATGTACATTTATTCTGTGTGCTGGCTCCATCTGATTACACAATGAAATACATATAGAAAAAAATCAATGCTTTACTGACAGAAGGACATTAATACAATGGAAAAAAGTATAGGCTGAAACCAAAATTAGTTTTTTGGAAGATGACTTTATGTGGTTTTATTTTACATGCCCGCAGACAGGACCCATTAGTCAAGAAGGTAAATTAAATTTATCTTCTAAGCTTTTGTTCATTTTAGTTGATCAGTGGATGGACTGTCCTGTCCTCCTGAGGGTCAGCTTTGTTAGGAGCAGCTGCTCAATAATGTCGGACAGCTAAAGAAACAATTATTGACTCAAAGCTGAAAACGCTATCAATAGCTTTCTAAAAATGGAGACTGGCATCTAATTCTTCAATCCCTGAGCTCCTCACGTACATGCAAAGTTAATCAGTGAGGACATGGTCAACAGGAAGAGCTCTACAAAACTCGAACACTGGTGTAATCATTGTAAAAGCAAAGAGTGGCCAGTACATCGCTCAAACAAAGACAAGGCAGGATAGGGGAGGGACCGCATTCTTTAGTTTTCCTAGAAAGCCAATTGCATTTTCCCATTGTCTCCATCTGCTTCTCTTGTCAAAGTACATCTAAATTACACATAACTACATAAACATGTTTGACTGAAGTAAATACATTTAAGATAACTTGTTTAATTGTATGATTTTTTTTTGAAGCAAAAAAAATCCTAGCAGGTTTAGGAGTTAAAAACAAACCTTGTTTTTACCCACAAAGTTTATTTGGGGATTGTACAAAAGCCTTGGAAACAATAAGGACTTTATATGAATAACAGTCTTCAGGTTGCTGTTTATATAAATTATATCAATCTGAAGACCAATAAAGACGACGGATGAAGCTGTAGAGCAATTTAGAGCAGCAGGGGTTCTACAACAATATTTCCTGGCGCTGACCATCTTTGACAGAATGTGTAAGGTGAACGTTAATCAGAGAAGCAGCCCAGTGAAAATCTGTATGGGCTACAGAGATCTGAAACTCAGTTAAGACAACCTGAAACAGGACCACTATTTATCAACTATTTTGTCTTGACACTTTTTATTATGATTTATGTTCTATTGTTTACATTTCCATATATTAGGACTTTGATTTTTGTTTAGGATTTTAGGTTTTCTTTGGGTAGATCTGTCCAACTGTTTAGTTAATTTCCCTTTACATGTTTATTATAGTGAATATACCCCTCCTTTCACTCCAGCTGCAGTACTTTCTGTTCTGTTCCCTCACCACATCTTAAACCAAACAAACCCTGTCACTATTTCTGAGATCCTTTCACAGTTAAGCTTCCTGTTCTACTTTTTTATCCTGTACCACTGAGTTTCAGTGTCTGAGTTTCAATTCTTGTATTTTTTACAGTTTGCTGCCAATCTCTTTGCTTGTCACAATGCATGTGGGTCCTCACAACATCAAAAAAGGAGAGCATCATTGTGTGAGTATGTATTTCTTTAGTTGTAACTGGGAAGCTGTTAGAGTTACTGGGAGCTAAAAATGAGGAATTACTGGAAGAAAACCTTCACAACGCTGCAAAAGACATGAGACTAAGAAGGTGGTTTAGTTTCTGTTGAGACCCAAAACCTGACAATGAAGTAAAACCAAATATATCAATAAATACAAAATTCCTGTTAAGTATCTGATGCAAGATTGTGAAACTGAAAATTCAAAAATTTTCTCCTTTTCTCTGTAGTTTGACTAAGCTGGAGCTGTTCTGAAAAAAACGTGAAAAGAGAAGGTTTGGTGATATGCAAAAAATACTCCATACATTTAAGGCTGTTATTCCATGAGTTTGTGCTTTTCCAGGGTATCCATGTTTACCTATGCCCAGCAGGGCTTTGTGTATCAAAGATGAAAATATGTCTTCACCTTCAAACCTATGTGCAACTTAATGTTTATATATAACATAAAATCTAATTAAAATATTCTTAAGTTTGTGTAATATGGAGAAATACAGGCCTATCTCATACACTGCAACAATGCTCTAGAAATGAAATACGTCAACATTTAGTAAATTAACTGTACTTATCTTTAATTTGAGTAGGTAAATAAGATGATCTGCCAATGGAATGAGTATCTTTACTCTTAAAATAAAATAAAATTTGAAAATATGCACCTAAAATAAGACAATTTATATTGGGGTTTTTTCTTATTTTAAATGTAAATTGTATTGTTCCATTGGCAAGGTGTCTCACTTTCCTCCTCAATTCAAGAAAAAATGCACTTATTTTAAGACAAAATGACTTATCTAGACTTTGATTTTTTTCCAGTGTATTTCCCCATTCATCGGTGAGATTACTGTAGAAGCTGTGTTTTGGCAGCTAAATACCTTCCAAACAATCATCACCTACTTTGAACTCTTCCAGTCGGGCTTCTACTGTTTGCTCACCATAGTGCAGGAACTGCCCTTGTCAAAGTGTTCAATGTTATCTGCATAAATGCAGAGTTTGCTATTATTGGATCTTAATGCAGAATTTCATGCTGTTGATTACACTAATCTATTAGCGCGGTTGAAGAACTGGGTCAGTTCTGGTACTGACTGGTTTGAATCCTACTTCAAGGACAGGGCCTTTACATCAGTAGGTAAATACATCAAAGACAACAAGTCACAGACACATAACCCTAATCCACATAACACATAACCCAGTCCTTAGACTGGTTCCCCATACACAGGGAATAAACATCTAAATACTTCTGTTAGTTTATGAATCACTAAATGGAACCAAGGTGCATTACAGACTTATTCTCAGTCATGTTCTTATTCAATTAACTTTATGCCACTGCAGTGTACTGTACTTTTTATACATTTTGTAATGCACAGCACCTTGAATTGTCTTGCTTTGGAAATGTGCTATTTGAAAATAACCTTACCTTGCCTTGCTTCAATATAATAAGATGTGTGGCTTTGCATTATCCTGCCCCTCATTAGCAAAGAGATGTTTCAGACATAGAGTAGAGATTATTTCATGGCTCTGAACTTACACTGGCAGATTAAAAAGAGTTTCAGTATTTATGTAATGTCAGTGCTGTTTTTGTATACCTATCAGACATACAATATGGAGCAAATTGTTGCCTACATGTGCCACAAAAAGACAATATCCTTAAAGTGTAAATAACTTTATTGAATCAAGGTTCAGAGCATTAGAGTAGCCAGACCACAATAACGTAACAATAACCTATTTTTTATTATGTTTAACCATTTGGGAGGACAGTGTGTTGGTGTTAAGGTGTGTGTGGATAGGTGCACATGTAAGTAGAAATAAATGTGTTTGTGTTGATGTGATCTCAGACTTGTAACCCGGAGGTGTACATTTGTAACAAAAATGACAAAAAGTCGTCCACAGAACCTATAAGAGCAGCAGGAGGCAGGTAAAGCTGGCCTTAGAAATGCTGCAGTAGTGCCAGGCTCTCAGATGCAGAGCAATCCCTCCAGGCAGTCATGTTCCTCACAGAGAGGTGGGTCACCAAAGGAACAGCAGCCCCCGAGACAAAGAGGCACTGGGTAAGCCTTCAGTGATCGTACTTCCCTACCAACATCAGCCAGACATTGTAAGCTGTGGAACAATGTTTGGTGCATTATCAGGGTTTTTCTGTCAGTGAGATTTTTCAAACCTTACAATTAAAGCAAAACAAAGCCCATAAGCCAGCAGTCATTGAAACACTGCACAAATGTATTATTTTCTAACATTCTGTAGATGATTTGTCCTCTTGAAGCATTTAAAAACAAGTCTCACATGAGCTTGTGATATGAGTCCTTGCAATGTTTAATTAATTTTAGCTAATACAGTGTTATTGCAAGGCATGCTGATACCAGGTGGGCTGCATGAATAATCTTTTAAATAATAAAACCCCCTCGCTGTCTTAACAGTGCCCTCTGTGTTTCCCAATTTTCTTGTTTATTTATGTCTTCATATTACATTGATGCAGCCATATTTACTATATAATTTTTTATCTTCTAAAAAAGTGAGTTTAAAATGGGTCTTTCCCGCTGATCATCTAATCGTTAGTTTAATATGTGTGTCATTGAAATCACAGAGAAATGCATTAGAGCTATATTTCATAGTCATTTATTCTTTAAGGGCCATTCATGTCGTCATTCAATGCATTGCCCTAGCATTTTTGATGGGTTCAATTGATATTCATTCTATTTTATTAAATAAGATGAACAAAAGATTTGCATATTAACAAATTTCGCATGCTTTGACATTGATAGACTCAGTCAATTTGCAATAACATAAAAAATATGTGTTTTTACCTGGATATGGATTCTAATTACAAGGAAAGAAGTAGAGTAGTGTGTTCTCCTAAGCAGAAGCAATGGCAGCAACTCTGACTGCATCTAACATGCTTAATGAACACGAATGTTGTGTGCTCACACATATTCCTTTGGCTGCACCATCCACTAAACAACTAAAATGAACAAAACTATCTGAGTGGCTGTACATCAGCTTCCAGATGAGCAGGCCCACATCATCCTCTAGCAAGCCTCTAACCAGACCAGCACAGAAGACAGCAGAAGCTGGTCAGTGAATAAAACCTGTGCCAATCAGAACTACCCAGCAGCTTCTCTTTGAAGCAATTTTCATCACCCCGCACTGCAGCTGAGCACCAAAACTCAACTCTTTGCTGTATAAAGGCTTTTTGTGCCTGTCAGATCACATACAGTTTAAAGTAGATGATTTCTTTTACTAACAATGGAGGAAGATTGAGTGAATATGGCTGCAGAAGTCTATTGCTAATGTCTGATTAATGCTGCTGATTAACTTAAACCTCAAAAATTGTACCAAAATAGTAAACTGGAGCAGATTTACAAGCAGTCTCAGAAATAGGCGTAACAGAAGAACAGTGCTATAATAATAATATAGAAAAAATATATAAATGAAACAGATGCATTATTGAAAACATTAACGAATTTCACATGTATGGATTATGTAGTTTTTTATCAAACAGCTACCAGATGGGATTTGTATAATCTCAACAATCCAAAGCAAAACTTTTTTAGGGTATGTGCCCTTTTAAATGAATCAAATGTCTGTTTAAAACTTACCTTAATCAGATATAACATTATGATCATCCAACTGAGAGTGAGTTGGTGTTTCTTTCGCTTCCAAAACAACACCCACCCATTAAGGCACGCACTCTAAAAACCTCTGAAAGTGTGCTGTGCTATCAGGAACAAAAGTTTAGCAGGGGATCATTTAAGTCCAGATTTATTGACCCTGGTGTAAAAAGGTTGTGTGTGTATGTGGACTGCTGCCTGCTCTTAACTTTATGTAAACATGAGGTAATTCACCTTATTCTGCAGCACTTCATAGCAATCTGAAGATGTAAATAAATACCTTGGTTCAGATCTAAACCCTACAGGACTGTAAACCAATAGAATCAAGGGTTGAGAAACAAAGCTTTAACTCATGTGGAGTCTGCACCGATTGGTCCTTGCCGTTTAGCACATTCTACAGATTTAATATCTATCACAACTGAATTTAACCTTCAACAGCAATTTGAGGTACTGTGCGGCATAGCCTTCCTCAGTGAACCTTGGCTGTCCTTAAATATGTTGCTGCTCCACTATTGTTCACTTGTTCAACCACTTTTGATGGAAACTGGTCTCTTATAATTTAAGCTTTTTTGTAATCACTCTTACTGAGGATTTTTTTTATTGCTCCTGATGGCATATCAACTGAATGTTAAGACATTTCCAAGGTAGCAATATAGAAAAAACAGGAGAGAAAATCACACATATTTTTGTGCTAAAATGGTTCTTTGCATGATAGTTCCTTTATCCTTTTAGATTTTGATTGTTGTTACGGTTTATTTAAAATAAATGAACAAAAATAAGAACAGTAAAGATGGGACATGTCAACATTATTTTAACATTTCATTATATACTGCATGAACATTATGAAATTATGATTACTTTCTACTTAAACATAGAATGGCATAGAGTCAGATCATATGAACTTGGCATGAATGGTCAATAGAGATTAACTTTAAATAATGCTACTCTAGCATTTGGATACTAAATAGAATATTGTCCAGTTTTATTGGGGTCTTTTTCACAATGAAACTTCACTAATTAGTATGTATGAAAAATGTGATCCATAATGACACGAATTCCATCAAAATAAGTAAAAGTTGAACATTGCACATTCCTATAACATATCTGTAACCATGTTGCTGCATATACGTTTGTATACTATTTAGAAAAATATATTTGATGGTAAATATTTCTAATCTGATATGCATTGTGACTTCTGCTTTTATAAGTTTAAATCAGAAAAGATTGATAGTTTGTCCAAAATAGCATTCCGTTGTCTAAAATAGCCTTGAGAAACTGAATAAGTAGAGGAAGTAGTTTATTTTTTATGATGCTGGGGAAGCTTAGCAACAATCTCTGTGTAATATGTAATTAGTTTGGAAAAGATGTGTACTGTCCATCTTTTTTGGTTGTAGCAAAACTTACACTGCACTGCCCAGGTTCCATATAGTGACAAAACCCATATCACATAGAATTATTCTGCAAAATTACCATCAACGAACACCATCAGTGATTCTATTTATACACCTTGTAAGAATCAGGCTGTTTTTTTTTTAACTTTCGAACAGCATGAACTCTTTGAAGCATAGATTCAAGCAGGTATCTGGAGGATTATGAGGAGATTCAGGTGCCCAATGCTATCACACAGCTACAGCAGATTTGTGGACTTCAAACATCTATAACTGATTCCATTTCACCATTTAATCAGAGTTCCACTGTTGATCTAAAATCCCGTGAGTAAGGAGGCCAATGGAGAGTGGTGAACTTGTCCTTAAGAAACCAGAGATGATTTGTACCGCTTTATGACATGTTGCATTATCCTCCAGGAAGTAGCCTTTGGAAGATGGGAACACTGTGATCCTGAGAGGAAGGACAGGATCAGCAACAATAGGGTGTGGTAAGTAGATGTTGTTACAAAGGGTCCCAATTTTTTGATACAAGGAAATATAGGTTCATGTTTTCATATTGTTTACAAAAAATCCTGCCTAAACTGAATATCACAGATGTAATGATGTTTCCTCCAAAGGAAATGGTCTCAGAATAAGAGTTTACATTTCCTGTTCTTAGGCTTTGTGGTGGGGGCTTGATGCAAGTACCACTCCATTCAGCTAACTGCTTTAACTTTCAGAATGTTGCACATTCAGTTAGGGCATAAGACATACCCAATTATGGCTTTTTATTTGAGCACTCTTACTTTTCTGTCATCTCTAATGAGTCAACTCATTTCCTTGCAAATTAAAACATAAAATGGCATTTTGATTCAACTAACTGCTGCCCACTGGTTAATTGTTTTACTTTTTTTTAGCTGTGCCTTAAAATACCAGTACATCAGCACTTTCTGAAATATTCAGCCCGACTCATCTGGCACCAACAACCACGCCCCACTCAGTGTTTTTTTTTTATTTATTACTTTTTTCCCCTCTATTTTCAGTGCCAATATAGCACAGAGAATTGTTGTCACCGTGCAAGAATACAGACAAAATGATTTGCTTTCACAAATGAACCACCATACGTTTACACTTTGTCAGAAGTGGATTTGATGGAGAAACATATGCAATCAACAGGGAGATGGAAAGGGAATTAAGAAAGAGAAAGGGGATAAGATTTAGAGGAAGAGAGAGAGAGCAAAAGTGAGAGACTAATTAAGAAAAAAAAACAGAAAATATATAATAACTCCTATGTCTGCATCCACACCAACAAAAATACCAAACATCATAAAAAAGGGTGCATCCCATAGACACACAGTAAATATATGTATACAAGGCAAATGCTATGAAAAGTAACAATGTTATTCAGAGCTACATTTAGTTGAAGCCGCAGCTTAGTATAAGGGAAAATCGTGTATTCGTGAACAATTGGATCCAAACACCTGTGCTGTGTGCAGGTGTATATAAGGTTTATAAGCCTCCTTTAATGCCAGGATATGCTCTATAGAAGGTGTGAGGAGCCCCAGGCCCACCCAGAGAGCCCACGGCGGACACAGCAGAGGCCAGAGCCCTTGATAGCCAAAGGCACCCAAGATTAAAGTGACGGACACAGGGACAGCAACACCCACATGGGCAGATGAGAACCCTGGGTTCAAGGCTCCAGAGGCTATGGTGCTAAACCCCTAAGGAGTTGCAGAAAGAAGCCCACAAGCTCCTAAGGCAGTCAATCATGCCCAAGGCAAACACAGTTGTGAGCCCAGAAACCCAAGGCCCTCAGGGGACACACCTGGACTGAGACTGCACCCAACGCCCAGCACAGAAAGAACACAAAAGGAACAGTGAAAAGAGGTACCGGTCACCAGCAGGGAGCAAAGGAACAGGAGGAAACTGAACCCAATAATGACTCCAAGTCTTTTAAATCTAATCCCAAATCTGTTTCCAAATGCTGATTCTCTGTTGACTTTACCAAAACTAGAAACCTTAATCCAGGATTGTCAGACTCCAGTCCCAAGGGCCAGTGTCCTGCACCTTTCGGGATGTTTCTCTTCCATAAATCAAATAATGCCATCTGGAGAACTTAATTTTAACTGAGGAGGTAATTAAGCTGTTTGTTGTCTATGTGTTGGATCGGGAACTATCAAAAAGTTGCAGGATAAGGGCCCTTGAGGACGTCTCTATGAAGATTTTTAGTCCCTTGAGAACTTGAATTACTGCCCTGTGTTAATGCATTTAGATGTTGCCATGTGATAGGTCAATTCGATTTTAAAGCAAATGAACATGTATTGCAGGCTAACAAAGCCTTCAACAACTCCCTATTACTAAGGGGCGGACCTGTTCTTCCAGTTCAATTTGCATGTTTTCTAAGCCATAATTCAGACATTTTGAATTGAAAATCTTCCTTGATGGGAGGCGAAACGTCTTCAAACTTGGAAAAGAAAGTCCAGTGGTTTGGTTTTTAACTTGTTTGGAATGACTAAGACCTGGATGACCTAGAATTTTCACCAGCAAATGAACAGGTGTTCCTTAAACAAAAATATATTACCACAACCAATAAAAAAGATCAAGAACTGTAACATACAGTAAGTAACCAGAAACAACAGAGAAATTAAAATAGGACACCCATTTGTCATACAGCTAGATTTATTACAGCCAACTCAAAACAAACTGAATCATCAAAGTGACACTTATATGATTAACAAATTACATTGTGCTATTATTTTGTTAGGGATTATTTTACTTTATACATGTTCCTCTTTTTAGTTAGTGAAACAGGATTTATTTTTCTTTCACTGAAAAGGGTGAAGATGATAGAAGTCTGCAAGCAAATGTCCTACTGAATCAAATGTATTATTACCCTTTAGTGCTACTCATACAAACTTAAGATCAGGGCATAAAATGCTTCATATTTTGAAAGGGTGATCATCTGTCTATAAATTATGTGCACAAACAGCACATAATTGGGCAGTAAAAACCATATGGAGATTAAATTTCAGCTCTTCATTTTTGTCTGTATTTGTGAAATAATTAACATGATAATATCAAGGAGGATCTGGATGGAACAAAAACATTTAAGCTACTATATTTAAAAATAATCATCACAACTAATTCCATGTTACATTCAAAAGAAATCCCTTTAACAACTCTGTCAGTTTTTAGCATTTAAACCAATCCTTAAATGCAATATAACATTTTTTTTTTTATAAAAACTTTGGATGTGTTATTGATCAAAAAATCTTTTATTCTTTCTGGAGCTCATTTTTTTCTTATCTTTTTGTACAGTTTCTTTTTCTTATTTTCTCTCCAGTGTTTGCACCTGACAAAATCATGTTGTGCAGTGGGTGCTCAGAAGGACGTGTCAGGCTTGAAAAGCAATGAACTCCATATGAACGGAAGATTATGTCTTTAAGGAGGTGTAGGGTCAATAATCGACCTTCAGCATTTTATCTCCAAAAGGACAGAAACTGTCTTTTTGACAAACTGCATGAAGATCAACTTTGAAACTTTATTTCTCATTTATTTATTGTATTTGAAGTCATTATGTCTGAAATAAATATCCCAGTTACATGCTCTCTTTTATTGATCAGGCACTCAGCAGCAGAGTAAAAATGCAACAAAATAATTCAACATTTTGAAGTATGTGATTCAGACATAATGAGACTAATAGATAAAGCCTCAAATACCACCTTTAATCCTACAATTTGCATGCAAACAGAAAGACTACATAAATTACTATGTTAAGGCTTTCAGCTAAAAAAATGACTCGGCAGTCCTACAAATAATGGTCATTATAAATTGATTTAACTATTTAAAGTAATTCTCACAGTTAGACACAATACATGCATGCAGCCTCAACCAAAAATTATAAATCTGGACTCCATATTTTGTCATTTTATTATACTTTATGTGATAGACTGACACTAAGTCATTCATATTTTTAAAGTGAAAGGACATTTTTTTTTAAAGCAAATACGATATAATATCCTTTGGCTTTTTTCCTTTGGAGAATGTATTAGCTTTTCATGTCTACAGACTGAAACATGTGCACAAAGGCTGAGGATTTATCAGGCTGGTTGTCAGTAACTTAATTTGATGTGTGGACTTTGACTGGACCAATCTAACATGCACATATGTTTTATTTAAATCATTCCACCTCTGATCGTATGCCTAGGCTCTTTATTTCACTTTAAGATGTACCTCAACCTTAGGCTATAGTCTTTTTTCAGTCTTTTACAAGATATCTCTGTGGATTTCCATGTGTTTATGCTAATCTTTCAATAAAATATCCAAGCAAGTTGTTATAGTTCTATTTCCATATTTTTTTCTTTCCAGTCTTCAATAAAAGCTGTATTTCTGAAATGTACAATTAATAGTGGTCTTAGGAACATACATACTCTGACATGAGGCATGAGTCTCTGCAGTTCCTCCACAGACACGATGGGCCTCTTGCTGCTTCTCTGAATGGTGCTTTAATTAACTTTACTGTTAGGTTAGGTGGATGGCCTTACAAGTTTTACAGTTGCGTCACACTCTTTCTATTTATGGACAATGCATTTGAAAAGTGTTCATTGAGATGCAGCTTTTTTTTGTCCTACAATTCCTATTTGCAACATGCTCCACTGGATTTGATTTAGAAGTTGTACAGTTTAGGCGGGGGGAAAAAAGGTCCGAATCTGCACCCTAACCCTATAAAGGACACTCTACAAGGGTTACACCATTTTGTAGGGGTGTCTGAATGTGTCCTAGATGAAAAAGTGTTAAAATCAAAATGTGGCACTGTGCACCTTAAAAAATAGTGTACATCAATGGTCACTAGACAAGCTGATATATCCCAGAATGCTTTGCAAGAGCTCTCCTCACAAAGCATCATGTGATTTTCTTGCACAAAAATAGAGTCACATTACCAACAGGGAGAGAAAAGTGGGAGTGTCGAAACAGTCAGTTAACTGAGTTAACTTTAAAGTCCACTATACAGTTGCTGCTCTATACAGTGATCGAGGAGTTAGGGTGGACATTCGGACACAGTCCATGTATCTTCTCTTTATTTCTTTATACCAATTCCCCTTTGATTTACTTCACCCAGTGAAATCCCAATAATATACATAGAAGTGTTTCATTTTAACATGACAAATGTATAAAAGCAACATACATTTTCAGGACACTGTAGAGTATGAGTTAGCAAAGTATATCCTGGTTCACATTAGAGATTTGTTGATTGGAAGTCAGTACAGTCCTTTTCCTCCTCTTTTTGTTTCTCTCTGTTTTTCGAGGATCTGTATTTGACACCGAGGGGAGTATAACATTTGACCACAGATAAAAAAGCAGTCCTGTAGTTGTTGTTCATCCATCCGTACAGAATGGGATTGACGCAGGTCGAGCACATTGCCATGATGTGGAACACAGTGAAAACCAGCTTGAAGTCTTTCATGTTCAAAACAGTGTTATCAATGTCTATAGCGAGCTGAAATGCATGGAAAGGCAACCAGCTCACAGCAAAGACTACCACCATGGTCAGCATCATCTTGGTGGTCTTTCTCCTTCGCTGGTTGTCATTACGTCCGCATGTCATGTGTTTCTTTAGCTTGTTCCAAATGCGAATATATGCAACAGAATTAATAAGAAGAGGTATAACCACCTGAACCACAAGCATTGAGAAGCTGTAGATCTTTCCATTCATGCTGCTGTCCGGCCACTTCTCTGTGCACACCTGCAGGGACTCTTCTGGGGAAAGTTTAAAGGAACCATACTCCCTGAAAATGGCAAGAGGGCTAGCCAGTAAGGCACTGAGGGCCCATGAGATGACGATAACCACAACACACATATCTTTGGACATCTTGGTCTCCATATGGTTAACGATGCTCCTGTGGCGGTCCAGAGCGATGATGTTCAGAGTGATGGTGGAGACATGTACGGTCATGCCTTGAGCAAATGGCAACAAAAAGCACAACACTTGACCAAACATCCATTCATCGTAAAGTAGGTAGACAAGAGTGAAAGGCAAACACAGCGTGTTCACCAGCAGGTCAGCCACAGCTAAGTTCACAATAAAGAAGTTGGTCACTGTGCGTAGATTTTTGAACTTATAGACAACATAAATCACCAAGGAGTTTCCAGTAACTCCAAAGAGGATAATTGTGCTGTAAGCGAGGATGAGAACAACTTGAACTCCAACCAGTTTTGTGCTGTCATCCAATGTCCAGAGATTCCCATCACTTATAAATGAACAGCAGTTGAAAGGTCCATTTTGGAGAGGAAAATGTTCCTTTTCGGTCATGTTTAGTTCATCCGCATTCATGGCTAAGAGTCAACCTGTAGAATAAATATAGGATCATTATTAGGAGAGATAATGATTAACATAATTTGTTTTTCTATTTTGCAAAACTGGACATAACTTGCCAAAGCTAATTACACCCTGAGTAGTTTAAATGGAAAATAACAGGAAGTCACCAGCAGTTATCTTTTGATTTTCTCCCCTGAACCTTTAAAGACAGAAATATTAATTATAAACTTGCATATATACATTTTTTAAATAAGACAGGATTTATTTGCAAGTTATTGGAAGGTCAGTGCAGAGGTTGTTCTGAAAGCTTATTGTCAGAGATTTCTGCTGATATATCTGATATATATATATATATATATATATTATATATATATATATATATATATATATATATATATATATATACTACTTACTTTTTTCAGATATTAATATTTAAAGGCAAATAATACAACTAAAAAAAATTTTTTTTTGTTGGAAATAAAACAACTAAATAATTTTTCACGGTCTGTAAATATTTGGAGCATTGTAAATTATCTTGGAAATATATATTTACTGCCTCTGCAGAATTGCCTCTGCTGAGTAAGCACACTTTTTTTCAGATCTTAGTTTTTAAAAGTAAATAATACAACTAAATACTTTTTCACGGTCTTTAAATATTTGGAGCAATGTAAATTATCTTGGAAATATAAATACCTTACGGCAGACTTAAAAAAAAACTCATATTATTTACCTGGAATTTACAGAAATAGGCTGCTTTGATTTGTTGTTTTTATGCTAAACTGTGCTTATAGTAAAACAGTTTTAACCAAGATACTTTATTTGCTTTTGCTTTGTCTAAAGTTGTTAACTGTTTTAGGTTTTTGAAGGCTTAGAATAACAAACAGCAGACAATAAAGCTTATAACTTAGACTTAGGCTTAGATGGGTGCGTTTGTAGACCATTTACCAGTATTTACATCCCAAAAAAAATGATGAGTTAACAGCAACTGCCTATTTAGTGTTATCTAGTTACAAACATTTTTATCAATCAATGTTGTTTTTTCTCTTAGCAGTCAAAGCTGGATAAAATAATTGTTTTGCTTTTTATAGACCTACTCATCACTCACAAAAAACACAATGTGCAAAAAGTGCACAATAGCTTAGAGTGATTAACATGTGAATTAACGACCTCACCAGAGAAAACACATTATGCATAAGAGAATATGAAAGATTACAAAATACAGCAGATATCAGGACCTTGACTCAAAAAATCCTGAATGTAATCATCCCTATTATTAAATAACTGTATCATTTCACTTTTTCTACAAAAATCCCATACAGACCAAAAACTATGACAAAGAGAGCAGAGGAGAGTTTTTCAGCTATTATTACTGCAAAACAAATATAGTGATTTTGTTAATATCATGGAGTAGGCTATATTGAATAAAATGGGAAGAAGGGGGTTCAGAAAGCCCTACTGTATGTAATGAAGTAACAGAACAGTAGAAATGTTGTATAACGAAATGATTATAACAAAAAACAGTAATTCGCCTGTTTAACATTTGACTACACATATAACTTAGTATGTTTTTAGTTTTGCCATCAGAATGTCCATTAGGTTTATATCACAGATTGTTTATTTTGCTGGAAAGCATGCTATTTGGGAAAAAAAATGCTTCTTTTAAAATGCATGAAATTATAACACAAAGGAAAAATAGATGATAACCATTAGAATTAGCCCATTAATAATTAGATTTGGACCTGAATCTGCTGCTGTGTGAAGGCAACAGGTTCAGAATCCTGAAATTAACTTGAATTTGTACAAACAGGAAATATCATAAACTATGGAAAACAAAACAAAACCATAATTCACTAAGCTCAGGAGAATGGAAAAGATTTTAGGCTTAAAATAATACACACATCACCTGGTCGATTTTTTCACAATTATTAGATTGTGAATGGCCTGTACTTAAATGGTGCTTTTTCAATTAAGGAGACTTGATCAAAGCGCTTTGCTCTACATTCACCCACACACTCACAGACTTGAGATAAATGAATTTACCAATTGCTCAAATCCACTTACCTCAACGCACAAAGAGGTAGTCTGTTTCAGATTTTCGTCATTATTTATGCTTCTTTTAAACTTTTATTTTAGTTCCAATTCACAGAAGAGAAAACATTCAAACCGGATTAAACTGCAACCTGATCGCTTAAATCTTCCATGGATCGACATGGTGCGCGCAGAAGCGGGGCGCGCAGCCTTTCCCCTGTGCGCACTGCGGTCCGTTTGGCAATGACGGCTCTCTGACTGCCTTATGATGAGGCTGCCTGGATTACAGAGTGGAAACGCGTCCTCGAACTGAGAAATGATAGTTATTTTAGTCACAACACGGTCGCTATAGTTATATATCCTCTCTGTGCGAATTTGAATATTAAAAGTCTGAAGTCAACAAGAGGAAAAGTTGATGTGAAGCACAATCAAACTATCAGTATTATGAAATTGATGCCATTTTATTTATTTTTCGGGAGTGATATGCATTAAAATCATGGGCGGTTCTAGACATGGGCCAACGGGGGCCAGTGCCCCTGTAGATCATGTCCTGGCCCCTGTTGTGGCCCCTGTAGACATAATAGACATAATACTAATGAAATTCTAATGATGATATGTGCTGGAACAGACATGGTTAATGATTGATCCTTTGGATCTATTTTTTTTTTCTTAAAAAAACATTCTGTTTTACTAATCATTTAAAACTAATAAGGTGATTGCATCAGTGATATTGAGATAGGATCCCAGTTTTCAAAATCTTGCTTTTTTCAAAAAAAAAAAAAAAAAAAAGATTTACAGCTGAATTTATCAGTTTTTCTTGAGTTCTAATTCTTATTTTATAGAAAACTATAATTTTAACTTAAATGAAGTTAAAAATATATAAAATTCCTAAATGATCAATGTATATTGACCTAATATTCCAAATAATAGCTTGATTTGATCTTTTATCTATATATTTATATATCTACAATTTCTTGAGTTGCTTTTTTTGCTATGCTAAGGGATTTATTTTTTGTTTTTAACAATAATCCAATTGAACACTTTTGAGCCAAAAATAAATATTTTCAGTTAGAAGACATATAATTTTAATAAAGCCTAATTGAAGAAATTTCACTTTATGCGGCTCTTTCAATATATTTAAATATCTTGCCTGTTTTTTTTTGTTTGTTTTTTTTTTGCTTCATGTTTTTCTGTGCCCCCATGAAAAAACGCTGGCCCCTGGAACATTTGGTCTAGAACCGCCACTGATCTAAATTGGTTTCCTGCCTATATATGCTTAAAATACCAGCACTAACAGCACTAAAAAGTTATATACAAAGGCTGATGGGTGCAAATACCCTGCAAACACAAAATAGAACAACCAGATTAAGAAGCTGCAAACTAGCTTTGTGTGGAAAAAAAAGGGCTCCAGACCATTAGAAGGAGACAATCATGGACCGAACTCCTCGTAAAGGCATAAAAGGATACTCTTGCTCTGTTCAAAAACCTAGGACGCCTCCTTAGAAGGCCAGATTCGAACGCCGATTACGTCATAGCGCTGCGCCGAGGTCTGGTCGGATTCAAAGAGTACTCGTTATGCAGCCTTAAAATGTGTCCTTCTTTTAGCCCGATTTGGAGGACGGGTCCGATGTATCCTCGGTATCCTTGGTTTTCCCAGGATTCATTGCGAGACCAAGCTAGCCTGTTGCTCCGTGATCAGAGGAAAGGTTACTTGGCGCCGAACAATGGTGAAAATTGGAAGTTCAGTTTATTATAATACAAGTCTGTGAATAGTTCCGTCTGAGATTAAAGAAAATAGTTGTTTTAATGGTAATTGAGTCAGATATGTTTGGTATAATGTTTGGTTTATCTAAAGGTTTTAATCTGTTACTGTGTAAATGGGTTTGGCTGTAATTTAAGGACAGATTGTAGGGACTATAAATCTGATAGGATTTTTATCTTTTTATTGCTGTTTTGCACAATATGCTTAGTTAAATATTTTTTGTTGTTGAATACTAGAGATTTTGCAGATATATTTTTTATACATACGTCATTTAGATTTACTTATATCTTTCTACCTCTTTTATAGAATAGAATAGAAAATCCCTTTATTGTCCCACAATGGGCAAAGTTACAGCAGCAGAAAGATATTTGAAAATGGTCACACAAATGTGGACCTTAGAAAAATATATTAGAATAACAATCTTGTAAAGTGTTTTTAACAATATAAAACTGGAGAATAAATAACCAATATGCAGCTATGGACATTTTTACAGTAATGGATATTTGAAAATAGCAGCAACATCAGAGATGTGCAAAATGACAGCAGCATGTTATTTAACTGACTAAGGTTTATATCATTACATTTGATTTTATTTGTTCCTGCCCCCGCTGGTTGGAACCTTTATTCCACTCTGGATTCACATCAGTCTTTGTTCACTTTATAATAAAAAATAAATAAATAAACAAACAGTTTGAAAACGTCGGTTTTCATTCTTTTCCTGCTTTGTGTGTCAACTTTCACGGTTGCTAAGCAACAGAGCATATGGCGGTAAAACCCGCCGAAGGGAGGACCTGGTCGAATTTACAGCCAAAACTCTTCCGGTCTCCTTATTTTCAAGGACTTCGAAGGATCCAGTCTAGGTAGACCGCGTCCTTGGAGGATGCAGCCCAGGTTTTCGAACAGAGCCTTTATTCAAATTTCCTATTAATGAGCATCCCATTTATGTCCTTCTAATGGATCTTGTCCATAGACATTAAATGATTATCATCTCCTCCAAGTGGTCTGGATGCCTGCCTTTATGTAGAGCCACTTTGCAGCTTTCTTCAATTGTAGTTTTTTGGGGGGGGTTGTTTTTTTTGCAGCTTGCCACATTTTCCCTTTCCATGTGGTTTGGTTTTCAGTGTTCATATATACTTTTTGTGTTTGCAAGTCTCATTTAAGGGCTATTGTCAATGAAAGAAAGAAATAACACATTTTAGTCAATTATCTGAAATATTTTGTGATTAAAATCACATATTTCCCATGAAAAATAAGAACAAAAAAAAATAATAATTTTGAGAATAATTTTAAAGATTCTCCAGAAAAGAATGGGAAGTTTTTATATTTAAAGTCATATATATGTCAAAATAAACTCAGAAATATCAATGAAATGTGACTGTATATTTTCCAAAGTTTGAATGGTAGAATAAATACAGTCTTTTTTTCTTGTGTGACAATGGTTTTTCTCAGGTGATGACTTGCTATGACTGTACGTCACAAACTGACATTTAAAAAAAAGAGCAGAGGGGACTCCTAACTAGCACGATACTGTAACATCTACTTGATAATGCCATGTTAAAGCTTCTTCCTCACAGTCTCAGGCTGAGCCCCATCTGAGGCGTCCATGCAAAGCCAGATGAATTCATTCTTATACATACTTATACTCTGAATTGTTCACGACAATAAAGGGACCCACAAATGCAGAAAGAGAATATAGACTTCACATAGCACACTGTTTACAAAAGTAAAAATTGATGTGTTTGTCACTTCTAAAGAATTGTAATTCATATCACTAATACCATGCCTCCATTATGTCTTTTATACTATTGTATTTTCCCTCACCCCTTGTTCAGACAAACCCTGTCATCTGTGTGTCCTCAGTTCCATCACATAGGGAAACCATTCTAATCAATACAGTAATTACCTCTGGCTCTGTGGCCGTGGAATCTTACTCATGGTAAAGTATGTTTTCTGAGTTTTAATGGAATAAGTCATTTTACATCAAAATGCTGCCCTATTATGATTTAATAATGTTAAATGGACTAATGGACTTCAGTAAAGAGGAAAAGAAAATGCTAAAATAATCTTACTCAAGGTTAATCTGAAGTCCATCTTTCTTACGTAAAATAAAAAGTCCTTTTATTCAGACTTTAAATGACAAAGTGATGTCCTTCGGAAAGAGGATACCTAAAACTAAACCATGTCTTTTTCCTCTTTTGCTGCTGGGAAGGAAACTGTAAACCCAATGAGCATGTGAAGGTGAGCTCTGTTAAAATTAATTTGTTTCAAAGTATTATTTGAGCAGATGAGAGTCAGATTCAAACCTTACAGGTCCTTGTACTCAGATAATCTTTTTTTTACATCAAATACATTGTAGTAAAATCTCACTCAAAATGTTCTCCAAAAAGTGAAAGGAGTGGCAATAAGTTTTGATCTGCAGCCAACAGCTTTCATAAGTAATCTGAATAGTAATCAGAGTACAGCTGCATGTAATAAACCCAGACATGGACGGATGGATGGATGGATGGATGGATGGATGGATGGATGGATGGATGGATGGATGGATGGATGGATGGATGGATGGATGGATGGATGGATGGATGGATGGATGGATGGATGGATGGATGGATGGATGGATAAATATACAGCTCATTCTGAAGGCCTCAGCAGTTTGATAGAGAATATCATTGAGCAAATAAGATATGGAAGACAAAAAAAATGTCTCCAACAATTAAAGATAAAGTTGTTGTGAAGAAAGGAAAGTTATAATATAACACAATAATCCAAGTGTTTTGGATTATTTTCTATTATTCCTGCATGTGTTTTTAAACTCTATTAATGCCTTAATAAAAAATGTTATCATCTTCATTTTGTACATAACAAAGATTTGGGAAATAAAAGGGAGTGGATAGTTCTTAACAGCAAGCTCTGTCACTGTACATTTGGGATATCCTTGATCTAGAACACTGTATAATATTTTAATATGGCTGGAGCCAGTGAAGTCTCCTCATTTTACAAATTTGTGTATGATGTAATGGTGTGTAGATGTGGCAAGCTGTATGTAGAAAATGCTTCTCTAACTGGTATTCTGGACCAAAGCAAGCACGATGGTAAACGCTGCCATCTGTAAGCGGAGCCATATTTCTGGTCTGAGTACAATTACAGTTTCTGTCAAAATCTTTTCTCATGTCTCATAGACATTTAATCCATCCATCCAAAATCCGTCACGCTTATCACAAGCGGGGCTGCGAGGAGTGCTGGTGCCTATCTCCAGCTGTCTACGGGCTAGAGGCGAGGTACATATTAGACAGGTCGCCAGTCCATCGCAGGGCAAAAAAGAGACAAGCAACCATTCACACACAAACCTAGGAGAAGCCAATTAACCTAACAGTCCGGTTTTTGGACTGTGGGAGGAAGCCAGAGTGCCCAGAGAGAACCCATGCATGCAAAGGGAGAACATGCAAACTCCATGCAGAAGGAACCCAGGCCAGGAATCAAACCCACAACCTTCTTTATGCGAAGCAGCGTTGCCACCCACTGCACCACTGAGCAGCTTAAACAGGAAAGCTTAAACATTTAAACACAGAGCTTTCCTTCACACAAGTGTCTGCCCTTTCATACGCAAAAAGAATCGCAAGATGAAAATAATCCTTAAATCTTAAGTATATGTACCAATTACCAAAGGCATCTACACAGCAAAGCAAATATGCACAGCATTCTGATCAGTTCAAAGAACACATATTCCTAACACATTATTTTTTTACAGTGCAACATGGAGCCTAGGTGGAATATCAACTGAAGAAACTCATTGTGTTTTTTCATAAATCCACCTGTGACAGCCAATCAGCTTTGAACCTCCCCTCCGCGAAAGCAAATCGGCATCCAAAGCTCATCTTAAAAGGTTCCAATACGCACCTGTCTGCTCCTGTGCACAGGTGGTGGATGCGCTGTGAATTTATTCAGATGACACCGTTTCAGCCCACTTCCAGCCCCTCCTCCACCATCGTAGCTAAGCTTCATCAGAGTGTCATTCCTCCTGGACTCATCCTGCGTTCCATGTCTCATCTTAACCGCTCCGGCAGAAGACCGCCATGTTGAGCCTGGTACTGCCAGAGGTTTCTTCCCAACGAGGAGATTTTCCTCTCCACTGTTGCTTCATGCTTGCTCATCATGGACAGGTTCTCTCAACCTGTGTTATCCAACTGGACTTCCAGGTCCCTGAGTGAAGCTCTAGTATCAGCTCACGCAGTCCACTGGATCTCCCCATAAAGCTCAGCATACCGTCTCGCTAACCAGCAGTCTACAGACTGACCAACTTCATCTATCTCCACCACCAGTTTAAGGCCTGGGGGGAAACAGCCCTGTTCTTTACTCCTGTTCATGCATATCTATCAAAATTAAGCGCTATGTTTCCTGCAGAGGTCTGAGCACCAAAGACAAAGTAATTGTATCAATAAATTTCTCCAAATGGTCTTTTCTCTCTGTGTGAGTTTTTCAGATTGAAATGGTGTTGGCAGCATTATGATGTGGGGAAGTTTTTGGCAGGGAGTTAAATACTTCTGGAGGAAAATGTGTTGAATTCTGCAGACGACTTGAGACTAGTACAGAAATTTACCTTCTAACTAGAAAAAAACAACCCTACACATTTATCAAAGGCTAAATTTAAAGCATTCAAGGTCAAGGCCTAAATCCAACCAGGGTTCAGTGAGGATCTAAAATTGCTCTTTACAGATACTCTCCATCTAGTGTCCAAGCTCAACATTCTCCAAAAGATTGACAGCTGTATTTGCCATTAGCAATAACTAATTAATTCAGTAGAATTGAAGAAAAAACACACTCCTCAACTAACAGAACTTAGCTCTAAGAAAGATGGAAAACCCATATGTTTAATTTTCTTTCATCAACTCAAAATTAAAATACTAAAAGTAAAAAAATCCCAATAGCATATAACAAGAAAGGTATATAAAAATAAACTTTTTAGCTAAGAATATCTGTACCATCATGCCCTGAATTAAAGTCAGGTTAAGCATGTTTGTGTCCTGAGCAAGTTCTGTGATATTCAAGTAAGTATCCAAGTAAACAAGCCCTCTGGTTGTAGTTTGGTCTTACAAAAACAGAAAACCTGATTTTCAAAGACGCAATGAGAAGATGTGATTACTGTCTGTAAATCCACCCTGAAACTTAGGTGCCAATTTTGAAGGGAACAAAACTGAATTACCTTCCAATCTCAGCTGGTCCTGTGCACCTGCACCCGCTTAATACAACTTATGATCCAGACATTACATAAACCTCTTAAAATCCAAATAAATATACGGTAAGTCTCTAATAAAAAAACACAACAATCCAATTCCTCTTTATTAACATTGATCTGTTCAATAATAACTACAAATGAAAGAATATGATGAATGTGTTCCATTATTAATAACTTTTACTCTATGATGGAATTTTAGTGATTTTTGGATATCCTTCAATTCTTTATAATCAAAACTTAGGTTTTGTTTGTTAGGTTGTCTTGGAGATGAGCTAGTTATAATTGTGACCAGATGAGAACAAGCTATCTAGCCTAAATATGTAAACACTCTCCCTAAAAATGTCCAACTATTCTACTTACTTGAAACCAATAAAGTAATTTTTCTTTTATAGGATGATGTTAAAGGTAATGCTAACTTTCCTTATTCACTGCTTATTAAAGATTAGCTTGTAAAATGGATTGTTCTACATCTGTACTTGTGCACATCCTTGTGTGTTTCAAACTGTCTTATTCACACAAACCTTCCTGTGGGGAGGACACTGCTCTGAGGTCATCTTTTAGTTGCAGTGTTTTGGGTGTTAACTCAGGAGTATGCCATCTGTGTCTTCAAGTAATCAGCTTTTCTTTTACAGATATGGTAAATTTTAGAATGTCTACGTAATAAAAGTAAGTCAAAATAAGTTTGATATCTACAGCAAGACTAGTAATCACAAATTGTTATACAACTAAATCTATTCAAAAGAGGCTTCATGAAGGCTTAGCAATATCTTGCTACCACTTACAATAAACATGACTGTAAGGCATCAGGCTGTTTATCTCCTAAAGGCTAGTGCTATACGAGTAGAGTGAAGGACAGCATGGACTCTTTGAAATGCCAGATTTTATGCAAAAATCTCACAGTCAGTGGCAAAATAAAGGCAGAACTTTTATTTCATTATGTTGCTCTTCTTTTTTAATAACCTATAAAGCGTTTCATCATAGTAATCGTGTAGAGCATTATAGCATTTATATAGATTTCAAAATGACAGTTACTAAAAGAAAATTGGAATTTAAAAGAAACATCAAAAATATGTTTATTATGCATTAAATTTAGGTGAGCGCCGACTCCTCCAGTTCATAGATCAGTAGTGGTAGCCTTTCCTATTAGTTAGTAGAAAGGTTGGTGACCTTAGCAATAAACGATTTGTTTACCAATAAAACTTAGAAAAGTTTTTTTTTCCTCTAGCCCCATCCGAATAATTCAAATCTGTAAGGATTATCCAAATAAGACTGGGAGTTAGAAAAGAGCTAGGACTAGAAAGCAGGACACTTCCCAGTGCATTTGTGGTTTTGTAATGGAAAGCTGATAGTTCACTACATTGGTGTCACATTTGTTTTTTGTAGTCCTTTTTCGAAGGCTGTAGTCCCTATTTGAATAGCATTGGTTGTTTGTTTATCTGCCCTGTAATGGCATCCATATGCCTAAAATGGTAAAGGGTAAATGGCCTGTACCACCCATTGTGCTTGAAAGTTTACATCCGCTTCCATGAAAGACAAAGAAAAAACAGCTTCCAGCAAAAACATATAAATAAAATATATACCGGTAAATAAAACTTGAATACATCTCTTTCTCTCTTCATATACTGTATGTATATTTATAAATATATATATATATATATATATAATGTTCTGTTTATTCACACTGGTTAAATCAATGATTTAAAACGATAATTCACATCTAAATATTTAACTAAAATTACTCCCTTATTGTAGTAATCCTTAGAGAAAATTTACTTTTTGTTGCAATTTATCACTAGCTAGTTTCAGAACACAGACAGATTTGGAGAAAAGTTCTTAGTAAATATTTTCAAGAACACAGGGCTCTATTTTTGGTAGTAGATCCTTTGAGAGGAATGTTGTGTTTATCAAAATCTCAACGCAAGGTTTATTAGATTAGACGACAGGCGGATTGGTGCAGCGTCTGCCGTGAAGCGGGCGCTGTACCGGTCCGTTGTGGTGAAGAGAGAGCTGAGTCAAAAAGCGAAGCTCTCGATTTACCGGTCGATCTACGTTCCTACCCTCATCTATGGTCATGAACTCTGGGTCATGACCGAAAGAACGAGATCGCGGATACAAGCGGCCGAAATGGGTTTCCTCCGTAGGGTGGCTGGGCTCTCCCTTAGAGATAGGGTGAGAAGCTCGGTCATCCGGGAGGGACTCGGAGTAGAGCCGCTGCTCCTCCACGTCGAGAGGAGCCAGTTGAGGTGGCTTGGGCATCTGTTTAGGATGCCTCCTGGACGCCTCCCTGGTGAGGTGTTCCGGGCACGTCCCACCGGGAGGAGGCCCCGGGGAAGACCCAGGACATGCTGGAGAGACTATGTTTCTCGGCTGGCCTGGGAATGCCTTGGGGTTCCTCCTGAAGAGCTGGAAGAAGTGGCTGGGGAGAGGGAAGTCTGGGCCTCCCTTCTTAAGCTGCTGCCCCCGCGACCCGACCCCGGATAAGCGGAGGAAGATGTATGGATGGGTGGATGAAGGTTTATTAGCTAAATAATCACCATTATTTCTACCTTTTGCTCAAAATGTCACATGCAGCAATATATTGTGGGCAATGCTCTTTACCAAAGTCTTCTCCTCTCAGAAAACTTGGCTGGGTTCTCCTTAGGTACCTGTATCTGTTCCCCTGAAGATGACATCATCATATGAATATGGTTCCACTGTTTTTCCCATGAAGGTGGCTGGCTTCCATCCAGCATCTGTTGGTATGTGAGTGTAGCTTCCAGGGACAAAGTGCTTCCTAATACTCTGCTCGTGAGCACCAGCAGACGAGAACTCTGTATCAGTCCTGTGTGTATCAGTCACATCTGGGCTAAATGTGGGTCTAAACTTGTTTACAGTGTCTTACGGAGTGTTTTTTTATGTATGTCAAAACTGCTTTTATCTTCTACATGACTGTTTTATCAGATAAATTGAACACCTCTTATTTATTTATTTTTTTTCAGATCTAATTGTCACCTTACTTAGATCTTGCACTGACACATTTTGCTGCAGTGTTTCTTTCAAACATACTAATTTTCTTCTGCCATGCTGCAGCCACCTCTTTATCAAGAGTCAGGCCTGTTTTTCCTCAACAGTCTCTGCTTCATCAGTGACACAGGCTTGTGACTTATTATGGCATTTGCATTTACCCAAAATTTGCTTTTTTGCACTTTTATCAAATTTCTGTCACAAACCTGTCTACAATGAGTCCGTCTGGCCTAGGATTAGACCAGAACATTATTATTCTTTGAAATTATTATTCTTATTATTATTCTATGTTCTTGATGCACCCAAAGTCTGTTGCAGCATGGCTTACCTGCCCACAGCTTCATGGAGTATTATATATTTCAATGGCTCCCAACTGGGCAAAGCATGATGGTCACTTGTACCGATTAGACTCTCTTCCCCTTCTGTAGGTGTCATATACTGCTACTCCAATCTTTGCCAGTTATCACTTACATTCCCAGTTAGCCCAGTGAATGCAAGGCGCTTTGATCCTCTATTAGCTCTAGCATGCTGGGGCATTTCTTCAATACAACACTTGCAATGCGTGGAGCTGTTGTTGTCTAGTGTCTTCAGTGGAGGAAGAAAGAGAGCAGAGAAATAATTTTGTTAAAATCCAGTTTGAAAATATCAGAAACTCTCACTTTTCAGGTGAACACTGTGCATATAACTTTTATTACAAAAGCATATGGACTTCTACATCATTGAACAGTCACAGTCACTCCAAGCTGTAATTAGATTTAGCAGACTCCTACAACATAAACAATCCCTGCACAACAGATCATTTCACAATATACTACACTAATGCTTGAAGACTGAGGTTTAAGACCACTGTTTTAAACATTAAACCCTGTCTGTCCTTTGTAGCTTGAAATTCAAATGGTTGGCTAATCTGTGTGTAAAGGATTTTACTGTCTGAACTGAAACTACTCACCTCTGACAGCAACCAATAAGAGTTCAGTAAACATTTGAACAGCGGTGTATTAACATTTAATTAAAAGTCATTTGAAGAGCTGTTCGTCCCTGCTTCATTTTGAAAATCCATGCCAAATTAGTAGAAGACAATAAAAAACAAGTAAATTCTACATGAACATGAACTTTATCTTTATCTGTGATTGCAGTCTTTTATCTGGAGCTATTTTACATTGAATGCTTAGGAAGCCATCCATATGGTGAAGGAGATGAGCACAGTTAGAAGAACCGTCAGCGGCGTCACGCAGCTCAGGTACAGCATGAAGCAGACGCCACACAATGCAGTCAGGTAGGCGCTCATTCTGCTGAACAAGATCTTACGCACTGTGGTGCAGAACTATAAAGAACAGAAAAAACACCACTTAGACAGTATTACACTGTTAGTGAAGCACCGAAGGTTCTGTTTACTGTAACTTGGCACGGATTAACACTAGATGGAGCTATTTATCATGAATAATTTAGGCGTATTTCACTTTACCATGCCATAACAGTCTGTATGAATGAAATAAGAAAAAGCATTTATATTTTTACTAAATAAAAATGTACAGTCACCACTACTTCTAGGCAATCAACTGAGAGTCCTAAAATACACAAAATCCTAAAATAGAAGACCAACTGGCATAAAAAATTGAATTTGACTGCATTATAACCAGGATTAAACTGCAATGTACTTATTTTACTAAATTAAATTTGGTCTAGCTCAATAAGATTACTTTATTATTGTATAAAAACTAGATCTGTTTAGGAAAAGCCTTAAAATTACCTTTATTGTAAAGCTTTTTTGACTGAATTGCAAACTTATGAATGACAATAGGCTTTTTGCCACATGACATTTGTCAAATTTATATCTCTATACTAACATGAAGAAAACATTAAAACAATCTTAAACAGAATTGATTTATCAATGTATGTAAATATAGCTTTGTTCAAAATAATTAGATCAGACTTAATTTGATAAGATGTTGGTGCTTGATTCAACAGATTCTTGTCATTATTTTAAAATACCTAAAAAGGCTTTTTTTATGTTTTGAAACAATGATAAAGTGCCCCATGCACTGCTCCATGACAGGATGCCCCCTGAAAAGCAACCCACATTGCTAACTTCAATAAGCACCGTTGTTTATAAATATCAAAATGTGTTTTATAGACGATCTGTTTGTCAAAAATATATTTTTTTTTTGGGTTGACCAGTCTAAATTTGGACCAAAACTGACAGGCAATAGTTCATGCTGTCCCAGAGGTGTTGCCATCCTGGGTGGTGAGCCCCAAGTGTATCCAGTGAATTATATATTTTTTTCTTTTATAATGTGAACAGAAAACTTTTATGTCATAAGTTTTTTTTTTCACAAAACAGTCATTCTTGGTCATTCTTCATTAACAATAATTAACTCAGCTGCCTAAGACTTTGTCTGTCCCTTATTAAATGTCTTATTGTTAGAAAAATAACTGTTCGAATTAAGAGTTTGGGTTTGAAGCATTGTTTTAGCTGATTTGAAACCGTTGATATAATAGTAATTGTACCTGGTATGTCTGGTAGCTGATGGCCATGCCAAATCTGCAGTACATGACATAATGTTCACAATTGTACCAGAGCAAGCTGTAGGTGACTGATCCCAGCAGCTTCTCAGCCCTTCGTGCAACCTCTTCCCCATCCAATGGAGGCTGGCTGCACACTTTGTCCATATGATTGATCAGGATATCGGAGCCATATGCAAAGTCTGCCACAGAGTCCACTCTGACGCTGGCCACCTTGGTGATGACACCCATTAACAGGCGGTTGTTTGTCACCATTTTAGCTATTGCAGATTTATCCTTGGTAATGGCGGGCAGGATGTCTGGAATGAGGTGAGCCACCCTGTTGTTGCCCAGGTAAATACCAAAATGAGTGAATAAAGTCCTAGGCACCTCGAGTAAGTCTCCACGCTTGTACAAGGACAGGTCATACTTAGAGTCCTCCTCCTTTTTGGAGGCCGCAAAGAAAAAGTTGAGCAGCTGGTAGAGAAACATTATGGTAGTGTGAAGCAAAGATCCGGACACTGAAGCATTTATAAATACCTGAAATGGGAGGAGCCAGACTGTGAGTGGTGGATGAAAAACAAGTTAATGTTCAGTGTATTTTTGCAAGGAAATAAAGGAGCTTTCACTAATCACTTTTAGAGGTGTGGCTTAGTTTCCACACTGACACATTTTTGGGAGGTATTAAGGTCAAGGATCCTGAAGCAACTTGGTTCCAGCTTATAGCCTCGTTTAAAAGTTTAGACACTTTGAATCATCAACCGCAAAAAAGATCCTTTGCCCTTGAAGATTGTGCTTTTTATTCTTCCCACAAAATACATTTTATGGAGCATTTTATTTATATATAGAAAGAGACTTTGCTCAGATCATGAAGTAAACCAGTTTTGTAACTATTTTACAATCATAACCAAATATCATTGCTTTACATTTTTATTTTTCTGCAAACAGCCAAAATACATTACAATACAGTCATTTTGTAACACAGTCAACAATGTCAGCAACTGCTTGACAAACATACAGAATTAGATTAGTTGAAATGCATTTATTCTGCTTTGAATCATGAAAAATAAGCATAATCCTACCTGACTGCATTTATTTGCTGAGTTATTGCATATGTCAATAAACTATTTCTAAAATAATTTTTAAATTAAGTCTGGATGAGTTTTATTTGCTCTGTTAAAAATGTTAACATGTTACATTATAAAGTATTGGGATGTATTATTTGTTGCTGCTGTCTTTAGGGTTCTCTAAAGACAGCAGCATCATTCTCTCTCACATCCAACACTCTGCATCCTTCCTTATATCAATGAAGCTTCTCTGTGGTTTTCCTTCTCAGAATCTGGTGATTTTGATCTTCATCCCATATTTGTCCAATATCCCACAATCCCTTATGTCAAATAGTTTTAGATAAAAGGCTCTAAAGTAAAGGCTTTTCCGCTGTTTAAGCTTCAGCCAATATGAATTATAATTGCAAGTAACAGATAAGATTAATAATATTTACATTTATTGTTAAAATATAATTTAGTATGTTTACATGGTCATAATCGTAACTTTAAGTTACTTTCTAATCCTGGTGCTTTTTAATTAATCATTGATCATAAATTAACTAAGAATGGCAGAAAAGGTGAGATGGGGGAAAATTGTGGAGGTTTTATAGCATCAAAAAAGACTGGAAGAGAGATGGGACTGATGTCTGGTTTGCTTATACATTCCATTCACCTAATTGTATCCTCCCAGTTCTCATTAGCACTCATCTGATCCACCTGCTTCAGCCTCTATTTCACCAGCCTTCAGACCAGTCCTCTATACTTCTCAAAATACAAAAGCTTAATCCATGGAGCTTTGGCCACTTTTGGAGGAATGAAACGTGGTAGAATAGTCTGGTCCCAAAGAAGCCTCAGGTAACCTCATTCAGTGACCACTGGCCTGTTGCACTGACTCCCATCATGATGAAGCGCATCGAAAGGCTGGTTAAAGAACACATCTTCTCCATTCTCCCCCCAACATTTGACCGGTTCCAGTTCGCCTACTGACGGAACCGCTCCACTGAGGATGCTATCTCCTCTGCTCTTCACCTGAGCCTGGCACACCGGGAGGAGAAAAACACCCATATGGGATCTATCAGTCCGGGTTGGACAGAACACCTCTGATGTCATCACCTTAAGCACATGCTCCCCTGAGCGCTGCTTTCGGAGTTCCCTGTTGTTCGCTCTGATTACGCACAACTGCGTTCCCAGGTTCACCACCGATCACATTGTGAAGTTTGCAGATGAAACCACGATGGTGGGCCTCATCAGAGATGACATCAACTGGGATTATAGAGAGGAGGTGGAGTAGCTGGCGGGCTGGTGCAAAGGTAACAGGCTTTGGCTCTGAATGTGGAGAAAAAGGAGATCATCGTCAACTTCAGGAAGAACCGGCCTAACCACGCTCCACTGCTCATCAACAGCTCAGCTGTAGAGGTGGTCAGCAGTACCAAGTTCCTGGGGGTGCAGATCACAGACAACTTCACCTGGACTGTAAAAACCACCTCAATGAGTCAATGTGATTATAGTCGGGACTTCATGTAGGGCATTTGTATTCTTGCACACTCACCCGTGTCTTTATGGCTTATTGTTTGTCCACTGATGCACAGCCATATTGAGACAAGAAGGGGCTAATCAAGAACTGCTCCCAAAAAGCTGGTATCATGAAAATGTCTAAATGTCCTTGTAAGTTCAAGGTTTAACTTTTTTCATTGGAACTAATGAGCTAAGTCCAGTTCCTGAAGAACTGCCTAACACATTGTTTCCTCGGCTCTAAAATTTACTCTTGAAACAATCCAGCCAGGCAAGTACAGTTTTTGAAAAACTATTTAATTGCAAGACAGTGTTGTTACTCTCACCACAGGGAGCATGTTGCCACCTTTGGAGTACAGAGGTAGTTTGCAATTTGTGATGTAAAGCTTGGACACAGCTGCTAGACCTTGAAAAGTACATGAAGCCACCTGTGTGCTGTTGTTGAGCTAATTTCAGGGCCACAGTTTTGAGCCTTGCAGCAATTCATTGTGCAGAAAGTTATTGACCTCTACTCACACTCTGCTCATTATTTAGTTGCATGGAAATTTAACAGGTTAATATACACTGTACCACACTGGGGTCCACTGAGCTCCTAAGAGTGGCCATTATTTTACATGGGTGTAGATTTCATGTACTAGTTGCGAAGAAATGGATGAAACACTTGATTTGAATAGATTTATAGGAATACTTTTGGCAATATGGTGTATCTAAAAAGTCTGCGGTTAAACTCTGAAACTTCAAATTTAGACTAATGAACATTGAGCTATGTCTTAATGACTGATGCGATAGGGATAAGCAAGAAATGTTTATCTTACAACCAGAAGTTGTGTGATTAATGAGCCTTCCTTCATTACAGATCCACATGGGATTGTACATCTTAGATACTGTTAGTGTTTCAGAAATGTATGTGTTTAACATAAGAGAAGATAATAAGGGATTAATGGTTTTAATGTTGAGGGAGGAAAGCTGACATTTTTTGAAAGTTGGAAAACTATGCCTTAATACATTTATTTTTTCTAAATAATTTTTATATCACCATAAAATTGTATCTAGCGCGTGTGATTATAACAGATTTCAAATTTCAATGTGAGCATTAGTTATTCACTGAAACAGCAATGAACCAGGAAACCAGCTATCAGAGGTCTCTTCTCGCAAAAGTCAAATCATTTATGGTAAAAAGTTTCCAAAATCTGTAAACATGTTTGTTGCATGTTTTAGCTTGAATCATGCTCATTCATCTAAATCCACTCATCATTAGTGGCCTTCAGCTGAACCCTGATGTTGCAATAAAAAAAAACCTTTGTCCTGTGCTCTGTGAGGATTTACGTAACCCTAAACAGCTCTGGTTTTATGGCTCAGACTAATAAGGATCCTAACAAAGTCTCTTTATGTTTAAGTCCTGGTCAGACTAAATGAAAACTGTGAAAATGTGTTGTTCAGAAAAAAAAAACTAGCTGTTTATGGACAGATACGCATTGTTCTACTAGGCTTTCAGGACATAAATCCAGCTTTTTTTTTTTATAAAAAAGTCTTGAAATTTTGCATGTGTAGATGATCAATAGGATAAATAACACTATTCATCCATCCATTTTCTGTCACGCTTATCCCAACTTTGGGTTTTAAGGGTGCTGGTGCATATCTCCAGCTGTCTATGGGCGAGAGGTGGGGTACACCCTGGACAGGTCGCTAGTCCATTGCAGGGCAACACATGGATACACAGAGACAAACAACCATTCACACTTACACACACTCATACTCACACCTAAGGACAATTTAGAGAAACCAATTAACCTAACAGTCATGGACTTTGGGAGGAAGCTGGAGTACCTGGAGAGAACCCAAACATGCTCAGGGAGAACATGCAAACTCCATGCAGAAACACCCCGGAAATCGAAACTTCTTGCTGCAAGGCAGCAGTGCTACCCACTGCCCAACTGAGCAGCTCATAAACAACAATATTTACGCATTATTTTGACATTTGCTTTGTGACTGGATATCGTCGGACTTGAGTAAGAATATATCCACATCTTTGGCATGAAAATCTGTCTATGCCCTCATGGCAAGAGAAAGAGTTGTTCTCCATCTGTCATTACTGCTCTATTAGGGAAGTTCAGTAAAACTTCATCACTGTTTAAGTTTTTGGGCCTGGTCGTTCATCCTGAGGTCAGTTGGTTTTCCATCCTGGTTCCATATAATAAAATCAGGTTACGTAAGGCAAGATTCATAAATTAATGTCAACACAGAACACACAGAAGAAGGCTTATTTAGCTTTGTCATATGTCTCCTCACTGTTTGATTTTAACTCATAAAAAGAAGGGTAATTTTCCAATTGGCATCTGGAAGAATTACAGCTGAATAACCCTCTATCAAAACCTTATCTTATTAAAACTGTGAAGCATGGAATATAGTAAAAGGAAAGGTGAAGGAAAAGATGTACCTGTACAGCAGGATTTAATGGAGTAAAACAAGCTGCAAACATTCAAACAGTGGTGAATTACACTGCCAGGAAATGTTGCACATGTCCAATAGTCAATAGTCAAATGTTTCTCTGTTGCATTCGGTGACACCTTGTTTTTTGTTCCGCAAGGTGGAGAGGACAATGAAGGGATGACAGACGTGGTCTGGAGATGTACAGGAAATGTGCGTGTGTGTGTATTAAAAGAAGATTTTCTTGAATTATGTCATGTTAGTTGATGGCATCTACACACATGTTGACTCCTATTTATGAGAAGAATTTATTATCATTAACTGAAGTTAAGACCATTTGTGAAATCTGGTGTGGCACATTAATAGGAGCCCATGGTAGGAGAAAAAGTAAGAGAAGTTTACAACAAAAATATGAAAATGTTGCATAAGACCCATAGCTCTGTTGGAACAACCACCTATGTCTAAGCTTTGCATGTGGCTCTCATCTAGAAGTAAAGCTGAAGATTGTTTTCTTTGTTTTCCCTCCTAATTATTCTATCCACTTTGTGCAATTCATCCAGTGCCTCAAGCATCAGCATGATGCCAACACCAAAGGGATTCATTAATACAGTTTTGTATTTTCTGTTTGTCTGAAACCTGAACTAAGCGATAAATAACTAAGCAATTAATAAGCTTCTGGAATAACCCTTACCTGAACTTTAGTCATATATAAGGGCTAACCTAAACTATTTTTGTTTGTGTCTTTTTAAACCAGAATGTCTACATGGCTTTAGGCAGTACTTCAAGTGTACGAGAATAAAAAAAAAAAAAAAATTTCTAGACTATGGAAACAAGAATTGTGTTCCTTCAAACATTCTGGGTTTAATATGATTAGCAGCCTCTCAGCTGCATGAATGCAGCCTAACAATCAAGCCACCAACTTATCCCCATTGTGCAGAAATGCTTTGCAGTGTGCAGGGAGGAAAATCTTATGTAATCCTCTGATGTTATAAATTTCCTCTGATTAAGGGCCAGTGTTTATCCTCATAAAATATCTATTCAAACATTGACATTTCTATCTGGCAATTTAAGTTGATGCAACTTTCGAAGTGTATTTCAGCACTAGGTGCATATTTAAATACATAATAATTTAAAACATGTTTGATTTCAACATAGGATAATAAAGTCCTTTCAAAAACATAGATGCATTATAGTTTATCTTTTTTCTGCTTTTTTTCATTAGAGTTAGGAGAAGATATTGTCTATTTTGAGATCTAAGAGCCCTTCTGTTTTTCTATGTGAAATTTGACCTACAGGTATCGTCTGTCTTAGGTTGTACTTTTCCTCCCACTAGTGGTCATAATGAAATAGTGCAGGCAACCTTTCAAACACCATCCAGATAAAACATAAAACAGCTTTCATTCCTGAAACCTTAAAATAGCATCCTTCCTTTTTTCTACTTTATCTGATTAATAATAAAAAACTACTTTTACATAAGGATTTTTAATTAATAATAATAATTGATCATCAGTGGTGCTTTTGACTATGATGTTGTTCAAACATATTTACCGAATGAAGATCTACATTTATCTTTTCTTCAAGCAGAAAATCAAAAATATAAAAGAGCAGACAAATGTCTCAATAGGATCCTGACAAGAAAATCTTTACAATTATCTTTGTTAAAATTAAATGCTATCTACTTAAAAGATTAATCGCAGCTATCATTTTTAAAAAATGCTGCTGGCCATGTCTTGGCTAGTGGAGCTTAGTTCTAAAGCCTTTATGTTTGTTATCCAGGTGTCACAGAAGAGACTATGTATATTTCCATGATGAATGGTATCTTTTTTCTTGTTTTGGGATAAATTTGATTTGGTTAGAGCTTATACAATATTTACTAGAAAGCCAGAGTCAGTCTTGGATTGTTGTTCTGAATTTCATAATTGAACTTAATTGATCTCACACTGGAGAAATTAACTCTTTGCATTTAACCCATCCCTTTGGGGAGCAGTGGGCTGCCATTGTGCGGCGCCCGGGGAGCAGTGTGGGGTTAAGGGTCTTGGTCAGGGACCCAGAGTGGAGGGTCTGGGGATCGAACTTGCATCCTTCTTAGAGCACAAGCGCACTGCTCTAACCACTAGGCTAACACTACCCCCGATCTCTCTCTGCAAACAATCTTTTCCCGAAAAAAATCTTTCCTACAATGTTTTTCATAAAAACATGTCATTAGTGTCAACTGTCAATGATTTCTAACCCTAACCCACTGTTGACAATTAGGCAACAGCTGGACCTGTCATGTTCTTGTCTTAACGGGAAAAATCCGTTTTACGGATAGCTGAAAATCAATACATCTCCTTATTTCCAAACAGCCGCCAACAGTCAGACAGCGTCATGTCTGCGAACTGGCTGCTGTCATATGTTTGAGACTAAGTTGGAGAACAACAAAGTGAGTGGGATGTTTGCACATGACCTTTTTATCAAAGGCTGAAAGGAGGACCTGGTTCAGATAAATATCCCGGACTGCTGAGCAGCTCTTCACTACGCCAGGACACCAATAATCACAACCGTGTGCCAGATCAACATGGCTGTGTCACTGTTTGCCACAGCGGGAATTCTTTTCATATTATTTACCGGTTCATCAGCGGTAAGTTAGGAAACCCTCATGGATTGTTTTTTATACTAGATCCAATAATTTGTTAGATGCAGAAATATCTGACCTTACTTTTCTTCATGTGCAGCAAATCAGAGGAGATAACCTTCAAACATGCAACATGAATGATGGCTTTGTAAGTATGATGCAGTGTTACAGATATCCATGCTGTAATGTGAATTCTACATTTAACTATACATTTCTACATATGCTATGTACAGGGAAAGTACTGCCCCACTACATGTGGAGTTGCAGATTACATGTTCAGGTACATACCAGTCGTAGATCAAGAACTGACTTCAATGCAAAATGAACTGGAAACAATTGCCAATTTAACTCAAGGGGCTGATGAAAAGATTGAATACATGAAAGACTCGGCAACCTCAGCTCAAAAGTCTTCCCAACCTGGTAATCAATTATTCAGTTACTAAATAACTGTGTGCTATGATAACACTCTTTGGCTTAAATAAATAATTTGAGTCTATTCGAAGATGATCTGTGTATGACTTAAACCCTTAAATATTTTGTTTTTCAGATCCATACTACAAGAGGTCCTCCAGTATGCTGGATGATGTCTTGCGATTTGAAAAGACATTTATTGCACAAGAACAACAATTGCTGTAAGTGAATATCAGCATTCAAATATTTTTAAATGAAAAACTATCTTTTTAAAATTTCTGATTTATGTTAACATTTTTAAGGGATAGGAATTTGTTCAATTTGACTCATTTAGAACAGTTTTTTTCTTGGAGGATATAATTTTTTTTAAGAATCAGAAAGGTCCACTGGTATGTAATCAGCTATATTTATCCCATAATTACTCACACAGTTACTTTTAGATGTTAAATGATGACAAATATTTATTTTTGTTTTTAACTATTTTCCATATAGACATTTTATGATCATTCTTATATATAATTTTTTTATTTAATTTTTTTCCTTTATTGCTGACATTAAGATTCTTTTAATGTCCCAAAGTGAAAAATTGGTTGTGACGGTAGCAAAGACAAGTAGACATGACTAAATGATATGGAGAGGACAAACATTTTGAAACTTAGCTGTACAGAAGAAAAAAAAAGGATACGCAGTTATTAATTAAAAAATAAAATTGTATTTCTTTTCTCTTAATTTGTGTTTATTTACATCTGACCAGACAAAAAGCACATGTGTGTTCGTCTCCTCAGAGAACTGCAGAGTGTAATCTCATCCAATGAGAGGCGGATGGCAGATTTGAAGAAGATGGCCCTTCAGCTACAGCAGAAATGCAGTCAGCCCTGCAGAGACACAGTCCAAATCCAAACTCTCACAGGAACAGGTACAAAAAAAAATAAACCAAGAGCAAAAAAAAACAGACATCCTGACATCTTGACCTTTCACCTGTTACCATTTGACAAGAGATTTCTTCATCAGGCCTCTGCAGAACATTTGCTACTGTTCAATGTTTGGTTAAAAGAAAAAAAAATCAATACACTGTTTCATAGCAGCAGACCAATGTTTGCTTTGGATAAGGCCTAAAGGTTTAACCTTGTTGTTTTAAAAACTAAACTTTTCAATTTTATGTAGTAAATTGTTCACAGAGTTAATTTTTTGTTGTTGTTTTGTCATCAGATTGCCAGGATGTTGCAAACAAAGGTGCCACCACCAGTGGTCTTTACTATGTGAAGCCAGCCAAAGCACAGGAGCAGTTCTTAGTCTATTGTGAGATTGACAGCTTTGGTCGTGGCTTCACCGTCATACAAAGGGTATACATATTGTTGGTTTTGGTTTGCACTCATTCTTGTGTTTTATTTTGTAAATTACCAATGATATAATTAGTTTTTCCATCTCTGAAAGTAACTATATGTCTTGAGTCTCACAAATTTTCTATGTCCACAGAGACGGGATGGCAGTGTGGACTTCTCTAAGGACTGGATCCAGTACAAGGAGGGCTTCGGGTATCTTTCCCCTGATGACACAACAGAATTTTGGCTCGGTAACGAGAAGATCCACCTGCTGACGACCAGTTCATCCCTCCCAACTGTGCTAAGGGTTGAGCTTGTGGACTGGGACGGTAACAAAAAGTACAAGCACACAACCACCCACACACTCATGTTGTGTAAGAAGAGATAGCAAACATGACCCCTTAGAAATCTGTTTTCTCCCTAAAGAGCAAATGAGTAATCAGAGCAGACAAAAAACAAAAACAACTCCTATTTACCTGCAGGTACGCTGACTACAATATGTTCAGAATTGGCTCGGAGGCCGACATGTACCGACTAACGTATGGTTACTACTTCGGTGGTGATGCCGGCGATGCCTTTGATGGCTACGACTTTGGAGACGATCCCAGTGACAAGTTCTATACGTCCCACAATGGCATGCAGTTCAGTACTCATGACAAGGACAATGACAAGTATGCTGGGAACTGTGCTCAGCAGGATGGCTCTGGCTGGTGGATGAACAGATGCCACGCTGCACATTTGAATGGCAAATACTACACAGGTAATATGCTCTGACTAAAACCAGTTACAATGCTGCAGATGCTGAAGCAGAAGAACGAAACCCTTTCTGGGAACTTTACACTCTTGAATCATTTGATGTTTGATTGTCTTTTCTGTGTCCTTCCAGGTGGCAGGTACACTGAGAAGGATGCTGGTGAGTATGGCTTCGACAACGGCATCATTTGGGTCACATGGCACAGTCGCTGGTACTCCCTGAAAGAGACCACCATGAAGATCATTCCCCTGAGCCGCATCACAGCAGGAGGCGGACAGCAAACTGGGATTAAACAGTTTGGAGGACTTGGAGATGCATAAACTGGAAAAACATTTGTAACCAGCGGTCTTATCGCGGGTCCCTCTGTGATGGTTGTGTTTTCTCCCTTTTAATAGATAAAATTTGTTAATCTGACCTACCATAACTCTGAGATTAGCTCTTCTTTTAGGCATGTTTCACCCACTGACCATGATGTCTTCCGTTTTATGTCAGGTTCTTAGATTTGATATTAACTGCACTGTAAAGACAAGAATTTGAAAGCAAACATGCAACATGAAATAAACGGATAACATTTTTAATCTCTGTTTCAATTATTTTGTCGTATGATTTCATTATTGCTAATCAAAGACTTCAGACTATTTGGATTATTAAAAACATTATTATGACTATTATTATTATGACTATTATGACTATGTGCCCAAGACGGGCACATACAGTAGTCATGCATGAAGAACTTGAATTGTTAGAACAGACATTAAATAATGTGAGCCACCATTACTTATAAAAGATAAACAAAAGCAAAAAGAAAAGCTATGTGTAAAGAAGCAAGTACATGTTTGCTGCTTCTATATGATTGAATAATGATGAGGGAACCTTAGATAGCAAATAGCTACTCCCCGTCCATCTTGGGAGTATTACGGTGTCTTTTTCAAATATTCTGATTTCACCATTATTAGAAGCATGTACTTCAACCTTCATCAGCACATGCACTTCAAGGCAACTAACAGTTTTCCAGTAAGCTGACATCCTAACATATGCACCCAAAGGTTAGACCATACAAAAAAAATAAAATAAATAAATAAATAATGAATAAAGAGGAGCTCTGTGTCTTGTATCTGACTCCTGGGGCCGATGGAGCCGATTCCACAGGTCCCTTCCTTCTCTTGGTTGCTGAGTGTTGCTGGCCATTACCACTCTTGCAATTCTGCACCTCCAGCTGACAACTCAGTGACATGTACCCATTCGTGCTTGAGGAAAATTAAACACATCATATGAGAACACTAATTGTTACTTATGATGGTGGAGGGATTATTGTTTGGACTTGATACACATTGAATGTATCATAAATGAACTGACGCCCATTGTTAATATGCCACAAAACATTTGTATTACAAAGCCAATATTACATGTGCAATCCCCTAGTACCACTTATCACACATTATTGTGGACCTAGGAACTATTGGCAAGCTATTGTTTCCGTTACAACTGGTTCCCAGTGGTTTATGTTCAGCATGGTTGCCCTTATTGGGGCGTTGTACCTAATCTCTGGTGGGGGGGTTGGTTTGTGTTACCTCCCAATTGACCTGGGCCCCTGATTCCCCCTGCCAGGGCAGTGGTTTTGTACCTCGTAAATCTCAAGTTGTGAGAGCAGGTGCCGTTTATAGATATTGGGACATTGAGTTACTAGTTGTTCGCCGTGAGTTTAGACTGTGGGTTTCAAAGTGACCATTTCTCCAACAGCCTTTGCATGTTTCCCCTTTAACTAGGGTTACTGGAGTAGTAGTCTATAAATAAATATATATATATATATATATATATATATATATATATATATATATATATATATATATATATATATATATATATATATATATATATATATATATATATATATATATATATATATATATATATATATATATACAGGGGTTGACGTTAAGGATTTTTACCACTTGCCCTTTGGGCAAGTGACTTTCACATTTCCTTTGCCCAGAAACTATTTTTACTTGCCCAGTACAATGTTTGATAAATATAGTTCCTAATATTCATTTTATATGTACAATTCACAAATATATATATATATATATATATATATATATATATATATATATATATATATATATATATATATATATATATATAGATAGATAGATAGATAGATAGATAGATAGATAGATAGATAGATAGATATAGATATATATATAGATATAGATATATAGATATCTATATATATATATATATATATATATATATATATATATATAAATATATAATGTTACCTTTTTTTGAGAATTGAACAAGTTTAAACGCAACAATTAGATTACATAACTTCCAAATGATTATGTCCCAGTTCGCATTTTGAGACGTCTGTTGAAATAGACTAAGTCATCCTGGCCGCAAGAGGGCTCTGATGTTCCCCTGTTGGCCGTTAGTGGGTTTGTTTCCGGGTTATCGGCGTTGCTTTTATACTTGTGTTTCAACTCGGGTAGGAGTGGTATTATCTCAGAAATCTTTCTAAATCTGGTGTCTTTCTTACAATAAGCCGCATAATACATCCCTACAATGACCGAGGTAAGACTTTTGCGTTGTTCCGTTTTGGCGTATGTTTGCTCCCGCTAAGTCGATGGGGTACGCACACACACCGTTGGGCCTGGCTAATTGCTGGAACAGATAGTATTTATTATTGAAATGGTACAGTTACGTTTATTGAAACAAGCGTGGTGTTTTCATTCATCTGTTGAGTTTGTTTTAAGTCTATGTTATATATTTGCACAGGAAGTCCAGAAGCACTCCGTCCACACTCTGGTCTTCAGGTCTTTGAAAAGGACCCATGACATGTTTGTGTCTGACCATGCTAAGACCGTCGCTCTGGATGAAGAAAGGTAAAATATCACCTGAAACCTCTCAATAGATGCTTAAAATAGTTTAATGATTCGACAGATTTACTACATTTATTTCCATTGATTTATCTCAATGTTTCAAACAATGAAAGTGAAAATGTGTTTCTTTTTGAGGGTTAGGTCATTCGGGGAACACGTAGATTTTAAATATCTAGAACAAATATGATCCACACTACACGTAGGTTGTTAAAAGGGAGCATCCTTTAATTCAATTGACAGTGTTCGAAATTGGAGCATTAGCGATCAGCCTCAAATGTACCTCAAACCCTACTTCAGGCTCCAAACATAAGAGTCAGAAAATGAATTGAAAAAGCTTCCTGGATGGGAGGCGAAATGTCTTCACATTTGGAAAACAAAGTCCTGTGGTTTTTTATTTTTTTGGAATGACTATGAGCTGGATGGCTGAGAATATTCACTAACACAGTCAGAAAATATATCTAGTGTGAGAAATAGGCCAGATTGGAGTCTAGTGGGCGACAGAATAAGTAGATGGACAAATATTGGGGCAGATTTTAACAAATGAAGGGAGTTCAGATCAGCCCTAGGGTCTGAAACAGAGCCTCTTTTTGCTTAAAAAAAAAAAAAGTGTTATCCTTTTAAAACAAATAGTAGTATTCATTAGCATGTGCAAATTCTCATTCATGGCAACCACAAACGGGCTTAAATTGAAGGCAAACTGCCTTTCTCAGTTTTCTGAAAACGTTTTGACACCTATACAGGAGTCTTTGCTAACTCTGTTCTCTCATTCTACAACAACCTGTACTTAGGCTACATTCACACTGCAGCCTGAAGTAACCCAAATCTGATTTTTTTTTTTTTGGCCCATATGCAACCTGTATCTGATCTTGTCATGGCTGTCTGAACAACTCAGATCCGATTTTTTTCCAATGCTACCCAGGCCACTTGGCTATGTGGTCCTGAATCCGATACGAATCTGATCTTTTCAAATGCGACCTGTGTCTGAACGGCCAGGTCGGATTCATCCGACCTGAACGTCATTAATACCCGACAGTTGTCGCTATTCTTGGTCTTGCTATGAAAAAGTGGCAAGAAAAACAACAAACATGGCAGACGATGATGCAGAGAGGAGTATTTATGTTTAACAATCTTGAAAAGGTTGTGTTTTATGGTTGGGTAAGATCGCTTGATCCACTCTGGCACTACCATCCATGTTTACTTCCGTAAACACAGAGCACGCTGGCCTGTGATGTCATTGCGTCCTCTACTGCGCATGTGGGACACTTGCGTTGTATGACTGCAGTTCACACAGCAGATCACACACAAGTCGAATATATTTAGAAATGTGAACGGCAACGCAAAAAAAATTGGAATTGAGCATCAAGGCCTGCTGTGTGAATTTAGCCTTAGATTACTGAGTTTTTTATGCACTCAGAGGGCTTCCTATACTTTTCCCAAACATCCTTCTTATGGGTTGTCAAAGTCTGTTGGTTTTTATGGGTTTTGTGTTTGTCCATTAGAATAATGATGCCCATGCTTGAGTAACCTCTTTAAAATGCAGATTTCTCCATCACAAGCAGCTGATTGTTTCTTTGGAAGTTTTTTGAAGTCCCTCAACCTTGAAATTGATAGATTTGTGACAGTTGCATTAATTCATGTTGTGCTTAAGCACAGAAATATATACACATTCAATTAATTTGAAGTTATTTTTTTGTATTGTGGCACTCGTTGCCCTCCATAGAGCTATTCTCTTTTCAAGTATTTATTAATTCAATAGACTAAGTGTAATTTAATGTAAATGAGAATTCACTTAAGACATTTAATAAAACTTTTTTCATTGTTTCCTGAATTTACAGCCACAAAATGAAGATGGCTGTAAAGCTGAAAACTGAGTACGGTCCGGTTCTACACATACCCATTGTGGAGGGGAGAGACAGAGTTTCACAGCTTTCTGGCGGACAGGAAATCCATCAGGACTACACTCATCCAGGTTTGATGATTGATAAGATTGTTAAAATGACAGACTCCAGTATACATATTGTTTGAAAAAACATTGTTACATTAGATCTGTTGTTCTGAGCCTGTTGCCAAAACACTGTTTTCTCTTTTTATTAAAAAAAAATATTTTTAGACGATGCAGCAGAATATCTGATTACTGGGACACATGCTTATCCTTCTGGACCTGGTAAATACGCCTTCCTTTGTCTGCCCACAGTATTTGTAGCTTTTTTTGTGAATCAAAGAGGGTTACTTAATGCTTTTTCTAATTGTTAGGAGTGGCTCTGACAGCAGACACAAAGATGCACAGGAACCCCAGTGAGGGAGGAGTGCTGTCCATGGCGCTGGCTTTACCGCCTTCACAAGTCAGGTAAAGTGCTCAAACATGCTGTTATGGTATATGGTTATATGGAAATAAGTGATTTAAACTAATCATGGATTATAATTTGTTGTGAAACTACAGGCAGGAGGCAAGTCGCACAGCAGCCAGTGTTGCAGAAATCCATCGACATGCAGGAGGAGGGGAGAGAGTTTACCCTCAGTCCACTGCTGTGGTAAACTTCAAATCATCCCATATTCTCGTATAACTGTCATCTTTATCATACTAAAGGAAGTCTAGAGCAAGATAAACAAGTTAAATTGTTCAGTTCTTCTTTTTTATTAAGTATTAAGTACTTACTAAAGTACTAAAATAAGTCAGTGTTTCATGATGGTTAAAGTAACCTTGGCTATATTCAAAAGTAGAGTAAATGTAATAAATTTTGGTTAATAAAACTAAAGATTATTAAAAAGCAAGATACCGTAGTTATTCAGAACACAAGATTTTATAACTGACAATCAGACCAATCTATGTACCATGTCTCTTTATTTTAGTCACTGCTGGAGGGCGGAGGCACCAGAAATTCTGCGCTCATGAGGAGGGCACCAACAATGCCCAAACCACAGTGGCATCCACCCTGGAAACTCTTTCGAGTACCTACAAGCTAATTTGTCTCTAACTCTTTTACCTGAAAGGCAAAAACTGTGAGTTAAAGGGGACTTTCTACTTACCTTATTCACTGAGGTGTATGTTGTCTACAGGTCATCAGCGGTCACCTCGGCTGGGTGAGGTCCATAGCAGTGGAACCTGGGAATCAGTGGTTTGTCACTGGCTCTGCTGATAGAACTATAAAGGTAAGCTGTGCCGATTCAAACATTAGATTATGAGAGGTTTCTAATTTAGTCTTTCAAAACTATTTTCAATGTTTTCACAATGAACAAGGCTAAAGGAAATGTATGTTGCAGGAAATTTTCTAGATCCTTATTTGTATTATAGTATAGCTCATTCTAGTTGTTAATTTCTATTGGTGTAGTGGATTTACAATGATTGATACCAGCATTATAATGTATGTTAAAGTTGTTCCTCTAAGGATTTGAGGTCATGTTAATGAGCTTGTATAATGATACTACAAAGGGTCTCATATTAAGAGACATTTTCTCTACCACTCTGTGACGACATCAGCATTATAAGTAAATGTCTATACAGATCTGGGACCTGGCCAGTGGAAAGCTGAAACTTTCCCTGACTGGACACATCAGCACGGTGCGTGGCGTGGCGGTGAGCACCCGCAGCCCTTACCTCTTCTCCTGTGGAGAGGACAAGCAGGTCAAATGTTGGGACTTGGAGTACAACAAGGTACACTCCTCAATAAGTTTGCTCAGCAGGTTTTGAAGATGTTGCATTAAAAGAATTGATATTTTGGTGAAGAAGTGTTTTATTCTGTCTGGAAACCTCATTGTTTTCTCCATCTAATTATGATTTGTCTGTGCTGTGACGGTGTTATTGTAACTTGCAGGTAATCAGGCATTACCATGGCCACCTCAGTGCTGTGTACGATTTGGATCTACATCCAACGATTGATGTGCTTGTGACATGCAGCAGAGATGCTTCAGCAAGGGTAAGATCTCCTTTTGGATGGGTAACCAGTAACTAACCAGGTCACTCCTGTTCTATTGGTTTTATTCCAAACTCCAAGAAGAAGCTGGCGGCTTTGTCACACTCCTGTTATTTTAGACTCTCATCAGTAAAATATTTGGACAGCTTATGAACTGAGATGTTGTATGGACTGCAGAGGTGACAGGACTCATGTTAAACCAGTTTTTATTGAACTGAAATGTTTAAACATTTGGTTGGAACAGCATGACATGGAAGAAAAGATGTCTGCCAGCTGTAGTTTTTGTAACTAATCTGTTACACGAGTTGATCATTTTTTTTTTTTCCTTCAGAAGTACAAAAAAAGTTTTGATGAATACAGTTCTATTTGAAACAAACTGTGAAATTTTGGTTTTCCAAATAAAACTTTTTCATTTCTGATTGAAAAAAATGAACAATAATAAATTGGAACGTGGAAAACCTGTGCATGACCTGTTCTGGACTTTAACCATAAGTGCAGCCCCACTGCTGACATCACTCCTTCTACAGCAGCCGGCTAAATTAACAAGATGGAATAGACTGCTTTTTTCTCTTTGCCTAAATCAAAACTTTTAGATCATCCGACATTTTCTTTTTGTCTGATGTCTGAAATCTCTATCCAAACTTGAGATGACTGTTTTTAACCACTAGAGGAAGAACCACATAGGTTTTACATCAGTGGGGAAATGCTTTTGTTTTAAACCATGTCACCAGTCAGGAGAGTAGTTTGACGCATATATCAGCTGGTTTGTTTATTATTGATTTATTTGCAGGTGTGGGACATCAGGACTAAAGCAAACGTTCACACGCTTACTGGTCACACCAACACTGTCGCCACAGTAAGATGTCAGGCTGCTGAGCCGCAAGTCATCACAGGTAAATATCTTTGAGAACACAGAGTTCCTGTACTCTTAACACTCTTTCAGTTTTACTTTAGAGTTGCAGCCTTTAAATTTTCTCCAACTGCCTGATGTTTGCAGGCAGCCATGATTCAACTATCAGATTATGGGATCTGATTGCTGGAAAAACCAGAGCGACTTTGACGAACCATAAAAAGTCTGTCAGAACCCTGGTGCTCCACCCCAGACAGTAAGTATTGAGTTTTTGTTCTGATCCTGTGATATCTAAATAACTCTGAAAATGTTTTTTTTTTTTTTTATAAAGTATGAAAAGAATATTTAGTCTTTTAGATGGGTAAAAGAAATAATCTTTTTACCCATTTCCTCATGTCTGCTCTTGTTTCTTACTTGTATTGTTTGTAAACATCTCTGTTCTTATTCCATCTTAAATTCCCCCTTCCTAATCCTTTCCTTCCATCCATGTTTGTTTCCTAGCTTAGAGCTTTTTTTTCCTTCTTTGTGGTCATTATTTCCTTACTTATGATTGTCAGTCCCTCGATCCTTTCATCAATTTCTATTGCAACTCTTCTAAAGACTCTAAAATGTCTTTCCTGCTCTTGCAATGAGCTCTGTAGCGTTTATTAATTATTATTATTATAATGATTATAATTATTAAAATTAACACACAGGAAATGGGAATATGGAACTTTGTTTTGGAAAAGTCTGGAATTTTTATTAGAAATGTGTTTAGAAATCCTTTGAAGAGTGCACTAAACTGCTTTCATACGTATATTTGTGCTTTTATCTTCAGCTCTGTCTAGGCTTTTCAATGCAGCTCTCTGCAATATATATATATATATATATATATATATATATATATATATATATATATATATATATATATATATATATATATATATATTTAATTGTTGTAAATGCAGTTTTATGTAATTTCTGATTTATTTTTTATAGATACACATTTGCTTCTGGATCAGCTGATAACATCAAGCAGTGGATGTTCCCAGATGGCAACTTTATCCAGAACCTTTCTGGCCACAACGCCATAATCAACACACTGGCTGTCAACTCTGATGGTGTCTTAGTGTCTGGAGGTAATTAAAAAAACACCTTCTGTCTTCCCTAATATATTTCAGTACAATTCAGCTCTTGATTAAGGCTGGACGATACGGAAAAGACTTTTATCACAATATATTTTTCTATTTCAGTCGATGCAGTATAGTCACGATATCAGTAGAAACAATGTTAAAGCCTCAGAAAAATCGCCAAGAATGCCGACAACAAGTGCATGCTCTAAAAATGATTCTACCACATCTATGAAACTCTTCCAGTATTTAGTTTTAGAAATGGTTGTTTCAAGGAGAAACACTTTTATTATCGGCTACAAGCTCAAAATATGAAATGCAGGTGATCATCTCTCCCTCATATTTCACAGTCAATGAGTTCGTCTCATGTTTCAGTTTCTCTACCATTCCCTCATTTAGTTTTTCATAAACAACTTTCATATGTTCGAGCCTGAAAGACTATGCTAACTAATTTTTTTTTTTTTTTTTTTTTTTTATCCTTTATTTAACCAGGTAATACCCATTGAGATTAAAAATCTCTTTTGCAAGGGAGACCTGGCCAAGATAGGCATCAAAATTACATCACATCATTACATACGTACAAAGACACACACATAAAAGCCAAATATGCACTTACAATAAAATTTCAATTAAAACATTGACATGTGAGGGAGTCTGACTCAAAACATCTAATTCTCAGCTTAAAAGTATTCAAAGGAACCAATTTACTAAGTTTCATGTTATTTTGCAGCAAATTCCATGTAAAGGGAGCAGAGTAAGCAAAGGCCTTTTTACCCAGCTCAGTACTGACACGTGGGACAGAAAACAAGACAACAGCCTGAGAACGGAGAGAGTAATGACCAGTACTTTTTTTCATAAGAAGTGAACATAAATAAGATGGAAGCGCACCAAGAATAGCCTTATATATAAATATATACCAATGACAAAGCCTCCGTGTAGCCAAGGCAGACCACCCTACACGAGAATACAGCTCACAGTGATGGGTGCGAGTTTTACAATTAGTAATAAATCTCAATGATGCGTGATAGGCTGCGTCAATCATCTGCAGGCATTGAGCAGATGAATGCATATATAATATATCACCATAGTCCAGCACGGTTAAAAAAGTGGATGCCACCAACCGTTTTTTTATATTAAAAGAAAAGCACAGCTTATTTCAAAAGTAAAAACCCAATTTTAGTCTCAACTTTCTCACTAGACAGTGAACATGAGGCTTAAATGATAGGTTGTCATCAATGACAATACCAAGATACTTATAAGTTGAAACTATCTGTATTTCACGACCATCAAGAGTAACCACTGAAGGAACATTCAGTGACCTGTTCCGAAGGTCTGTGAAAAACATACATTTAGTTTTTTCTGCATTGAGCACAAGTTTCAACTGTAGCAAAGTATTTTGGACCACATTAAAAGCATTCTGTAAGTGTGCAATGGCTTGTTTAAGAGAAGGTGCACAGCAGTAAATAACTGTATCATCTGCATAAAAATGAAAATTTGCATCAGACACATGCCGATTAAGATCATTTATATAAATAGTAAATAAAAGAGGGCCTAATACAGAGCCTTGTGGAACCCCTTTAAAGATTGGTAAAATACCAGATTGAACACCATCATGCTTAATGCACTGAGTTCTGTCACTAAGATAGTTTGAAAACCAAGAGACAGTTTTCTTTGAAAACCCCGATTTAAGAAGCCTAATCTTTAGAACATCATGATCAACCGTGTCAAACGCTTTTGACAAATCAATAAAAAGTGATGCACAGTGCTGCTTCTTGTCACGAGCAACAGAGATATCATTTATCACCTTCATTGCAGCTGTGATGGTACTATGTTTTTTTCTAAAACCTGACTGAACTGGGGATAAAATGTCCTGGGCGTGCAAGAAGTCTTTCATCTGATCACTCACCAGGGATTCAAGCATTTTGGCCAAAGCAGACAAATTAGAAATTGGTCTATAATTATTTAAATTTGACGGGTCACCCCCTTTCAGTAATGGACAAACAAATGCAGATTTCCAGATTTTAGGAATATATATATATAATACAATATAATATATGAGCAAAGCAGCTCACACCCAGCTACGGAGAAAAATAAAATAAACTTCTACATTTACTTCTGAAACATCTAACATCTTTGATAAGACCTAGAGACACTGCAGGCAGAACGTGACTCGTTCGGTCTGTAGTGAGCATTAACATTCAGTTAAACCTTAAAATAGTCAACAGTTGAATCAGAAAGCTTATTTCAAATAAAAACCACAACATAGCTATCTATTCTGCCTAGTTCACGCAAGCAGAGCACTTATTAAACATCGGATGTGAAGGAGGGGGAAGAGTGATGTTACTGTTTGGTTCGGTGGTACAAAGGCCTTCGGCTCGGCTCAAAGAGATTTGGATCAATCCGATGAAACAATAAGGGGGGATTTGCAAGGGGGTTAATTTTATAACTCACTGTAGCTCGGGACGTCTCCCCTTTAGCTATGGCGGTTAGCTTGTAGCCACAGCTTCTGGCAGCACTGCTTCGGTACCGCTGCATCCCTCCCGTCTCAGGTGGTCACGGTCTGGCAGCTTCTAACGATTTCTTCGGTGAGCAGCGATCGGGGGCAAACGTTGTTCAGCTGTTGGCTGAGTTGGATTAGCTCTGCTCTGTCTCTGCTGCAGCAGGATCCAGAATATACAGCGTTCACTCGGTTTTAACCGCACGGTTTAGTGGACCGCGGTTGAGATTCGGACCCATCTTCTGGCTAATCTGGACCAAACCTGATTTAAAATATTTATACATTACCACATGTTGTCTGAAGACGGTGTCTAACTTCACTTGCGCCGCTTCTCCTGTTAATATGGTAAAGCTGTCCGGAGCACTGGGACCAGGCTACGCGTGGTACAAATTAGCCAATGAGTTGTGCCAGTCAGGGTCGCTGTTGCAAGCTATTTTTAGACACAGCAGGGAAACCTGTGGCAAGACAGTGATGGGAAAGAAGGAGAAGATGATGAGAAAAAGAAAGTAGAGAAAGTGTGGACTGCTGAGTATGTTTGGCTCAACCTACTGCTGTGAAGCAGGATTTTCCACCATTAACATGATCAAAAAATAAGTATTGATCCAGGCTCAAAATGAACACCTTGATGTGTGCTTGAGAATTGCTTTGTCACCATTCAAATCCAGGATTAAAGCCTTGCAGGGCAGCCTACAGCCCACTGCTCTTATTAAGTCATAAAAAAGAAAAATTGTCAGTTCAGGTGTTTTATAAAATATGTGAATCAGGAAATTGTCTGTATACCAAACTAAACGATTGTTGCTCTCTACTTCAAAAAACACTTTAGATTTTAAAATGGAAAATGTTAATTTTTTTTTGTGTGTATATATTGTTCTTATTTAAAAATTCAATGTGTAATATGGATGCATAAAAACCTGCTTTTTATTTCAGTGTTAAATTTGGTTTAAAGTAACAGATTGTAATTAAAAATGTCACCGGATCATTGTTGGTTGATGATTTTCTTTATTCGAACCCTGCTGATTTTGAATAGGTTAGCCCTGCTCTACAGTATGATTTGTTTGTATTCCAGCTGACAATGGAACTATGCATATGTGGGACTGGAGGACAGGCTACAACTTCCAGCGGATTCACGCTGCCGTGCAGCCTGGATCTCTTGACAGCGAGTCAGGAATCTTTGCCTGCATGTTTGACCACTCTGAGAGCCGACTAATCACTGCTGAGGCTGACAAAACCATCAAAGTTTACAAAGAAGATGACACAGCCGTAAGCTTTCCTGTTGCTGTTAAATCCACTCCTGTTTGTAAGCCATCTCTAAGAAATTAAGCTAATGTTTTTTTTTTTTTATTGCAGACTGAAGAAAGCCACCCAATAAACTGGAAACCAGAAATCCTCAAGAGAAAAAGATTCTGATTTTGTTTTTTGTTTTTTTTGTTTTTTTATGTATTGCTCATCTATCAGTACATCCATCAGGTTTTTTTTCAGTCAGCAAACAGCATTGATTTTGTTAGACTTCAAACAGGCTATCCCATCTTGACTTTAATTATTCTACAAAACAATTAGTCACCAATTTATGCTGTCAGACTAAAGAAAAACTCCAACTTGGACTTCATGACACCACCTGGAAACACCCTAAACATCCAGAGGATTCTGTGTTTATCTGGGATCAAAACATTTTGCAGAAGCCAGAAAAATTCTCAATATTTCTTCTACAAGATGGTTAGTTGTACAGACATGAATACTTTCTTTTGCTCCAATAAAACAGACTTTTTTTTCACAAATCTGTTGTTGTTTTTTTATGTTTTGTTTTATAAAATAAGTTTCAGGTCCTCATAGAGACATGTTGATGAAAGATATCCTGGAGTGAAGGTTTTGCAGCCACTACCCTTAATTTCCCAGTAACTGGTCTTAAGACATCTATTGAGTTCCGCTGTATGTCTGCTGTTACTGTACTTTTAATAACTGTTCACCTGTGAGGGCAACTCAATAACATTATTGATTAAGCTAGGAGTCCCTGATTAACTTTTAACTGTAAAATATTCTGCATATATCCAATTTCTAAAGGCAGGGTTCCTATACAGACGGGATGTATATAGAGCAGAGCCACCTGTAGATGATTTAAAGGAATAGTACACCCAAAACATGATTAGCCTTCATTTTCTACTCACCTCCATGCTGAACAACACTCTGGAGTACTTTTTTGATATCTCAAAGGCATCTGGAGATCTGGGAGGCTTCTTGCTGTCTGCTGACATTCAAATAATGGAGGTCCATGGCGCCCGAGACAGAAAGGTCCATAAAAGTCCACAAAAACGTGTCAATATTCCTCCATACTGCTCGTCCAATGTAATCCAAGTGTCCTGAGTGGGTAGCATCCAGAATTTACTCGAAACGAAGTCATTTAGAATGTTTTTAGAGCATAAACAGTAGTGTATAGGATTTCCTAATAGCGCCCCCATGCGCGCTCACGATTCTACGGAAGCCGGCAGACCAAACCGGAAGAAGGTGCGCATTCAGCGTCTGGTCTGCCGATAATGCAAGCGTAGAAGAAGAAATGTGCTGTTTACCTGTGCAAAGAAAGAAACAACGAAAGAAGAATGTCTGAGGACTTCAGTGTTGAGGAAGAGCATGAGTTCTTTGCCGAGCTGAATGCGCTGGTTTGGTCTGCCGGCTTCCGTAGAATCGTGAGCGCGCATGGGGGCGCTGGAGTTTTGTTCAGCATGGGGGTGAGTAGAAAATGAAGGCTAATCATGTTTTGGGTGTACTATTCCTTTAAGTCCAGCAGTTGAATGAGTTTATTAAAAAGATAAAGGTGAAGCAACATTTTAAGCTTTATATGAAAGGAATTTTCACCTCAGAATGTAACAACAAAGGTAAATAAAATAAAACATTAGGTTGACCACCACCACATTTGCATGTTAAATAGAATACTGTTACCGTGATATCCAACCCCTGAGCTGTAGAACTATTAGTAACTGGTCCTCTCAGTGTTAGTTTAATATCTCTTGTGGAAAGTATCTGATTTTATGACCCTGTTTCATGGGCAGCAATAGTTGCTCCTTTAAGGCAATTGCTGATATCTTCACAACTTGGCATAGAAGTAACACTCCAGACATTCCACTACCAAAACTGTTTTTGTGGAGGTGAGAACACTGCTGATCTTTTATTAGCAGTGCATGATTCATTTTTCCCTGACAAAATACTAAAGAACAAAACAAGCAATACAACTTCCTCCTCTTAATGTAGTTATATAAACATGTATAATAAATTTAGGGGGTTTAGCATCACACTTTCATTTTTAAATGTATTTGCCTCTAAACAAATTTCTATACTCACCATATTTGCTTTTAGGTTTAACATGCTTTCATGTTTCTACTTAGATTAATTTTCTATTATAATAAATGTTGAACAAAATCATTACTTTTAGATAAATGTGAATAAATAGTGCTTCATTCTCTTAACTTAATGTGGTTAAAAGTCATTACTGACTTTTGAGTTACATTTATAAATGGCACCGCACAGTCTATAAAAAATTTCCAACATATAGTAATTAAATATAATTTTTTTGTAAAATACTGTTGAATAATAGAATTAGTTGTTTTGATTATCTGTGATGTGTAACGTGTGCAGACAAATTATGAATTCATAGTAAAATTATCTAGTGCTAAATTTGATAAATGAGACTTCACAAAATTGTATATAATTATTTCAGGATTTATTTCCCGTTTCCTGTGTTGAAGTAGATTCAGAAAAAAAATCTAATACTAAACATATGATTGCCTATATATATATTAAATTGTATTAAATGGCAAAAAAAAATTTAAAGCAAAAATAATTTTAGTTTTTATTTCTATTCATATTTTAATGAAGTAATGTATTTACTAAACTGTCTAAAGCCCTTTTAGATGCACACAAAAAAAACAGTTTTGTGTTTATCTTCCTAACTACCAGCAGAGGGAGACACTATATTTGTATATTTTCTTGCCAAAGCAAAACACTTATTGTTGGATTATAAATCCACCTCTTTTGAGTCCATTAGGCTAACATTAACTCCTGTTCTCTATAATGACCTGCATGTTTACACTGTTTCCTTTTTGATGAGGTGACAGCAGGTCAGCAATTAGAGGCAACCTGCCAGTAGAGCAGAGTGCAGGGTAATCTGTTGGTTTAATTAGATTTGAAGCAATCATGGCCACAGATGGGACCGATCAACGTGGATGTGTGTGTGTGAATGGGGGTGGGGGGGTAGGTGGGTGTGTGTTGCAGGGAGGAGCTTTCAGTGAGCAGACTTGGCATCTGTAGGTGCTGTGTTATGCGAGAGATGTCAGTGGAATTACGCAGCACTGTCCTTAGGTTTCAGGATTTTATTTTTTCTTGAAAAGGCAACTCAAACACAAATGGATCCATATTGGAGTCTGCATAGATACAAGATAAGTTTATTTGCTTTTAAACAGTTTTTAAATTGTTCTTAAACTTAACTAAGTCTGTATTGATGCATAAAACAATATGTAGTCTTGCTGCACCGTATGCTGAAGGATCCTAAAGCCATGTGTGCAGTCATGGATCCAAGGACTGTGCTCGTTTATCTGCTCCTCCTGGCACCGTTTTGCACCCACTCACTCGGACAGGTCTTCAACCTGACACTGTCTGTGAAGGAGGGTCTGCCCGCTAAAACCATCGTTGGAGATCTGGGAGCTGTTCTGAGAACATCCACCACCGGCTTCTTCATCTCAGAGAGCAGAGACTCTTATGTGTTTAGAGACCTGGAGATAGACGTAGACACAGGGATCATCTCCACGGCGGTGGTCCTGGACAGAGAAAGCAGAGACAAGTATGAGTTTGTAGCTGCCACTCTCACGGGAGAGGTTATAAGGGTGAGGATAGAGGTGGAGGATGTGAACGACCACTCACCTGTGTTTCCCAGTAAAAGAGTGGAGCTGGAAATCTCAGAGCTGAGTCCTCTGGGGAGTCGCTTTCAGCTTGAAGGTGCAAAAGACCAAGATGAGGGGGAGTTCAGTACTCAGGGATACAGGATTAAAGAGACTGAGGTAGAAGATTTGTTCCAGTTGGATTTTGGAATGGGATCTGAGAAGCACCACAGCTTGGATCTTGTTCTAAACAGCAAGGTAGACAGAGAGACCCAGGACTTTTTCACCTTGACCATTGAGGCTTTTGATGGGGGGATCCCAGCCAGGACCGGGACAGTCCAGGTGGACATCCGCATCCTGGATGAAAATGACAACCTTCCGGTGTTCAACCAGAGTGAATACCACACCTCAGTACGCGAGGATGCTCCGGTTGGGTCTGTCATCTCTCAGGTGCTGGCCAGTGACCATGACCTGGGCGACAACAGCAGGATCACTTATGAGATTAATAGGCGTCAGAGTGACCCAAACCATATTTTCTCCATAAATGAAACCTCTGGATTAATTTATCTCAACAAGCCACTTGATTTTGAAGCTCATCCTTTTCATGAGCTGATTGTCAGCGCCAGAGACAATGGTGCTCAGCCTGAGTACAGCAGCACCTTTGTGGGTGTCAAGGTGCTTAACATCAACGATAACAGCCCCACAATCAGTGTGCTGTTTCTCAGTGAGACGGGAGAAGCAGTGGTGTCAGAGGCAGCAGCTGTTGGAGACTTTATTGCCAGGATTTCGGTGTCAGACCCAGACTTGGAGGAGCACAGAATCACCGTTCTCCTGGAGGGAGGAGAGGGGAAGTTTACCCTAAAGCAAACAGACGATTTTCTGTATGCCTTGTGTGTTAACTCAGAGCTGGACAGAGAAGAAAAGGATCTCTATGAGCTGAAGGTGCAAGCATCCGATTTTGGAAGCCCTCCTCTGAGTAGTGAGATGGTTTTCATCCTGAAGGTGTCTGATGCTAACGACTGCCAACCAGTCTTTGAACAGGATGTATACACTGTAAGCATTGCTGAGGACGCTCCTCCTGGTAGCTCCCTACTACAGATCAAGGCCCAAGATACTGATGAAGGCGTCAACTCAGAAATCAGATACTCCATCTTGAAATCACACCAGGAGGGCCTGATCAGCATTGACCAGGAATCTGGTCTGGTCATTACAGCTGCAGATTTTGACAGGGAGACTCAGATGGAGGTGTGGTTCCTGGTCCTGGCAGAAGACGGAGGGGAGCCAACATTATCTGCTACTGCTACAGTTACAGTGCTGGTGGAGGACGTTAACGACAATGAACCAGTGTTCCAGCAGCAGCTGTACAACGTGTCCATACCAGAACACTTGGACATTGGAAGCTGCTTTCTACAAGTATGTTGGAGAATTTGTTACCATAAATGTTAACCCAGTAAATGATAGAAATCTAAGATTTAACATAACAACACAGGGTTTGCATTTAACCTATCCCCTTGGGAAGCAGTGGGCTGCCATTGTGCAGCACCCGGGGAGCAGTGTGGGGTGAAGGGTCTTGCTCAGGGAGCTAGAGTGGTAGTGGGGCTTGAACTCAGAACCTCTTGGACCCAAGTACAATGCCCTAACCACTAGGCCACCACCACTACATTACCAGCAGCTCTGTGTTTCTGTACAAAATATCAGAAATCAACATTCAAGTCAAAAAATTGGTCTTAAGAAAGCCACTTTTCTAAAAGTTTCAACCTCCAACCTTCAGTAAAAGGCTTTGAATTGAAGCTAAGGATTCTTGCAGTTAAATCCATTTTGTTTGCATCAAACGACCTCATCTGTTGAGTGGATTATTTCTACTCTTGAGACAAAAGTAGCTCTGAATCTGTAAAGACAAAGGCATTGTGTTTTTCAGCCACAACACACACAACATGCAGGCTTTCAGCTCAGCTTTCAGGCCTTAGTATGACAGACGTGATGCTCGGTGCCACTCTCCTGCAGCCTGGCACCAATGACAAAAGAACCCTCTTTATTTAGGAGCACATTATTTATTTGTTATCTTATGTCTTTTTTTCTAAGCCTCTCCTGAATGAACTTTTGTTTCAGATCAAACAAAGCAAATAATTAATTTCTATAAATAAGTAAATCATTCTTTTATTGAGGAAAATAATGTTGAAAATAACTGATGAAAAGTTAGAACTTGTCACCTTTTTTGCCCCATATATATTTATTCAAAGAGCATTGTCCTATCAGTGGTTCGGAGCCACAACGTGCTATAGTACATGTTTCAACAGACTTTGGCCTGATGTCCTTAAAAGATCATGTGATCAGAGTTCATTCATTCTGAGCTGTTATCGTCTTTATGGCCTGAAAGTGATCTCCCTCACTGTAAAATTCGCTCTTGTCACGGTCGCAGGAAGACATGAAAGAAACTGTCGGTGTTTAGGAGCTTTTTTCTTACTCTGATGATGTTTGCTGTCGTTTGAACTACATGGCGATGGCACTCCTCGCCCTTTGACATCTAGAGATCGGTTTTACGCTTTTATTATGTTTGACTTCGCTAACAGAATAATCTATTTTATGAGTCACACTTACAGGAAATGTGAATACTGACAGTTACCAGAACCTGGCAAAAACCATGCTTTGATAAGAACTCCTTTTAACACAATACTTTTTTTAATATAACCATAAAAATTAAAAGATATAATTTTACTGTTTTATGAATAAATTGGTTAATTAAACGTATACATTCCATAGAAAAAGTTTTGATTAATTCACTGTTTTTTGGTTTTGTTAAAATATATATTGCTTTTAAATATCAAGTTGTTAAAATCCTAGGACAGAACTTTTAACTTGTGAAAACCTATTTTTCACAACATCCGGTCTGTGATTGTGGTGTAACTACCAGCCTCCCTCTTCACAATGTTCATGCTTCAATTCGACTAAACTACGCTAGCTGCCATGTCCTGACCACAGCCCAGCTTATACCCACGCTAAGCCCCCCCACATTATCCCCACACTTAGCTCTGCCGCAAAGAGTCTCTTGCCAAAACTAGACATGCACTGATACATATTTTGCTATGTGAGTAAAGGATTTAGCCTTAAATTAAACATTGTTAAAAATAAGTGACAAATTTACACAGATATAAATGTACTTTATTATTATTATTTATTAACAAATAAGCAGCAGTAAATCATATAAGTCCAATTAAAGTGCACTGGATTGGATTACAGCATCGCTGCATCTCTAGCACCGACTAGTTAAAATGTATGTAGGGCTGGGATGATAGAAAATAGAAATTTAGAATCAGAATCAAGTTAATTGCCAAGTAGGTTTTGCACTTACAAGGAATTTGACTTGGTATTAATGGTGCAGACAAAATATATTTATATATCTATACAGAATACAGAATCTATAGCTATATACAATATCAAACATACATTATACTACATACAATATATAGTACCGTATATAGCTATATACTATATACACAGTAGATTGTGCGTTAATGTAACGCAGGAGGTCTGGAGATGCTACGTTGGTGTAGCTTGTAGGTCATGAATGAGGGAGAAAGGCAGTGTCAGTATAACAGGGTTCTCTGAGCCTTGTTTATCAGACTGGTAGCAGATAGAAAGAAACTGTTCTTGTGGCATAAGGTTTTGGTCCTGATGGACCGCAGCCTCCTGCCAGAGGGCAGTGTCTGAAATAGTTTGTGGCTGGGGTGCGAGGGACCAGCCACAATATTCCTCAGAGTCCTTCCTCAGAATCTTCCTCAGAGTCCTTCCTCAGAGTCCTTCCTCAGAGTCCTACCTCAGAGTCCTTCCTCAGAGTCCTTCCTCAGAATCTTCCTCAGAGTCCTTCCCCAGAGTCCTTCCTCAGAATCTTCCTCAGAGTCCTTCCTCAGAGTCCTTCCTCAGAATCTTCCTCAGAGTCCTTCCTCAGAGTCCTTCCTCAGAATCTTCCTCAGAGTCCTTCCTCAGAATCTTCCTCAGAGTCCTTCCTCAGAATCTTCCTCAGAGTCCTTCCTCAGAGTCCTTCCTCAGAATCTTCCTCAGAGTCCTTCCTCAGAGTCCTTCCTCAGAATCTTCCTCAGAGTCCTTCCTCAGGGTCCTTCCTCAGAGTCCTTCCTCAGAGTCCTTCCTCAGGGTCCTTCCTCAGAGTCCTTCCTCAGAATCCTTCCTCAGAGTCCTTCCTCAGAATCTTCCTCAGAGTCCTTCCTCAGAGTCCTTCCTCAGAGTCCTTCCTCAGAGTCCTTCCTCAGAGTCCTTCCTCAGAGTCCTTCCTCAGAGTCCTTCCTCAGAGTCCTTCCTCAGAGTCCTTCCTCAGAGTCCTTCCTCAGAGTCCTTCCTCAGAATCTTCCTCAGAGTCCTTCCCCAGAGTCCTTCCTCAGAATCCTTCCTCAGAGTCCTTCCTCAGAGTCCTTCCTCAGAATCTTCCTCAGAGTCCTTCCTCAGAGTCCTTCCTCAGGGTCCTTCCTCAGAGTCCTTCCTCAGAATCCTTCCTCAGAGTCCTTCCTCAGAGTCCTTCCTCAGAATCTTCCTCAGAGTCCTTCCTCAGAGTCCTTCCTCAGAGTCCTTCCTCAGAGTCCTTCCTCAGAATCTTCCTCAGAGTCCTTCCCCAGAGTCCTTCCTCAGAATATTCCTCAGAGTCCTTCCTCAGAGTCCTTCCTCAGAATCTTCCTCAGAGTCCTTCCTCAGAGTCCTTCCTCAGAGTCCTTCCTCAGGGTCCTTCCTCAGAGTCCTTCCTCAGAATCTTCCTCAGGGTCCTTCCACAGAGTCCTTCCTCAGAGTCCTTCCTCAGAGTCCTTCCTCAGAGTCCTTCCTCAGGGTCCTTCCTCAGAGTCCTTCCTCAGAATCTTCCTCAGGGTCCTTCCTCAGGGTCCTTCCTCAGAGTCCTTCCTCAGAGTCCTTCCTCAGAATCTTCCTCAGAGTCCTGGAGGCGTATAGATCCTGAAGAGATTTAAGATTGCAGCCAGTCACCGTTTCTACAGACTGGATTACACACTGCAGTCGATAGAATAGAATAGAATAGAATAGAATAGAATAGAATAGAATAGAATAGAATAGAATAGAATAGAATAGAATAGAATAGAATAGAATAGAATAGAAAAATCCCTTTATTCACCCACAATGGGGAGATTGTGTTGTTACCGCAGCAAAAGTGGTCACACAAATGTGGACCTTAAAAAGTGTATAAAAATAACAGAATAAGTGGCAGAGTTAAAAAAACTCAGTTGTTACACTTTAACTACTTACTTTTTTAAATCATTTAGAGTCTGAACCAATTGATTCTTTATTCTTTGTGCTGCTGCAATAAGGCAGCAAGAAAAACTACATTTTCTATATGCTTTTTCATTAAAAGGGTTTTGCATCTCTTTAATTTGCTTCACTCTGTATCTGGAGCTATCTTTCCTGGGTATTTATAATTAGGACTATGTGTTTACTCCAATGGAGCAAAATGTAATAAGAGGAAAGAAAAATCTAATTATTTTAAATGCCTCAGATAGAACAGAAAAATTCTCTACCACACAAATATCCATCCATCCATCCATCCATCCATCCATCCATCCATCCATCCATCCATCCATCCATCCATCCATCCATCCATCCATCCATACATCCATCTTTTTCCGCTTCTGGGGTCGGATTGTGGGGGTAGCAGCATCAGTTGGGAGGCTCAGACTTCCTCTCCCAAGCCACTTGGGCCAGTTCCTTCGGGGGAACCCCAAGGCGCTCCCAGGCCAGCTGAGAAACATAGCCCCTCCAGCGTGTTCTGGGTCTCCCCCTGGGCCTCCTCCTGGTGAGACGTGCCTTGAACACCTCACCAGGGAGAAGTCCAGGAGGAGTTAAGTGGACCCACACAAATATATTTTATATAAATAGTAAGTAGTCAGAAAAATATATGAATAAACAACAAACGATTTTGCTTGCCTTTGTGTTAGGTTGTGGCTACTGACGAAGATAGCCCTGAGTTTGGTGCTCTACTCTACTCTTTGTCTGATGGCTTTGACAGCCAGGAAAAACATCCTGTGTTCCACATCCATCCACACTCAGGAGAGCTGTGCGTGTCCAAGGACATTGATAGAGATATTGGGCCAGCTTTCCATGACATTCTGATCAAAGCAGAAGATCCAGTAAGTTGACTTTACACTATAATCATGAGATGATATATAAGCTTTCTTTAATTTTTAATGATCAGTTTCCTCATAACTGCTTTTTCGCTCTCTCATTTAGGGAGGTCTAAGTGCTCAGACATATGTGCACATTGAAATACAAGATTTAAACGACAACCCTCCAGTGTTCAGCCCTGAAGAGTACACCGTGAGCGTCAGCAGCTATGCACCACCTGGTACCGAAATTCTTAACGTTATTGCTACAGACCGAGACTCCGGGAGGTTTGGCCAGATAACCTACAAAATTAAACCAGGAGACATGTCTAGTTTATTCACACTGGATTATCAAACAGGTAGGGTATATTAATGCTGTTTAAGAACAAATTGTATCTCTGCAGATGTTTTGGCCCATTGGTTAGAAACATGTAAATTGAGCCCTACTGTAGGTAATGTAGTTCATATTATCCCCACCATAAATACCTAAGTGGCTTTATATTGGTAAACCTTTGCTACTAAGTGTAATCCATCTTTCTACCACTTGAATTGACTTTATCCCTTTAAGACCGCTCATAGAACCTGTGTCCCCAACTGGTTTTGCTAACATGTATTTAGTATTAAGTGAGTGCCATACAAGAAGCCTAGGGCCTAGGCTCATCCACCTAAGGGAAAAACCTTATGTAGCCTGTGTGCTGATGTTAGCTGGGTTATTTAACTTTCAGCTTTTCGTTCTTTTTTTATTTAAAAATGCTGTTGTTGGAACTACAAGGCATAATACATGTTTTTATGTCAAGTCCTACAAAAATCCACAAGAACATAACTTTTGTTGGTCTTGTGAAACCATTACAACAAAAGAAAAGAAAAATAAAATTGCATCAGGCTCAGAAAAAAATCATTTGGAGGAAACTGCAGATCTCAATGTCAAAATGGTCTTCCAGTGACAGTGGAATGACAATGGAAACTCATAATTAAAATTGGTGGTTGTAGTAGATTTTGTTTAAAAATCTGGAAATGTCTTTTTATAAAATATTCTCTTCCTACTCTGTTGCTCATGTACTTCAGAGAGTTTAATGTACACTTTAAACATTTCTTGACATCGTTTGCGTTCATCATCTTTACTACATGATCAATTTTTTCTTGGGCTTGCTTTTTACTATTTATTTTTTTACTAATCTTAAGCAGTGTCCCATGATTTAACAACATAATGGTTATGCAGTCTTCTACTTGAACCCAAGAAACCTGTAGGTCGTTTTTCTAATAGCATTTTTGGTTCCTGAGCATCACCACTATAATATTGGAGTATGGATGTTTTTGTGACCAAGCATCTCTTGGTCTCTGTATGCATTACCGCATACTGTGCTCTGTGGCACAGTATGCGGTAATGCTAAGGTATTCAGGCTATTTAGACTATGTAGAAACCAAATAAAACTAGAGATGAAACCAAAATTATTAAGAGAGGGAAATAATATATAAGTTTCAGAAAAAATGTATTTTGTACATTGTGTGAGAATCATAGTATTCGGTGTGAGGATTTCATAATTTACTATATTTCAAATGACCAACACTCATTGGAATTTTTGTTCTGTGTCTCAGAAGGATCATAGTAAACTCTTTTATATTAGACAGTGTGGTTGGATGCAAGAGTTCACTGTGCAGCTGGACAGTCATTCGGTTTGAACTTATGTAGTCTTTGCTGTTGTGATCTTGGGCAAGACACTTCACCTGCATTTCCTACAGATGCTGGTCAGAGGGCTCCATGGCGCCTCTTTACGGCAGCCTTGCTTCCGTCAGTGAGCCCCAGGGCAACTGTGGCTACAGTGTAGCCTGCCACTATAAGTGTGTGAATGGGGGAATGACAATCTAATTAAAGTGCTTTGTACTCCCCTGATATAGAAAGGTGCTATATACTGTAAGGGCAGACCATAACTGTTTCTATACAAGTTGAAAACAGATGCAACTTTTAAGTTGTTTAGCTATTAGTTTTCCTTACTGGATTGTATTCTGCCTTGTAGTCGCCTGTAAATATATTTGAGCTCACATAATTAGCTGGCTCCTTTTGTTGCTTAACCACTCAGAGCGTCTGCAGCAGTCTTACCAAAATGTGGACGTGCCTCAAAGACGAGATGGAACCAGAACTAATGGACTCTGAATCTCTTTTTTTTTTGTCTTGTGATGTTGTTTGTATGAATGAATTAATCTCTACTTAGAGACTTTGACTCGGCAGAGGGGCTTAAATATGCTTTACGGTTACAAGTAAAATTGGAAAAAGATATACATGCTTTGATTTTGATTTTATTATTCCATATGTTTTTTCTCCAAACTGTTAAAAAAAAGGATACACATATTTTTATTTGGTCATCAGACTGGTTAATATTTAATTCAAGACTTTTTCTTTTCTTAGCCTTGAATTAACAAGCTAGGATTTTTAGCATCTATTTTGTTTTGTTTGCTTATTGCTTGTAAAAACAGCTTTAATTGAATAGATGCCTTTAGTGTGCTTTTCGCTTATTTTCACTAAATGCAGTTCTGGCAATGATTAAACTGTTACACAATTATGACTGTCTTAGTTTTATAACATATTGGATAGAAACTTGTTATGTTTACTCGATGATTTGATGTTGTTTATTGTGCATTTTGATTACATTTTAAAGGTGTTTAAAAATAAATTTTCTCACTTAAGAGTTGGTACAGCTTTTGTTGTGAATATTGTGTTTATGCTTCTTTTTATGATAGGATTTAAACATTAGTCTGCATGGCTTTTAAATTTGATTTGTCACATAGATTCACTTGTTTTAAGTAACCAACTTGGGTGGCAGTTGTTTTCAGGGATAAACACCAAGTTAACTGATCTAAACCCCCATGATAAGATTCCAAGTGTCACTACTCAGCAGGGGTGGAGCACCAAGATTAGAAGCTTTGGATTACAGCAAGTGTTAAACCAGATTTGTCCACAACTGCTGTACAACTCCGAAAAAAAAACATAAAATTTCTAGAATGAAAATAAATATGGTATTATCTTGTGCTAAATAGGCTTTTAAGCAACTGAAAATGAATCCTTTTCCCGAACCTATAGCAGTTGTTTTCACTGCAGTTTTTTTTTTTTTTCAAATTAAAGAATTAAAAACAACACTGAAATCAATTTATGTTAAGTCCATATGTTTTTTTCAGATTTCCAGTTATAGTAATTTTGAAAATAAAAATCAAACCTCCAACAACAAATAAATCAGATTTTTATTCTTTATTCTATTACAGGGATGCTCTTTTTGAACACTTCTCTGACTTACTTGGGTGCAGCCAGCATGAAGCTCCTCATAACAGCACAGGATGAAGGTGGCTTAACTTCAGCCAAACCTGCAGAAGTCACTATCAATGTTCTCCAAAGTGCTCAGGCTCCAGCTGTGTTTCAGAGGCTGCGCTACACATTTACAGTTCCTGAAGATGCACCAGTGGGAACATCTGTGGGAACTGTGAAGGCCAGTAACCCAACCGGTGAGTGCATCTTTACCTAAATTACAAACAATAAAACAGACAGTAAATTTTCATAATCAGGTAGAGTAACTCAAATTTCACTTGGAACAGACATTCTGGATGACAGAATTGAATTGCCTGTAGAGTTATTTCCTTCACCAATCTGACACTGCTGGTATACAGTAAATACAACAGACATGGTCAGTATCTACCACAAGCCAAGCACAACCGCTTTGTCATTAAAAAGGTTTTTTGAGACGGTATGTTTTAAATGTGCATACCAGCACTATCATAGGTGCAAACCTATTAAAGAAGCAGTAAACAATAATTCCTTATGTTTGACAGAAGAAACTTAAATAAGTGATGTGAAGAACTACCGATATCTTCATAGATGGAATATGGTATGACATTCACACACTATCTCTCTGCGCTCGACTGCAGTCTCATGTTTACCATCCAGTGCAGGCCATACATTCATGTAAGTCCATGTGACTAGCTTCTCCTGATAGCCCCTCCCTGCCCAGAGAGAACAGCATAGCATGGGGTTAATATAGCGTAGAAATGTTGAAAGTTGAAGTTTTCTTGCTCACAGCCTTATAAAGTTATTAGTTACTTTACTTCTTCACTAGACATGTTCCTCCAAAAGTTAATGCTGTTTTGCTGTGTATTTCCAAATATGCACATACAACATGACAGGTGAGAAGTTGGGGGGTCAGGGCTGAGATACCGCTGGAGTGGAGATAGAGAGAGGCATTGCTTGTCACACATTTTGTTTTGGTCTACAGACTCTGAGAGGAGACACACAGACTTCTCTACCTAGACACTTCCACCAGGTCTTCTGTTGTTGGTGGAAGAATTATACTGTATATTTTATTATACAGCATTTATTGGTCCTTAAGAAATTTAAGGCTACCCATGTTTTGAGTATAATTTCCTGATGGTTTCTCAGCAGCTATTGCTGAGCGTTCGCAGTTAAATAGCTACCCCCACTAGACAGTCATTTAAGGCTGGCTAATGAACTCCAAGACTAACTCTTCAGTTCAAAATGAAAACAGCAGGGGTGGGCCAACATTAAGCTCTTTGCTTGTTTCAGTGGCTTGTATTCCGTGTTGAGGTGCAACATGGACACTGAGGAGATTATTGGGATTATTGGAATCTTCTGACCTTTAATGTAATTAATGTACTGTGTGTCTGTGTATAAGTGTGGATGGGTGTGGATGTGTGTGTGTGTGTGTGCACCTGTGTACAACAGCTAGATATCAATTTGACCTTTGAAATGTACACTCTCTGTCTCTTAACAATATTACCTGAACGAAACACTGTCAGATTGACATCAATCAGAAATCTCTGCATTGTTTGTGGGGCTTTTGTGGCATTTTCTCATGATAATATAAAGTTTTCATGATACATTTAAATATTGCCATTTGTTGATGATCTCTAAATGAAAACATACAGGTGTGCAGCTGTGGCTCACAAAATAGGCTAAATCTTAAAGTTAGTTAGTAATAGTTATAGATAGATTTTTAGCCAATATCTTGTCCACAAAGTTGATGTGTTAGATGTAAAGAAAATGGGTAAATCCACGGATCTAAGCAAGTTGTACAACGGCCAAAGCACGATGGCTGGATGGCAACTGGTTCAGTGTATCTCTGGTACTGCTGCCAAGCCTTATACAGGCCCAAAAGTACTGAAGGCTGGCCCTTTAAGACTGATCCAAAAGATGAGCTACTGTACAGGTGCTAATAGAAATGTTTCAAAATAAGTGCATGACAATTTGTTCCTTATGTGGCTGCATTTGCCTTTTATGTTGTCATTGTGGGCATGCAATCATATTGTTAATTCTAACCATTGTATTTTGGTAGAGTAGTGGGGGTAAGGAATTGCAGGTGTGTTAGTTTAAATCCAGGACTAGATTTAATAATTAAAGGAAGCCATAAACTATAGGATAAAACCAAAAACTTTTGGCATACGCTTCTCTGTAAAAAATAATATTTTTTATTTATAAGTTGCTTCAAAGCAGTCTAGATCACCAGGCTTTTAACTGTTTTTTCAAAGTCTTTTTGCACATGGATTTCTTTTTTTTATTTACTTTCTCATTAGTTGTACTTGATTTAGTTATACTTTTTACAATTATCTTATTTGAACAAATTGTGTCTTTGTGACAGTCTGTTTGTAAAGAAACCTTCAAAAACCTTTTTGCACACTTTTTAAAACCCAAATGAAACCCTTAAATTCCTAGTTGCCTTTTTATACTTGTTACTAGATCAGAGATTAGTGGCATGAGAAGAACTGTAAATAAATTTGTTGGATAAACTGATCTATCATTGTTTGTGATTGTTGATCAAAATACTGTAAAAGGGACTAAATAAAAAAGTACATACTACTTTTTGTTTGTTTTTACAGATGCTACAGAGTCTGTTTCTTACAGAATCTCTTCCGGGGACCCTCACCATTGGTTTTCGGTACATCCAAAGTCGGGTATTATCAGTACCATTAAACCTCTTGACCATGAGTCTCAGCAATATGCCTTGCTATTTCTTCAGTCATATACTGACAAATCTCCAATTTACGGCACTACTCAAGTCAACATTACCATTAACGATGTCAATGACAATGCCCCGGTGTTCCCTAAACGAAGAGATACCATCATGGTGTCTCTTAATACTCGGCCTGGGACAGTGCTGTTTATTGCTCATGCACATGACTATGACAGTGGTACCAACGCTGTGGTAAAGTATCATCTAAAAAATAGCAGAAGCGAAGTGTTCTCCATTGACCCCAACCTTGGAACACTTAGACTTAATAAGAATTTGCAAGTCAGCCGTCAAAAAAGCTACAACGTAGATATTGTGGCTGAGGATGAAGGAGATCCTCCTCTGAGCTCTACATTTGCCCTCACAGTCAATATTGACCAAACAGCTGCAGATGAAAGCCTGGCCTTTGAAACTCTGGTCTACCAGGTGGAGATAGGCGAAGGCTATCGCAAAGACTCTCGCATCATCCAGGTGAGGGCGCACCGCACTCGAGGATCTCGCTCTTCACACTCAGACCTCACTTACTCCTTAGAAGCAGAAGCTGGGTCCCCTCCCCCTCCTTTTCGCATTCACCCAAAGACAGGATGGTTGTATCTCTCCAGCAATCTAGACTATGAAACAGAGTCAAGATATTGCTTTCAGGTGTTGTCCACCTACACAGAGGCCTCATTGGCAAATATCACGGCAACAGCAACTGTGATTGCACTGGTACTAGACATCAATGACAATCCCCCTGTGTTTGTTAGCGATGTTTACCACTTCACTGTATCAGAGGGGACATCTCCACAAGGCTTAGTGGGAACAGTCAGGGCCAAGGATGAGGACTCTGGGAAAAACAGCCAACTGTCATACATCCTTCTGTCAGATGGCAAATACTTCCGCATTAATAGTAAAACAGGTAAACAAAAGTTTAATTACCAACGCCATGTTGTACTTCCATGACACCTCTCTCCACTAACCACTATTCTCTCATCCCTTATAGGTGAAATCATCAACTGGGTGGCACTGGACCGGGAGCAGCACAGCCAGCACAGCCTGACAGTGATGGTGACAGACCAGGGTCACCCTCGTCTCAATGCCACCGCCAGCATTCATGTCCTGGTCACTGATATCAACGACAACTCTCCACAGTTTAATCATCTGCCTTCAAGCAAAGAGCTAAACATTCCTGTAAGAATTTCTTGTTGACAAAAATATGAACTGCCATAGTTTATTTCTATATTTCAATTAATTCATTTGGCACGTGCCTTCTTTATTTCTTTTATTACTTATGGTCTTAATCAAACTACTAATGATCTTGTTATAACATTTCCTTTTGATTTACTTTTAATGTAGGGCAACGTACTTCAGAGCCCTTTTATCTGTTAGCACCGTACACATTTAACAATAATAACTAGTTTTATCCTCTAATATTTTATTTTATTGAGTTTACCAGTATTTTGGATATAATTATAAATTATTTGAGTCTTACTTGTTTATGTGTACTAAAAATCATTTGTATTTCCTATTTTCTCAGCCTCTAATATTAATACTAATTATTTGATTGTCCATTAAATTAAAGTTCTTTTAAAGTCCATCCTTTGGTAATGTCTTCAAGGTCCTTTATAGTTGTAAAGAAAAAGCGGAAATTCGCTTACTGGGGAGAATGACCTTATGATGCATTTATTGAATTAAAATGACTGTATTCAGTTTTAATATGGTCTTCTTTGCAGATATGGGCCGGCATACCTGCAGGATTCTTAGTGGCCAATATGTTTGCCAAAGACTTGGATGCTGGAGAGAATGGAACAGTTACTCATACACTAGTAATCCGTGAGTTGTATATGTGTTCCCTTACCTTAAATACCGTCACTAAGGACCTGAATGTTATTGTCTTCTACTGCTCTCTTAGTTGGATCGGAGGAAGAAGATTCTCTCAAACACTTTGAGATTGACGGTAAAAGTGGAGACATAAGAACTACGCAGTTTTTCAGTCAGGGAACTGAACCCTTTTACACACTGAAAATAACTGCCAGGGACGGCGGAGCCCCATCTCTGGAGGATACTGCTGTGGTTCATATACAGGTAACATCCATTCATCAAGGTTTGGATTTTTGGTTATGGCTATTTTCAGTACCTTGCAAATTGTCTGTCAGATTGTGTTAAGTTACAACCAGATGATTTTATGCAGGTTCTATTTGACAGACACACACTTAGTAGTAATTATTTAAAAGTGAACGTTAGGCATGTTGTTTAAATATTTCTGACATCTCTAGTGGGCAAGTCAAGTGTCTTTGATAAGGGAAAAGAAAGAAATGACCCCTTTAAAGTCCCACAGTGGGAAAATGTGTCCTCTGCTTTCAACTCAGCCTTTGCATTGCAGTCTGTTGTTTTCCCTTTCCTGTTATTTCCATAGCAGCTAAATAAGATCTGATAAGCGACATTTAGGATTTAGGTCTGGACTGAAAGCTGATCATTCTAGCATGATAGTATATTTGATACAAAAAATTTCCATTGCAGCTCTTATTGTAGGTTTAAGGTCACTGTCCTGCTGGAAGTTGAACTACTGAGACATTTTCTTCAAGGAAAATGCTCTGCTTTTAACTACATCCATCTCACAATCAACTAATTTGGTCAACATAATGTTACAACCATGTTTTTAAGTAGGAGTTCTGTGGTGTGGCGTTTTGCATAATCTGTACAGAATTAGTTCTACATGTTCTCTGTCTCTCCTGTGAGCTTTCTTGTAAATTATCAACAAGACTTTTCATTCTCAGCTGCATTCACACTGAGTCTTGAATCTCAAATGCATTTAGTTACACTAAATTTTAGTATGGATGTTGAGAGTAAAGAGGGTTTAACACAGACTAACCTCATTTTGTAGATTTTTGGGTCTTAAAAACCTTTTTTAAAATCATCAGTAAATATTCAGTTTTTTGTCTACAACTCAGTTTTATAGACAAAGAAATCTAGAATATTTTATGCTGGTGTTTTACAAAAAAGCAAACTAAATCAATTAACATACACTGTACAAAATAAGAAAGGAGCAAGTTTAGGAAAAAGTAATTGTTTTCTTTGAAGTTTTCATGTTTTTTTTATTATGTTTTGCTCGCTAGAAAAAAATGTATTTTATTTGTGCTTTTTTCTTGTAGGTTTATGGATTGGAGGATCAGCATGGTCGCTTAGAGCACCAAGCACTGAGGTATTTCTCAGTGAGGGAGGACGCCGAGCCTGGAACTGTCATTGGATCTGTTAGTGTTTCAGATAAAAGTGGATTTCAGTACACCATCACAGAGGGAGATGGGAGTATTCACTTTGGAATAGACAGCACGTCTGGGGATGTCTTCGTCAACCAGCCGCTGGATTATGAGTCTGCCAGACAGTACTTCCTGGTGGTTCGAGCTGAAGATGTCGGCCCATCTGTTAGTGTAAATGCCTCAGTGTTGGTGAGCGTGGTGGTGGAGGACGTAAACGACAACACACCTTGGTTCCCTGATAAACTCCTGATGTTTGGTCTGAGGGAAGATGCAGCAGTGGAATTTCTGGCCTTTGCTTTCCATGCCAGAGATGCTGATGGGACTTTCCCAAACAGTGACCTTCGTTACACTCTGACCTTTGACCCCGAAGTCAGTGGGTCACCCCCACACTTCCCTTTTCAAATTAACCCATATACAGGCGCAATGACAGTTGCAGCACCGTTAGACCGCGAGAGCACTCCGACTTTTGTTTTCACAGTAACCGCCACAGACCAGGCAGAGGCAATAGAGGAGCGTAAACAGACATCAGTGACGGTTCAGCTCTTCCTGCTGGATGTAAATGATAACCGGCCTGTGTTCGTGTCCACTGACTCAGTCCAGCTGATGGAGGATACAGAGGTGGGGAGTTTGCTTCACCATTTTCTGGCTGTAGATGGTGATCAAGGTGAAAACGGAATGGTCTCCTACTCCATAATGGCTGGAAACAAGAGAAGGTTCTTCACACTGGAGGAGAAAACTGGTTTGTTTGTTTTTGGTCAAAGCAATTATTTAAAAGAAGGAATGACTTAGATGGACCCAAGTGGTAGAATTATTGTGATAAATAGATATTTATGCTTGAAGAAAAAACAGAAAATACTTGAGACTGGGATGTAGGTTTGACTTTAATTTACGGGTCCGTGAACTGAGCATTTTAATAATGTCAAAACCAGGAATCTGTAGAACCTGATTGAATGCTGAGGAGGCAATTGCACCTTATCTGATTAAGGTGTTTTGAACCAAGGACATGTCTAAATGTAGCTGGACATTAGTCAAAACACACAGTTAGAGCAACAATAGAACGGTTTACATCAAAACATAGTCATGTGTTAGAATAGACTAGTCGAAGTCAAACCTAAACAGACTTTACAGGCTGTAGCAAGAATGGCTCATTATTGTTAACAGATTATCTCCATCTAATCTGAGTTATATACATTTTTAAAATGAAAATGTATTAAAAAAAACAGAATTAACAATAGCTGAAAGGTTACTTTCTAAAATCTGCATGTTATATGCAGTTAATTATAGTCCTACAAATGCTGACTTTAGATATTACCCTTCTTTTAAACAGACCCTACAGAATAAAGTTTTTTTAGTTGTGTTTTAATTCTTCTGAATGAAAACATATGAATACTTTGCAAAATTATGACTTTACTCCCTAAATATTATCACTCCTACAGGGTTTTAACTTGTTTTTCTTATTATCTTTAGGCCTCTTGTTTCTCTCTGCTCCTTTGGACTATGAGACGCAGCGTTTCCACCGTCTAATTGTCAGGGCTTCTGATCAGGGCATCCCGTCTTTGTCCTCCACCCAGACTCTGACAGTGGAGGTGAGAGATGTTAATGATCAGCCCCCAGTCTTCAGTCAGGCCACCTATATTACCAGTGTGGTGGAAAATAAAGACCCTGGGGAGCCTGTATTCAGAGTTTCAGCCTCTGATATGGATTCAGGTAATGATTATAACATATTGATATAAAGTTTTCTCTTTGTAAACTATTAATATTTCACTAATAGTTCTCCAATCTTGCTGCTGGACATTAGTGACAATTTTGACATAAATTTGACATAAGTCCATTCAACCAGGGAAAATTGAGGATAATTTAATGATCTCACTATTGCAGGATGTTATTGCCTATGAACGTTATATTTCTAACAGGGCCAGATTTATAACTTTTTCTTTTAAGTATATTTTATATGTGAATAAAAAACAAATCAGCACACTTGAGATTATTTTAAACTGTTTACTTGCAGAAATGTCCAAAGAAAGAAAAATGTTTCCCATTTTAATTCCTATTTACTTTCATTGGTGTCAGAAAAAATAAAAGGAGAAATACATTTTCTTGAGGAAATTACCCAGTTTGGTTTTCAATTTAGGAACCTAATTTAATTTTTTTTACTTGTAAAACTGTCATCCACAGTTTTTTTAGTATTTAAACCTGAAGTTTAGTAAACGATATAATAGCAGAAATACAAATCCTTAAACGTCTAATATGTACAGTTTTTTCTCATGTACTTTGTTAAAAGAGAATAGTTTATTCACATATCAAACATATATATTATAATTAATATTTTAATACATGTATCATTCCAAAGCGGATGTTAAAAAGTTTTCTGAATGGAAATTGCAGTACTTCTGGAAGGTCGCTAGATGGCAGCAGCTGCTTGGTAACCTGAAGCCTTACAGCCAAAAGTTTAGATTGACTCATAACACTCAAAAACCTAATCCCCTCTAACATATTAGTAGCTTAACACATATATTTTACTATTTTTATTCTGTTTAGTATTTTAAAATGTTATAAAGTTTTCTATTATGGTATTAAGTCGGATTGACTAATCAGCATAAAAGCATTTTAGTAATGGTTTGCTTCATTTTTAGTATTTCTTTTTAAGTTGAAATTTATCAAGAGATTTCTCTATATATCCTTTAATCAGGTTAACTTTCAACACTAACGCTTATTTTACACCGTATTAAATCTAATTCACATTTACTTTATTTTTAGTCGTTTTTTCAGCGCTTCAGTCCAGTTTATTTGAACATGTTGTGAAGCCATTCTCCAGATTCCCATTCTGTCTCATCACTTTGACAGTTGGAGTCTTTTTAAATGTTGAAGGTGGAGGTTGTGCAGCAGAGGGTGGGGAGGGGTTGACTTGAACTAACATTCCTGTGAGTGAGAATTGTCCAAGAACAGCAAGCACACTGCTCCTCTGGGAGACCCCAAAGGTCCTCTCTCATGATGATTGCTGTAATCCAAGCCATCTGTGCCAATAGGAGCTGTTTTTTTTTTCACGTGTCTCCGCAGATTCACTCTGTCCAAAGTTCTGGCTAACCTCCCACAACCTTATTTGATTATTGATGCCTGTGATGGTCTCCTAAGTCTCTTCACCATGTCTGATGTCTGCGGCAGTTCTACACAGACAGACCCCTCTTCACTGTTTAAGTTTAGGTTAACCGTAATTTAATATAATTATTCTATTGCAGTGTTAAGCAACTATATAAACAAAAAGAAAGCAAATGAGAGAAAAAGCTGCAAAAACTTTTAAAGAAAACGTCTGCAAGATCTTTGATTTTAAGAAAGAGCTGCTTAAAAATAAAACATACTCTGAGGTCTCTACAAGGGATAAGACACACAAGCATCTTGATTGATTTAAGCCATTCATCGGTCTATTGCTAAAGACAAAGCTGTTTAAAATCCTGTATCCTTCATCCAGAAGACAATGCTGTGGTGTGGTATAGTCTCCTGCCAGGCCCTGGCTACGAGTTCTTTAGCATCAACCCACATACCGGTCTGATCACCACTACGTCCCACCTTGACAGAGAAAAGGAGCAACATTTTATCCTCAGAGGTACAGCACTCTACTCTTTTCAAACACTGAGGAGCTTATCTTAAAGATTCGAGAAGAAGAGAGTTAACCCTTTGCCTGAGAATCAACACTGCTCATGAGTAAAGTTCTTTGACTGAAATGTTACTATTACGTTATCCGTGCATTATCCTTTAAATGATGTGTTTCTGTAAACATGTTTGTATCTGTTTCTCATTTTTAACCCCTTTTCATACCACAGTAAAGACACCCCTCTACAAGAGGGTAAACCGATGCTACAGGCTGGTTTATAATAAAGGAACTTTAAAGGTGTTGAACTGTATACTGTAGATCCAGCCATGGCCAACTACACCACAGAACCTCCAGCCTCTTGTTTGCTTTTAGTCTCATGTGGGTTCAAGTGGTAATTACCTTCACCCCATCCAGAGGTTGTTAGAGATTTAAAAACGTTTTCAGATGTTTTATAACAATATTTGTACAGTCACCAGTAGGATGAACAATTAAATCCAATAATAAAATCTAATGACAGGAAACACTAAATGTGCTGAAGTTGTGCCAAAATCACACAGGAATTTTTGTCGGGAAATACCAAAATGTATGGTGACAATTATCTCAGCAGGAAAAATATTCAGGGAAAAAGTTATTTTAGGCTATGAAAAGCTGTCCTGATACATATTTTTTGCTATTGTTTCCATAAATTCTGTTAAAGATAAACACTTAATATCTTGGTTGGCAAAGACAAACAGTATTTTACACTGAATACCAAGTTGAACATTCTGTCAGTTGTTTGGTGAACTGTTAAAGTTTCCCTTGTAAAAAAGTGTGTGTTAATTTATTCTTCCTGTCTGCAGTCCAGGCTCGTGACAGCGGCCCTCGCCCTCTGTCAGGGACGGCAACGGTCCTGTGTTCGGTCCTGGATGAGAACGACAACCCTCCAGAGTTCATGCAGCCAATGTTCCAGATCAGCTTGCCAGAAAATCTTTCTCCTGGAGTTATACATGCAGCTCTCGCCTCTGACCCAGATCACGGAGAGAATGGCACCATACATTACTCTATTTTAGGTAGCAAACACACATGTTTCAACTTGATCATAAAGCTGATAATAATACTGTACTGTTAGTTTTTATGAATAAAAGGAGTGGGTTTTATTGTACCATTTGTACATACCTGAGACTAAACTAAGAAAATTTTGAAGCAAAACACCAAGAGCTCAGGAGAAAACATATGTGAACATCAATATCAAGTTTTTGCACAGCTTTCAATTGGATAAAGTTCAGCTTTGACCAGCTCACTCTACCGCATTACCACTACTTTGATATAAGCCATTCCACTGTATCCTTCACTTTTTGTCTAAGGTTGTTGAAAAGCAGCACCTACTTCTCATCATAAAATGTTTTCTGGCTGTGAAAAGTTTTTCCTAAAGAATTGTGCTGTATTTAGCTCCTATATATATATATATATATATATATATATATATATATATATATATATATATATATATATATATATATATATATATATATATTTATGTATTTTTTTTTTTTTTTTTTTTTTTTAGGTGAGGACTACAGGGATAGATTTACCATCAACAGTAAAACTGGTGAGGTTAGCACCCTGCAGGTTCTGGATCGGGAAGAAATGCAGAACTACACTCTTACCATTCAGGCTCAAGATTCAGGTCCCACACCTCTCAGCTCAACCACACAGCTTCACCTTGTTCTTCTGGACCAGAATGACAATGTCCCCTCCTTCAGTCATGAGAACTATCATGCCGTAATCAGTGAGGGTTTACCATCAGGAGCTGAGGTCCTGCAGCTCAGCGCCTTCGATCCTGATGAGGGGCCCAATGGGGATGTGACCTTCACCTTGACAGAGGACAACAGCCATGGGGCCTTTTCAGTGGACCCCTTTACTGGCATTGTTCGCACTACGAGGTCCTTGGACAGAGAAAACCAGGATCAATACACCCTCAAAGCTATGGCCACAGACGCCTCTTCGCAAGGCCCATTGAGCTCTGTGGCATCCCTGAAAATTCATGTGCAAGATGTGAATGACAACATGCCAGTCTGTGACCAGAACCCAATTAACACATGGATTTCTACTAGGACTCAACCAAATGAGGCAGTGACGACAGTGATAGCAACAGATGCTGACCAGGGTGAAAATGGGACGATTCATTTTAGTTTATCTGAAGAGGAAAATCTGTTTGACATCAACACTGATTCAGGAGAGATTTCACTGAGAAGGCGAGTAAGAGAAGGATTCTCTGGAAGAAAGCTGCAGGTCCTGGTCTCAGACCGAGGGCATCCCTCTCTGACCACCACCTGCCTGGTTCTGGTTCATCTGAAAGGAGATCATGAAGGACTTCAGTTCACAAACAAAGTGTACAATGCTACTGTCAAAGAGAACAGCAGAGCAGGTACCTTTTATCCCCTCTGGTGCCCAAACTTTTCTATAAAAATCAAAGAAAACTAAAAAATTTTAACCTTCTGCTGCTTAAGGTACTTGGATTGCAAAGGTGGAGGCCAGTGACGACACCAACAGCAGACAAAGAATAAAATACACAATATTTAGTGGCAACGAGAATGGAATATTCTCCATAAATCATTACACAGGTAACAAACACATTCAAATCTTGCTTTTAAACCTTTTTCATCTTTCAAAGCTGCTGTTGTTGCTTTTATTCTAATTAACTTTAAATAACATCTGTTCATACTGTTTTACATTTTTGAAACATTTTGTCCGATTACACTTGTAAATGTAGGTGAAGTTCGTAAGGTAATCAAACACATTCCTGTTAATACTTTTCCACGATTGAGGAAAATGGATTCACGGTTTCAACATTTTATTTTTTTTAAAAGTCAGGAAAATATTAAGGGTTTGTATCCAACAGTTTTGCATATGTTTGGCCAAATCTTCTCTGCAAAACTCCCTAAGTTGGAGTAAGTGGAGGGTGCTTGTGAATGTTAGAATTCAAACATTCCCCCTGAGTTTTCATTGGAATTGGAACCTGGATCATTTTAACACATGAATATCAGTTACAACTGTGGCTGTATCTTTAGGTAGTCGTTCTGTTGGTAAAACACCTCCTAGTCACAAATCTTTGCCAGCCTCTACCGGTTTGTCTTCTGGACATTAAGCTTCACCATCTCACCATTGCCTCAAACCAGCTTTGTTGAAGAAAAGTTTTCCCATTGTATGAAACTGCCACAATCATATATCATTGTGTCCATTGTTAGTTCAAGCTTCAGATGCAGTGTTTAGAATTACTCTATGCATAGGATTTCAAATGCATCTTCCTCCTCATGTTTAGATGTAGCAAACTACAAAAAAGCCCCTAATGGCCTTCATTCAATGATAGATTTTCTAAGGCCCATTTTCATTAAGGCCAATATCTCGCCCATTTAAACATTTAAAAGGTTTGGTTCTTAAACTGGTCATGATTTTCTTTATTAATGCACTTAAATAGTCTGCACAGTTAAATACCACCATGTAACTACAGACAGAACAATGAATCTACATACATACAGTCTGTGGGTAACCCTATGTACTAAATAGATTTTTGGCAAACTCTGAATTACTTTTTATTAATGCTTTTTTAATAGATTTTGTTTAAAGTGCAGCTTTTTGGTCATCGCTGTTTTTGTACCTGATTTAGGAGAGATCCGATTGCAGAAAGAAAACTCTCTGGACTTCGAAGTGAGCCCTCAGATTCAACTGGTTGTTCTTGCCGAAACGGGACTGCACACAGCTCACTGCAGGGTCTTCATCACTCTGCTAGATGTCAATGATAACCCACCGCTCTTTGAACTCAGGAGCTACAGAACAGCTATTTGGGAAGGTCAAGGGCGGAACACCTATGTCATGCAGGTAAGTACAAATCAGCCATCCTTTAGTTAATTCCAGTAATGTTTGTTTGATTAGTCTTGTTTCATATTTCCTCAATTTAAACCAGGTATTTGCATCTGATGCTGACAGTGGTGAGAATGGAGAGATCGAGTACTCCATTGTGTCCGGCAACATTAATGAGGCTTTTATTTTGGACTCTCTAAGAGGCATCCTTGCCACCAACGTTCTGCTGGACCGTGAAATAACTCACTCTTACAAGTAAGCTGAAGTGGCATGAACTAGGTCAGAAATAACATTTTAGACATTAAAGCATGTGGTTTATTTTAAATGAATAAGAAATGAACAAATGTTGTGATCTACTCACACCACCATTTTCTCCACCTCAGGTATAGAATCATTATATATGTGCTAATTAAATATTTGGTCGGTAAAATATCAAAACAGAAATAACACATCTTGCCAGAAAATGTTAATTCAAGTGTATGAACCTATAGAAAGAAGACAAATTATTGACATGCAAATGAAGAAATATTACTAAAACATGCAAGAATCTGCTAAACCTTTCCTCCATTTAAGAAGAAAAATATCTCAGTATTGAATGTTAAAATAAGTATTAAATATTGGACTTTTATAGTTTGGAACTGCCTCTGTCTGTTTCATGTTTCTTTTCTCCTAAATATAAAATATACAATTTAAGAATCCCTTTTTGTACATTTGGAAGTAGGTACCAACATTATCCATACAAATATACTGTGTTTGCATACTTTGTAGAATGAAAATCTTAGTTACAGCTAAAAGTCTTTTTGGGTTTGTTTCTGACAACTATCCACATCTAGACACTAGAATTTTCATTTGTGCTTGTAAAATAACTCAGAATCAGCTAAAGGGAGTGTGCATGTACTTGGTTCAATCCCAAAAGCCTGCACTCTGAGCAAAACCCTTAACCTACAATGCTCGCTGGGCGCCAAACAATGGCAGCCCACTGCTCCCCAAGGGGATGGGTCAAATGCAGAGAGTTCATTTTTCCATTGTGAGATCAATAAAGTTGTTTTTCTATCCTTTTCTTTTCCTTTCTTGATAGGACAAGATAGATAGAGAGCTTTAGCAAACATATATTTTCAAGTTTAGGTTGGGTTCCAATCAATAAGGTCATATTTGTAGAAACCAAGACTTATAGTTAATATATTATTTTACCTTAGCTCTGGCTTTATGAACACCTCCACGGTGATCATGATTTCTCTTGAAAACCAATTCAGAGGAGTTGCAGTTGTAACATTATCTGACCATTGTCAGATAACAGATTTAAGAGTGCTCCTAAATGAGGCGTTTAAAGTTAGTGATATTATTTATGACCTAACATTACTTTGAATTCTTAATCATTTTATCCCTCACCTGTGTTCCTTGGCCTTCATAATGCTACTTTCTTACTAAGGTTATATGACAAATCTCTCAGTTCATGAAAAAACGCAAATTTACACTGAGGTAAATTCACACACAGGGGCCTTTCTACTAGTGAGGTGTCTTCTATGGGCAGTTGTTGCACTGGAATGAAGGAGCTGAATAAAAACACAATAAACTTCTGAGATGATTTTCCTTTTGCTTCAGATTTATGCACTGCTTTATGTTGGTCTCTTACATAAAATGCCCATAAAATACAGGAATGTTTGTGGATATAAAGACAAAAGTACTTTTGCAAAAACATGAACATAATGAACATAATCAAATCTTTACACATTTTTATTCCATTTTTATTCCAGGCTTATTCTGCAGGCAGTGGACAGGGGAAAGCCTCCTCTGAGTAGCACCGCCACAGTCAGGGTCCAAGTGGTGGATGTTAATGACAACAGCCCTGCCATACCACCAATGGAGCCCGTGTATATATCTGAAAGTAGGCCTGATCTGTTTTCAGAACACCTGTTGTCAAATAGTTTAATGACAGAGTTGAAGCTATGACGAATCTGGATCCATCTTTAACAATAATGTTTATTTTCTCTTCAGATCTACCAGTAGGTTATGTGGTCACCCAGGTGTCTGTGAATGATGTTGACCTCAGCTCAACCATCACCTTCAGTTTTTCAGACAACAGTAGCACCAGCAATCCCTTCGCTATCGACCGCTACACAGGTGCTATCACGCTGACTCAACCTCTTGACTATGAGGTGGAGACGGACTATACTCTGACAGTGTGGGCGTCAGACTCGCTCCATGAGACAAGTGGAGAGGTTGCGGTTCGAGTGCTAGATGTCAATGACAATTCTCCGGTCTTCATACAGGTCTCCTATCAGGTATGAAAAAAGATTATAACAGGATTAACATAAGGTTCATGAAGTTAAGTTTTTATTCTGTTATGATAAGTTATTACTAATCATTTTCACTTGCTAACAATAAATTGTGACTTAATGGCTCTTTAGTTAAACACAGAAAACTATACATGTCAAAAATAAAATAATTTTTTGTTAATTTACAACTTTAACGCACTCTCCATCTAGATATAACTCAACCATGCATGTCTTATTTACTTTTTCCAGTTTAAAAAAACAAAACCTCTAATTTCTAGCACCTGGATGCTGCTTGATTGCCTTGATTTTGTTGTTGTTGTTGTTTTGTTGTTTGTTTGTTTTTTTACAACAGCTAAACTAGATTTAACTATTCTTTCTTTCACAGTGATTAAGTAATGACCCATTACTGTGTTTCATGTTGGAAATTTGGTTTTATTTCCTAGTTTTCCAATCTGGTAATGACCCAGGCTTTATAGTATTTGACAAACCTTAATTAGAAGCTGGAACATTTTATATTGACCGTTTTATTTTATTTCCGTTGTATATTTTCTGTTTCAGGTAGAGGTGTCAGAGCTGGCCTCAGAAGACACTTTAGTTGTGACCGTTGCTGCTGATGATAAAGACTCTGGTCTCAATGGCAAGATCAGCTACAGACTGCTTTCATCTCCTCTTAATGCCTTTTATATCCATCCAGACAATGGTAAACAATATATTTTATAACCGTAATTTCTGTTTTATAAACATATAGATCTGTATAGATCTGTAACTTTTCGGCACTTGATTTGTCATATTTGTCTATACATTTAGTTTCTGACATTATGTCAATCTTTCTCAGTTGTGAGCAGCTTAGTATTCAACACCAATGGGTACACAAGCATATTATCTAGTGTGTGTATTTTCAGGTCTTTGCAAACTGTTAAACCAAAAACATTTAAGGGCCAAGGGCAGTTGTGGGGATACAGTATCTTAGAAAATCTAGCTTTGGTCTTATTCCACCTTTAAAAAAAATATGAAAAATACTAAAACCATCTATTTTTCTTCAGTTTGGCCTGTCTTTGTTTAGTAGAAAGAGGATTCATGCTACTATGTTTCTGCCCCGAGTTCATTGTGCAATGAAAATGATATGTATTAATTTAGGAAGAGGCCCATGAATAGAAATGTCCTTGAACAATAACTAAAAGTTTATGGTTACATCCATAAACCAAACACAGTCTTTTCTGTCCCAACAAACGTTTTGTTTTTCTGCATTCATGTGTTCCTCAGTGGAAGGTACTGCTCCATGAGGCATGTGTTCATCATGTACGCAAGTTTAAGTGGCAGTGAAGTGGAATAAGAAATGTTTCAGAGAAACTCTTTGATGCTCTCCCAGAAGAAAATTGCTTTTGCAGTCCGCACATGGTATTCATTTGGAAGGTTTTTCACAGGACATGAGGTTGCACTGCAATGACTTCTGCAATCTTGATGCAACTCCAGGAACGCAAAGCCATACATTCTCTTTTTTTCTTTGAAAGCAAAATAAACCCAGTGATAATCTACACATTTATTTAAATGCAGTGTTTTAAATTAACAGTTTTCAAAAATGTGTCCTTTTAGTCTCAGTTAGACTCTTTATAAGACTTTTACCAGTTACTTCTTCGCAGTTTTATATAGCGAATGCTTAAAGTTTACTGAATTATCATGAGAATACATTTATGAACATCTACGTCTTATTAAATTAGGGATGCACTGTGGATATTATGATCTTCTCTGGCCAGTTCCAATCTGACTCATTTCGGCGTTTGTTGCTATCAAGTTTCAGTCCAATACTTTCTCTTGTATCCCAAGTGTTGTATAGGACCCATATGCGGCCAATCGGAAGGAGCTACATTGAATGCCAAAAAGTTTCCAGTAATAAAGGTTGCTGAAAGGTTTCCAATAATGAGAACATATGTCAATGTCCAAATAAAAAAAACAACTAACAAAAAAACTGTAAATTATCAGGCTCAGAAACATCGCAGGGAGATTTATTAACAGAACCGGAGAACAGAGACAACTGAGAACATTAAATGAGGAAAAATGCATTAAAAGAAGCAAATGGTAAAAATACAGGAACCACAATATGGGGAGAACAAAACATAGAGCATGTCTCAGTAAGAGAATGCTAAATAGACAAACACAGAATAAGGAGTGACAAAGTGACTGAAAAGAGGAGGTAATAAATATATAAATTATAAGAGTTGACAGGCTACTGCAATTAAACAAGACCTAACAACAAACTATATTCATACGAACTCTTGTCTCTGACAACATATATTTGTGGAATTTCTAAAAACCCTTGGATCATTGTACTTTAAACATTCTCAGTGGTTTTCTTGGTTTATTGCTGTTTTTTAGAGATTTGCAGCCTAAAACTAAAGACTGCAACAGTTCATCGCTTAAAATGAAAAAAAGCTAACAAAGATAATTTGCAGTGGGGATTTATTGGTGGTATTGCTGGCCTATTCCCTGAGAGCTACTACAAAATAATAATACTAATTAAGCCAATAATAATAATTATTAGCTAAACGCTAAAATATAATAACAATCTGCCACAAGCTTTCAGGTATTGTAGTGCAGATCTACAAATGCTATCCAGAATTTGGTGAGAGATGTGACTTCCAAAGTTAGTATTGGCTTAATACTGCATTCTGCTGATAGTTATGGCGACAATCTAACAGGAAGTTACTACATGCCCTTCAATGAATGCGGACACTAAATGGTGAGCAAACAGTGTCAATAGTTTGGGTTGTTTTGATGGTTTAAAAAAACGGGACTGCAGCTAAAAAATTTCCTAAGCACAACAAAATCTTGTATAACAAGTGGAGGACAGGTTGAAACCTACCAGATCCAAAGACATGATGGGGAAGGATTGAGACCCTTACAGAAATAACATTAATGATGCAGACTTAAAAAGAAAATTTAAAATTTGAACTCAATCATCTTGTTATATCACAGCAGATATATTGTAAACTGTATTGATACATTTTTATTTATTTATTTATTTATTTTTTTTTATCCTTTATTTAACTAGGTAATACCCATTGAGATTAAAAATCTCTTTTGAAAGGGAAACTTGGCCAAATGTATTGTGCAACAAGAAATTAAATAATCTGAATAACATCAGTCTGCCCTTACATATTCTGTTATTATAGGTTCCATTTTCACCAAGATGCCCCTAAGGACCATTACAAACAGCAACCTGCTCCATCTTCTGGTCGAAGCAAGAGATGGAGGCGATCCCATAAGATCCACAGTCACCTCTGTGGATCTGGTGATTCTAGACTCAAATGACCATCAGCCTTTGTTTCACCAGGATGTTTACACACTCACCATCCCTGAGGATACATCTCCAGAAACAACCCTGCTCACTCTTTCTGCCCAGGACGAAGACTGTAGTCCAGCAAATTCCCATTTGGACTATGCCATAATCAGTGGAAATCAAGACAAACGATTCTGTTTAGAAGAGAAAATGATTACCATTGAAAATCAAATTAAAAAAGTAGGGAGGCTAGTTTTGTGTAAATCTCTAGACCGTGAAACAACTCAATATTATGAACTCACAGTAAGTGTTTCTGATCGAGGAATACCCCCCCAGAATAGTTCATCAATTGTTAAAGTGACTGTAACAGACTGCAATGACAATGCTCCTGTGTTTTCCAGCACAGAGTACCATACACAAGTGAGTGAAAATGTCCTGATAGGAACCAGTTTGGTCCAGGTCAGCGCTTGGGATCCGGACCTGGGCATCAATGGCCTTGTGAATTATGAAATTATTTCTGGGAACAGTAAAGGCCACCTTAAGTTGGACCCCCAGTCTGGTATTTTAGTGGTCAATCACTCCCTTGACTATGAGGAAGATTTGAAATATATCCTCACTATCAAGGCAACTGATGGGGACCAGACATCAGAAAACCATAATGTGGCTTTTACAGTTGTCTCGATAGAAGTTCTGGATGAGAATGACAACACCCCATACTTCATGTTCCCGACAGTTATATGTTCAGTGCAGGAAAACCTCCCAGCATTTACGCATACATGCTCTGTCCAGGCTGTTGATAAGGACTCAGGTCCTTATGGCCAGCTGACCTATTCAATATTGTCCTCTTGCTTCATGGATTATGGCAGCAGAAGCCCAGAGAGGAAGGACGCCTTTACCATTGATGGCCTTACTGGCGACATTCTCACCAGACAAACTTTTGATTACGAACGTGAGACTGAATACTGCTTTGTAGTGGAGGCCAGAGACAAAGGTGACAAATCCGCAACGGTGAAAGTCCAAGTGGCAATAAAGGGAATGGATGAATTTAGTCCCATTTTCACTCAAAAAAAGTACCACTTCCCTCTTCCAGAAAACACTGTGACTGGGGAGACAGTTGGTTACGTGATGGCAATGGACCATGATGGAGGGGTAGATGGGCTGGTAGAGTACTCGCTTTTGACGCCATCTCCATTTTTTTCAGTTAACAAAACAATTGGAGCTATTTTTGTGTCTGGTCCTGTGTATCGCACACAAGCCAGCCATGCCAGCAAAGATATAGTGGAACTGGTTGTGTCTGCAGGTAGTCCCAAATTGGGTTCTAGAACCACAACTTGCCTGGTTTTTGTGAATATCTCCAGCTCAGCTGAAGCCCTAGTTGGGGTTCATTTTGATTCCCACATACTTAGTTTGGGTGTGTCACTTCTTCTTTTCCTTTTTGTCCTTGTCATCTTTGGAGGCATAGTTTTCAGATGCAATATTAAAAAAGCCGCCCTGAAAAACGCTGGTGCCAGTACTGAGCAGTTTAACCATGGTACTGACTTATCCAGGGAATCCAACAGCCAGATGCAAAGTGTAATTTCCTTGGAGGAGTTAACACCACCTGTAGGTTTTGTTGCGAAGAGAGAAGTCTCTAACTCATACATGCAGTCAGATTCAAGTGGCCGTGGATCGGCGGAGGGTGAGACAGCTGAAGACCAGGAAATTAAGTGGATTAATGAGTTTCCCTGCTATAAAAAAGATGACTTGAACATGCAGAAACCTAAGTATCCCATATCAATCTTACCAGTTGACAACATCTCCTGCCACTCTATTGATGTAGGACCAGAATATATTTCATCTCTTAGTAAATGTTTATCCAAGGGCATAGCGAGCACAGAAAGTCTCCACCATTTCAAAGAGGAGGGAGGAGGGGAGGGATTGCTGCCTGCTGTTCTCAGGGTGAGAGATTTAGAAGAGTCCATGGGGGCAAAAGGGTATGCCCCCCTCTCCATGGCTCAAGTCTCTGCAGATTCCCTGACATCACTTGTCTGCCTTGAGGAGCCCCTTGATGGTAGCTACAGCTGGGGTTTGCATTTAGACTGGGAACCCCGCTTTCAAACTCTTGCTGCTGTATTTTCTGATATTGGAATGCTCCCTGATGAGGAGCTTCAAGGAGGCCATGAGGACTTTGCTACAGAGTCAAGCTCTCTGATGTACCCACCACCTCTCATAACCGGAATTGCTCAGCCAGGCATTCGGACTGTTCCACCGAGGAAGCCTGGACGAGTGCCAACATTGATCAGGAAGCCTTCCTACCCCAAATATGCTTATTCTCCTTTAGCCAGGAACAGAGGATTTACCCCGTCAGCTATGACACCCACCTTTACCCCATCATTGTCCTCTCTCACCATAAGAACCCCTAGCTCTTCACCAGTTGTGTCAGACACAGGAGTGGGGGGGATCAGACTCGACTCAGGGCCCCATACTGCAAGTCTTTTAGAAGCTGAACTTCAAGTGTAGAGTACAAATCCAGTGCTCCACAGATCACTCGAAAAACTCTGGTGATGCACAGTCTGAGTTCCTGACATTTTAAAATGTGCCGGACTTTTCATTTAGTATTGTTCCGATGTCTGTTTTCTATGAAACCATTCTTAGAACAAAAGTGAATTTTATAAACCACACAACACTTTTATGCTGCAGTGAGCAAACCATAAGTAAGTTCCAGCTTGGAGTGTAAGCAGCTCAGTGGCACCTGGTCTGTCACAGCCTGATCCACCCTTACTACTGGTAAACATAGGCTATCTATCAGACTGCTCCGGACTGTCAATTCAAGTAGAATAAAGCATCGCACCACATTATCTGAACATAATAGTTTTTCTTTTTTCCACTACAGCTAAGACAGTATGTAACTATAGCATAACATTAATGCACCATTACTGCTTATATTGGTGCTCCTTTGCAGACAGCACATATCATCTGCATGTTACTTTAAAATCTCTGCTCCTTACTTTTAGTCTTAAAGTCACATAACTGTTATGGTTTAGGCCGCTACACTAAATGAGAGCTGAGCAGTTTGTTCGTACTCTCGAGTCAACAAGAACCAAAAAAGATTAGTTTTGCCTCTGATGAATATACTTACCGGTAATAAGAACCTCAGCTGTCAAACTCATAGAATGTCCTATCCACAGTAGCTTACAACCCGCCTGTGAAAAAACAACAGCAACACAGGGCCAGACTGGCCATTCTTTTCAGATTACTAAGAAGAGTAAAACAAATTGGTTTATATTATGTATTTAGAAGATGTATATTACAAATGTTCATATTTTCTCACCACCTCTACCAGTTGATCCTCAAACTATTGATCACAATTCCGTAAAAGTTTAAAAAACAATCCACTGGACTTGGTTTCCAAGATTTGAAGACGTTTCGCTACCTCTCCAGGAAGCTTGATCACAATAGTTTCCATGTATTGATTGCTGGACCTGAAATAAAGGAGTACACGTCTGACCTAAAAAAAGGGAGGGGGATCATACCGGCTTTTTCTGCATAACAACGCATATCCAGATAATGACCCATCACATAGTTGTTCTCACACAAGCTGTGATAAGGAAGTTCTGTCCAGGCAAGTCAAGGTCAAGCAGCAAGAACCAACCGGACGGGGCTGCAAGAAAAAAAATTATGTAATTTTGTTCTTGCAGCTGTAAGATTAACAAAAAAACATCTTACTTATGATGTATAGAGCAGCTTTAAGTCTGGCCTAAATGCAGAGTTACTGAGGAAGGGCATTTAGTATATTACATCTTTGGTTGCTTTCATAACTGGCATCTTTAGTAAATCTGAACTAATAACTTTAAATAGCCTGAAATAAAGCCTGTTTTGAATTACATTCTTTGAAAAGCTACAATTTTAACATGCCCAGATGGTTATGTTAAACAGTTAAAAGAATGTGCTGTGTAAACATTTACAAAATGAAACACTTTTTATTGCCATTCTGCAGTTGGTTTCAATGATAGGTTAAAGTTTTAACAACCAAAAAAAAAACACCTTTTTTTATTGTGTTCTCTGAAATTTTTTTTTAAATACTATACAAAAAATCCAACACAATTAGGTCCAGGTGATTTTATCGTTTTATATCATAGGTCTATTTTGATGTTATACATGTATACAGTAGGGCAGTAAAGGAGTTTCAATGTTCTCAGAATAAACACAACAAAGTACACATTGTACAGATTTAAGAGAAAAATTATGTTGTTTGACTGTTCATAAAGTCCAGATTTTTTGCTTCATGACTTCAGATTATCTGTTTTGCTTATCTGTTGATTCTGTGTGCTGATAAATGCACTTATTTTTTCTAACATTCTTTATCAATATCCAGCACTTTATGTAAAAATTGTATATATGTTTTGACTTTGAATATGAATACATTTGCTAAGAAATTTCAAATAAAGACACTCTAAAAAAAGTGTAATGTTTTGTTTTAATTACTTGTATTTATTTATATAAAATTTTTATCCTTGGTTGGCAGCACAACACTTCCAAATTAAGCAAAGTCAAACATACAGGTTAGTTTAGATTTTGATTTTTTTATAGAAATTTTGATGATTTTAATTAAGACAATTCTGTGACTAATTTTAAGACAATTTTCTTTTTAGCACTTGGCGTATGTAAATATTTTAAATCTAACATCACCAACCACAGCCCTACTGGGCCATTGACAGACATCTAAATCAAAGTAAAAATACTTAACATTTGCAGCTAAAAAACCCATATATTCTGTTTATACACTACCAGTGGTGTAGTCCAGCCTACCAGCGTATATGACATATTATCACTTTAATATCTCTTAGATTTACATATAACTACATACAAATGCATATTTTCCCCTGTTGCATCTTCTCGTTAATAATCATCATCTCTGTGCATTTTTATGTTCCTTAATGTCAAGTACTTTTTGTTATGAGATGCTTAGGGCTTTGTATTGCACTTTAGCAAACTGCAGTGATCGAGATCTTTCGCTAAACTGGCAACAAATAAGCCCTCTTCATTTAGTTTATATCTCCATAGTGCTACCAATGTGAGAAAATTGCCATTAAAGGAGCTTTTATCAAACATTACAATTCTGTCCATGTCAAAATAGTTACAATAGTTACATACCGGGACTTTGAGGAGGAAAGATGGATGGATGGATGGATGGATGGATGGATGGATGGATGGATGGATGGATGGATGGATGGATGGATGGATGGATGGATGGATGGATGGACGGATGGATGGATGGACGGACGGACGGATGGATGGACGGATGGACGGACGCACGGACGGACGGACGGACGGACTCACTCACCTGGCCTGTTAACCACCTCCTTCCTGATTCCAACCTAGTAGGCCATTTGTTTCCTGTCAACTGTGCTCAGTGGCTCCTGTTCTCATGTAAAATCTCTTGCTACTTGGATGAGTTAAAGCCCCAAGGATGTTTTTTCTATTATTAGTTTTGCCACAGGCAACCTTTAAAGGAGCACTAACAAAATTTTAGCACTAGGTCTGCTGCAGCGGTGGGAGTTGCTCCCCAAAAGAGGCTCAATGTTTAAATAAACCTGAATTGTTGCATTAGCAAATGTTTAAACACATCCTTACAACAACAACAAACAGCTGCTGTGAAGCACTCTGAAATAATAAACTCTAGAAACCATGACAAGAGTACAGCACAAAAACCAAATACCAAATGATTGCTTTTACCTCTCTCGTCTGAGTCTCATTGGGAAAACCTCCCCGTTTTCTGGTCACTGCCAGTCAAAAACCCTAAAGTAGGTTCTGCCAATCAGCATCGAGCAGCCAGCTTCATGTCCCACTCCATAGACCCCGCTGAGAGGCTTAGCCCCACTGGAAGTGACATATTTTTGCATGTTATCCAATCAGGGCCTTCTTTCTTGCTGCTGGCATCAATACACAGAGGCTCAAGCCTAGTTGGGGATTACTCAAAGAGACTGACAGACAATGTTCTGCTTTGTTTCAGAGCAGAAGGGAGATTGTATTAGATAGCGGGGCTCAACACCTGATTTATGCGCAACACTCTCATAAAATTGTCAGCCTCGGGGCTGATCCGGGATACCAAGCAAACAGAGCGACCGAACCCGACCCGGTGACAGTAGCCTGGACAACGACGGCCCTGTGCTACCCCCCGCCTGCCTGGTAAGGCTGGCTCGCTGCTCCAGTCCGTCAGGGTTTCTGGACCAGCCCCGGAGCTGATGGCTCGGTTCGAATGCCCGGTCCGGTCCAGTCAGCGACCCTGCAGACCCCCCCCCAAAAAAGTGTCCTCCTTTTCAGAAACCCAACTCTGGTCACCATAGATTTGCTAGTATTGCTATCAACAGCTTAGTGACAAAATAACACTTACAGCTTGTGATGGCCTTATGGTTGGAACAGCCCCTCATTGCAGGGAAAGAAGTTTAGCAAATCCTGCATTGAACTGTCCAAGATTTTGAAAGCTGTCTTCGGTAAAATGCTTAGAGCAAATGAACAGCTGAGCATCAAACTTTGCAGGGATCTTCTGATAAACCAAAACAATTAATGCTTGTTGAGTCTTCAGATCCTTGGGATCGTTACTCCATGCAGCCTGGAATACTGCATTTACACCCGTGGTTTTGGCTCATTTTCAATAAAGAAACTGCCTGCTTTGTAATTATTGTAGAAGTAAACCCAACTGTAGGCTAAACAGCTAAACTAGTTTGTTACATCTACCTATATTCATGTTCTTGGGCCAGTGAACCAGTGGGCTGGTCTGTATGTCAATTTTGGGCCGTGACAAAAGTACAGGCCAGAACCAAATAAGGCAGCATCCCCGAATTTGATGTCAATTCGGGGCTTTGTTTGGATTCCCCCGTTTTATCGTGGAAGTTTAGAATTGTGAGATTTGCAGAAAAAGGAGGTGTCGGTGGGGTTTAAACTTCTCTGTATGTCCATTACACCCACTGAACTATCGTTATTCATCTATGACAATGTAAACTCGGTTTTGCATTCTGACCTCTTTAAGTTGCATCAGCATCCACACTGCAAGAGAGGAAGTATTAAACAGATAAATAACTCTAAACTACCCAAAAGTGTATTTTAACCGGTTTTGAACAGGTTGCAGAATGGCATCTGAATTTATTTTTAAGGGGAAAATGTAGCACAGCTCAGTATTGCAGCACAACACTTCATTACACTTTGTCAATTATGCAGCATGCATTTTAAAAAGTGTCTATCTTTCTATCTATCTTTCTATTTAACTTTATGGAGTCTAAACTCAGAGCCTTCAATGTTGAAAAGTGTAGAGTATAATTCAATATAAGTAGAGCAGTTTGATGTTGTTTTTATTGCACTCTTTCCAAGTACAACTTGTAGATGTGTTTCAAGTTTATGGCAGGAGATTATAAATTCCATCTGTTGCTGCAGTGAGTGAATGTTCTGAAGCTGTCTTTTATGAAAGATGGTGAAGATTATAGGCTAAATTGAGATGGGGAAAAATAAAAACAATATGCAGAAAGAAACTGGGCACTTCAAAGGATATTTTCTCAATGTTTCACACACATTAATCTTTCTGAGGTAAAAAAAAACAATGTTTATTTTAATTTCACAGGCATGAGTTTGTCATTGTGCAACTGATTAAATTTCTATCCAAAAAATATTTCTATTTTGCTATGAAATGTCTTGACGGAAACGTCTAGAATATAAAAACTTGCATAACTTTGCTTTTTTTTGTTGTCATCTTTGAAATGCGAGTAGAAAATGTTTTTCCAAAATGAGCCTTGGAAAATATTTAGTCATAATGCAGTGTTACGAGGGCTGATATACTTCTCCAGCCCCCTAAGCGAAAATCTAATTTTATTCTTTTGCAATCTGTCAGTGTGCTGGTCTTTATTTACTGGAACACATTTTGAACCAATCAAACTGTCATTACAAAGACTGAGCAGAGATTTTTTTTATATTGATTCACCAGACTTTTTTCATACGACACAGATAAGAAATAACAGTTTGTCTTCAGTTACTTGCCTTAATTGCCAAAGTCATTAAGTTGTAACACATGCAGTTTGACATTTCACTGTGTCATTAATTCATACACTTTTTTTTAAACTTGTGTTTTTATTAAAGCATTTAAATAACTCACCAAAATACTATTGTTAGGGTGGGACTGGAAGAGAACTTTATTCCTTTATTTTATAGGACCAGGCTGTAAATCGTTACTCCACAGTGGCTTGGGATGATGCCAAAATTCAAAATATGTTGACTTAAGAGGTCAGTTGTCAGAGTTTCTTCGGAAAAGATACCTAAGCCCCTTTTACACAACCCCTTTTGAAACCGTGCCCAGATCGGTCTGAGCACAGTAACCGAGATAACTGTTGAGTGTAAATGGCATGCAAACTGAACGGGACTGCACCAGACATATTCGAACCGCGCTAACATGCTACTAGTTCATCAATAGGGCTCAGCGCAGTTCAGTTCAAGCCGGTTCTCAGATAACAAAGAGCGCATGAGCAGACCGCGTCTTATAGTCAGCCTCCATAATCATGACATTTTAGATATTCATATAAATACTAGATTCCCTTCCATGCCACATGATTTCCTGTGATGATTCTGCTTAGCAGTGTGATGAACCACAACATCTGTCATTTTTTTTCTATGTCTGTACAGTATGCCCTGACTAGACTATCGTTTGTCGTATCCACTTCCCAAAAGCCGACTCTGTCAAATAAATTCACCAAAGGCTGCCTTCTTTGCCTGACTCTCCGCAAATAAAGAAATATCATTATTATAACCAAACTGCCTGTATGTTACGGGCACCGCCATGTTGATTTGCTTGTTTTAGAGAGCAGTAGTACCATAGATCCTCACTAGGAGGCGAGGAACCGTGCTAGTTTGATATGTACCGGTAAATGGTCTTAAGGAACCAAGCTCGGCACGGTTAACTGGTCCAAACTCGGCACGGATCAGTTTCAGAGGGATATTGTAAATGGGGCATAATTTAATAACAGCTGAATTCTGAAATTTCAGTTTAAGAAAAAAAGTACACTGTGTGCCTTTTTAAGTAAAAAATCCTGATTAAAAGTTATTAGTCATTCTTCCCAAATATACAACTTTAACCTTAAATGAACAGAAGTCAATATGTTAACATGTGGTGATGTTAAGGTTTATAGTTTTATATTACTATTTTTAAAGACTCTGTGGTGTAGATATTTAGGTTTTTGACTTCAAAGCAAGGGACATAGGTTTGAACCCCAGGTACTTAATGAGAGTCATCTACCCTTAAAATCTTCATTAACCTACTATCCTTTTAATGCCACATACACAAGTTCACTAGCAGAAAACTTGAGCCTAGCACAGGTCATCTGTGTAAAAGGGTACAGGCATGGCTCTGTCCTGTATGGTGTTGAATTTTGGGACCCAGCAGTCTGCACAGTAGCAGAGATGGCAAAAGTACGGTACTCACTTTCCCTACTTGAGTAAAAGTACAGATACTTGTGTTAAAAAATACTCTGGTAAAAGTGGAAGTACTGATTAAACTTCTTTACTCAAGTAAAAGTAACAAAGTACAGGCTTGTAAATTTACTTAAAGTATAAAAGTAAAAGTAGAAACCACTTATTTCATGCCGCTGCCTACATTTTAAATGGATGTCTGCCAATAGGACTAGATCTCTGTTGTGTTCATTTTCAATCATCTCGTCGTCCATACTACTATGCTAACGCCACCGCCACCAAGCTGCAATGATTTGTCGCAAATGAATACCGCCGAATCTGTCGATTCATCTTGTAGTGGTGCGTCAAATGCAACGTAGATTCCCATCCAATTAGATTGAATTTGGTATTGATGACGTGAAAAATAATAACTGTAACTCCATTGAAATGATTCAAAACTAAAGTAACGAGACAACTTTTTTAAAATGTAAGGAGTAGAAAGTACAGATATTTGTGTAAAAATGTAAGGAGTAGAAATAAAAAGTCGCCATAAAAATAAGTAGTAAAGTAAAGTAAAAATATCAGAAAAATCTACTTGAGTACAGTAACGAAGTATTTGTACTTCGTTACTTCCCATCTCTGCACAGTAGTAAGGTGGTACCGCTGCAGGTACTTGACAGGAAAAAATGAAATATTTCTTTAATTCCTTCCACACATGCAAATGTCTATTTTTCAAACTAAGAGAAACAGCAGTGACAAAAATACCTTTAACAGTAACAATGTCCACATAGAAAATCAAGTTAGTTTTTGAAGCCACAAGTTACTTTGGTTGGCCCTCACAGCTAAGTGCCCTCGCAGCTTGACCTGCGAATCAGGACGTCCATTCCTCAGCCAGCAGGTCTAAAATCAATCCTTCAATAACGTTCTAGCTGCTGCCTGTTTTCTGGGGGTGGAGCTTTACTGATATCACCAAGTCACCCCTCTGACAGAATAACACTGGACATTTAACTCCTATGATGGCTTTCGATCATCTGGCAAAATTTGTCAGTCAAAGTGCTATAAAGCCAGGATTTCAGGTGGGGCGAATGAGGCATGATTAGGATACAAGCAGTGGAGAGGTAGATGGAAACAATTATTTAAGTAACTGCAGCACAGAGACAAAACGGGGCAGACAGAAGAGGTACAGAAAAACTGAATCATGACCTGCTTACTCGATAAAGAAACTACAGCAATAAGTCATTCATCACAGCCTTTTTTTCAATAAGCTCAAGTATGTTACAAGATAGAAAATATTTTAACACCTTTGTCAAAAATCTGCCTTTTTTTAATCAGCTGGTAAAGCAAATGGTCTCGCAGATGAGTATGTAGTGTAGCGGCATTGACCAGATAGAGGAGAGAGTAAACTATAAGAGAGGGAGATAGGAAACACTTCAAATGTCAGTGATAAGTGTAATTCACATTTTACTTGGATTTTATATTTATCTCTATGGCCCCAGGGACCCAAAAAGATGTCTTTGGTTATTAAATGGAATGATATTAATTTGTAAAACAGACATTGTACTTTTTTACAGATAGCTAAGACAATATACAGTCAATAGAAAAAAATGTTTTTAATATAAGCTTACAGTTAAACCTAAAGGTATAAGTTCTGTCATGTACAAGTTGCTATATTTTGTGGCATGGTTTTAATGTCGTGCTGAGTTTTTATTTCTTGACACTAAAGTAAATTTATATGTCTGAAGAGTCATTATATTGTAAGAGTAGTTTATTGTTTTTGAGAGTTACATCCAACTGGTTTCATTTATTGTCCTATTGGGGCCTGTTCATGTGTTTACTTCAGTCGGTCTGGTTTACTGGTTTTCTACCGGACCTGGTTCTGAGTCATCACACCTGTAATGTCTGTTTAGCAGTCTTTTTATTTAAAGCAGCTTGTTTTCAGCTGCTCCTTATCAGATAATTGCTTCTTTAATGTTTTTCTCATGAATTTTGCTCGTCTTGGATTCTCTTGGATTCTCTGGTTTTATGTTTTAGGGATTCTGTTTACTTTGTTAGCTCTTTCTGCTGTGATGTCCGGCAGTTGGGGCGTCTTCTAGCAAACATCCCTTTTCACAACACAGGGAATGATGATTGGTTTCATGTTTCTTTTTCACAGCCCAAAGGTGAAACAGACACAGCTAGACTTAGATTCCCATTCAGTTCTCCTGAAAAGTAAAAATCATGAACAAATACATTAAATGAATAGATTAGGTTTGATAAATAATCATTAAAACAATGCCTTTAAGAGTTTTAATAAAAATCCCCGCACTAGGAATTACTTCAAGGGTTAAAATTGATTGATATGTAAAATGAAGTCACAACTTGTAGTGAAATTTAATGTCAAACAACATTGATGTGCCTAAATAAAACCTTCATAATTTATCAAAAATCAGTCGGAAGAACCCTAAGAGAAAAAATGTTTAGGGAGCATAAATAATCTAATGTTAGCATTCCAAGGTTTGGAGGACACAAAAAATGTTGGGATATTGTGAGAGAATCAAGTTAGACATCTATATTTAATCCCACTCTTTAGATTAAGAAAAATGGCTGAGGTTATTTGAAAGTACAATATTGTTAAATTTCTAATAACTTTTACTGAGTTCCACACAAGGTAAAAATAAGTGTCTAACACAAATAGCAGTTGACTCATTGACTCTCTGAAATCCATGTAGAGATAGTGGAGAGAAAAAACCCCGTTTAAACAAGAAGAAACCTCCAACAGAACCAGGCTCAGTGCGAACGACTATCTGCCAAGGTTGACTGGGGTTCAAGGAGACATAAACAAAGACATAAACAAAAGAGGTTCTTTGGCGCTCTGGCCCTGGCAGAAGACTTTGATGCTGTAATGTAACAAACTTGGATGGGTAACCACGGGTAACCGTGGCCTGAACACTGGTGGTGAAATAAACCAGAGGATGAGTGAGACTGAGAATGAGGGAGTGGAGGTGGAGGTGTGTGAAAGTTTGCTTGTGTGCAGGAGAGAGAACCTGAGCCAGGCGCCAAATGAAGGTGATCTTGTGAGATGAGTTGTCTTGGAGGAGGTGCAGCCCCCGAGCTGATTTCTTGGAGCTGAATGAGGGACATCACAGGGGGTTCAGGTGAAGCTGATGAAAGTCTTCCAGACTGAATTTACACTTAAGCTTCATTACCTGACATTCAGATGAAACATTTTTAAATTGACTTTGAAGATGGCATAGATGGATTTTTTAACTAGCTCTCAAATATACCTGATTCTGTAAGACAATTTGAAGAGACTCCTAGACAACAGGTCACTCCTGATATTATTTTGCATGCTTCATTTTTCTTATCCTATTTCACAATATTTTAGCTCATAATACCTGTATTGTAAGTTATTCCCACTAATTATTAAAGCTAATCAACAGTGTAGTTTTCTTATAGCTGGTCTAGTACACTTGCATCTGCTTCACAACAAAGGGGATGAATAAAAAAACTGAAGTGGGTAATTTCCCCTTAGCCTCTCTCTCTCATGTTGTTTGTATTTAACAAAAAAGATTTTGTCAAACATAAAGATTCATCATCCATCTTTTTGCCTTTCAACTTTATACTGTGAACATATGGGCAGTGTTTATATTCCTATCCACAAATCTGTAGGTTCATCTAAACTGTGATACTGAAAGCTTATACAAATACTGCCACACTGAGAGCAGGATTTATACGCTTAATTTTACAATCTGGAAACAATCATCTTTCTTTTTTTTCCTCTAGTAACAAAAATAAAAGAAACACATCTTACAACTGTACAGAGAATAGTTAAAAATCATTATTTATTGTTAATTCTAATCTGTTTTAGCTGTAACTTATAATCTAACCATTTCCTGTGGACACTTTTGTTCTCAACAAAAAGACAAGGAGGCAATTTCTACAATCACTAACAGAAGTGGAAAACACAGCTATCTCACTACTGAGAACTTACCTCGGCTTCTATCAGAACCATGTGGAAAATGGTTTCTATACAGCTCACATGTTTGACAGTGTGTGGACGATATATCCCAGATATATGCCTGTGTTTGATGGAGATTAATACACGCATGATGTGGTTAAGCTCCAAAGCCAGGGACACCACTTTGAAGAGTGGACGCATGAAATGTATCGAGCCATTTTTTTTTTTTTTGCTTTGTTTTGCAGACTTTTAACTCTCATTTTCTTATAACACTACTTTTAAGATTTATTGAAACCAATGCTATCGCTTACTTTCAAGAACAAAGTCAGAAGTTAAACATTTTAGATGTTGAGCTTTTTGAAAAAAATAAGCTTTCGCCCAAATACAACCCAGCAGAATCTCCTTAAATCAAGTTTTTGGTACTGATGTTACAAGTTAAAATATTGTAAATGTTTTCACTTACATTTTTACTTCGGTTTAAAAAAAAAATGTACTCAAGATTTAACAGAAAAAGCTTTATACATGAAAAATATTACAGAAAATAAATAACAGTCTGATATAATAGAGTAACTATATAAATAATCAACAAAAGCATAAGAAATTACTTTAAATTCACAAATAATACAGGGTTTACATATGGTGTGTATCACTGGAACAATGTTCCTTAGTATTTTGAAGAATTTATGTTTTGCTTAAATGTGAGACATTTCATTTGGTTCACTCTTGGCTGCTAAAGTAAAAGTAAAACCCATGGAAGGAGATCCCTGCAACCTGCCAAAAGACTGAAGCGGCCTATATTTTTGGTAACAGGTTTATAGAGATAGTAAAATATTTTTGAAATCAGCTGTTCTCATGTTTTAAGAATTCTGGAGGAAATTCAATATAACTACAAACATTCCTGGGCCTGGCATTCGAGGAAAGGTCACCCTAAAACAGAGTGTAACTTCCAAAAAAGGTCAGACAATCTTTTCCTTGTCCTGATGTGAAAATGTATGGCTTTACAGGCAGATCTCCAACTGCAGTCTATCAAAAGAACCCAATTTTCTGAAATAGTTATGTACTCAGTTTTCCATAAAAAACAAAAAACAAATTCATACTAATGCTGAAGTAAAAAGGGAGGATGTCTCATTGTTTTGGAACATCTCGCAGTTGAATCCAACATTAATTCTTCCATCCATCAGAGGATTAGTTAGGGAACTGTAAGACCAACAAAATGGAAAAAAAAAAAAAAACAGAATCAGATCAAGACCCTGCAACACAACAATGAACCAACATAAACCAGTGAATCCACTAACTGAAAACTTTGAAATGGAAACTTCTTGGGGGAGGCAAAGCCAAGATCTTTATTCTTTAGAGCTGTGTTGCGTTAACTTAAAACAGGCTGTGCATGCAAGAAACCTCTCAGCTAGAGTGAAGGGTCAAACATACTTTCCTCAGTCTGATGTAGCAGACTGCTATATGATATGGATGCAGGAACCATATTGGGGAAGTGATTTCAAACCAAGGGACGAGACTGGTTATAGTTGGGGAGGGTGTACAGTACCAGATTTTTCCTTACCAAGAAAGTTTTTTGGTTGATACAATTTATTTTTGCTGAGAAATAAACTCATTTTCTGTGCCCCAGTACAACTAATTTTATTTCCAGAGATTAAAAAAATAAAATAAAAAATAGGAACAGGCATAAAAAAAAAATTAAAAAATCGCTAAAAGAGCTGAATTTTTATTGGAGTGTCACTATTACTCATATGACCATATTCACATGGTTGTTACTTGTTCAAAGCTGCATATGAGATTTCTGTTTCGTTTTTTTTTTGTGCCACATATAGAATTAGCCCTTTTAGCTACACATTACATAATGAGGAAAAAGCATTAATTTGTATAGCATTTACAGTTCACAAAACAATTCAAATTCATGTAGATTATCAAAGTTGGTCGTTTTCAGTCTGTTGGTGCTGCTTGAATAGTTACTAAATAAATTTTTTAATGGTAATGCTATGTTAAAAAAACATAGCATTTCCTGTTACACTTTACAGGTTCAAGCGGAGAAAATGTGCGTCTTGTTCAAGCTAAAAAAAAAAAGATTGTATAGGTTTTACAATTTCCAGATATTTTCATACACACAACTAACCCCATAGCTAGCCACAGAGATCTGGACCCCATTCAGCAAGACCAGTGGGGGAGAGAGAGGAAAGGAGCTTGGTGTGTAGGGATCAGTAGAAAGAGGGTCAAACAGCCTTTGCCTGTATAAAGGAGCCTTAAGCGTTACATTTGGGGCCAATCAATTCAGAGATCTTTTTTTTTTTACCACAATATGTAAAACAGATGGACCAAAAATGAGGGGTTTACCACACTCAGGGAGGAAAGATTGTTTCTTTAGCTGGTTAAGCCTCTGACTTGTACTTTGCAACTTTTCCTTTCACTATTTAGAAATTCTGTTATTTTTCATATTTTCCATGCTGCTCATTAGACTCAGCCGCTGATTATGTTTATATTGTTACTCGTAATGAGGCTTGTGTGGCTTTTTGTTAACATCAATAATACCTCGACCTCTGACCTGCCTGTAATTTGACCTCTATTAACCACAGCGTAGTGTGTAAATGTCACATCTAGATACCATCTGTTGACATGCAAAGTTGTCTAACACTCTGACTGATCTCTAACCTCTCAGAAATGCAGTTGGAGGTGAAGGGAGGATGTCAGACAGGGGGGAGGAGGAGGCTTAAGGTGAAAACATGAGGGCAGGTGCTCCCCACTGCAGCCCCTGCTCCCCATGTAATGGGCCTAGTTCCCCCTGTGATGTATGGGCCTGAGATGCCAGGCACTTTTTTTCACTAAAATGGGGAAATTCAGCTGCAAAGGCAGCAAAGTGAAAGGCTTTAACAATGTTCCCACGGACTTGGAAAGAGAAACAGGAGCACACCATCACAGATAATTTATAAGTATCAGATTATCTGTTTCCCCTTCAGCTTCAATCACATGTGGAGGTCCTCAAGAATCCAATCGTGGACCTGTCTTGTTTTCCATCCAGTTGTTCCCTCTAGGTTCCATTTTTGGAAAATGTTAATGTCTAATTTCACTCATATGCAGATGGTACTCTGATTTGTCCCCAGTTGAAGCACAATCATCCTTTCTCACTTCATCTACTGTTTGACTGCCTTGTTGGAGTAAAATTTTGGAAGTTGTGAAATTGTCTAAACTTCAATGAAAATAAAACTGATGTTGTATTTTCTTTTTTTCCAAGTAGAAATCGTAGAGCATCATCACCATCTGATATCGGTAGTCTCAAGCAGTTTGTAAAATCTCATGTGAAAAATCATTGACTTGATTTTGCCCTTAATCTTGAGAAACAGATTAGTTCTGTTTTAAAAGGACCCTTTTTTATATTTAGACTTTTATCTAAAGTGAAACCATCTTTATCTTTCCATCATTTACAACATGTTATTAATGCTTTTATTACCTGCCAACTTAACTTAAATTTTTTGTATGTCGGTTTAAGGCAGGCCAGCCTCTCGCGTTTGCAGCTTGCAGCTGATTCAGAACGTTGCAGCTTGTCTCTTAACACGCAATCAACTGTGTGTGTTTTAAAAGCTCTTCTTAAACACATTGCTACTTTCTGCCAATTAATACAGTAAAAGTTTGGGTTTTTTCTTCTATTTTGTATAGTTTATGTTTGAATTATCATGTATTGTTTCTTTTTGTGTGCAGCACTTTGGCCAGTGATAGATGTTCTTATATGTGCCAGACAAAAAAAATTTATTAGATTTTGATTTTTGTAAAAAATGGTTATGAGGACTGTTTTAAAGTCTGTGGACCTCTTACACGTGGAGGTACGCCAGACCAAGGCAAATTAAAAAGCCTGGTCTACTAAGGTGAAAGTCAAGTTATGTCTTATGTTATGTCTTACCCAGTGACAGCTGGGTAAGACATAACATGTTTGAATCTATAGCTGAAGTATTCTGGCCTCCTTGTTTTCACAGCCTTAGAAGAACCCAGTCCAGGTAGGCCGGGTCCTTCGGGGACCTAAAGGGCCCTAGCCGCTGGATCTGAACATACCCTACATCTTCATTTAATTACTAAAGTAAATGCAAATGAATAAGCTCACCATTCTGGGTCACCCAGGCAGTTCAGTCCATAGTTTTAACATTTTCTTCCTTACTCCCTCTCTGTCTTAAGCTATGCCATGCTGTATTATGGCCCCCCTCCCTTTCTTACTTTATAACACTAATTTATCCCACATCCAGGTCATATGTTTGATAGCTTTAAAAGACAAAATAAATGAACTGATCTTTTGATGAAGTCTAAGTGAAAAAACACTACACTAGAAAATAGGTGCAAGGTGGTGAGAAAAGGCTCTTAATTTACTGGTTTGAAAAAAAGCAAAGATAATTTAATTTATGAAGTCGACTGAAACAAATGGAGTAAATCGCATCTAGAGAGCAATGCGGCTTTCTGACTTACATTTTCTTTCAGCACTTGCAAATCTGGTTTCTGGTTATTGGTCAAAACAAAGAAAGTTTTTCTATAATTTACATGAACAAAACTGCTTCATTGTAGAGAGGCAGATTTATTACAAAAGCCTTGTAGGTGAAGTTGTTTTAGAAGTCTTAAAATTAATGCATTATGCTTGGAATAAAAATAACCCTTAAATAAATTATGCTTTTGTTATACAGAATATGTCATTTGAGAGGGCATGTGTAATTCCTGTCAGTATGAAGCCTATTCAAAGCAATATTTGTACTCTCCAAAACGGATTTTTTGCCAATACATAAGAATATCAAGAAAAACTTGTCAATATCTAATTATGCAGGAAAGCAAAATATAAGCATAACAAGAAGTCATTGTGTTGCTATAGAAAACCACCTTGTTTAGCTGCAGTAATGATCTCAAACAGTTAGAAGCACATTAGAGGTTTTTTCGCTGCAGGTTTGTAATGCCCTCAGTGGTAAAATGGAGCCTTGGTTTAGTTAATGTGAGGCTGATCTTAAAGTATGCGTACAGTGATGTCTACCCCAAAGAAATTAAGATAAATACAAGAGTTTCCTTCTCCTCTCAGCACGACTGCAGGTTTATTATGCACTCCCTGAGGCTTGTTCCATCTCCTTGCAAAAACCATCACACAGAAACAAAAACACACAGAAACTCTGGGTTGTGATGACAATCAGTCAGCTTTGATATGCTGTGTTCACAGAGGATGACAGAATGATTGGCTTGAAAGTATTCTTTTTTGCTTCCTTATTACAGAGAAAGTTATCATTTAGCACTTTCATATGACATAAAAATAAGATTCTTAGAGTCTATTCTAATAAAGGTCTGACCGTATAAAATTGTATTTTTCTTTAATATACAGTAACTGCAGAATATTAGGGCTGAACCAGTTCAAGAAAATATGACCCATAATAGTTTTACTGTGACATTATGCCAGGTGGAGCTAATATTTTGAAACAATTTAACCAAAACAAATCCATTCAAATAAAATTATAATTTCTTTTGACATGATTCCTGTGACAGAAGCTACGGTTATGACATTAATAATATTAACTGTGTTCAAAGGAGTTAGTAAAGCAAACTGTTTCATAAATCACAGAGGCTATAAAAGTGACTAGTACTTTAATCACTTTTGTAATGCACAGAAAATGCAATACCTTTCATAATTTAATATTAATAGGTCGCTGCAAAGTTATGACTCCCGTTTCCAATGATACCAGCCATAAGGGGGAGAGCAACAACATATCTTTGTCCTGCAGCAGATTTTTTTTTTCTTTTCAGTATTTTGAGTGTTCAAAGTCCTGAAAAACTAAATACATTTTTTGAAAAATAAAATTAAAGGCTTCTCGCTTTAGAAGTATTAATTCAATTCACTTCAGTTTATTTATATAGCGCCATTTCACAACACATGTCATCTCAATGCATGTTACAATTCAACCAGATCATAGAGTCAGATTGATTCTAAGTTTTCTATCTAAGGAAAACCAGATGATTGCATCAACATTCCTTTACGCCAAACATGCTTGTAGTGACAGTGGAGAGAAAAACTCCCTTTTAACAGGAAGAAACCTCCAGCAGAACCAGGTTCAGTGTGAGCGGCCATCTGCCGAGGCCGTCTGGGGTTCAAGGAGAGAGAACAGGCTTAAAAAAAGAAAAAGAGGTTGCACTGCTGCTTTGCAGCAAGGAGGTTCGATTCCTGGCCTGGGGTCTTTCTGCATCGAGTTTGCATGTTCTCCTTTAGCATGCGTGGGTTTTCTCCGGGTACACTGGCTTCTTCCGATTGTCCAAAAACATGACTGTTAGGTTAATTGGCTTCTCTAAATTCTCCTTAGGTGTGAGTGTGTGTGTGAATGGTTGTTTGTGCTGTTTGTGTTGCCCTGCGATGGACTGGTGAACTGTCCAGGGTGTCCCCCTTTCTCGCCCATTGACAGTTGGAGATAGGCACCAGCACCCTTTGCGACCCCAGCAGGGATAAGCATGACAGAAAATGAATGGATATATACAACAGGGAACTTTCAACCAGCTCCACAGTCTGCCCCATTCAGGAAACACGGAGCCAGACAGAAGAGCTCTGAGCCAACTCCCATGTAGGGGATGAAGGAGAGCAAATACAGTTAGTCACAGTCAGAGAAATAGGAATACACTGAAAAACAGGCCAAGGTGCAACATCTGATAAACAGAGGCATTGATGGCAGCAGCACAGCTTATATTTCTCTCCAGAATGGAGTCACAGCCAAACAGGTACAGACCAGATGAAGCTACTATGATGAGAAAAAGCAGAGAGAGCATAATGTTAGAGATTGAACTTACAAATTCTGCAGAATGGGAGAATAGAGATAGAATGAAGAATAATGATGAAAAAGCCTAATTTTTCAAGGCAGGAAAAATAAGGACCATATTTGACCAACTTTATGAGAAGGTTAAAAAGTGGGCATCGCCCTCCTAGCCTGTTACAGGCAGCATAGAGCTTAAGCACCTGCAATGAGATTTATTAAAACTGAATTTTGCACTTTTGAAAGTCACAAAAAGTCAAAAAAATATTGCTCTCCTTGTGGCCAGAAGGAGGCATAGGTGCAATGACAGAGGACAGAGAGAGTCTCTGCGCATGTCAACATATATGGACATTTTGATATAGACATTTTAGAGACATATCTTTAAAATACTCTGTTTCAGAACTGCGGATTTACCTAATAATTCCAACAAAACATCACTATGGAGTGCAGAACATGTCTGGATGAAAAGTTGGAGCAGATTTTGGTTGTTCCACAAAGATTATTACAGGTTTACAACATGTGGGAGGAAAATATGTGCGCAAAACAGATTAATGCAATGGGACTGCAGACAATCTTGATGCAATTAAATCAAAATGAAAAAGACCTTGACAGAGCTAAATATTGTGGCATGTTTATTAACAAACAAAACTGAACATTAACAGCCACAAGAGAACCAGACACCACGACATAGCCTGTAAATAAACATTAAAAGGGAGAAAAGAAATAAATAAAAATGCTTTGTGTGTGTCTACAAGTATCTGTGCACACAAGAATGTTTTTTTTTTTCTTTTTCCTCAATGTACCCTTACTAGCTCTGCATGAAGCACGTTTATTTAGTATAGAATTATGTGCAGAAAATGCAGCACTTTAGGTACAACCTTTATTTAAAGAACAACATGAATACAAAAATTCTTCCAATTACACGCCTTTATAACATTGATATAATATATAACATTTTGTTTTTTTATGACTCTTGAAAAACTAATAGGAGGCAAAACCTGGTAAACAAAACCAAGGCATTCCAAGGATGTAAAACTACTTTTTCAGTTGTGCTAAATCATAGTTTGTACAAATTCTCTTTCAGCTTTTTTATGATTGATTACAGACAGAGTATGGAGGACCGTGGAGAGTCAGTGAAAAATTCAAATCGACCATGCAAATTTAACATTGAAATCATACAATTAGAAAATGCTTTTCAAATTGAATTATATTTGTATGATTTAAATGCTCTGTTTGAAATAGCTGTTTTTCATTTTCAGTGACTTTCCTGGTCCTCCATAACAGAGAGTCATAGCATAGAAAGAGTGAGCCAAACTGGTACCTATCAGCCTTTGATTCCGTTGTTTTTTACCATACACCAAAGCTAAATTATGTAACCAAAAGTTATTAAGTAAAAGAAGGTCTAGCTATGTTTTTATTATTAACTCAGTACTGAAAATTACAGACCTACAACCTTTTACAAACCTGCATCCTGGAATAATTTTAGCATTTAAAGGACAAAACCTTAGCTGGAACCTTGATAGATTTTTGTAAGCATGTATAAACTCTTAAAAACTTGCAAGAAAAATTTGGGTTTTCATGACATTTCATACATAAAACATCATGTTAAATATGTCACCTGTGAGTGATGGAGCCTAGGTGGAAGTTCAACTGAATAAACTGATTACTCGCCTTCATCCGTCTACGACACAGCCAATCAGCTTTGAACCATGAAAGCCAATCAGCATCCAAAGTTCATCTTAAAAGGCATCCAATCCAGCCTCGTCTGCCTCCTAGTGCACAAGCGGTGGTTGCGCTGTGTCTGACTTCATTCAGATGACACCGTTTCAACCCACCTCCAGTCCCTCATCCACCATCGTATCTAAAACTTCATCAGAGTTTCAAACCTCCCGGATTCTTACTGCATTCCGCTTCTCATTAAAACTGGTCCGGCAGAAGACCGCCATGGTTCTGCCAGAGGTTTCTTCCCAATGTTGAGTTTTTCCTCTCCACTGTTGCTTCATGCTTGCTCATCATGTACAGGTTCTCTTAACCTGTGTTATCCAAGATGGACTTCCATCTTCCAGGTCCCTGAGGGAAACTCTAGTATCAGCTCATGCAGTCCATTAGATCTCTCCAATACAGCTCAAGCACACCGTCTAGCTAATCAGCAGTCTATAGAATGACCGTCTTCATCTATCTCCTTTCCACCAGTTTCAGGCCTGGGTGGAAACAGCCCTGTGCTTTACTCCTGTTCATCAAAATTCTGTGTTATGTTTCCTGCCGGGGTCTGAGCGCCAAATACTCAAGTAATTGTATCAATAAATTTCTTCTGATTTTTTTTTCTTTTCTCTCCGTGTGAGTTTTTTTTAGATTTAAATCAGTGTTATTAGGAGTGATTAGTGTATCTCAAACAGTTGTACAAAAGAAATGATACAATCCCTTAATGGAAAAATTATGACACTATATAAAAGGACTAATGCATTCATCTCTTTTTTTTTTTTTTTTTTTTTGTAGAAAAAAATTTTCAGTAAGATCCCATTTGAACAGGTCAACTTGAGCTTAAAGGTACACTATGCAACCGGTGTTGATTTTCCAGTGAGGCTCCCTCCAGAGGGCGAAAGTAAAAGTGCACTGTCGTAAATATGCTCAGCTGTTCTCCTGGTTTCTCCGTCAAGCCAGGCGCGGTTGTTTTGAGCTTAGCAGCGAGTGACTAATGCTGCGTTTACACTGGACGTAGCTGGCGCGACAGAAGCAGCGAGTTTACATGCAAAGTCAATGGTTGACGCGCGTCAAGGCGCAACAAAAGGTCCCGCGGCGCGTTTTGAGCACCAGGCGCAGCACGTCTGAGCAGCTGAAGCAGCGCATCGGGCGCGTTTAACGCAGGGAGAGAGACACAGCGCTGATGATCACTCCTCTTAAACAGTTTATTGACGCCTAAATTAACTTAAAATGCAGAAATCTGCCGGCAGAATATGCAGTTTGGATTATTTAGATGAAAAACACCTACCAGCTGCCGCGGTGAACCGCTGCTGATGAAGGGATCCATACTGTCGGCGCCCCGCTGGTATGTGGGGGTCTGAGTGGCTCCGACAGAAAAAATATGGAAGGCAGGATATTAATCTGAATGAACTGACTGCACTGATTACGTTTTCAGGTGTATTTTCTCACTTAAACACATATTAAAACTACTTTATTCCCACTGATCACAGCAAATATAGCTGCAAGGCAGAGAAAGGATAGTGAAGCTCTGCCCAACGCGCGTCAGAGCCACTTTTGCACCGGGCAGCCAGAGCAGCAAAGCTGCTTCAGCCACGCGTCAGAACTAAACTGGTACAAGCAGTAAAAATGAAGCAGCAGACGCGATTTTGCTGCTTTTGCTGCGTGAACGTAGCATAACTGCACAAAGATTGCCACTGTGCTAGCAACGAGAATGCTTTTAACTGGGGGGTGTAGCAGTTCTCGCCGTAAAGCAAGACTGACCCTCACGAGACTTCTGAGCCTGTGGGTGCGGGTCGGTGCTCCTGCAGTTGCAAGTGCAGTATTTCCCCCACAGACCACCAGGGCGGCCAAGAATACCTTTGTTCAACCTGAAATGACTCATTTAGTCATCCAAAACGTTATGGAACACATTAATTAACTGAAAAATTTTGCATAGTGTCCCTTTAAATTTGATTTTCACAGCTGAAATGAGGTTTGTCTTTATTAAGGTGACCCCCGGCCCTGAGCTACAGCTGCAAACAAAGTGTGTCCTTGTCGGGGTGTCACAACTGTGATTGAATACCAAACTTTTATTTACTCTGGGCTCTGTGTCTGGTATTCTGGGGGTCAGAGTGGGTCACTTGTTAAACAACTGCTACCTTTGCTATAATTAAAAGGAATGTTTGTTTCATTTTGGGGGTTTTTTTTGCCTTAAAATCCTGCAGTGGGGGAAATACAACACAATCCTTCCACCAGCAAATGATGCATAGCTTTTAGGTAGATTTGCTGATTTTTGCTTGGATGATTTATGCTTCAGTAAGATAATTTACAGAGCTGGCCCAAATGAACATTTGTCAGTCAAAGGGACATTCTTTGGTGTGCAATGAGAATTGATGAGATAATTTAAGCTTTACAAATTGATATGCTGATTGTTGCAAACATTTCTATTTAGAAACCAGAAACACTCATGCAGAGATGTTGTAGAGGGCCCAAGACTGTGGTCTGGAAGTGTTAGATAAGATTCTGCTTCGTAGCATCCTGAATACATGAGTGGCTCGTTGACAGATAACTGCACAAACGACAAGGAGATCATTTAACTAGTTTTATAGGGAGAAACTGACCCAAAAAAAAAAAAATCTAAAACATGAGACTTTAGACCAACACACCTAGAAAGGAGGAGGTTACAATGTAATTGTTCAGTATCAGCACTGTCATCAAGACTGTATGTTAAAAATCCAATCAATCAAGTACAGTGCTCAGCATTGTACCTGATTTTTGCAGATTTGCTGTTAAGCCCAAGATTACAAATACTCTTGGCAGGTTAAATTTTATGAATATATTTTCATTCTTGATAGAGTAGGAATTATTTAACATTTGGTAATAAAAATATTTATTACCAAATATTTTTGGTGGTGAGCTGCAAGTTTTAGGGTTTGAAGGGCATTCTGTCATCACACTAATGTTTAGTTACCTGTAATGAATTTATAGTAAATTTGTGGCACGACAGGTCTTAAACAGTAACATTAATTCCAGTCACAAGTAATATGTCAGGAGAAGTAAAATATTTATTCTATCCTAAATCTGCTACCTAAGTTGATTTTTGGCTTCCAGAAATGTTGTATCAAAAACATATAAATTAAGTTAGTGGGATATATCGGTTTATATAAACTCAACACTGCACACTATGACATATTTAAATTATTAGATTCAGTCTGTGTCATGTTTTCTTAAGTTAACTGAAACTAATATTATCTTAGAGAGTAAAATAAACATACTGGTACTACAATAGGACAAAATGCAAGCAAAGAAACCTGATCTTTTAAATTATACTTAAGTAAATTTGTCTAGATTTTGATTAAATAAAGGTTTTCACTGATACGCAAAGAGGTGAAGTTAACCTCTTTGTAAGGACAAAAAGGTTCTAAGGTCAAAGCTTTAAGTTATCCCCATTTGGCCTTCCACAGCATAAATCTTTAAGAATGAAAAATGGTCAAAGGGTCAATGAGCAAAGCCTAAAAGAAGAATTAGCTTGTCATACTATCCACAGACACACTGTGAGGATAAACCTGCATGTTGTGTTGCTCTGTGAATCCGGTTTGAAGCTCCAGAAATCTACCTGTATGAAATAAGTTTCAGTTTCATACCTAGTTACATGTCATCTAAATAGTTAAACCATTTTGGGACTTTTTTATCATGAGGTGTAGATGTCAAAGTGATTTTTTGTGTAAGGTCACAGGGTTCTAGATCCATTTAACCCATTTGGTTAACAATTGATGGAGTAATGGTACCAATCGCACCAACAAAAATATACTTCAAAGGTCATTTTAGGATGTTTAACGATGACTAGCAATAGGCTTCGTGACAAAGAGGAGGAAGGCACTAATTTGTCTGTGCAATCCTGAGGTTGTGAGTTTGATCTCCCACTCCCACAGACTGCATCTCTGGCTTCCTGAGCAAGACCCTTAACCCCACACTGCTCCCTGGGAGCTTCACAATGGCAGCCCACTGCTCCCCAAGGGGATTGGTTAAATGCAGAGAATTCATTTTGCTCTGGGATTATTAAACTATGTTAAAAAAAATTTAAAAATAAATAAAATTGCTCTTTACTTTGACTGTAGAAAGTATTATGTTAGCCATGGGTTTTGGCAAAAAACTTCTTTTTGTTTGGAATTTAGGTTTAATTCAGTTTAATTAATTTAATACAGCTTTACTACTCTAAATCTACATTAGATAATTTTCGGAGTTACACAAAGTTCACAATTTGTATGGCCGTTTCATGTGCTGCGTTAAAATATCTATAGGTGACTTATATCCTTTAATATTTAAATATTGTGTTGAATTGTTTTTTTGCTGTTGTTGTTTTTTTGAGTCATAACTAGATGTTTAACCTGATGTTTTACATATACAAGACTTCTAAAATTGTCTTTAAAATCATGTTAGATTATTTTTTTTGTACAAATTCTTGTACAAATTTCTATGCATGTTCATGTGGATAGAGTGATACCAAAACTAACCACTTACCATGGTTTGCCAACCATTGTCTTCTGGTCTCTTACACAATAGGTAAAAGGTTACACAAGAGGCGACAGTTACCATCTACCTATTGGTTTAATTTAATAATAAAACACGAAATAGGGGCTGTTCAAAGAAACCATTAAAGCACCATTTTTATTTTTAAAGCATATTTTCATCCTGAATGATTTATACACTATATTGCCAAAAGTATTTGCTCACCTGCCTTGACTCACATATGAGCTTAAGTGACATCCCGTTCCTAATCCATAGGGTTCAATATGACGTCGGTCCACCCTTTGCAGCTAGAACAGCTTCAACTCTTCTGGGAAGGCTGTCCACAAGGTTTAGGAGTGTGTTTATGGGAATTTTTGACCATTCTTCCAGAAGCGCATTTGTGAGGTCGCACACTGATGTTGGACGAGAAGGCCTGGCTCTCAGTCTCCGCTCTAATTCATCCCAAAGGTGTTCTATCGGGTTGAGGTCAGGACTCTGTGCAGGCCAGTCAAGTTCATCCACACCAGACTCTGTCATCCATGTCTTTATGGACCTTGCTTTGTGCACTGGTGCACAGTCATGTTGGAAGAGGAAGGGGCCAGCTCCAAACTGTTCCCACAAAGTTGGGAGCATGGAATTGTCCAAAATGTCTTGGTATGCTGAAGCATTCAGAGTTCCTTTCACTGGAACTAAGGGGCCAAGCCCAGCTCCTGAAAAACAACCCCACACCATAATCCCCCCTCCACCAAACTTTACACTTGGCACAATGCAGTCAGACAAGTACCGTTCTCCTGGCAACCGCCAAACCCAGACCCGTCCATCAGATTGCCAGATGGAGAAGCGCGATTCGTCACTCCAGAGAACGCGTCTCCACTGCTCTAGAGTCCAGTGGCGGCGTGCTTTACACCACCGCACCCGACGCTTTGCATTGCACTTGGTGATGTATGGCTTGGATGCAGCTGCTCGACCATGGAAACCCATTCCATGAAGCTCTCTGCGCACTGTTCTTGAGCTAATCTGAAGGCCACATGAAGTTTGGAGGTCTGTAGTGATTGACTCTGCAGAAAGTTGGCGACCTCTTCGCACTATAAGCGTCAGCATCCGCTGACCCCGCTCCGTCAGTTTACGTGGCCTACCACTTCGTGGCTGAGTTGCTGTCGTTCCCAAACACTTCCATTTTCTTATAATACAGCTGACAGTTGACTGTGGAATATTTAGGAGCGAGGAAATTTCACGACTGGATTTGTTGCACAGGTGGCATCCTATCACAGTTCCACGCTGGAATTCACTGAGCTCCTGAGAGCGACCCATTCTTTCACAAATGTTTGTAAAAACAGTCTGCATGCCTAGGTGCTTGAATTTATACACCTGTGGCCATGGAAGTGATTGGAACACCTGATTCCAATAATTTGGATGGGTGAGCAAATACTTTTGGCAATATAGTGTATATACATGCTGAGCTCATTACACATAAAAGCATGAACCAGTAAAACAATTTATGGCATCTGTATCATACAGACTATAAGCAGAACTGCTTTCTGGTGGAGTTTCTATTGTTTTCCAGGGCTGGCCTTTGGAATGGATCACTTATTTTCACCATACTTCACCAGGAGCCAGACATGGAGAGTAACTTACAGTTACTTGATAAACCTTGTGAAAGAAATCTACTTATAGGAATACACTGGAAAAACCATCTAAAAATACGTAAAAATGTCTTAAATTAAGTGTATTTACCGTTAATTTCAGAAGTTAAATGAGATGAGTTTCCCAATGGAATGAGTATTTTTACTCTTAAAAAAAAGAAATTAGATAATATGCGCTTAAAATGAGACTATGCATTTGTGTTTTCTTATTTTAAGTCTAAATTTTCTTGTTCCATTGGCAAAATGTCTTGTTTACCTCTTCAATCCACGAACAAATGCACTTATTCTAAGAAAAAATGACTGATCTAGATTTTGTGTAGTTTTTGTGTTCCTTAGCTTTACTTTTACTTTAGTAATATCTGAGCTGAATATTGCTATTCTTGGATAAAATGTATGGCTACTCCATCTATTCTACTTTACTGCCAGTCGAACAAACAACCTTATTTTAAAAAAGTGCTCCAGTCAAAGAGACACAGTTATTATTTCTGTCAAAATTTGTGTACTTTGAGTATACAAGCGTATATCAAGTAAGGAGTAAATGTCACTGCAGGTACTGGTTTCATAAGTTCTATGTCAAAAAGTCAGTGTATGAAAAAAGTATTTTTTCTGCCTCAAATTAATATTTGTTTCTTTTTAATTATTTTATTATATTATCATTGAATTTTTTTAATACTAGAATTTGCAGATAAGTTAAAATCTTGTTTTACCTTTATTAGATAATTTTAAATATCAGATGTTATAATGTGTTAGCACTTGAGTAGCCTTTTTGCTAAATACTTTTTTACTTTTATTTGAGTGAAAATATAATGAAATATTTTTACTCTTAATTTAGTCCACTTTTTGGGTATTCTACCCATTATTGGTAGTAATAACTACTGACTAAAACAAAGTAATCTACTTTAACTATAACTATATTTAACCATCACCACATGCAAGTTTTGCTATTATGAGATCAGTTAGAAATACAGTAAACAATCTTACAACATTAACAATGTACTATATAACAGCAGGAAGTAAACTGTGATTTTATTTAACAGATGCCTAGCTGTAAAATCTGAGAGGAAATTGGTGGAGCATCGATCATATGGCTGAAAGGGTTACTCAGCCACAGATGGAGCAGTGGGTATGATCAACTGGGTCTCATTTTCCCACTGAGTTATAATGAGAACCTGCTGTGGTGATGTTAAGCACAGGCCTAGGATCAGTTTACTTCTTCTCTAACCTCTGACCTTCACTGTCTGTGAAATTGTAGAGGCTACACAGAGAGCATGTTAGGAGGCCCTCACCTTGTTTTATTTATGCTCATTTGTGTGCACGTCATGCCTACAAATAATTTATTAGTATTACATTGGACAACAAGTTTAACAGAGAAAGAACTGCTCATAATATAAGATAGTTTGATTATTTTTTTCTTTAGGACTTTAAAGGAAGTAAACTTGCACAAATGCTTAAAACTACAGAATATCTATGTATCTATCTGTATATCTGTCAAGCTATTTGTATGTCTGCCTGTCTGTAAAGCTTCATTTTGCTTTATGATTACCAATAAATAAACATGAGCTTTTAAAGTCATCAGATGTAGAAATTGTGATTTTGCACCAGGACAGTTATAGCTAAAGTGAGTTCTCTCTCGCAGCAACATGTTTTGTGTTGACATGATCAACTTGACGTGGTGTAGGCCTCAATATATTTGCTTAAGTTTTATCTTAAGAAGTTAAAATCCTTAAACATGTTATGTGTTCTATGAATATTCAGGAATTGAAAGAAAACTGCAAGGATCACATCTAGGTCATGCACAAAAAACAGAAACCCAAACTGAAGGCAGCTTCATTTAATTTGGTATTAATTAATCAATGTGAATTATGGTAAAGCATTAGCTGATAATTTATGTGGGTGGAAAATAGTGGGTATTTATTTGAGTAATGAGTACTAAAAACGATAGCAAGTAGTACTGACATATTTTTATATGCAGTGTACAATCTGCACTTCTATTCTATGTATTGTTGATGCATTCAAGCCGTACTACAGGCTGTACACTGACAAGAAGAATTCTACACATGACCCAAGACAAAGTTTAGTGTCACACCCTTAAGAAAATGTCAGTTGTTCAGAATAAATCACAAAACAATACCTCTACTCTCTTATTCAGCAGTGGCATTCCATTTGACTAAGTTGTTCTCATCACCGAGATGACACTACTGCAATCCCCTTAGTTTTAATAAATAAAGAAAGAAACTCCCAGACTTATAAACTTTTATGGCTTGGGTTATTTAGAGCACATAAAACACCTGTGTTTTCAGCTTATATAGATTTTATGTTGATGACATTTTAAAAATCCCAGTTAGAAGTTTGCACTAATTTTTGAGGTAAATGATTCTAATCAGTTCAATTTCTAGAAAATAATTTCCCTAGATGTAATTTGAACAATTTCAGAGAAGGCAGTAGGCACCTTAACACCATTATTAAAGAAACAGACTGCAGTGCAACAATTCACAAGAGATAAATGGGAGGATTTGGGTGAACCGTCCATTTGAAAAAGAAACTCCACATGTTTAATGTTGAAGCATCTAAAACCTGAGAGGAACCCCCTTGTAATATGCAGTTCACGGGGGTCTGAGGGGGGATAGGTGCCAGAGCTGCAGTACCAGAGGTGAGAGGCAGATTCAGTTTCCCCTCTGGGTGTGCTGATTTGAGGTCTGCTTCTCACACCAGGGCAAGCCATATTTCACCGTGAACCTGCAGACCTGCCCAAAGGACTTCACTACCACTAATGATGGAAAATTAACGCTCCGCTGAATAGAGTTAAATGCCCCCACTGACATTTTCAAATTATTTACAGCCAAAACCAGCAAGCCAACGGGTTACCCTGGGTGTATTGCTGATTGGGGCGTAATGAGGAAAACCAGTCAGACAGATTTTGTTATTATTCCATGAGAGGCAGGAGGTTGGAAATAAAGGGGAAACTGTCAAGAAAACTGCTGGTGATAAAATACTAAGCCACAATTAGACGTCATTATGTCTCTCAGAGCCAAAGGAGCTCTGCAACTCTGGGTTTTTCTTTGCTCAAGAAGACAAATCTGTCTACAGTGTTTGCTTGACATCAGGAAACCAATTTTTGTTACATAGAAAAAGTCCATTGAGCTCAGACTCCTCCCAGACGTGTCTGGGAGGAAAGCTCCAGTGAGCAGCAGGATCTGCTCACTGACAGATGCTTCATCCACAACCTGCAGACGGAGCCTGAAGAATTTCACATTCAAGTCAGAAAATGAGAGCCTTTATTTCACTAGTGACCGTTTTGTGGGGGGTAACAATACCCTGCGTGGACGCAATTCACGGATTATACACCTTCGGTCAGCATGATTTATTCCACAAAAAGAACAGCTGCAAGAAGATTCCTGAAAATCTCCTCCTGTGCAATGACATAGAATACAGTGAGATGCGCCTCCCGAACCTGCTCGGACACGAAACCATGAATGAGGTCCTGCAGCAAGCATCGTCCTGGACACCCCTGGTTCAGAAGCAGTGTCATCCCGACACAAAGAGGTTCCTGTGCTCTCTCTTCGCCCCCGTCTGTCTGGACGACCAGGACGAGCCCATCCAGCCATGCAGGTCTCTGTGCGAAAGCGTCCGGCATGGATGCGGACCCGTTATGCTCGCGTTTGGGTACCCGTGGCCAGATATGTTGGACTGCAACCGCTTCCCACCAGACAACGACTTGTGCATACCGCCAGCAAGCGTTGAAAACGTTGTCCCTGTCACAAGAGAGGGTAAAGATCCGTAAAAAGTTTGAAACGTTGGTTTACAATCCAGATCCTGTGCGTAAACACGGTTTTACGCACAGGATCTGCTGTCTATTGATGTCTGATTTCTACTCCATCATCATACATATCTAGTTCCTGCATATGTCGTGTTCATATATGCAAAATGTCTCACTGTTAATGGTTTTAAACTCTCTTTTAGTCCCCAGGGTGTGTGATGCTTGCAAAGAAACTGAAGAAAATGGCAACGAAATTGTTGACAGTCTGTGCAAGAATGATTTTGGTAAGTGCTCCAGCTTTACTAGTTCTAATAGAGGCCCCAAGAGGTCATCATAGGTGACTTAAAAAATTCAAGTCAGCATTAGAGTAACCTTATCCGCTGAATGTGGGGAACCTCTTTAAAAGCGAAGCCTACATTTGACCCAGATGTCTAGAGCCTGTTTTATGGGGTTAAGTTTCTCAGATGGTTTTACATCTTTGCATTCTAAAAAAAAAAAAAAAAAAAAAAATCTCCTCACACAAACACGGTTATAATGTATTATTTCTTAATAAGAAAATCAATATTTTAAAGACATCTTTTTTTCTTTCTTTTTTTGACAAGCTCTCTCTTTGCCCAACAAAATCCTGGTTTTGGACTCTTGGGTTGGAGTTTAGCCATTCACTTTCTTGAGGACTGCTTATGCCTTATGTTTATTTAGGAATATTGCTTTGTAGAGAAACACAAACTTAAGCCCCTTTCCTGACAATTACTAATTTATAACTTTATTTATGACCTACCATCCCTGGTCAGATTGACTCCACTTGTTTATGTTTTCTAAGGTCTAGATCATATAAATGATTGTAAAAATGTCTACAAACGATTCTGGTATAGAGTTTAGTTTTAAATCCAGCATACAATGATGACAGTTCCTTATGTTTATGCATTCAATAGGTAGAGGAAACATCTTTTTCACTATACAGTAACAGATTATAGAATGACTTTCTGATTTACAGCTCATGCTTTTAGTCTGGGTTATCGCCTTGGAAACATCTAAATTCTCCTTTTCTTTCCATCCAGAATTTTAATGATTTTTTTATTGCTACTTTTTAGTACAGTAAAATGTATTTTATATCTCACAAATTCCTTCTGGTTTTGTTTTTATGTCACATTTGAATGTTTTATCAACAAATAGGCTTTAATATCTGAAAATAATTACCTAGTTAATGTTCTAAAAAGTGGGGTTGACTTCATTTTTAAGGGGAGAAAAAAAAATATCCACACCAATCTGGCCTTATATAAAAAGGTTTTTGCCTCTGTAACTTTTACCGTGGTCATAGCAACTGGCATGAAACATTTGAGATCCTGACAGAGCAACTTAAATGCTGCTCTGATACCTTGAATTTGCATTTTAGCCTTTCAGAGGTGGACTTCCTGGTCTTCTTCAGCTCATTGTCCTTCTTCATAACCAGAATGACCTTCAGCTCAAATTCAAAAAATTGTGGTCTGGTATTTTTTTTATCCCTTCAGGATAAAAAACAAAACAAAAACCCATTCAAGATTCCTGAGTTGCAAGAAAGCCGTAGACTCTCAGTTTACCATGACTACAGTATGTTTGACTCAAGGAGTTGTTTCCAGATAAAACACTACAACTTTGTCTAATTGGTACACTGAATGTATTCCCCCAAATTTACGGAGTCATCAAGTTGTTGCTGTTGGAAAAAAGTTGTATTTGTTTGTTTAGTCTGAAGATGTGTTTTTCATCTTGGATCTCTTTCCATTAATACTTATTTTCCCAGTTTGTTTTTCTTATTGTTAAATTGTGAACCTTGACTTGAACTGTTAAAGGTAAGCCTGCAGTGTTCTGGATGTTGTCTTTTGTGAACCCTTGGATATGCTATCAGTGCGCATTCAGAAAATCCTAGTAGGCTGACCTCTGCTGGAAAGGTTAACCAGTATTCCCAGCTTTATTTTTATTTTTTTCTGTTTGGGAAGAATACTGTGATTTGCTGGAGTCCAAAAGCCGGTGAAATTACTTCTTGTACCTTTCCAGAAACATAGATAAAAACAATACTTGGTTTCCAGCTTGTTTTTCAATTTCTGCCACATGTGTTGCTGCTTTCGGATCCATTAGCCTATTTCAGGCTGTCAGGTAGGTTCTGTTTACAGGATTTTTAAATTCTACACATCAGACAGTAATCAGACATGGGTGCAGCTTCTCTAATTGAACCAGAATATGGGGCTAATCATATTTAATCCACGATTCAGCAAGATGAGCAGTAAAAGTTTGGCTAGATTTGATCCACCAATAAATTTAATCACCATTTGAAAAATGTTTTGCATTTAATTTGTACACCAAATACATTACATTTTGTGAAAATGTTGTAACGGTTCCCTTTCTCTCTGTTTTTTTCTTCACATCCATGTCTAGCTCTGAAAATCAAATTCAAAGAGATCTCCTACATTAATGGTGACACCAAAATAGTGCCAGAGACCAAGAGCAAGACCATTTACATGATGAATGGGGTGACAGAGCGTGAACTGAGGAAGACGGAGCTGTGGCTGAAGGATGGACTTCGGTGCGTCTGTGACGAGATGAATGACATCAATGGCTCCTACCTGGTCATGGGCCAGAAGATGGATGGCCATCTGGTCATCACCTCCCTGAAGCGCTGGCAGAGAGGACAGCGGGAGTTTAAGAGGATTTCACGCAGCATTCGTAAAAAGCAGTGCTAGAGCTGAAAACTAAGTTTAGTTAAGGTTTTTCTACTAAGCGAACATGTTTCCAGATTTCATTTGACACCTTTCTTAAAGGCCTTAACAAACTACCATTTTTAATGGCCTTTAAAAAGTATTGGGTATTAGAAATGGGATGTTGACCATTTTTGTATTATTGTCAACTTCCTATTAAGATTAAACAAGTGCTTCCTAGTGTAGAGTAGGAAAAGGTCTGTCTTTCAGAGCTCTTCCTTCACCTCCTAATCGATATAAACACGCAGACTGCATTAATAACAAGCAGAATTGCATTACATGAGACTGGAATCTGTGGCAGCATAATCTATAGAAACAACCAGTTATCAAACTGGCATTTTTATTCTGTCACTGATGTTCTAGATCTGCAAATGAACTTTTTATTATTAAATATGATCTAGATTTAACTTTTAAGTGATCAAACTACCGAAACGTGTTACTTAAACATTTCTATTTTAACCTTAGTACCAGACAGATAACCAATTAATTTTGCATGATGCACTGAACAAAAGTTTGATTCTGGTGTTCGCTCAAATTGGGATGTTTAAACAATTTTCTACTTTTATATATAACCTAAATTTCTCAAGTAAATACAAGAAATAGCTGGCTATATTCTCTTTTCTCTTTATTCATTGTAACATTAACAGACTCTTTTATATGAGCACCTCTCCCTTTTTTATCGACCTCCGATAAAAAAATTATTTTTCTACTCTAGCGCTTCTTTTACCGTGTAATTTTTGTTTGACTGTTCTTTTGTTCCATCCACCAGATCGAACTCATAGGTCAAAATATGCATTATGGTAGGAGGTTGTTGTATGTTTACATTTGAAGGTATTGCAGTGTAAATAAAATGTTTTTTTCACAAAATTGTGCCATGTGTTTAAGATCTAATTTGACTAACTATTTGTCATAAACAGTTAATGTGTTGCTTGTGTTGATAGGCGCTCAGATAAATCCGTTTATTTTGTTATATTGTTTTATGTTGAAGCCAATGTTTTGGTTGTGTGTTGAAAAGGATTTAAATTAGCTGAACTATTGGTTGAGCAACGCCCTCTGGTGGAATAAGGCGGGACAGTTTTGAATGTGGCAGTGACTTAAGGTCCTTGAACATTGCAAACACATTGAATTATTCATGTCTCTAATTGTAGTTTTTATTTATCTTTCATCTTAATGATTTCCTTTGTGCAAATTATACTGTTTTATAATCATCCTAAAAGTTATATCATTATTTTAGAGGTAGTAGCAGTGTTATTATTTTTTTTACTTACAGAGATTTTTTTTTTGCTTAATGAATTTACTTGTATTTAACCAGTTAATTCTTAATGTGTCAGGATAAAATGCTTGCCATGTTGCCTTCTTGCCTTATACTTCATGTTATGGAGTTTTTCCTACTGTTAAAGGAAGAATTGAATAGAAAATCCCTTTATTGTCCCACACTGGGGAATTTGTGGTGTTTAAAGCAGGAAAAGGTTACAGTAGAAGTGGTCACACAATATGCACCTTAGAAAAAAATTAATACAAATAAATGTATAAATGAAACCTCTAAGAGCTAACCCTCTAAATGTCTGAAGTCATGAGATATAGAACAAAATGTTAAGAGCATATATAGTACAGCCTACCCGATTTGAAAGTCATATGTGGAAGTGATACCATTTCAATGCAGGTTCTTGAATCTAGAATGGTTTGGTGAAGCAGCGGTTTGAAGTTGGACACTGCTTCCTTTTTTCTTTTTCTTTTTTATCCAAATTTTACACCTTGATTCATGCTTTCACATGACTGTCATTTGATTTTTATGACTCACCTCAAAAGACATCTCTGTCATGGTCTGTGTGGCCTAGAAATACCTGGGACTCCCCACTGGCCGATGGTTCTTATTAACCTCTGGGCTGAATGTCAGAGAAGCATCCATCACTCCTACAGTCTAGACTGTAGTTTTACTTTGATCAGATACATTCATGTAGTCCAACAACCCCGAGGGAAACGGAGGTTTCCCAAAGACCTTCCCCTGGACACAAATTAGCAAACATACCTTCAGTGAAATTACTTACAATGTCACCATGTGTATTGATATTTTCCGCTTGAGTAAACAAAATGTCCCCCTTCTACGCATCGACTGTCATATAAATAAGTATTTTACATCAGGTTAAACAAAAGGCTCAAAATCTGGAAGATAGTGACAGTATAAATATGCTGATAATACCATAGACTAACCATAAACTAACTCATGTATTTCAAAAATGTCAAAGTTGACCACATTTTTGGGTACCTAAGGGCAACCCACAGCGAGTGAAAGTGAAGAGGGGAAAAGTAACAGTTTTAGAAAGTGCTGAATCACATGGAGGTCAGTCCACAATAATGAGCTTACTAATAGTGATGCCACCCCCCCAACACACACACACACACACAATACCATTATTTCTGTTTAGAAAGTTCTAAGTGGTTAGCCTTTGGACTCTTTTAGATAAAGTAAAAACTTTTATTGTTGGAATATTTCAAGGATGATCAATGATTGTTTATAAATGGAAATTTACAGTTTTGTCATAAAATCTTTCCAGTCTGTGGGGGGGGAAAAAACCCCATCAAACTAGAGATGTTTCCCCTTTTTACAGTGTTTTGTGAAAATATTTGCACCCTTTAGTTTTCCACATGTGGTTCAAATTAGAAACCTCAAACCTCATTGTGGTATTATTAGGATTTTAAGTCAGAGACAAATAAACAAGTGACCTGTAAACACATGATGATCAACTTAAATACAAAGATCTAAAAATATGTTATATGAATTTAGGTTCAAACACTCTGATCAATGCACACCTTAAGATTAAAATGCTCTATTTTTTACTTATTTTTTTGCAATTGCAAAATTACAGATGGGCTGAAATAGGAATATCTGCAAGTAAACATTCTGGACTGGATTTTGACTTGACCTTTGACAGGGTCACTAACACGGGTGTTTTTTGATCTAATAATGTACATCATCATCTGCATCATTCTCTGGATGAGCTGCCCTATTCTAGAGTCAAGGGGTCTCCAACAGGTTCTGACCAGCTTCCATGTCTCACAGACAGGATGGGGTGTTATTTTTCTGTAAAGATGTTCTGCTTGTCCAGGAATGAAATATATGTTGACTTTGTATACGTGAGTTTAGACTTGTTTCAATGTTAACAGGATGAACAATTGTGTCATGGGGTCACATTCAGAGGAATTTAGATAGGACTCATGTAACCTAAAGCAATTATCCACTGAATCATACCAAACTACTAAAACTCATTCATGTTCATTGAGTCACTGAACCGCAGGCAAGGCCATAACTGCGCAATTCAATAAATAATTTAATTACATAATAACAGAGAAAAACGTTTGTTGCGTTTAATGCTGTAGGAAATTCGAATGCTGAGCAAAAAGTTTGAATAAAGAAAGGAAGTCATAATAAAATGTATTCCCTGGTGTGAGTTTACTACGTAAGATTAGAAACCCTGCATGTCACCACATTAAATTGGGGGCTATTCAAGGAATATGGTTTTAAGTAGTAGGTCTGTTGGAAGCTCCACATGCCACAACATGAAAGCCTATGAAGAAAGACTAACAAAGTTATATGGAATTTATTGGACAGCAGGATTATTCCTCTTTATAGTTAAATAAATCTAACCAGGCTGTACTTTTATTTTCCTGGTGTATACGAGTCTGTTTGGTGCATTGAAATGTTGAACAGTTTGTTTATTTTAGTCGCTTTGTTCAACAAGTAAACTTGTTCGTTACAAACCAAGAGGGCTATACAAAGTTTATTTGTATAGCAAACAAAGTTGGAATACAGCTTGAAAAAGAAAAACTCTGAGAAAGGTAAAGAAAACCTGGACAACGAACTTCAAGTAATTATGTTTCAGTTAACTGTTTAAAAAGAACACCCAAGAGCAACTTAACCTTGATTAAACTTTGATTTAACTTTAAGATAGATTTTAAAATGTATATTTCTGTTCATTGTGAGGATTATAGTTCAAAGCTAATGTGGCGGCTCCTGAAGCAAAGATGCCAGATGCAGTCCACGCTTTACAAGTCTCCCAAAAATTCCAGGATGAGTGTGGAGGCCACCTTTTATAACCACACTTTTTCCTTCCAACTAACTTTCAGTTTTCGTATGCTTGTTTACAGCTTCTATCCTATCAGAGGCTGTCAAAACCTCAGCTTCTCCATACATTACATACATAACATTCTTTGATAGACTGTTATCGATGGCGTAACGACACAACAATAGGCCCATAAGCAACGTTATCTAGGTGGGCCCCATATGAAGTACAAGACCCCATTCCCCCCATCACAGTAGCAGCATCGTCCACCATTCCCTCTTCGGTTCCCTCTTCACCTCTTTGCTTTTTCTTTTCTGGAATCCGCTTAAGTAACTCTTTTTGGTATCCATCGTTGCTAACACATTGTACTTAAAGGTTATGGTTTTAATCTACACTCTGGATTACCCGCAATTCCAAGTCGTAGTGTAAAAATACATCGTTCTTTTAATATTTTTATTGCAGTTTAAAACATATTATATGAGTGTATTTTTGACCAACCGTCTAATGAACTATACATAGTTATTAACATACGGTAGTAATTAAGAGTACCACTGTCTGTTTTGCTATTGGTGTCGTTTTTTAAACGGCTCACAATCATGTTAAAATCTGGCATGTGTTGGGGTATAAATACCGCCCAGTCAGTCAGAGCAGGCTCAGGTGGGTATAAACAAAATTTTTCGCACCATTATATCTGCAAAGAGACGTCCTGATCCACAATTGCATAGGGGGCCTACCAGGAATCAGTTAGGGGGCCCCTGACCTCTTAGGGGCCCCGTCACTGACTCCTGATAGCAACTGCTGCTGCTGCTTTACCAATATTTACGCCATTGATTGTTATAGTTTTGTGCTGGCTGCAATAAATGCTCGGAAAACATGACTTTGTGTGTTAGTTTCATCATTATATAAAAAATAAATAAAAACCTGAAATGTTAGAACTGTAAATTTACAGTTCTGTTTATATTACTGTTTATATATGATATATAAACAGCATATATTTTTGTAGCATTTATTGAAAGCTACAAGTCAATTGGTATTTTTTCATTATTTTTGAAAAAGTTCCAAAAGTGTAGTGTTTTCAGTGCTCAAATAGTAACAAGACAAGTTCAGTTTCCTCTATGTATATATCAGGATATGGCTTTAAATGAATTTATCAGGCATTTTAGCTGAGAAGCAGTGTGGATTTATTCTAGTAAAGCCTAAACAAAATGACAAATAAATCTAAGTCTAGTTTAACTTATTGAAATCAAATACTAATGTAAATAAACTGTTTCATATTTAAAAACTAATCAAGAAGCGCCTGAAGTAAACGAGGAAGAAGGTTGGAAACTCTCGAACTGTGCAAGAGCTCCAATTTTCCGATGCCATTGAAAGCACCACGTCGCGTTTCCTTTTCGGGCGCTGTCGAAGAAACCCGAACGCAGTTCGAACAGAAAAAAAAAAAGTTTGATGTGTGTTTTATGTTTTAGTCGTTTAACAATGATTGCCGCCAGTGTAAAAGCCTTGATGTTTGCTGTTTGAAAGGTGGCAGCAGGCTGCAGGCAGGGCTCCGGTTTGACGACGCTAAAAAAAAAAAAAAAAAGTCCGCGGGGAAGTTCCCCAGGAAATCCCCAGTTCGGGGATACTATTCTCGACACTGATGCGCCAAATCTCCGGCAGAATTTACCTCCTTCTGAAAGACACGGGGTGAGAAGCAGAGGCGTCAAATGCTGGATGGTTATTGTTAAAAGAGTCGCTCGGTGTATTGAGTGTAAAAAGTCCGCCATGGATAGCGCCAGTTTCAGCTCTGAGGGAGACGCGCTGCTGAGGGAGAAAACGCGCAGCTTCGGCGTCATGAACACACTTTACCACGAAACCAAGGAGGAGATGGAGCTGCTCAACAAGCAGATCTGCCTAAAGGACAATATTATCGCAGACTTAAAGTCCAGGCTGGCCAGACATGAGAGGATCTACATGACGGTGGGAGATGATGAGCCTGTGCTCGTCGGACCGTCCAACTCACTGGTGGAAAGCCTGCTGAAAGAGATGTGCAAGATGAAACAGAAGAGGAACGACATGGAGCTCAAAACAGCCCGACAATCAGAGGTAGAAATAAGTCTGCAAACAAGGACAACATTTACTAACATATTTGTCACTGTTTTAGAAATGTGTCAACACCCTTTTATCTCTTTATTTGATATGATTAAATACTTTTTTTTCAACAGAATACTCAGAAACACAAAGAAAAATTGTTACTTTAATGAGAATAAATGGATAAATGCACAATTTCTGTAATAAATAATAATAAATAGATAAAAAAAATACATAACTGGCCTTTACTAGAATAAATCCACACTGGGGTCCAAACTGAAAAAGTTTTAATTTCATTATAGATAGATAGATAGATAGATAGATAGATAGATAGATAGATAGATAGATAGATAGATAGATAGATAGATAGATAGATAGATAGATAGATAGATAGATTTCATCTGGACAATTTCATCTTTTTTTAAAGTGCAGCCTTGAAAACTAGTAAAAAAAAAAAAAAAAAAAAAATATATATATATATATATATATATATATATATATATATATATATATATAGGGAAGTATGCTTTGTCTTTTAGACACCTTTTGTCATCATTGCAATGCTTATCAGCTACAATGCCTGATAAATTCATTTAAATCCATACCCTGATCTATACATAGATGAAAATGAACTTGTTGCTATTTGAGCACTGAAAACACTACACTTTTGGAACATTTTTCAAAAATAATTAAAAAATACCACTTGACCGATTAGCTGTAAGTAAATGTATGCCGTCATTTAGGAAAAAATGTCAGAAGTAAAAAAAAAAAAGTATGTTGAGTCAGATGCAGATTTAATCAGAAATCATTTTGAAGTGCTCTGTTACAAACATCTGTTTGATAATCTTTTAAATACAATTAGTTTCTCTTGTATTCTGTAACTTTTGCTATCAGTGTGTTCTAAACATATATTTCTAAATGACACTTTAAACTAATGTAAAATAATTTTAGGTCTCCAAGACTGACTTTATGCCTCATTCAGTACAACTACGTTTTTTTTTGTTAAACAATACAACTATAGATCTTAATATCAGACATTTTGGCTTAAGTTTTTTATATGCACATAGTTTTTAATGTTCTTATTTCTGGGGGGATGAACAACTTTGTTCATAATATAGTTTTTTTCTTAAAGGTACACTATGCAACCGGTGTTGATTTTCCAGTGAGGCTCCCTCCAGAGGGCGAAAGTAAAAGTGCACTGTCGTAAATATGCACAGCTGTTCTCCTGGTTTCTCCGTCAAGCCAGGCGCGGTTGTTTTGAGCTTAGCAGCGAATGACTAACGCTGCGTTCACACTAGACGTAGCTGGCGCGACAGAAGCAGCGAGTTTACATGCAGTCAATGGTTGACGCGCGTCAAGGCGCAGCAAAAGGTCCAGCTGCGCGTTTTGAGCACCAGGCGCAGCACGTCTGAGCAGCTGAAGCAGCGCGTCGGGTGCGTTTAACGTAGGGAGAGAGACACAGCGCTGATGATCACTCCTATTAAACAGTTTATTGACGCCTAAATTAACTTAAAATGCAGAAATCTGCCGGCAGAATATGCAGTTTGGATTATTTAGATGAAAAACACCTACCAGCTGCCGCGGTAAACCGCTGCTGATGAAGGGATCCATACTGTTGGCGCCCCGCTGGTATGTGGGGGTCTGAGTGGCTCCGACAGAAAAAATATTGAAGGCAGGATAATAATCTGAATGAACTGACTGCACTGATTACGTTTTCAGGTGTATTTTCTCACTTAAACACATATTAAAACTACTTTATTCCCACTGATCACAGCAAATATAGCTGCAAGGCAGAGAAAGGATAGTGAAGCTCCGCCCAACGCGCGTCAGAGCCACTTTTGCACCCCGCAGCCAGAGCAGCAAAGCTGCTTCAGCCTCGCGTCAGAACTAACTGGTACAAGCAGCAAAAAGGAAGCAGCAGACGCGATTTTGCTGCTTTTGCTGCGTGAACGTAGCATAACTGCACAAAGATCGCCACTGTGCTAGCAACGAGAATGCTTTTAATGGGGGCGTGTAGCAGTTCTCGTCGTAAAGCAAGACTGACCCTCACGAGACTTCTGAGCCTGTGGGTGCGGGTCGGTGCTCCTGCAGTTGCAAGTGCAGTATTTCCCCCACAGACCACCAGGGCGGCCGAGAATACCTTTGTTCAACCTGAAATGACTCATTTAGTCATCCAAAACGTTATGGAACACATTAATTAACTGAAAAATGTTGCATAGTGTCCCTTTAATGCAATGGAATAGTAATACAGAGTAGATGGGTATATCCTTAAACACATCAGTAAAAATGATTTGTCACAAGTTGTTGTGATATTAATTAGTCACTCTGTAAATAATATTAGGTTATTATTGGGTCCAAAGAGAGACTAAAGAAGAATAAACTATGATATGTTGAGCATCTCTAAAATGGATAAATAAATGAAACGACGACCGTTTTTTTTTTTTTACTTATGTTCTTCTCTATAGGAGATCCAGAGGCTTAATGCACAAGTTAGGGAGAAGGAGCTGGAGCTGGAGCAGATCCGGTGTCAGCCAGACCATGAGAAGGACCGGGAGATCCAGAGACTGCGGGCAGCCCTGGAGGAGAGGGAGCGTGCCGAGGCCACCAGGACTGTCCTCTGCTCGTCGCTGGCCGAGGAGGCCGACCAGCTGCGCGGTCAGCTCGGAGCCACCGTCAAGGTGTGCCAGGAGCTGCTGACCAGGCTGGACAAGGAGAAGAAAGGGATGGGTGAAGAAGTGGAGGAGCTGTCCCAGCAGCAGAGTACCAAAGATGTATGTGTTCCAGACCTCCATCTGTAGTTGTTTCAATAAAGGCTTCTCTCCTTTTGCACCATTTACATTTTTTTCCCTAACCCCTTTCACAGACACCTGACCTCCTTGACTTGAGTGCAGCTAAATCCCAAATTCGACAGCTTCAGGAAGAAAATCAACAACTGAAGCAGCGCGTGGTTTATGTAAGTCCGGATTCTGACAGGAAACCCAGGATTAGCCCAAATCATTACACACAGAACCCTGCCTCAGATCACAGTGTATAACACTGATGCCTTTCTGTCTACAGGTGCAGGATCTAAACTCCCAGTGGCAGAAATACGACTCCAGCAGGGAGGAGTACATCAGGGCTTTGTGTCAGAGGCTGAAGGAGAGCTCCGGCCAGGGCCTGATGCCGGGGATGAGCTCCATCAGAACAGGGATCCTCCATCAGGAGATTTCCAGGCTCAACTCCTTACTGGAGGAGAAAATCAGGGAGTGTGCAAGGCTGGATAGAGAAGTGGAGGACACGAGGAGGCAAGGACATGAGCGTATCCAGACACTGGAGCAGCAGGTGGGTTTCTGCAAATGACATCATATTAGACTGTTCAATGAATGCAGCTTTTCTTCAATTAGATACCTGAAAATAGTTGAGTAATGGTCAAGCTTTCCTTTTCTAGGTCCTAATCTACACAGAAGACTTTAAGTCGGAGCGTGCTGATAGAGAACGAGCTCAGGGTCAGATCGCTGACCTGAAGGAGCAGATTTCTCAGTTAAAGCAGCAGCTGCATAAACAGGTATGTTAGCAACCCTTACTAGAGTTTTTATGAGTTAGTTGATGAAACTTATAGAAGTAGACAACTGTTTTACAGTACAGTACTTTTCTGCATGGTAGGAAGGACAGTTTACCAATTGGGAGCAGTTAGATGTAAAGATGCAGTGGAGCTGATCATTTATACTCCTGCTAAATTTAGATTTCTAGTTATATAATTTCATCCAGTAAAAATGTTTGTTTCTGTCTGGAAATGTGGCAGCAAAGTCTAAATGATAATAGTATTCAGGAAGTAAAATATAGTTTTTTTTTATTTTTATCTTTATAAATAGCATGATTGGTGTGATATATAACAGTCTACATGATAAATGGAAAAATCTTTTTTGTCCTTTATGACAATCAGACTCCTTTTCAATTACTTTTTAATTTAAGTTTTTAAACAAAATAATATCTATGATTTATATTATCGTTGCCATCACCCAAATTTTTAGCTCGGTCCACAGATTTCCCCTCAGATTTAAATCTAGACCCTGGCTTCTATTACTTTCAGCCTAAAGAAACATGTTAGTAAACATAAAAGTTTCATTTAAGTCTGAATCTACCAGGGCTATCAATATTTGATGGATGAATTAAAAAGAAAATGGTATTGGCTGAGCTGTGGTCATTTTGTAGCAGTAGGGGCCCAAATCAAATCCCCTTTAATAGTGAATTCACACCAAACATGCTGTATGCATGTTTTTTGTGAGGGATTGCTGTAGAGTCAACTACAGAGTGCAAGCGAACGTCTGCTGTGACCACAAGCTCATCCAGGAGGAGTGAATCCTGGAAAGTTACTGACTCGATGCAATCAGCTGACTGGACGATCTGATTGAGCTGACTGTGTAAAGTGCGTTGAGATGACACGTGTTGTGAATTGGCTTTATATAAATTACTGTAAATGAACTGAATTCAATCTGTTATCTCGGTTTGGGGACCAATCACCCAAACCACAGAGGCAAGGTGAGGAGGAGCTTGGAAACTCAGACAGGAACAGCATGGCAACAGGCCAAGCAGAGAGCGCAACTGGTAGCCGTCGGTTCCCCGCTCCGGAGCTATAGGAGGAGGACAAACAATGAAGGATTCCTTCTAGGGGATAAACTAAAACGGCTTTTTGAAAAGCTACCTACAAACCTCTAAATATTTTTTCTATCTTCTATTTGGACTGAAAAACACTTCATCTCCTTTGCGTTCCTTTGTTTACGTCACAACAACATCCAGTCCCTAATTGGTTGATGGAACGCACATTAACAGAAAAGTTTAGATTTTCTTAACTCCTGTAGAATTCTTTCCTCTTCTCTTAATCATGCTGTTCGCTTCGCTCCTGCACGCTCCTCTACATAGGGACATCATGTAAATCAGCTCCCATCATCCGTGTTCAGATAAGGCCCCAAGTAGCCTCAGACTAGCTGTGGGTAGATCTATAGCAGCCTCTACTACTCTATTGGTCTGACAGTGTTTTTGCTGTTCTACAGGGAGCCAGCAGAGAGAGCAGAGACGTGGTCCCCCTGTGCCGTGTCCACATAGGACACAGGATCTCCCCAAGGAGAAACAAGGACTCCTCGGAGCCCCTGCTGAGGGCGGCCCCTGAAAGGCAGCAGCCACCCGCTCCGCCACAGCCAGCTGCAACATCTGCAGCCGCAGCAGCAACAAACTGGAGCGACTGCCCAGGACCGTCAGAGCTACAGTGTCCGCAGTGCCACGCCAGGTTCAATGACACTGAGGCCGCAGAGTGCATAAAGCATTTTGACGAGTGCGCCCGGCTATAAGAGGCACGCTATTGTTACCTAACACTGTTTACCAGCACTACAAGGCAGAAAAATCAGCGGGTTGGACGTTCAAGCTCCTGACTACAAACGAAACAACTGACTGAAGATGCTTCTCAAACAATGACGCAAAACCCCAAAGTTTCCCTGTTGCAAGCTTTCTGAGTCTGCATGAACCCCCTTATGAGTTCTCCTTTGGTAGGAGGGGAGGCCAAAATGCAATATCATATACTCAGATGTATATATATATATATATTTAAGTATGTATTTGTATGTATATGAATATTATATATAATTTCAAATACCTCATGGTTAAATTACAAACTTGCTGCACTTTCTTCACATTTAACCAAACCTATTGTAGGATTGTACGATTGAGAGATGATTGATAAGCTTCTTCCTTTGGATTTAGACACATGGTGCTAATATTATGTTTTCATTGGATTTTTTTTAATATATATATATTTTAAATGGCAGATGTAAAATAGAAGTGTACTGCTATATTGATATTTATTCTCCTTGTATGTCTAACTGGAAGACACATACATTTTTTTCTAAAGACCTGTTTTTATGTTTTAAATGTAACATATATAGATATTTTGTTAACTTTTGGGAACAAATAAGTATAAAATATATTACAGCAAGCCAAACGTATTTGATCAAACCTTTTTAAAGGGTTTATATGTAAAGATTGCAACCAAACTGACAACATGGATGTTGTTTTCGTCTATTATTTTTTGTAATAAAACCCTGCTGAAGGCATTCTTTTTGTAAGCGTATTTATACCGTTGAAATCTTCGTCATTCTACTGTTTTGCTTCATTCTTGACAGAACTTAAGCCTCAAGCTTTAACTTCAGATCATGACCTGACCACAAAACGATGGCACAACTTAATCTAAATCTGTGAGCGCATCTTTTTTAGCGTGTCACGTGTGCTTGTGTTTGTGCACGGTGGAAAACCCCTTCCCAGTGCTGCCTGAATGGGCACGCTGTGTTGCCACGGCCAGATTCCCAGCTGTTGTGCGTCGAGCCGGAGCGAACTCCACAAGCACATGTGGGAAACTGCCTGCAGAGGAGTTGAACGAATCCGACCCTGCAAAGTATCACAAACACAGTGGCGGCAGCCCTTTGGTGAATCAGTTGTCATGGGTTTAGTGCACAAAGCACAGGAAGCTGGACATCCCCTGTTTTATAAAAAAGGAAGTACGCAGTTGCAGAGCGAAGAAAAGATAAAGCCAAACAACCTCAGAGTTTTTAGTGTAGCTGTTGTTTGCTCAAACAATGGAATATTTAAAACTAGAACCAAACCAAACTAAACACAAGAATAGGAACTATGGGTTTTTTTGTCAGTATATACTTTTATGTAATAAGAGAACCAAGCACTTGTGATAAAAGGAAATCATTTCGGTGCAGCTGTTTTTTGGTGAACTTTACACTGACTTGAAACATGAAAAGTATTTCCTTTTAACTTTACTAGATTTTACAACTTAAAAAAAAAACCCAAAGATCGTAAGCGGAAGACCAAAACAAGCAAATTTAAATTCATCACAAAGAAAAAATAATAAACTGATCATTAAGGTTGTGTGTTGTACTTTTGTCATTGACCCCTTTCACTCTGATACGCCTAAATAAAAGTCAAAGCAACCAGAAGTCTGGTGAGTAAATTGATTCTACATTTTTTCACTTCAGGTCCAGTCCATCTGTTCTAGAAAAATGGATTGAGACACTGATGAACAAACAACATAAAGAAGACCAAGATCCACAGGAGCAGGTTTGCCACATCCGCTTGATTGTTTCCTGTTAAAAACACAATGTAAAACCCACCCACCACAGTAAAAACCAGCCCAAATCTAAACCCCCTTCTTAAAAACAATGAGCTCTGGATCTCCCTGTAGGACAGGAACAACTCGCCATTATAGCCCGGAGCACTCTACTGATTTATTTTGGTATCTTTCTCCTTTTAACCCGATGCTGTCTCTTAGCATAAGGTCAAATATTAGAATTAAATGCCTTCAGGCCATCACATCTCAGTGCAGCTTAGCTAAACCTTTTGCCCCATTGATACTGACCAAAATCATTTCACAGTGGAAGTTAATTGACTGTTGATCATCACTGCAAGATCATGTCACATTTTATCAATTCTCTACATTTTAAAATAAACCAGTTAAGGCCCAAAGTGCAAGGACATTTTGTTGAAAAGCTTTGTTTCTATCACACAATGGGAACTGTTTTGAATTAAAAAAAAAATTCCTTTATAAAAACATTTCAACATCAAACTATTCTTTATAAAGCAGCTCGAACTTTAGCAATTAGTCCAAAGCTATTTTTTTTTATAGCTAAACATGTTCAAAAGCAGCCAAGTTTGGCAGAAAAAGGCACCAATGTGGCAGCGATTACAAAATAATATACCAACTTTGAGAATGTTTTGAAAAAACAAACTATTCTAAAACATTTTTTATCTAAATGAACAGAGAGGATGAGAAAAGACAGCAAAATAAGCCAATTAGAGGTCCATGTTAACTCAGCTGTTGTTGGTCCACCTTACATAAAAAAAAAAAGGTAGAATGAAGGCCATTGCTTAAAAAAGCAATTCCTTCTACAATTTGTCACAAGTCATGTAGGCATGGACGTAATTTTGGAAGTGGACAGGGGGGACACGCCCCCTGCACTTTTTGAAACCTCCGTTTTGGTCCCCTGCACTTTTCACTGTCCAAAATGCTACGCTACAATACCCAGACATTAATCGAGCACTAGGACCAAGCGGAAAACCGCAGCTCAAGCTGAAGCCTGCTCCCCTGAATTTAGACCGCCCACAATCACCTGGTTGGTCCACCGTCTTTTCTTGTGTGATTGGCTGTCACGGCCCTATAAACATCTGATGCGCCACTGATCTGTGATTGGATGTTTAAACGCCCTGAAGTCAGTTATATTAAAAAATACTTGCGTCCACCCCGCTTCTGAAATCAAAATTTCATCCATGCATGTAGGTAACACAGCAGCCATGTAAAAAATACAGGTCTTCTGCTCACATATGGTGGTGGTCACACGTTATGGAGGTCGTGAAATGATGCAAAGACCAACAGAGAACCTGTTAGAGGCTGAAAAAGACGTGAAACTAGCAGATGTTTACATACTAAAATTAAAAAATATATATATACTAAGCTACATTAAAACTAGTTAATGCCCCTGTCCAAGACTTTAGTTACATTTATAGCAATGACAACCCAAGGCCAGTCAGCCTTAGAGAGTTCAGATCTGACAGTTCCTTATTGACAAAATGATGCCAGAGTTAATTGGGCTACTTCTTGGACCCTAATTACAAACACAAATAAGCACACCATTAAACTATTGCAAAGTATGTTATTCTAAGTCAAATCTAAGACTTCAGATAGAAAAAAAAAATTATATCTTTATAGCTGGGGTCAGGTTCTGAGCTGAAAATGTTTGTCCCATAAAGGACTTAAAACCAGATCATTTACTGATTACATGAGAACATGGGAACTCCAACGGCTACTGTATTCGGTAAATGTACTTTAATACTACATGGATTTTTAACATGTATTTTACTGTTAGTGGGAAACATAAGTGCATTACATGATTCAATAGAAAGAGAAGTGACTTCCACATAGGATGTTTCTCAATTCTGCTTCAGATTACCTAAGCTCCACTCATCTTACATTGCTTTAGTACATAAAAGGTAGACAGTTAGAGGTCAGGTGAATATACAGTAAACATTAGATTGTGTCATAGGATGTACTTTAAACCTTTACTGGCATACTGTGTATACATTACTTACTGCAAGTACTGTTTTTTCAAAAAATCTGGATTCGGAAATATTTCCACAGCCTTAGTTTGTTTGTTTTTTTAAACCCCTAGTTATGTTGTTTTATTTCCAATCATCTTTTTATTTCAATCTTTAAAATACCCCAAATTTCACATGTCTTTTTATTTCTTTCCATCCCTCTAGAATTGAGTAGCTTTTTTTTTTTTTAGATGGTGAGATTGAAAGTCTTATTGTCCAGTTGATGGTTAAACTCAGTCCTGCAAGGTTCCCAGGTAATACAAAATGTAAACCAAGCCCACATCATCAGCCAATTCACAACAACTCAATTCAATTCAAAAATACTTTAATACCAAAGGGAAATTTCTCTGTTATGAACTTCCACATTTACCATAACTCTGTGGAGACAACAATGTAGCCGTTGTTTTTTTCCTTTTCATTTCCCATGCCTTTTAGTATTGCACAGAACTGCTTGGACTCATTCACTTGTGAGAAAACATTTTCAGCATAGAATATCTAATCTGAGTGGTTTGGAAATGGTTTGTACAGCAAAGGTTGAACATTGATAAGCAGCAGTTTATCTATGATCATTGCTGATAGGTCTCTGCTCTGTCAATGTATTTATACAGATGTACATTGCTGTGAACATGTAATCGGCCACCTACATACTTTGTTTTTTCAGGCTAAAATTTTTCAGATTAAACTAATTTGAATACCCCTAAATATAGCAAAGTAAATATAAATTATGTTTGCAAATGAGTATTTAATTTAGGTGTAAACAAAAATAAAAAAGCTATGCAAACCTACCTGACCCATACCTCTAATAAACTTAGCTGCAGCAACTGCCAGCAAGTGTTTGCAACAAAGGTATCTGTATTTCAAATAACCGAAGTAAATATGGTCTTGTCTTCGTGTATTTCTATATTTAGCTACACTGCAGCGTTGTTGTTTTTTTTTGTTTTTCTTTCTTTCTTTGAATAGAATAGAATTCAACTTTGTCATTAAACTGCCACAAATACCAATCAATGAAATGTCCTCATATTTGGTGTTAGGAGGCGTTCAGGCACGTGATAGCTGTGGAGAAGAAGCTGTTCCAGAGGGCAGAGTGAGTAGAGTCTTTGGTGATATCCCAGCCCTTTTCAGACACTGCTTCCTGTAGATGTCCTTGATGGCAGGGAGCGGTGCCCCGGGGATGTGCTGGACAGTTTTCACCCCCCTTAGCAAGGCAGAGCAGCCCCCATACCAAACTGTGATACAGTTGTTGAGGATGCTCTCGATTGTGCAGTGGTAGAAGCTCGTGAGGTTCTCTGATGACAGATGGTTCTTCTTCAGGGTCCTCATGAACTGGGAACATCATCTGTCTTACTTGATAAGATGTTCTCTTTTATGGTTTTCTTAGTTAACAGCAAATTTTATAGTTGAGGGTGGTTTGTGCGGTTCCTCAAATAGCAAAGAAACACCCAAATTCAGCCAGCATGTGTGATTGTTTCAGGAATTTTCTCCCAAAATTCACTTTTGTTTTGTTAAATCCTTGTGGATGATCAAGAGTTGTTTTTTTGTTTTGTTTTTTGCAAATGCAAGTTCCTGAAGGGGTTTGGGCCTTGAACCTTTCCTATGGGATGTGTTAGATGACTTATTTCCATTTATTTCCACGTGTTGTTGCATGTTCTTGGGAAATTATCATATTGCTTATTCTGAGCCTTTGGCCTACTTTGTGTTGTCAGTCAAGTTCAACATAAGTCGTCCTTTTGTTATACAGTTATCAGTCCAATGTAAATCAAACTCGAAAATAATTTGTAAAAGACTTAATACTTTTTTTCAAGTTGGACACAACCCAGAAAGAACCAGCAATGTATAGCCTACCAACTTTTTCCATTTACTTTAAAGTTCTGGGAACTTCCCCCATGATTATATAAGTTGATAATTGTATTTCATTTTCTAATTTCAATAATTTTGTTAAAAGAAAAACATCAAAATGTTTTTTTTGTTTGTTTTTTTTTAAAGCTAGGCTGCCATAAATAAGGTTTAAAAGAAGATATATAAGTCAAGTAACTAATATCGAGGGTTTTTTTTGTTGTTTGAAAAACTTAAAGCATTGAAATTAAGATTTTTTTTTTAGGTTTAGAAATATGAAGAATAGCAGCTGTATTTGATTTTCAGATTACCTCATATTATCCAAGTCTCACAATGAAACTTGGCAGCATCGCACGTAAAGTCAATAATTAACTATGAAGGGGAAATACTTGAGGTGAAAAGATTTCCACCACACTGATTTTATTAATAAAGCTTTATCTGATGTACCCACAGAAATATGGTTGCCATATTTGGCTTTTAAAGTTTTAGGATGTCATTTTAAAGCAAAGCTGAAAAAAAAAAAAAAAAAAAAAACAGGCCACGAGGCGTCTGACAGGGATTCTCCCCCCGCCAGCTCACTCCTACGCGTTACAACAGGGTCTAAAAGTGACTGAACTTCCACACAAGCGCTCAACCCACCCATCTCCTCTCAGAGTGGAAATAAATAGGTCACAAGTCCCCACCTGAGTCTCTGGGAACTTTTCTAAGAAACAAAGAATTAATAAGAAAGGTTACGACAGAGGGTCAGTTCCTGTCGGAAACCTGTTTTCAAAGCATCAGGGTGTACAGAAGTACCCTCTTGTGCTGACGCAGACAGGGAAACTTCAGCCTTCCACTTATCCAGGTAAATACAGAATGGATGGATACAGCCATTAATCTTATGTGAATCCTAAAAGAATGGGAATTTCCCTCCATTGCATGGAAATTCCCCCCCAAAAAAACATACAGGTTCGTTTCAAATGGATTGCTGTGGCCGTGAGATCGTTTAATTCAATGTTTATTGATAGACTCAGTAGGCATTAATGCAAACTGCTTGTTTTCAGTCTTGTCGGTTGGAAGTCGACAGTTTGGTTTGTCCCATCACTGAGTTGGATTTTAGCCTGGAAGGAGGAAGGGGATTCCCTCTTTGGGATTATATATGGTTCTGAGATGCTCCAGGCACTTCTGTAATTAAAAGAACAGTGTTCTTATCACAAGCTGAAAAGCAGCTCTCAACCCTACAAAGACAATTACCCCCAAATGTAAAGACAGCTATTGCTGTATAAAACATTACAGAGAGCCCCTCTACCTAATCTGCTCCATTTTCACATTTCATTTAGATCACGTCCTACGTTTGTGGGTCTCAATCTTCGGGGTGTTTTTTTGACTCTACATTTGCGTAGATTTGCCTAAATGTGGTAGATCCAATATTACATCAGCGCTGACTGAGAGCAAGTTCACACTACGAGCAGCCAGACTGTCATTCATACCTGAAATGATTTATGAGTCATCACGGGGAGCTCTAGCAAGCAAAAAAGAAGAAAAATGACATGGCCTGTATGAAGAACCTTTACCACAGAACACACTCATTAGTTTGGAACTCATGAATCTCCCGTTTTGAGACTCAGCAACACTAAGGACAAGAGGAAGCAGCAAAGAACACAACCATACCTCATTTCCTCTTCCTTATTAATCATTTAGGCCTTCAAAAAATGAATTGTTGAATGTACCAATCAAAAAGCATTTTGGGATTTTTTATTTTGTCAAATTTAGTGCACTAAAACGTATCTCATTATCCAGTTTTAGAAAGAAAATTAAACCTACAACTGTCATAATTGTTTGAAACCAATAAGCTGACATTGCTATATTGCAACAAGGAAAGTGGAGCATAAATCCCGTTAACAAAATCATTTTTTAATTGAACAATTACATTTTAAGTTTAACACCTTAAAGCCAAGTGTATCATATTTGACGCGAGTTTTTGAGACTTATAATGATCAATGTGATGTTTTTCTGCTTGAAAAACTGATTTTAACATTCAAACAGATATAAAAATGCCTAATGTCTCACATTTGATGCAAATAAACGATTTAATTAAACTCAATTTAACAAAAATTTTCAGAAGGTTCAAGACATTCTAATTTTGAAAAACTTAAATGTTCTATCAAGTATTTCATGGTTTAGGCTTTATAGGGTTAACTATTACACTTCTTCTGTGGTATTGTGTTGAATCCTTGATTCACTAACTGCCTCGAAGGGATTTTAAATCAGTGGATAAGAAAGATTTGTGTGCAAAAACCTTAAAGGAATAGTACACCCAAAACATGATTAGCCTTCATTTTCTACTCACCTCCATGCTGAACAACACTCTGGAGTACTTTTTTGATATCTCAAATGCATCTGGAGATCTGGGAGACTTCTTGCTGTCTGCTGACATTCAAATAATGGAGGTCTATGGCGCCCGAGACAGAAAGGTCCACAAAAGTCCACAAAAACTTGTCAATATTCCTCCATACTGCTCGTCCAATGTAATCCAAGTGTCCTGAGTGGGTAGCATCCAGAATTTACTCGAAACGAAGTCATTTAGAACGTTTTAGAGCCTAAACAGTAGTGTATAGGATTTCCTAATAGCGCCCCCATGCGCGCTCACGATTCTACGGAAGCCGGCAGACCAAACCAGCGCATTCAGCTCGGCAAAGAACTCATGCTCTTCCTCAACACTGAAGTCCTCAGACATTTTTCTTTCGTTGTTTCTTTCTTTGCACAGGTAAACAGCACATTTCTTCTTCTACGCTTGCATTATCGGCAGACCAGACGCTGAATGCGCACTTCCTTCCGGTTTGGTCTGCCGGCTTCCGTAGAATCGTGAGCGCGCATGGGGGCGCTATTAGGAAATCCTATACACTACTGTTTATGCTCTAAAAACATTCTAAATTACTTCGTTTCGAGTAAATTCTGGATGCTACCCACTCAGGACACTTGGATTACATTGGACGAGCAGTATGGAGGAATATTGACACGTTTTTGTGGACTTTTATGGACCTTTCTGTCTCGGGCGCCATGGACCTCCATTATTTGAATGTCAGCAGACAGCAAGAAGCCTCCCAGATCTCCAGATGCATTTGAGATATCAAAAAAGTACTCCAGAGTGTTGTTCAGCATGGAGGTGAGTAGAAAATGAAGGCTAATCATGTTTTGGGTGTACTATTCCTTTAAGCAGTTGAAAACTGCTTAAGGTTTATCTGACATACTCTGCAACTGAAACTTGAATCTTGGGATCTACTTGACTCAGTTGCAAAGCCCCTCTTGATTGATTATGACTGTTGATTGGAGGATTTCCCATAAGGAACTGGTACATAAATGTGAGTCACTCTGCAACTCTGCATGCAGCCGCAGAGGTGCAAAAGTGGGTAAAGATTCCTGCCATAGAGCAGGAAGTCATGACAGTTCTGTCTCCCTAAAAACAAAAACACTATGGTTTAAACCTTAGATCAATAAAATTATATTTTGCATGAAAAAAATTCATTCTTGTACAAGTGTGTTTAGAGTAACCTAATTAGGATACATCTAATACAACTGTTATATACGTGATTTAAAACTGAATCTATGATTGGATCGTTGCATTAAGCTCATCATTTAGTATAAAATGTCTGCGTTTATGGCCTAATGTAACATTTAAATTTTAGAAGTCATTTTTTCTTTATCTGTAAAGTGAAACAATCATAATCAACGAGGCTTGAATCATCAGTCTGTGTGTAAATGACTTTTTTTCTGTGATATTCAAATTTAATGAAACGGTCTAAATTAATTGTAGTTTAGTGGAAAAAACACTATATATTTGTTTTAAACTTTCATGTAATTTCATTTAAAGAGAAATGATTATGCCAAGTCGTTAAGTTTTAGTGATTCTGATTAAAACCAATAGAAGTTCTAAATATAAGTCTTGAACACTGCTTCATGACAGAAGGACAAAACATGAGATTTAATATTTGGGATAAAACATCAGGACACAAACCTGGGTTCATTCTTTCTGGGTTTTTCCTCCATTCAGCATGAATGTGGATCAAATTCAGTCTCATACCAGTAGGGAGCTTATGCAAGGCGCTGGCCGTTAGGTAAGCCAGCAAACATTTCCCAATTAACACAACTTGCTTACCTTAACCTATAACTACTTGGTAGAAAAGCGTTCCTTTTTTTTGCGTGTAGTAAGATTTTGCAACAAAATGCACTTTAGCTTTAAAAAGTATCAGGTGTTACAACAGGAAGGATTAGGTTGCAACTCCTTGTGGTGGCTATATACAAGTAGAAATAGCATTGTTTTTTTAGATGTTACCTTATATTGAGGGAAAAAACCCTTAGTTTGAATAAATCTCCACTTTTTTTTGTTTAAGACAAGCGAGTAATCACTGCAGAACAGCTAGCAGAACTAGGAAGCAAGGAAAATAAACATGGAAGGTTTAGGATTAGAATATGCTGAATAAAAGGTTAACCTGTGGTGATATTTGTAATTTAGAGCACACAGAAACATGAAATCTTTGGGGGCAACTGTGGTTGCCATACCAATTTGTAATATTTTGACGTCAGTTGCTACCAGTTGACACTGAGGTGTAGCTGAGAGAATAAATTACTAAAATGCATCTTGTTTTTGGCTTTTTCTTGCAAACTACATTCTATAGAACTGTAACAGGACAAAGAAAATAATAAGATGAAACATCTTCACTTGTTTCCTTTTAAGATAAACTAATGCTAATGGCTCAGCAGGATTTTACAGAAACAAATCCCATTTCCTTTATTTAGAGGAAAGTAGCAACCATTTGTTCAGTAATTCTCTGTATAGGCGTTGCTAAGGAAGTTGCTTAGATTTTAGCTGATCAAAGCACCAGTCAGGTTAATGTAGCTATGGGTGATATACTATTGGTATGGTTACAGGAATCTATGGATCCATTTACCCTTTTATATTGTTTTAATTTACCGTATACAGAAAATAAAATTTGACACAAGACACGTAAGCCTGCCATTCTACTGTATTCCATCTTTCAAAAAAGAAAGACAAGATTTAATATTACTTAACAATATGTTAAAAGTAGCCGGACTGGCTTCAGTGTTAATACAATATACACTCTATAACATGTTGATAGTGTGAGTATTGTTCTTTTTCGATTTCATTCTGTAAGTATTGACACAAGCTGGCTACAGGTCAAAGAAAAGAAAGAAAAATAACGGATATTTCCTAATAATTTTAAACAGAACTTAGAACCAAAAAAAGAACATTGTCAAGTATTACAGCTTCCTCCATTCTATGAAATTGGATGGAGGCGGTGGGGGCGGAGGGAAGGGGAAACCAGCAGACAAAGCCTATTCCTTGTGAATCAAGTAGAATAGACACCGTGGAACGATAGGATAGTAAGCCACAAAATGTCAAATACAGCTTTAATTCAGACATTTTTTTCTAGTTTCCATAGTCTCTTTTTTTCATAAGGAAACCATCCAGAAATAATAAGCATCTTTTGACTACAGGTTTGCCGGTGGCCATTATAGTCAAAAGAAACCCTAAAAGCACACAAGCACGCAAGGAAGATTAATCAGATGTAGAATAGCTTTCTGTGATTCTTTTTGTATCATTTCCATTGAATCTTTGCAGGTAAATTAGTCCAGATGGATCTGTGGTGGTACCACATAGGAACAAGAACAAAGCAAGGCAGCGTGGGTGTGGTCTGGGCACAGCAGGAGAGAAGGTCTGGGGGGGACAAGTGGGTGAAGGTGATGGGTCACGGGTGAAGGGTGGCTTGATATAGCAATCAGGGTAATGATTTGTGTTCCGATAAGTTAACAACACCCTCAATGTGCAGCAAAGGTAGCTTTCTTCAAGCTAAAGTTTGACCAGTTTATGGAGAGCCGCTGACGAGTCTGTCTGGCAGAGTCCAAGCAAAATCTGAAAAAGAGAGAGATAGAATGAAAGTCTGAATCTACTTTATTGCCCAAATTTGTTCACATAGATGAACGAGGAATTTAATTTTTGGTTTTGACTGCTTATGTCATAAAACAATTAGGAAAAAAAACAACAAAAAAAACAAAACAAACATCTACCAAAGCAAATTCAATTTTTATAGTTATAAACAAACACAGATTCAATCATTGACTAAAATTCACTACAATATTTACCTCTAGGGCCAGATAATAACCATCACTACACAGACATATCTACTACTAAGAATCAAGCATGGAAATCTTATAGAAAAATTCAACCTTAAGTGTGGGATTATTTATTCAGTGGAACCATGTCAACATCTGAAGAGAGTTACCAACTCTCATATCCTAGGGCTGTGCAACATGGCTAAAACATATAACATGGTATAAAGCTTTAGTATCAGTCAATGTAAATAGTTGAAGGGCTGCAACAACGAATCGATAAAAATCGACTTTTAAAAGCGTTGGCAACGAATTTCATCATCGATTAGTTGTGTCGCGCGATTAATGCGTCATCCGCCACCGCCGTCATCACATCCACTTGACTGAAACGGGGGAAGAAAAAAAATACGGCAGAGCAAGTCAGCGCTGGAGGTGCAGTGTTGCCAATTCAGCGACTTTTCAGACCCCTCCAGTGACTATTTTTCAAAAAAGCGACTGGCGACAAATCTGGCGACTGAGGAAGCCGCCATGTTCTTTAGACTGAACTGTCGCGCTTCTTGATGCATCACACCTCAACCCGCCTCAAAGCCAACGCTGATTGGACGTTCGTTTGGTGAACGGCTCCAAATTTTCTTCAACGGAGAGTCTCCAGACTAATTAGTGAGTGAAATCTTGAAAGCTCGCGAGATCAGGATGGTCTCACAAGGCTACTATTTAACAAGAGGTCCGCCCTACTACCAACCTTGCTTAGAAATGTGCCTGAAAGGTAAATACTAGGGGTGTAAATAATAATCGTTTTGTATCGATGCATCGACACGTCCGCAAGAGAATCGATTAATGTAGTTTTTTTCCCTCCGGTCTATTTTTATCCATTTGCTCCTGGGCGTAATTCTCCCTCCCGTGCTGCGGTGCCGCTAAACCTATTTTGCCCTCCTACCGCGCTTTCTGGTTATACTCTTACAGCAGTTTGTTGCAGCAAGCTTCACACAGACATTTTTAAATTATGCTCAGTATTGAAGCGTGGTCTGGGCTACACGCTGTGGGTCTAGATACGGCCGAGGCGGAGAGGAAGTGGGGACGAGTTTAGTCCGACGACGGAGGGACAATGGGGCAAAAAGAGCGAAGATCCAGCTGGAAAAAGGCTCCCAGCGTTCTCGCGCACCTCGCTCTTCTAGCGGGTCAAACTTCACGAGTTGTTTTCCGCAATTTCAGTCATAAAAACAAAACAAGCCGGCCTCCTGTCTGCAGCACTGTTTGCGGTCAGCTACAATCTGGGAGAGGAGCAGCGGAGCGTCTCTCAAGGGGGCGGTGACGCAACACTCTGGAGCCTTCTTCTTCTTCTTTTTTTTTAATGGCGGTTGGCAAACAACTTATAGGTGCATTACCGCCACCTTCCAGAATGGAGTATGGACCAGACAAACTATTATATTCTCCCTAAAATACCCGTTCTTCTTAGAAAATTAAAAATACTACCAAAAACTACATCCCCAGATGACCTTTGAAACAATTCCCTTATATCTAGTTTATTTTTATTCCTGTCTAACTCTCTACACAACATCTCTCTTTCCTGAATATATTTATTACATTCTAAAAAAATATGTTGGACAGTTTCTCTGGAGCCGAGGTATTGCATTGAACTGATTACACTGATATTGTGCAGTATTTTTGCAGTATTTTTTGATGCAACTTTTCTACTTCTGTTATTTGCTGTTGTTTCTAAAGAAAATGCATAATGATATTACAGCTTTCATTGATTTATTTCAAACTTGAAACTTTGTTTAGCCTGTAAGGTGTAAAAAAAAAAAAATAATAATAAAAAAAAAATTAACCGATTAATCGAATCGAATCGTGGTGTATTCTTAAGTATCGAAAATAATCGAATCGTTGGGTCAGGAAATCGATACTGAATCGAATCGCCATGATGGATGTGATTTACACCCCTAGTAAATACATACTTTTTCCTCTCCCTACACCCCCCATATAGTGTATGCATGTCTATTGCTATACATGGAAAATAATTGATGTCTCTTACATTAACTACGTTTTTCTCACAAGATAAAAATGGGCATAAATAGTTACTCCAAGCAAGTGCCTTTAAAAATAAAATAAATTAAGTATTCTATTACCCCTACTTTATTTTCAAAGAAATTTCTAAGTACTAACCCATTTCTAGTATTTCTGGATCAGAAAGAAAAAGATGGAGGTCACAGAAAAGAAAAAAAAAAAACATAAAATTTCTTACATTGATATCTTAGTCAGCAAACTTGCATTGGCGTTTACTTTTTTATGAAGTGCTAAATATGGAATCCAGCAACTATGCTAATTGGACTCGATAGGTGCAAACAGCATGGTGGTTTTTATGGACACTAAAGGATGTAGTTCCATAATCAGCTTATCCAAAAGCTAGGAACCAGAGTAGATAAATATGATGGCCCTACAAGTGGTATCTTTTTAAAAATGTAATAAGAATATAGTCAAGGTTATATTAGGTTAACACACATACCTTTTGAAATACTCCACCTCCCTCTCAGTTTCATCCATTTCTGTGCTATCAAGGTCGATGTCTTTGGGCAAGAATACGTCATCTGAAAAACAAACGAAAAAAATAGATTTTGACTTTATCTGTAAAACTTACTTCAGTGACTTCAGACTAGCAGTATGAGCAGCCCACACAATCACAAACCACAGAGTGGCTTTAGCACAAAAACCAGGAGGCCAACCAATGAAGAACTGATATAGTGCTGTCCACCTAATGCAGTGTTCATTGAGTCATTTTCTAGTTGCAGCAGGTAGCATTTCAGCACTTTCTCAGAAATAAGAGTATTAGAAGATCCTACGAAATAAAACGCCACATTTCTTGTTAAGAAGATTTTGTCTCTTGTACTTTTCATGTCTTGTAGCTTTCAAGGTAAAAGCTTTTAGCTACAGTCCCTGTGTACATCTGAGACATTTATTCCATCTTTGACTCCAAACTAAAAATCCTTGAGTTGTTATAAACACATTTACAAACAAGAAGTCTTTTGCAAAAATAACAAGGAAGAATGTATAAATGCTGAGAACCTGCTTCGACTAAATGCTTAAGTTGCTCTCTAATGTAATAAAAGACAGTTTAATTATATATATATTTCAAAATCTAAATTGCTTAAGACGAGTGAGATTTATACAGAATGTGTGAAAATGTGGAAGATTATTCAACTGATTAGATTCATTATCAGTTCATTTTTATAGTTATCTCACTACTTTGCTGTTGTTCCTTACCCGGTACCACTTGAATGTACAACGCCAAATCCATGTCTATAAGTCACCTTAAATCTCTGTCCTATTTCTTTTTTTCTCTCTCAATTCAATTTAAATATGTGTATTTATGTGGATGCACTTTATATACCCCATGCACCTTTTCCTCCGTTTGGCACCTTCTTTTGAAGTGAATTTCTCCATTGTGAGATCAATAAAGTTTATCTTATCTTAATTACATTTTTTTTTTTTTTACATTTATTAACATTTAATTAACTTAACCTTCTTTTAGACAATACATCATTGAGGTTCATCACAAACCGTAGAGCCATGACACGTCACTGTGACCTGTACTCTCAGGAGGGATGGCCTTCCCTCTCTACGATAATGCAGTGTCATTGGCACACTTTTATTTCCAAGGCCCTTCTTGGATTGCTGCCCTCTTACATTTGTACCTTACTTAAACAGAAAAACATGGCTTCTCATGCCCTGAGATCCAACAATCAGCTGTTACTCACTGTTCCTTTTGCCCACACAGAACTAGGGAAGAAAGCCTTTAGCTACGCAGCTCCTTGTACGTGGAATTTTTTTTAAAAAAAGAAACTGGAAGTTGACTGAGTTTTTATCTTTAAATGCTTTGAAGTTGAAAGTGAAAGAATTTAAAGCAGCCTCAATGATCTGTAATTGTTTTACTTGATATGTTTTCTTTATGTACCTGTCATTTAATTTCATGTATCTCTGTTATGTAACTTTGCTGCCTCTTGGCCAGGACTCCTTTGAAAAAGAGGTTTTTAATCTCAATGGGATTTTTTTCCCTCGTTAAATAAAGGTTAAATAAATAAGTCAGCAATTCTATTGTTAGTCAATTATTTGTTTACATCTTTTGTCTTTCCGTGGACCTGTGGTGGTTATCCCCTTACTGGATACCTTTTTTTATTGACTTTATAATACTAACTGCCTTTAAAGCGAATGTTGGACACCTACCTATAGAGGTATTCATCTTGTCCCCCTTCTTCTTCTTGCTTTTCTTGCTCTTGCCTTTGGGTTGGGGGGACTCTGCAGTGGGAGGTTTGCCATTTTGTTGGGGCTCAGAGTGGGAGGCTGGAGGGAGAGATGGGGAAGGGTTTGACACAGGGGGGCTTGTCCTGCTTTCCTTGATTTGGGTAAGGGGCTGTTGTGGTTGCTGCCTTTTTCCACTGACACATCTGCTATTACTCCTTTCCTCCTTGCGTGGTTCTGTTGTGGGTGTAGAAGTCAGGGTCTCAGCGGGCCTGATTCGTGTTGCTTTGGTATCTTCTGTAATAATGGGGGTGGTATTGTTAGTCTTTGTGACCTCATCTGAGCTCTTGGGCAGTTCTGGCACTCTCTTTGCAATGGAGTCACAACATGAGACTTTCCCTGATGGCTTGGCTTTACTTTTACAGCCAACAGTGGAAGGTGCGCCATTGAGGAGATTAGCTGTAGAGTTGGTCTCATTAGAAAGCCTCGTTTCAGGGGCACACTTTGAGGTGTGCTGAGAGATGGGCTGGGGTACAGGTTCTAATTTGTGTTCTTTCTGGTCAGAGAAGTGGATAAGGTTTTTAAGCAGCTGCGAATTTCCGTTCTGAAGGTTATCTAGGACATTCTGAGCTGTCTGTTTGAGGGGTTGTGGGTTGTTATGAGGGGGTGCGGTGTTCTCCTTTGCTTTCTCTTTCTTTTTCTTCTTGGCAGCGCGATGGTGCTGCAGCTCCTGCAGCCGTAGCAGTTCTTTTTGAAGTGCCGCCTCTTCCTCTTCCTGCCGCCGTCGCTGCTCCTCCAGCAACTGCTGCTCCTCCTTTTCACGGGCCTCTGCCTCCAAGCGAGCTTTCTCCTCCATCTGAAAGATGAAGACACACAGAGAGCTGATCATCTGCAATTCAACACTTGGGTCTTTGCAAAGAGAACACAAAATAGTGCACAGCTGTAAAGTGAAAGGAAAATTACAGCAATGTTAAATCTTCTACAACCAGAAAAAAACAACAACAAAAAACTGTGTAATTGCAATTGTATTATAACCAGTGCAAATGACGTTTGCATAATTAATCCGAGTCTAGTTGTATGTAATTGATTGTGATAAGACCAATTCATTTTTAAAGAAAATAAAGCAGGGTTAGGTAATATAAAAATATATAAACCTTTAAGAATCAATGAGGCAGCCAAAAGTTCTCCTAAAACTTAAAGGAGGCTGAATAGAGCCTCAGCTCAGGTGGAACAATCGCTGCTAACAAAAGATAGCTGTTAGATGTGCACTTTAAATCTGGTCTTTATGGAAAAGTGTCAAAAAGAAAGTTGGTTATTTAAGGAAAGACATTTAAAGTGTGCTAGATGCCCTATAGAAAATAACAACCATGTGGAAAAAGATGCTCTGGCAGAAGAGAGAATTAAACATAATCCTCTAGATGGAGTGTAAAAATAATGTATACCAAGCGTACATGTATAACAAGGCTTGGGCAGCCAGTCAGATCTAAAGGGAATAGATAAAGACCCAGAGATGTAGCTTGAAACAGATCTGAGTAGAATTAGGTTTTAATACACCCTAGTCGAAGTCAAGACCAAAACCCATGACCTTTAAAAAAATATAAATTATAATAAATAAAGTTTCAAAATTTAGGACAAGTCACCTTTTTTTGTTTATGTCTGGCTCGTTTGGCAGCCTTAGTGCTGGATGCAGGTTTATTGTCTGCGCTGTTAATAAACTGCAAAAGGTCCTCCACCCGCCTGTGGTCCTCCACCCCTCCATCTCTTTCTATCACTGGCTGCTGCTCCTCACGCTTTGGTTGCTCCTCCTTACGCTTTGTGAGACGCAAGCGCAGCTTCTCCCGCATCTCTGCATAATTTCGGCTGGTTGGAGCAGCTGGTGGCTAATTAAAAAACAGTACAGAACAAGGATAAATGTAAGATTTTTCAAAGATATTCATATTACACATTACATTTAATAAGAGTGATGCACTAAATTTTTCACTCCAGCCCTATAGGTGGCGAAAACACGCTTAAAGTGGGTTTTCTGCCAAAAAGAAAGGTAGAGAGAGTTGCAATTAGCATGCAGATCCATCTATCCCTGTAGAAGTAAGCACTTTTTCACACAAAGGTTACAGTTAAGTCCTGCTGCAATAGACTCTTGACAAACGAGCCTTCAAGGTCATGTAAACAACAAAAACCTTTGAGCGAAACATCTACGTGCTTATGGTTAGTGTTCAGCCCTTACTGTAGCTACAGTAAACATTGTTCAATAAAAATCTTATGACTAAGTCAGAGCATAAATCCTTTCACTCTTACCCCGCCATGCCCAAAGAACTCGCAGTAGCAGCAGTCACAGTACTTTCCCTCCTTCTGGTTGGTTGAAGTGGAGGTGGAGGAGCTGTGCTCGGAGCAGCTATCCTCATCTGGACTCTCCTCGCCATCGTAGGGCGGATGTTCATATGATCCACTTCCTTCACAGCGATGGCCTTCACAGTCAGGGTCACTGACAAAATTAAGTAAAAAAAAAGTTTCTTAAGCCTCAGCTTTAAATTTAGTGTTTCCTTAAACATCTCCTTTGCTCTAAACCTGTTAGATATACCTGCAGACACTAGTGGGGGCGCTAACTGGACCATCCACTGAAGGTGCTGGAGGTTCAGCAGGCGGAAGGCAGAGGGCATGATGGGACTCCACAAAGTCTGGGGGTGGAGTAGCCATCTTTGGAAAGGTCTGTGAGCCCACTGAGGAGAGTTGAGATGTTGGGGCTGGGGGTAGAGTGGGGCCAGAGAGTGGAGGAAGAGAGGCAAGTCCCATGGAGTTGCTTCTAGGAGCTGCAGACATGGGCTGCCTGTGATCATCTTTACCTAGGCTGTGAAAAACATCATCTGGAAAAACCAAACAAAACAGTCTCAGAAATGTATAGATATTTTTTAGTACAAAAACATATTTAACATTGAATAAACACAGCAGCCATGTCTTTAAGCTCAAAGCCTACTCTGTATTGTTTACTGTGGAGTTTGGAGTTACTGTGCACTTTGTGTTTAACTAAATTTAACCTCATCGTAATCCACAACTACATTTAAAATAGGAACCCCACAATTTGAAACCCAGGATGGTAAAGGTGTTCTTTGGTCTGGGGAGGCTGCATTTTTTTTTTTTTTTTTACATCATATTGACATTTTGAAAGGAGGCTGAGGGTGCACAATTTATAACACAGGCCCTGATGAAGCACTGCCTGCAGAGATAACCTCACTCTTCCTCGGATTTAAGCTGCAGCATGATGAACCGATACAAGACTGATGGCTGTTGAAGAGAAACAGGAGCTCATCTACAACTTTTAACTATTTGAAAACTATAAAAACAACCTAGAAAATGTGTTTTTATCCCTTTGGTAATTTATACCTTTGCAGTTTAATAAATTTATATCATGGTCTAATGATACCATTTACCACAGAAAATGTTAACCCAATATGAAAATTTCACATCAGCTTTGAAAATAGGTGGACTGAACTGATTTTTAACAGTCTACTCATAGACTCATAGACAGTCTACTCATAGACTCATAGAAGAGGAACATTTGTTTTTTGTTTTATTTTAATGATAAAGAAAAATAAAAAAAAAGGTCAGCGGGAGACCACAGAGGGTTACTTCTGGCTTTCTTGAGGTTCACATTACCCAAACCAGGACTAGAACAAAACTAAAAACAATTGTTCTAAAAAAGTTTTCAGGTAAAAATATACATTCCTTAGTGCCTAAGAATAAGGTAAATGGACCTCTGTTTATGTATGGATGCCCAATCTGCCCTATAGAGTAATGCATTTGCTCTCTAGGGCAGACTGTTAAGTAAGAATTAAATGACAGGAATCGAGTATTTGTGAGCTTTTAAATTCACATTTCATTTAAATGCCTGACTATAATAAAAACTGATTATATGTTAAGCAAATGGGAATGAAATATTTTTTACCTGTATTAAAGAACAAAAAGCCAAAGCTCAAGTGTAAACTATGGGCATATGAGGAGGCATAATGATGAAAAGCCTAAAATAATAAACTACAAATTTGCAGATTTTTCTTTTTTTTTTTTTCTTTTCAGGTTTTATGTCTTTTTCTGTCATTAGTCTTTTCATAATGATGCCAAATACAGCCACCAGACTGCTAAACCACCAACTGTTCATAAACTGTGTTAGGCAGCTGGTTTATAAGATCCTCGTTAAATCTAGTCCTTTTTCCAATAACTAAGATAAAATCAAGTAAATAGAACAATGGTAGAATCCTCTGCTACCACTCATTCAGAAATTAATTTCCCTGCATGCTTTTCTTAAGTAAAACCTCTCCCAGGTTGCATCCATCATTTTTACTGATGCTTATTGTCTGTAATGTTCTTTAGGGCAAAGATTCATGTTGCTGTCAGACTGGATTAAACAGCAACAGGTCAAAAACAGCCTTTCTGATCAAACATTTAGAATTTGCTGACTTAATTGGGAAAAAGGTAGCCATCTAATAAAGCAGTAACAGTTTGAAGTAAAGGTTTGAATTATTTAATGGGTTTTTCAAAAGGCAGTTAAATTATCTTAGACCCTAAACTGATTTCTATAACGTATCCATTCTAAGTTTATATCTTAAAGTTTTAACTGATTTAAAGGCTTTAAAATAGATTAAGACAGCTGAACAACAGCCTTTGTTTTCATAGGTGCATAGTTCACCAATTATCAGAAAAGAAGCTTCATGATCAGTACAAACCTAAGTTCTACTTTTAATTCCTATATTACCTATAGTGTTGGGTCTTTTAGATGCTAGATGGATGGGTGGGTTATTACTTGACTGGACAGTAGTGGCAGTGCAGGACACAGAGGATGTGGCAGCAGATGTGGCCATCACTACACGGTTGGTCTCCATGAAGGCATCCTGGAAATTGTAGAGACACTTCTTCTTGGCGCCAGTCTTTTTTGGCTCTTTGGCTTCTGAGGAGGAGCACGACGATGACGACGATGATAAAGACGACGACAGTGATGAGGAGGAGGACGTGGGTAGGGGTGTGGGCAGTGGGGGGTGCTCCCCTTGGAGGCCGATGGATGTTGGCGGAAGGGGCACATCAGGGAGCGGGGGTCCCAGCATTTCACCTGTGGATCAACACAAAGAGAAAAGCGTTGTTGACGAGGGACGGTTTGCTGCGATTTGTGATTTATGACACATGTTGCCTCTTTCTGCTGCAGTTCAATGGCTCACCTGGCAGACATTCAGGCAACAGCACCGATGGATTCCAGCTCTTCATCACAGCAGCATCCCAAAGATTTTCAAACTTAAGAGAGAGGCACTGTAGTGAGGTATTCCAATCGCCTGCTCCGCCTGTCCCACCAAAGCAGTTCTGGTATACATGGTCTGGTAATGATGTGCTGAAGGCCGGCTGCTTGGGGGATGAGTGGTGGTTTGATGCTGGATTTGGGGGCAAAGGCTGAAGGAAGGAAACTGTTATTAGAAGGGATTATAATGCCATCAGATTAGGATCAATTAAGTCCTCAAATGCTTTGGGCTTTCCTAGATCAGAATCAGACTGTCCCCTTGTGGTACACAAGGAAACTACACTGACAAAAAGCAAAACTGAAACCCATCTATGCTTAATGCTGTTCCTGGAACCTTAAAGAAATCCCCAGAGAAAACACACAAAAAAAGACAACAATAAATTCCCCTTAAAATTACTTTCATAGCTGAAAAGTGACACAAAAAATTATAGTAAAGGGAAAAAAAAAAAAAAAACCCTTCTCACCTTGTTGTGTGTGAGAGGTGGACAGGGAGGGAATAGTGTAGGGTGGAGGAGGGGCCGGGAGAAGTTCTGCAAGGGCAGGTGTCCATGGATGTGTGGGTATAAGTGGAGGGCAGGGTGTGCGGGGGATGCCTTGCTGTCTGTGAAGAACTGGTGTTCGACAGTGGAGGGAGGCACAGAGTGGAGCCGACTGGGGGGCAGGCAGGGAGCAGGGCCTGGAGCAGAGGAGTTAGGGTCCTGGTTGCACAAGTGGCACTCGCAGGCATGCTGGACCTGATCTACCTAAAGGTGGCATCAAATATTCCAAAATAAAAAGTACACCAACTGAAGCTTCAATCACAAAACATATACGTTTTCCCAGATTTTATTCGAGAAACCGACACCAAGTCAAGCATTACTGAGGTGGCCAAAAAAGTAACACGGTTTTACAGGTAAAACCTTACTTTTAAGGGTTTTGAATATTTGAATTGAAAAAAAAAAATAAAAAAGAGCAACACGGGGAAATCTAAAGTCAAAACCCAATTGTGATATATCCTGTTCATTGTTACATTTACATAAACTCATACAAGATTATATTCATACATAAATGATAGATGGCAGTTTAGGGTAAAGGTAAATAGATTAAGGCCTCAGAGGAGTGGCCTAATAGCCTTGAGTACATTAGAAAGGCTTGCATAAAGTGTTGTAATACCTGTTGGTGGTTGTAAGAGGGTGGAGGACTGTTAGTTTTTCCCAGGGAAAGTACTTCCTGCTTCCCTGGGGGCTCCCCACTGTTCTGACCATTAATTTCCTCCTCATCACCCTCCGATGAGCTGCTGCTGCTGGTAATCTGAGGGGACTGAGACAACTGTAAAAAGAAAGGAATTAAGAAAGCAGACAATTTCCACAAATGACCAGTAATCCATTATTAAATCATCACAGTCAGTTTCATCATCCAGAAACACAGCAGGGAAATTCACACCCGATCTTGGGTAATTTTGTTTGAACAGATAACTCACCCCTGGCTTGAGTGTTGCGTTTCCACCCTCCCCGTTGATGCTGTGATGAAGTCCGTTCACAGCAGCTGAAACCGCACTGCTGTCCTCATAGCTGTTCATAGGGTAGATGTTCCTAAATTTACTGGACAAAGGAGGCACTTCGTCATCGTCGCTAATGCTACAGTCAGAGAGGGAAGAAAAAAAGTCAGAGGTTTAATCATTGTTTGACAGTAAATGCAGGACTAACACCCAACAGTCACTAATGGTGCAACACCTCATGAGTGCACAAAGTATTGAATGTGTTATTACAAGGCTCCACATTTTTTTTATTTATAAAAAATAAATCACTTTTAAAATGTGTTTTTTAATATGTATGTGTATATATATATATTATTTTTTTGTTAAAAAGTAATTTCACAGCTTTTTTTTTATATCCGGGCTGACTACATTAGCTTTAAAGTCAATAAAACCAATTGTGAAAATGAGAATGGCCTGAACAGAACGTATCTAACTCACAGCCCGGTGATCCTCCTTCCTTTTTCCTAATCTTTACTAGTTGTTTGGGATCCAGAGGCAAACTTTATGCAGTTTAAATCCACTGACCATGTTTAAAATTCTCATTTACATTCTCTACACCACAAAAACAAAGAGTTCAATCCCCATCTGGATCATTTTAATTAATGTGCTTCTTTTTCCTTGTTCCACATCAAAACCCCATATATCAAAATAGGGATGCCAAAATTTTAAACCTAATCTCTGATGGTGTAACTTGTTTCCTAGACCTATTAAACAATATGTGAAACTAAATTTCATACTTTCCTAAAAGCTCTGGTGTGGTAATTACGAGTCCAAATCTGACCTTACAATCCCTGCTGGCTAATATTAGAAGACTGGCAAATTTGCTTACAAAGTGCTGACATCCCCTTCGGGAAGGATGAGCCTTGGATGCTGCTGAATTGTAATGGGAGAACTGGAGTTGGAGCCAGAAGCTGAACTGCCTGAGGAGAGGCTAGGAGGGTGCACCTCTGAAAGGTAGTCCCTGTGTGGCTCCCCTTGTAAAGGCAGCTTGATGTGAAGGTCCTCAGTGATGGGCGAGTCCATGATTCCACATGTTAGGATGTGGGAGAGACTGCAGTCATCACATGTGCACCTATAAGGAGAGAGATCATTCCCAAAAAACACGAAGGACATCAGAAATCAGTCAATTCAACAACAGTAGCTGTAACTTCTTAGTAAACTAGTACAAAAGCAACAACAACAAAAAAAGTAAAAATCACACTTTAAACAAATATAATTTGTTTGTGGGGTTGTAAAAAGAAAAAAGTTAAAATGCAAAATTATTGCACGGGTCCCTAAAACAAGCTTATTTGAAGATAAACCGATCTCCCAAGCTTTATTTTGACAAATTACTGGACATTTATTGAAATCCTGCTTTTGCTCCTAAAACAGCCCGTTTGGCACCTTCCAAAGTAACAAAGGGTTTACTGCATCTGATCGAGGCATTGGCTCAGCCATGGTAACTTACTTCACTAGCTGTGGTTTGCATAGGGACTGATAATAAATTCAATGATTTTGTCATAAGAGGAAATTAAAATGCTGTTTGCCTCTATTTAAAGGTTGATAAAAAAAAATGTGTAAATATATTACAATTGGATAAAAGCAACTCTGTGTCATCTTTTAGCCTAGTATAATAATTTGACATTAGTCTTGTTTCAGTCACCCACATGATATAAAAGATATTGGAGAAACAAGAGAAATGAAGAAAACCCTAGACATTTTAAAGAAAGTTATACAAGAGTATAAAATGCTCCAAAATGAGAAAAAAACATATGTTATTTTAATTTAAAGTCTAAAATATTTATTTAGCATTCAGGATGCCTTCTAGGATTTTTTTTTTATGATGGTGGTGGACTAATGGGGAAGGGGGCCATGTGAATGGGTGAATTGTGTTAACATGTATTTTAACTCAAGAATTTGCGGCTGTTGTTTTAATCTGGCAATGCTCCATGATCAATCCCACGTAATGGTTACCTGGAATTCATCTCGTGTCATTGGGTCACAAGATATGAATGTACTTTTTTTTTTGTTTATCCAGATTGTCTGGTTCAAATATTTATTGACGGTTACTATCAATATGTGGGAGGAGGGCGCTGCCACACATTATTTCTGAGCCAATCGCTCAAACCAGTACAGGTCAGGGCTATTGGACTACAGAGCATACCCTCCTATTTTGCCCCCACATTTTCTCGCTCTCTGATGAAAATGATGGTAAGAGATCCAACCGCTCTGTCAAAAAAAATCATCATGACTGGGGTTGCTCTGCTCGCCATTGTGTCCTGTGTACTGCTGAGAGCTGAAACTGTGTCCAAACCCCCTAAAAAATCCACGGTCCTCTAGGTACAAATTTTGTGAGATGATTTTCATTTTTTTTTTTTTTCACTTTTATGCGGGCAGAATAGTTTCTTTGGAGCAACCCAAGTTGTACTTTAACCCCAGCTGATGCAATGAGTAGCTTCTCATTTCTAGACAGTCCTGTTGAAACACACGTCCCAGGGTCATAGATGAGAATTTTAAGAAGGGCCGATTCAATGGCTTGCTTCAAGCAGACAAAATGTCTAAAGAGATTGCAGAAACTATCTTGGGTAAGAGGATAATGGGAGACCATACTTCTTGAGGAGGAAATGTGTATAGGAAGAAATCCTGATTGATGGTGAGCACTTAAAACATTCAGCAGAAATTAGGTATGTTTAATACTGTGGAGCATTTCCACACATGCAAAAAGGAAAGGAACTAATCAGGACTGAGCCGCTGTGTAGCCACGAGAAAAACACTCAGTATGGCTAGTTAAAAGAAAAGGCTACAGTTTACAGGTGAGAATAAAGTTCTACCCTGTTCCAGAGTGTTTAGTACATCAGGATGACAAGAAAAGCAGATTAACTGATCATGCCTGATGCTTATTTTGCAAGTCTGAGATGGGAGTGCTATGATCTGGGGTTTCTGCAGCTGGCCAGGTCTAGGTTCAGGAAAGTTTCCTCAAAAACTGAGTTAGCCGATGGCCTGAATATACTGGTTAATCCCTTGTGGATTGTTTTTCCCCTAAGGGCACGGCCATATTCCAAACTGACACTACCAAGATTCATTAGGTTCAAATTGCTCAAGAGTTGGTTCAGAAAACATTTTGAAACAGCGATTGGCCACCAGAGAGGTCCAAGCCTTAACCCCATTGGGAATCTTTTGAACAAGCAAAACAAGGCTTTGCCCAGTGGTCAGACTGTCCCATAATCAATACAACATATTGGTGTTAAACATTTTATGGGAACAATCCGGTGAAAATGAAGAAACTTGCAATGCCTCAGCAAATTAATGCTAGAATCAAAGCTAAAGGTGTTCCAATTATTAATGGGTACACTTTTTGGCCAGGCAGAAAATATGATCTATGCAAGAATCATCTGCAATAATAATATTGATAATTCCCCAAAAAATATTTTGATGAAACATTCCGCTTTAACAGGTTCCACAAAAAGCCACCGAATCTTCTGTAGGAAATGCAAACCAAATCTATAATAGAGTCATAACAGATCACTTTGGGAGCAGGGAAGGATTCAGTTTTGTTTTTTTCATAAGAAAAAAAATAAAAATAAAAACCTAAAAACATATGCCACTGAAAAAAATAACAGACAAGCCTATAATGACACAAACGTACCTTCTTCTATAATTACAGTTTGGACAATCGGGAATACTAAGACGGGAAGAGAGCATCCTCATAGTGTCTGTGAAATTGTTGTCTCCAGCGGAGGGTTTTTTACTGTTGGGTAACTAAAAAGATAAAATGACAAAAAAAATATATATAATAATTAGATTTATTTTAAACCTCCAACATGTCTGCCTCAAACACAAATCACCTACCTGTTCTTCAATGAACCTTCTCTGCTTGAAGAACTCCCAGTCCTCCTTTAGCATTCGCTGCTTTGTCTTTAAAGTCTTGACAGGAACAGATGATAAAAGTAACATAAAAATTGTATACATATATGTTTTATACGAATAGAGATAAAAGAGGACTAATAATCTTTAATTTAAACTTACATTTTTGCTGATCAAGGACTTGTGGGGCTCTGTTTTTTGGTTGGTCAGACTCTGACCTTCCACCTTAAAAAGTAACTAAAGAAAGGCACAAAAGAGTGAGAATAACCCTCAAATAAAACCACTTAGGCTGGACTTCGGTTTTATTTCTGAGGCAAATACCTGCTCATCTACATAATCATCAATCCTCTTTTCACATTCCTGCCACACACTGGCCACAGAACCCATCTCCTGCTGCAGCAGCTGGTATTTTTCCAACAAAGTCCGATACATGTCTTCATTATACGAGTCATGAGAGGATGTACCATGTCTGAAAAGAAGAAAAATTGAATTTTGGGGACCTGGCTAAGATGAAAATAGCACTCATCATGACTTCAATTTAGTAGAAAAACAAATACATTCCATATTTCCAATGTCATTACCAGATGGAAACAATATCTTACTTCAGCTGTGCAATAAGAGCCGGTAAACTGTTGTGTAGGATTGGTTCAGAAAAGACCAGATTCTCAAAAAGGTGCTTGTTGTGCAACTCCCAAGTCACCTGGAACTTCTGAAGGTGCTCATTCTCCTGAAACAAAAGAAAAGAGAGAAATACAGCAGTTAGAAAATTCCCATAAGGGGACCAAACATTCTTAATGAGCAGGAGAAGGGGAACTAACCAGGGTGAGAAGGAAGGTGCTGATGGTGCGTGCAGCCTGGCACAAAGCGTTGTACTCCTCCAGGAGAAGAGAAATAAACTCGTGGGCCTGAGGTGGACCCTGTGCTGCAGCCACAGTCCCTCCTGGAGGTCCTGCAGGCTTTGAGCCTCCGGAAAGGTTCTTCAGAAGCCGCACCTTCATTTCTAAGACATACTCCCGAGCCTGCTGCTCCAATCGCTGGTAGAGCTGATATGGATCTTTTACACATAGTCTGCATGAGAAAGCCACATAATGTAATGTTATGAGTTATTATTATGTTCAAAGAAGTAGCTATATATTTCTGTTCCATTTAAGGGACACGTTAGAAACCCTGCTCCGTTTAAGAAGAGCTTTAACAAGTCAAGAGAGACCTCTACTGGACAAATATAGACACTGATCATGCTGTACCTGTCCACCAGCTCCTTCATGCCTTCCTTATCCCTCTCTGAAGGCTGATCTTGGTCGTCTGCGAGCGGTGTTCCCGTCTGCCGGTAGATGCAACGCACTAGGTAACGAACCTCAGACCAGTGGTTCTGCAGCTGCTGCGACTCCCTCTCCGATTCAGCAGATATCTCTCTGTAATTTGAACAAAATGGTATAAAAACCCCAGTACTACTCTCCCTTTATTTGAAACGAGTTTCCCTCTGTCCGTTTAGTTTGAACTTGCCGTCTCTCGTTGCAGGTTTCACAGCTGCACACCGTGTCAGCAGGCATTGGAGCGGTAAGGTCTGGAGCAGGAAGCATGGGTAGTGTAGGCGCAGCAGTAGTGAGCCTGTCAGCTGGCGCTGCAGTCTGAGCCAGGCTTCCATTAGTCACAGGCATGTGCAGCAGGAAGTCCTGACTCTATTGCAAATACAGCAAATTAAAAAAGATAATTGTTTTACAATAATTACAAACGATATTTGTTTTAAATTCTAAAATATTGAATTTGCAATAACTTCCTCTAAAGAATAAAAACTAATTTTTTTCTTTTTTTTTAGAAGAAGAAACTAATACACACAAGGTTTTTAAGTTGGGAGACAAAACCTCTGATCTGAAAGTGGCTGTTGACAAAATGCTTTTTTTTAAACAGCAACAGCTGCATTTCAAGAAAGCTGTCTTATTTTCTCAATTACTAACATTGAATTATCTATTCAAACAGCACCAGCTATACAAGTCAAACTGCACAGTCAAATCTTTTTTTTTTTTTTCAGTTAAAACATATACGTATCACAACTAAATACTAATACACATCAATCTCTACACCTTTTGTTGAAAATATAACAGCTCAGATAATGTGTGAATCCTCTAATGCAGCTTATTATACATTCAGTACAGACATAGAAACATTTGGCAAGCCTGTGATATTATTTACTGTTATAATTGTTAATTTGCAAGATTCAAAAATTTCTTTAAATTTTTTTGCAATTCATTTTCATTGATTTTGATGTTGACGGGGTTAAATAAGCCATTGCTTTATTATGGGGAAGAGGCGATAAAACCAATTTCCCACTCTATAAAAGTACCGTATTTTCACGACTATAAGGCGCACTTAAACGTCCTTTTTTTCCCTCAAAATGTGCGGTGCGCCCTTTGGTGCGGTGCGCCCTATGTGTGTTGTAACTGCGACTTTTGAGACCACCTCATTGAGGAGATGATGAAAGAGTGGCTGAATGTAAGGAGACCAGGTGTTTTTTTTCCACTCATCACCATCGCTGTTAATATGTGACTCCATGCGTGCCCATCTCACAGCTGATGTGAAAAACATGGGGAAACAAATTAACCCTGTGCTCGCTGTTCAACCGCTCGACATCGGTGTGAACCGGACCCAGCAGGTGCAGCAGAAGCAGCGAGTTTAAATGCAAAGTTAATGGTTGACGCGCGTATAGGTGCAGCAAAAGGTCCCGCAGCGCGTTTTGAGCAGCAGGCGCTGCGACAGCGAGACAGACACAGCGCTCTGATGACATATGACATTAACGCAAATGAAAAGGGCTGGATGGATGAGGAGATGATGAAAGCGTGGCTGAGGAAGGTGTATGTGAGGAGAACAGGTGTTTTTTTTCACGCATCACCATCGCAGTTAATCTGTGACTCCATGCGTGCCCGTCTCACAGCTGATGAGAAAAACATGGTGAATCAAATGAACGCTGTGCTCGCCGTTATCCCGGGGGTCTGACAAAGGAACTTCAACCGCTCGACATCGGTGTGAAGCGGCCGTTCAAAGTAAGGCTGCGAGCGGCGTGGGAGCGATGGATGACCGACAGAGACCACAGTTTCAGGATAAGTGGAAGGCAGCGCCGGGCAAGTTACGCCACTGTTTGCGGATGGATTGTAGATGCTTGGACTAACGTGTCTGCTGGCTCTGTTGTTCAAGCTTTCGCAAAAGCAGGCATTATTTCTGAGGAGCTGCGCTGCACGGAAAGTGACTGACAGCGAAGAAGGGGAAACTGGCATGTCTGATTTAGCGCAGCTGTTTAATTCAGAAACAGAGGATGATGACTTTGATGGGTTTGATTAATACTTTGTAATAAATACATGAATAAAGCACAGTCATACTCAGTTTTGCTCCCGCTCTATTTTTCTACCTGAAAACTTAATTCAACAGCAGCCTCTGGGCGGGTCTCCTCCTCTTCACCGCGGCGGCTGGCAGGTGTTTTTTCATCTAAATAATCTAAATCTTGCAGCTGTGATGATATTTGCTGTGATCAGTGGGAATAAAGTAGTTTTAATATGTTTTAAGTGAGAAAGACCACCTGAAAACTTAATAATTGCAGTCAGTTCATCCAGATTATCTATTTCTGTCGGAGGCGCTCAGACGCCCACATACCAGCGGTGCGCCGACAGGAGAAATCCCTTCAACAGCAGCCTCTAGGCTGGGTAGCCTCCGGGTTCACCGCGGCTGCTGGCAGGTGTTTTTCATCTAAATAATTTTAGCTGCAGGCACCAGGATACCGGTAATAAAAGCGAACAAATTCCGTCGGCAGGTTTCAGGATTTGAAGTTAATTTAGGAGTGATCACAGCGCTGTGTCATCTGCGATGTGTCTGTCTCACGGCCAGCACCCAGGTTTGATTAATAGTTTGTAATAAATATATGAATAAAGCACAATCATACTCAGTTTTGCCCCCGCTGTATTTTTAAATACGCAGTAGAGGTATTTAAAGGTAGTAGAGGACATGTACCGTTATATAAAAAACGCGCCCTATAGTCCAGTGCGCCTTATGTGTGTGTTAAATACAGAAATGGCACGCATAACTGAGAGTGCGCCTTTTAGTACGGTGCGCCTTATGGTCGTGAAAATACGGTAATGAACTAATAACTGGCTGGGCCACACCTATCTATGTATTTTCTATATGTGGTATAAAGTAATTTATGCTGCAGTGCTTCACTTCTCTTTATGGAGCAATTTAGCCACATAGGAGAGATCTTTAGACAATGATAATGTCTCGGTTTTAAATTCCAGGCTTTGACTAGACCACTATAAAACAGTTTATTTCTTGAGCCTGATGAGATGGACTTACAGACCGGACATTCTCTGTAATGATTTCTGATATAAGGCAAGATTTATAATTCCTCCTACTGTGGAAATCTGCCAAGTAAAAAAGTAACAAAGAACACAACAATCATCAAGATCTTTTTTGGCACATGTGATACTTGTATTGTTTTAGCTCAGCATTAGTTTGGCCAACTCTGTCATGGATGTCATTGCTGCCTGGGCTCTTGGTAATTACGGCCTTTAGAGGTCTAGATGTTCTTCTGTGTCATTATCTTATTCATCATAATTTTGGTAGGCCCGCCACTCTTACCATGGTTACGTCTTTTCTCCATTTGTAAATGATTACTCTCACTGTGGTTCACTGTACAGTTTTAATGTCATTTACCCATTTATTACAGGCTGCAGTGTTTGTCCCCCAGGCTGCTATTCTTGTGACAAACTTGATATTCCGTGGAGCATATTTTTAAACCAAATTTTTTATTTTTTTTTAACGTACTCATGTTACCTCTCTATATAACAAGTTCCTTGACGATTTATAGTAGAGTAGACCACGACTGTTTAATCAGCGGCTTATGTATAGGGTTAATTTTAGTTTTTGGCTCATTAATCGACATCATCCAAAATGTGGACGATGTAAAAACAAAAAACAAAACAATTTTTGCTGCTGGATGCAGCATCTGCACTGTTCAGGTTAGTCGGGGCTCAAACAGCAGTAAGGCAAAAAAAATAAAAAAATACCCAAATTTAAGGCAATATCTTAATCAGCTCTACAAAAAATGATGATTTAGTCCTATGTTGAAACTGCTAAAATTAATGAAGCTTAATTAAATTGTATAGTTCTATGTTTCGTTTCTTTGTCTCGAATCATATTTATGATTATTAAGAAAATTTCAGTTGGACTATAGTTGAACAATGCATATCCCGTGTATTTCCATGTTCAGTTTTTTTAAATATTAATATATAAATAAAATATATATCGGCTTTTAAGACCCATATATGGAGGCAGTGATGAGAGAAATACAGATATAACTGTTCACACTGCATGTTAAGTCATAATTTGGTCGTCCTTAAATAAAGCTCACTCACCCCTAACGACTGCTCTAGAGTTGTCCGTCTGTCTTCTTTCTCCACTGTATGTCTACAGTCAGAGCATACCCACAGAGGCAGCTGCAGGGCACTGGGTGTGCTGGGGGGCTGTGCTGTGCCGTTCTGACCGCTGATACCAGCTTCTGAAGGCACATTGCTATCTTTGCGCTCGCATCGGCACAAAAGGCAGCGATCTCCAGCTGTGTAGGGCGCCCGCTGATTAAGGCCAAACGTGAACGGCGTCTAAGGAGAGATCGTGGGTGAAAGAGATCAAATTAACATGTGGAGTACACATGCCTATTTTTAAATAAACATTTCAATGACTTGTTACTAACCACTATTAGCCAGATAAACCTTTATAAACCAAATACAAAAAGAAAAGTTACCCTATATTTAGCATACAATCTTTCTGGTCTTTATAGTTAATATCACCTACTTTTTTGGCACATTGGAATTTTTACCATGACAGCAGTATCACCTAAATGGACCATTATTCTTTGAATATTTTTGTAAAATGGCAATAAAATCGCTTCAAATACACGGATGCAACTGCAACGCTTGCAATTCCATCCCAATGTTATGCCTTAATAAATACTACCGAACTAAAACCCATCATATCTCTGGTTTTAAGAAATTAATTCACAACAAAATAAAAAAAAAATTTTTTGACAGAAGTTGACTGCAGTGCTTCACATAAGCTAATGTTTTTATAATGCGCTCCAGTTACATTAAAGGATCCAATGCTGGCAGTAAAATCAAAGATTTCTAAGGGGTTAAAGAGGAAATAAAAACAAAGAATGGATATTAGCTTAGGAAGAAAGGGAAAACAACTGTTTGGCTTTCTATAACACAGTAGTGGTAGCTCAGCAAAAACATTATATCAGTTCAGCCTTCACCATTTTTTCTTAGTCTCACCTAAGAACAGGCAGGTCTCCGCTATCAAGATATTCTAAGATTTCAAATGGACTATATGGCGGTGCTATTAACATTGTAGCCTTGTAGCGATCAAATCCTGGTTTCAATCTGGGTATGGGTTTTTCTGTATTAGACTCAAATGTTGTCCTGATGCATGCTGGTTTTAAATTACCCTTAGGACTAAGTGTTTACTTGCAGGCTGTTGAAGCACTACCTTTCACTATTTGTAAGAAAAAGCTGTTCTAATGCTTAAACAGGCATGGTCTTTTCAGCAGCCACATGCAGGCTGGCTTCCCAGATAGTAGACTAATTATCAACTAATATTGATGCGACATAATTTACCATCTACCTACTTAGAAACAATTCATGTTACACATTCCCATTTTAATCTGTGTGATATCAACATTTGCTTCAATGTTATAAAACCATAAGAATTTCCTAGTAAGTTTTAAACCTACATCTCTGGGAGGTATGGTTTGTTTATTTTTAATGGCCAATAACAACTGTTATGGTTACTTTGAAATGGTCCATTTTTCCTTGTTAAGTAATTTTGATTTAACTTTCTGACATTGTTTCTAAGATTTGACCAGTTTGTACTTTCAGTTCTTCTAATTCCTGTGTATATTACTACATAGCAGATACAGAGGAGACAAACAGAACTGCATTAGGCGCCTTTTTATTTGATTTTTATAGTGATCAATACAGAGAAGCACTTTTTTCATTATAGTTTTCCAAGCTTCAATAACATTCTATAAGACTTCATACTAGGGCTGAAACGATCAGATAAATCATGACTAATCAATTATTGAAATAATCGTCAACTAATTTAGAAATTGATTAATCGTTAACTGTAGTGGAGAGACTGTAAAACATGCCTTTAGCTGACAGAGCAACCAAATAAGAGCAGTAATTGCATTTAAATTGAAGTATTCAACAATGATAAAACAGCTACACTGAAAATATGGTTAGGATATGTTCTATCTCAGATTTTTATCTTCAGAGTAGCAGTAAATTAAATCAGTGTATACTTCAGCATTTCTATTCTATTTGAATTATTTACTTTGTAATCTAAATATATTTCACACTTGTTCAAGAAAAAGAATAAATCCCAGATCATCACATTTTTACTGTTTCATGCTAAAACAGATTTAAGCAGAGAGACATTGCTGAAAATAAAAATTGCGATTGTTTTTTTTATTTAAATATTCCTCTGCAATAACCAAAAGCATGTGGTTAATGCAGAGGTAATTTCTTTTCATGACCTTAAAACTTTGCTCATCCAGAGTTACTGTCACCAAACGCTTACTTCTATTAGCATGCATGCTAGAAGTAAAAAAAAAAAAAACTCTCTGAATGCTTTTAACCACCAATAGGTCTGGAGTGAGAAAGTGATTGTTGGGGATGTGCAAAAAAAAAAAAAAATCAATTTCTGATATTAATCTTAAGGACCAATACATATAACCAAAGATAGTTATTTTAAACAAATTTTCCACTGTCCTTAAAGCCACCAATAAATACCATTACTTTATCAATTTGCTGCTGAATGTTAATAAAATACTGGTATCAATATGCTGCATCTATGCCGTAATTCAAGTGACAGCTCAAACTAACGTTTTTAATACCAACAATCCAATTTGCAATCAGATCTAATTCTACCCGATTCAAAAACCAACTGATTCTAAATCTTGAGAATCAGAATTGTATCTCTTCTTGAGTCTGAATGAATACCAACCCTATTCATTGTTTTAGGCTTATTTAATGCAACCCGACAAAAATTGAGAGCATCTGGGATAACAAAATTGGGTTTTATATAATCGCAATTACACTACAAATGCACTAAATTGCCCATCCCTACTTACAACAACAGCTAGTTTTTACTATTCTAATAGTCTGGAACATCTCAAGTGGAAACTTGGCTAGTCTTTGAGAGGATTTCACTTTAGCAAGGAGTAAAACACTCAAATTTTGTATATACATTTTTAAACATAAAATAGCTTCCATTAGGTGAATCTTTATATGAAACACAGAGCCCTTTAAAAATGCCTAAACGTGCCAGGATCAATAACAGAAACAACCATGTGTGGTAGAGAAAACTGTGCAGTAGAAATTCAGTTATTAACCAAGTTGAGATTTCAAAGTTAATTTACTGATACAGAGATGAATGCAAATGACTGACTTTAAAGTCAGGTCATATTCAGAATTCAAACTACTTTTAATATGAAACTATTACATACTGATCAATAAATGATAGGTGTTTTTAATTAAGAGTATTTTTTTTATGTGCTTTACTGGAGACATCCATGTTTGTCACCGAACACTACTGCCACCTGCTGGTTTGTGACGTCACGGTGTGGTATCGGCTGTTGATCAAGTCCCAGTGCTCTATCTGGTGTTTTTCACAACGCGCTATTATCCAAGTCATCTTAAAAACATTTTTCTTCTAAATGTTGGCTACATATGTGTTTTTTTCTCTGGCAGAAACTTCAATGTTAAATTCTCCCTCTTCAAGTTGGCAATCCAACTACGAACCCGTGGTGGATTATGAATTGGAAAGGTGATATAACTAATTTTTCTTTCACTTTTACCCAATGTATTACAACATCCAACTACCTGAACAGGGGCATTGTCAGTTTAACTATAGCTCTCACGAATGTATGGTGAAGTCCTCTCGAAATCTAAAATAATTGTTGTTGATTGCAGATGTGTCTAGTAGTTCCCATTGACTTTGCTTGTAAAGCGGGGAGAATGGCACTGGGCTTACCGCACTGTGACGTCACTGCTGGAAGATGTCAGGAGTGAGGTGTCACTATATTTGGGCAAAAATGGCCACTCTCAGACTCCGTGATCGAGACAAAACTGATTATTTTTATTTTTTTACTGATTAATGCTAAATTCATTCAATAACTACTAACGTATTAATTTTAGGTATAGATAATTGTCCATTGATCATTCCTTGCCAACCAGACTTTTCATTTAAACACTAAAAACCTGGACTGAAAACGAGATATACCTTAATAGCAATATGTGGGTAAGATAGATTTCTTTTTTAACCACAGAGGCTAGAAAGCTGTCAAAAAACACTAAGATATACATAAAAAAAAAAACACATAGCTATTGACGCCGGAGCAAATTTCATCTAGCCTCATTAAAAAGGCCAGATTTTATAGAAACAAATGCCACCTGTGTAGAAATATCCTTTTGGAGCTTTAGGAACTTAATTAAGAGCAAAATATAGAAAGACCCCCCTACAGTATTCAGGCTCGCCCTAAAGATGGCGCTTCACTAAGCATCCTGCGACATTACAGAATAGTAATGGCAATTCCCTCACCACTAACCTTTTCTCCCCCGAAAGAAAACCATAAAGTATGCTCAATTTTGCAGCCCTAAGCCACCACATGCAGCAACGTTACCTGCAAAAACTTCTCCAAAACATAACTTAGAATAAACCAACCTTGTTGTACAATGAAAATTATTTTTACAAAAACGTTGGTCCAGCATAGGTTTTCCCTGAACCTTATTTAAAGGATTATAACTACAGTGCAAAGCACGTCTAGAGAAGGAAAGCCACACATGAACAAATGCATAAACAGAGTTAATCACAGTATTCGCTGTATTTTGCTTCACAATATTTAATCTGTGACTGAGTTATGTTGACTTAATAATAAGCGATTTAAATTTACCTGAAGAACACCGGAGAACTCAGCGTTCACTGGTCCCTCTGCAAACTGAGGAGTAATGCTGCTGTTCCCTTTGACCTTAAGTAAAACAGAAATATATTATTCAAGTTTAGAAAAACATCTACAGTTTTTACAAATTAGCAGAATTAATTACATTTGTTTAACGTTTCGCAGCAATCCACAACATATTAAGTTCTGCATGTTAATGAGTAGTTTATATTTTAAGATTATGTGATTAATATTATTACTGCTAGTAACAACAATGACAATAAAACATAATAATATAAAACATGCACAGTGCAATAAGACTTTTATGGTACTGGATACACTTTTAAGGTAAGAATTAAAGCATAGCAAACCATGATAATGCTGATAATCTTTATGAATTTATATAGATAAAATATAATACTTTAATTCTATATCGTTGTATGTTCGATTTTGCACCTTTCTTGTGGTGTAAAGAAGTGTTTATATTAAAGTTGGATCATTTTAGGCTCATTAAACTCTTTTAAACCTTCAGAGCTCAGCTAACATTGTAAAAGGTTGAGCTTGTATCTACAGTATGTTGATTCTGACTTGTTTTATTGTATTTAACAGAGACATAAACCTCAAGTAACCAGTTTCTGAAATAAAGCTTCATAAAATACATTTCAAAATAGTGACATTTCTGACTTATATTAATACTAAGGCTAAGTAAGAGAGTAACTTTTGAATTAGCATTCATATAATTGGCTGTAAAACTGTATGTGCCTTATTGTTTACCTATGTTAAAGTTGTTTTTTTTTTTTTTATTTAGAAAGTATTAGCGGTTAGCTGCATATTATGTTGCCTCTGTGACCAAGCCGAATTGAAAAGAAGACCTTTATACATAACATAAACCTGTAAAACAAATCGAAAGCCGACGGGTACCTGGGTTGTTAATAGTATTAGCATTAGCTAGCATTGGTGGTTAGCTGTAAACCACCTGCGCTGAACCCTAATAATCTTGTATTGACCAAGCTAATCTCCACCTACACGGACTGCATTGGCTCATATTAATATGTCCTGCCGACAAAGTGTATGACGATGCAGACAGAATCTCTCAACTTTAGCTAACGTAAGAAAGTCAGTGTTCGCTCAACAAAGTTAGCCTAACGTTAACGACGAAATATAACAGTAGGTTTAAACATGTATATATGCTGGGTTCCAGGTTAAGTGACCGATACGATATTTCCAAACACGACGAGTATGTTAAGATGTAGTAAAGTACATTAATTACCAGCTATTCTACATGTATGAATTAGCCTGTATTCTTATGATCAGCTCTGGGCCCTAATCAGATTTATCGTTGGTAACACAACAGTAGTGACATTTTTCTGAGATGCATTCTTACCTCTCCATTTATGGCCGCGCTGGATCCGATATTTCCACTGCCGGGACTCCCAGATGTGAGGAAGCTGACGACCGAGGCAGGTGTTGGTGTTCCTGTACAGCCTAAGGCCGGTGCAGCCCCGGCCTTGCCACTGCTGCTATTGCAGACAGCACTGCAGCTACTGCCACCGCCCCGCTTGTTCTTCCTGCGTTTAGCCCCTCGTTTAGCATCGGTTGGACTCATTTCTTCAACGGGAGAGGGGAGACAACTCGCCGTACGGACTTTGCAGAGTCTCGGGCAGAATGTCCGTAGAAATCCCGCGGGTTTAAAGCCAAGAGAGCAATTAGAAGAGTGTCAAAACGATAGAAACCGAGTCCCATCAAAGTATAAGCCGACTGCATAGATTCCAATATGGCCTCTGGACAGACTGCTTCAGCTAAACTCTGCTTGCGTCATGACGCAACGTGCATGCCCCACCCAGGTGGTTGTGGGAAATCGAGTTTATTTTTGGAAGGTTGTGCGTTAGAAAAAAAAAAATAATAATAATAATACAAAAGAAAAGCACTCTGCGGTAGAGCATTAGGGCCACTGAAAAAGTTAATGATTTTTAGATTTTATTTCTGTATAATATAATAAAAAAGCCAGACTTCTGACTTTAATCTCAGAATTCTGACTTTTTTTCCTCAGAATTCTGACTTTAATCTCAGAAGTCTGAGTTTAATCTCAGAATTCTGACTTTTTTTCTCAGAATTCTGACAGCTAACAAACATGTTAGCAACAAGCCGTAGCCATGTCTTTTTTAGTTACTAAACTAGATATCTTGTTTTAATCAACTTCTGCTCTTCCCTTAATGATATAGCATCACCGGTGACCCCTTGGGCATGTAAAAAGTCGCCTAATTCCGTCATTTTCCACCAATGTGTGACTGGCCCTCTCAAACAACTCATCTTTGTCAGTGAAGCTGAGTGTTCCCACATCTCTTCCTTCTCCCAGAATTCTTAAAATAGTCAGAATTCTGAGAAAAAAGTCAGAATTCTGAGAAAAAAAATCTGAATTCTGAGATCAAACTTAGAAATCCGATTTTTCCCCATATTAAACTGAAATAATACTTAAAAATCAGTTAACTTTTTTTTTTCAGTGGCCCTAATCCTCTTCCATAGCGCTTAAAATGTGTATATAATTATAAAGAAAAAAAAGTCACCCTTCAACGTGACCCAATCTAAAAACACAATTGTTCTGTAAGGACCTCAGAGGTAAGTTAGGGAACTTTAGACAGCAACAGCATCATGAAGTTTTTAAAGCTTGATTTGAAACAGGAGCAGAGGTTCACATTGCAGCAGAATAACCCATTTTAGGCACACAGCTATTGGTTCAATAGAATGGATTAGATGAAAACGTATGCACTAGAATGGCCAACCCATAGTTCATAAAAATCTGAAATCTCTAACAAGACTAAGAATCTCTGTTAAAGATACTTTGACATGTTCAAAAGAATACTCATCAGCCATTGATTTTACACAATTCCATGATAGTCTTCAGGAAAATAATTGCTCCATTAAAAAGTATTGATGTATACGTTCAAATCAAGGCATACTTTTCTTTCCACTTCACAACCAGATATATTTTAGCACATACAGCTCTAAGTAACATATATTCATATTTGTGGTTGCAAAATGACACCATGCAAAACGGGTATGAAAACTCCTACTGTTCAGTAGTGCATTGTTACTATGTAATGCAGCATATTTCAGCAACTTTTCGGAACAACTTCACAGAATTAGATTTAAAATATAATTTCTGGTTTGATTACTCTAATCTTCATAAACTTTAATTGTATTTTTTTGTTGTTGTTGTTCGTTAGCAGAAATTGTCCATAAAGTTCGCTCCGATTAAAACCTGCTAAACTGCTATTACCATCTCCCACCAGAAGGGGGCTGTCGTGTACCACGAAGGTCTTTCTCTGACGATAATTAGCCGAAAGCCCACAGCTGCATTGGACTCTTTCCGGGGTCTAGACATTACGTCTGGCGTAGCTGTTGAGCGTTAAGGACCACTAATGTCACACTGTTAGCATATCTGCAAACTTTGCACCAACAGTCTCCGTAACAGCTTTGAAGAGAAACTCTCCTGGTTTTTTGACGGGGAGGCAGGACTTAAGGTTACAGTTAACGGCTGTGACGGCTAGCAGTTCGCGGCTAATATTTAGCAGCATCCGCAGACAGGTAATGTCTCCCAAGTTTACAGCATATGTCATCCCCCGGTGACGCTTGATTTGCTTCCCACTCAACGTTTTTTTGTTGTCAATTTCAACTTTCTAAAACTACTATATTAGAAGTTTTCCATGCGTCTGCTGTCGGTGTTGTCTTCTGTTTAGCTGCATTACCACAGGCTAAAAAACGTCTGCTAGTGAGACGTTCACGTCGTTTCAGTTGTGTGGAATTGTGTGTTTTACTCTGATGCATCTCACGGATTTAATGTTACTTTCAAAATACACTTTAAGGACTCATTCCAGCCACTAAAATAAAAAATAGTGACGATGATTGCTGACCTATACTTATTACTTTTGACGTCTCAGTTGGTCACGTGACACTCCTGCAACAGGTGATCCACCCAACCTTGCCCCTTGTATTTCTCCCTTCCGGGGTCTCTTGGTGGTTTTACAGCTGTAATAAAAAGTTTCAGCAAATGAGATAAAATCTATATTTTCAAATATACAGGCAAGTCGACTGTGAACATGCATTTATGTCCAAAGGTATAAACTAAAACTTCTAAAGAGAGTTGTTAGGGATGTGTTTTAGTTGGCTGTGACTGTGGGAGAGACTCTGACGGTGCAGGTAATGGTAGGGTTTGGCACTTCCCTAATTGTACTGGTAACATCAGTATGTGTAGCTTTGAGCTTTATTTTTGAAATCCTGCTTATGCATAGGAAACCTGCTTCCAACAGGTTATTGAAACCTAAAACCTACCCATGTTTAATTGCAAGCTCCTTTTAGTAAGATGTGTTGTGAGTTTCAGCACAGAATCTGTTGGATTCAGGACTGGGCAAAGACTGGAGTATTGTAACACATAAACATGCTTTGATCAGACCTGCTTTCAGACCTGCGTCCTGGAAACGCTTAATCTTCCATGGAGATATGGTGGATTTTCATTGATGTTTGGAGTTGGTCATTTGCACATAAACCATATCATTTACATTCAGGCTAAATTCTCCACAGTTCCAGTTAGATATGAGGTCATCTCTTGGTAGACTTAGTTTATATCGAGTTGTTGTTTTTTGTTTTTTGTTTTTACTTCCTGATTATGCATTGATTTGGGTTCTGTGGAGCGTATAGTTTGGTGTTCATGATGCTGTTTATTCTCAGAAAAATCCTCAGACTAAATTATACCTCAATGGAATCTGTTAACTCATTGTGTGACTGAGGAAGATAATTTGTTTAATATTGCTGAACATTCTAGGTGCCCGAAAATTCGGAGAGGAGACAAAAATCAATAAAAAACTGAAGATGGAATGATGGGAAGACAAAGTAAAAGAAACATCTATGACAAAGTGTAGGAAAGCAGATTGAAATGGGTTGCTAAATGACCCAGTAGAGAATGTAATGAACTGCTCTGACAGTGTATCTGACTGTCTGACACATCATTTCCCTGCAGGTATTTTTCTCTGCTCTGTGTTAGTATTTACTCCTGTAAATAAATTTTGAAATTATGATATTTATATTTTTTTCAGTTTTATCTTTTTAAATATATCTTCTGCTTCCCCTGCACCACTTTTAACATGTTTAAAGAAACCCCAGCTTTTATTGCTCTGTTCACTGTCATATAAAAGGAGCTTCACACAGATCCTTATCATACCCGGATGCATATTAAACATTTTATGTAGTCTGTGTACAAGGGTCATTTACATTTAAAAAGTTTTAAATCTAGTTCAATTACACTTTAGCACACTGTAGTCAGCTTTAATCATAGCAAACATAAATTCCCAACAACAAAATTGTAGCTAGTATCTGTGGAAAGCCACTAGCTATGTTAGCTGGCCAGCAAAAAAGTTCATGACAAGCTCTTTTTAGGGGTATTAGAATAAAGGGTCTAAATGCTAATTCTGTTCAGATTTTTCTTCATAAAATATTTGACTGCAAACTTTCATTTTTATTTGACTTTACTTTGGTTGTAGCACAAATGTGAAAACATTAAAGGGTTAGCAATACCTTTTTAGTTCATCTTTGTTTTGTATGAAGCTCTATTGCTAACTGCTCCAATATCTAAAGTATATAATCTTCCGACACTGTAGGACTTTTTCATCCTGTCCTGTATGTCTTGTTTTCAGGTATGTCTGAAGTTAGTCTTGAGGCTGAGTCGGGGAAGACCTCAGCTGAGGACCCTCAGATGGAATGTGAGGAAACTGATAAAGCAGAGGAGAGTTTGAGTGACGATGCAACCCCAGAAATTGTTGACAGTAGCAGGAAAGGAGAGGAAAAAGCTGATGTACTCTATGAGATCAATATTAACAGTGATGAAGAAAATACAGAATCCTGTGATAAGGAGATGGATAAGGGTACCCGGGCGGGAAATGTGTCCAGCAGTGTAGGCAGCAAGGCTAAACACCAGGGTGAATCGGCTGAAACATCAAAGGGAAGTGGAGATTCTCTTTCTGAAACAAAGGTGATATTTACCCTCATTTTATAAAAAAATAAAACCCCTTCCTGGCACTTCCTCTCTGCGCTCTTGCTTCGCATTTTAATTCCTGATATGCAGTGATGGTGGCGGTTTCTTCCTATAAAATACTTTTATTTTCCCTTTAACCGTTTTTTTTATTTATGTTCTCCTTTGAAATGGGTAAACAGGTTTTTCATTTTCCGTCTTTGCATTAATTTGATGTTGTGTGTTATATTTAAAATGCTCTGCTGGAGCTTCAGGAGAATCTGCAGAATTTGGTGGTGGACTTGGTAAAATTTCTGCTAATTGGCTATTGCTCTCTGGTGTGGCTTGTGTACAGGTGCTGGTCATAAAATTAGAATATCATGAAAAAGTAGATTGATTTCAGTAATTCCATTTAAAAAATGAAACTTGTATATTATATTCATACATTACATACAAACTCATATATTTCAGATGTTTATTTTGTTTAATTTTGATGATTACAAATGACAACAAATGAAAATCTCAAATTCATCATATCAGAAAATTAGAATATTGTGAAAAGGTTCAAAATTGATGGCCCCTGGTGCCACACTCTAATCAGCTAATTAACTCAAACCACCTGCAAAAGCCTTTAAATGGTTTTTCAGTCTAGTTCTATAGGCTACACAATCATGGGGAAGACTGCTGACTTGACAGTTGTCCAAAAGACGACCATCGACACCTTGCACAAGGAGGGCAAGACACAAAAGGTCATCGCTAAAGAGGCTGGCTGTTCACAGAGCTCAGTGTCCAAGCACATTAATAGAGAGGCGAAGGGAAGGAAAAGATGTGGTCGAAAAAAGTGTACAAGCAAGAGAGATAACCGCACCCTGGAGAGGATTGTGAAACAAAACCCATTCAAAAATGTGGGGGAGATTCACAAAGAGTCGACTGCAGTTGGAGTGAGTGCTTCAAGAACCACCACACACAGACGTATGAAAGACATGGGTTTCTGCTGTCGCATTCCTTGTGTCAAGCCACTCTTGAACCACAGACAGCGTCAGAAGCGTCTAAAGAGAAACAGGACTGGACTGCTGGTGAGTGGTCCAAAGTCATGTTCTCTGATGAAAGTAAATTTTGCATTTCCTTTGGAAATCAAGGTCCCAGAGTCTGGAGGAAAAGAAGAGAGGCACTTCATCCACGTTGCTTGAAGTCTAGTGTAAAGTTTCCACAGTCAGTGATGGTTTGGGGTGCCATGTCATCTGCTGGTGTTGGTCCATTGTGTTTTCTGAGGTCAACGCAGCCACATACCAGGAAGTTTTAGAGCACTTCATGCTTCCTGCAGCTGACCAACTTTTTGGAGATGCAGATTTCATTTTCCAACAGGACTTGGCACCTGCACACAGTGCCAAAGCTACCAGTACCTGGTTGAAGGACCATGGTATCCCTGTTCTTAATTGGCCAGCAAACTCTCCTGACCTTAACCCCATAGAAAATCTATGGGGTATTGTGAAGAAGAAGATGCAATACACCAGACCTAACAATTCAGAAGAGCTAAAAGCCACTATTAGAGCAACCTGGGCTATCATAACACCTGAGCAGTGCCACAGACTGATCGACTCCATGCCACGCCGCATTGCTGCAGTAATACAGGCCAAAGGAGGCCCAACTAAATACTGAGTGCTGTACATGCTCATACTTTTCATGTTCATACTTTTCAGTTGGCCAACATTTCTATAAATCCTTTGTTTTTATTGGTCTTCAGTAATATTCTAATTTTCTGATATGATGAATTTGAGATTTTCATTTGTTGTCATTTGTAATCATCAAAATTAAACAAAATAAACATCTGAAATATATGAGTTTGTATGTAATATATGAATATAATATACAAGTTTCACTTTTTAAATGGAATTACTGAAATCAATCTACTTTTTCATGATATTCTAATTTTATGACCAGCACCTGTATTTCTGCATAGAATATGCATTTTCTATCTCTGGCTTATTGCAAACTTATTGCTGACATTTGAATTATCTTGTTTACCATGAAATGACCTGTATATGTATTTCATTTTGTTGAAAAGTGTTATACCTTAACTGGCAGTGAGTAATGACTTCTCTACAGATTGTACTGTAAGCTGATTGGGGGGGGGGCTCAGGGACTATTGATTATTGCGCAACAATGTACAGTTTTTATTTTATTTTGTGTTCTTTTATTTTTATTATTACAATCCAACATTCTGGAGCACATTCTGTATTTAAGAGGCGAACTGAACAATGAGATTGTTTTCTCCTGTTACTCCCAAACCATTCTCGCTTATCTCCAGAACAGTCAACAGTGGGATTTACAAACTATACCTTGTTCCTTTGCATGGCCAATTTGCTTGAAGCCACCGAAACATTGTGTGTTAGCAGCAGTGGGTTAAGCTGTTGAGTTGCTGTCTTTACAAACAGTGGAAGACTGAAATGTCTTCTTTGGTTGATGTTATGTCCCACCTCAGGTTTGCAAATAAAAGGACTAACAGTTTTGCTGAACATCTTATTAAAAAAAAAAGGTTAATTAATTATTGCACAAAGCTGTTATTTCTATTTTCTTCCTTGTTAGCACTAACGTACCGAATCAGATGTAAGCGTGGACTATTTGATTTGCTCCAGTCTTATCTTCAGCATGCAGTTTGACAGGTTGAGCCAGGTGTACCTGTGCTTCCTACCTGCATGATGTATCCAATGACCTTTAAGTATTTATGGATCTGACGCATTGATACAGCCGGCAAAGTACATATGCGAAACTGAACTAATTCTATTTGCTTTCGCTTTTTGGATGTAGTTTTTAAAGCTGAATTTACCTATTATTATTTACTTTTTAATTTGTTGCAATAAATTCACAAATCTTCCTAATTTTCCACTTCAGTGTTACTATATTAACCAAATCCTTCATTAACCTTGATTCTAAAATCATAGCGAAAATAATTTTAAAATAGTTTTGCATTATATTACTACTAAAGCTGCATCCATTTGATATTAATATCTGAATTGCTCCTGAGGTTAAAGGAAGTCTGTTAATGAGTTCTAGATAGAGCATATTGACTGATGAAAAAGTTTTTTAGTTTTTTTTTAATATATAAATATAGATATAGATGGATATAGATATATATCTAGATATAGATATTTTTTATTATTTTTTTTTACAATTCTGATGTAATTACTGCTCTAAGCGGGTTGCGTTGTCGGCTAAACGTATATTTTAGAGTCTCTATTAGTCTCTACTACATTAATTAACAATTATTTTAATGATTAATCTGATTAATTGTTTTAGCCCTTGTTCACACTGCAGCCTAAAGTCCAATTTCTGTTTTGCCAGTATGCAGCCTGTATCTGTCAACCATGGCAGACGATAGTGCGGAGGGAACTCTTTTTCGACCTTGAAAGATTGTGTTGTTAATGCACTGGCTGAGGTTGGGAAAGATTGCCAGATGTGCTTCAGCACTACCATCCATGTTTACTTCTGTAAACACAGAGCACACTCGCATGTGACGTCAGTACATCCTCTACTTGGCAGGCGGGACACATGTTGCGTGAATGCAGTTCACACAGGAGATCACATACAATTTCCATATATTTGGAAATGTGAACAACTATGCAAAACAATGGGATTTCACCAAAAAAATGTCATAGTTTAGCATTAAGACCTGCAGTGGGAAACCAGCCAATGTCTGCCTTTCCTGACCTTATACCAATCTTAAATTTACTTTTGTTATATGTACATTTGTACACATTAGGATGACCAGATTTCCTCGAATAGAGACGAGCACTGACATTTTGGAACTTGATGATACCAAGCACAGATACGAGGGTTAAAAAAAAAAGGCTTTGTCAAATTGATAATCTAAAATACCGATCAAAGTCAGACTTTTACCTTGGATCCAGTGCACCTTATTTCTAGTAGAGGGGGCTTTTTTACAACAAGGAAAGGACCCCTGTCAAGATAAACCGAATTGTTTTGATACTGTGATCTTTGTCAGATGTAGAAGTTGTATTGGTTCAGAGGATCGCGTTGGTTTTTCTATTACAAGTACTTGATACTAGTATCGGGCACGATATCAGTACTGGTGCATTCCTAATACACATTATACGTGCTTTTAGAAAGGAGATTATGACGGTCTCTAAATAAACTCAACAGTAATGATTCTAACAATAAAGCAAACAGAACTCTGAGAAGTATCAAGATCAGAATGAGAGCTGAGTTTTTTTTTTTGGATTTAATATAATAAAATTTACCCCTTTGAAAAAAATAAAAAACAGGCTTTAAAAGACCAGGATCCAGTTAGATGCTGATATGGTCGTTATCTGCATTATTCACATTCTGCTTGGTAGGTAACGGATCTTGTTTAGAGTTGCAAATGAAGATTTACAAACAGAAAGCTACAGCTTCTTATAGTGAGACCTTGCAAAGTAGCTTAGAGCATCATGCTGATTAGGTCAGTGTCCTAGTTTCCAGGTCCACAGTGATTTGGGTTGTAAAATGAAATGGAGACTAAGACAACTCTGCCTTCTGCTTCTGACTAGTGTATGTAAAGCATGTTGCAACACTGGGCCTTTCCTGTGATTTAGCTCACAGATGTTCAACTAAACTGTTGACCGTGTCAGCATTTCTCAAATTGCTGCACATTCAGGATATTGCTGCAGAAGCTGGATTTTTCTCCCAGGTTAACAACTGCAAATGTTACAATCTTTGATAATTCCTTTCTGAGCTGTTGGGTTTTTTTTTGTATATATCCCTGGACAGAGTTCCTCTGGTTTTGGGTCAGCACCTCACAGACTGTGCTCCATTGTTTTTTTTAGGTACATTTGTTTTTTTTCCTTTTCAGTAATGAAATTGTACCACGCATTAGAGTGGTGGGTAATATAATACAGTAGACTTGGATGAGTGATGTCACTGTAAACATAAGACCCAAACAAACACACGTGGAAGCATTTTGCTCTTAGTATTGTTAGTCATTCTCTTTGAATCTCGCTGTTTTGTAATCAACCAGAAACCATGTTGTAAAACATGGGACTGATGTTGCAAGAGAGCTGCATATGTTGGTCAACAACTTATCAAAACCAACCACTTTAAAACCCTCTATCAATCTGGTTCTATTGTTTAAAGAAAATCTAAGCATAAAGTAATTCAGTCTGACTTTTTGTTATATGTACACAATTCAGTTGCATCTGCAAGTCTTTTAGAGAATATTTCTATACTCATTCATTCAAGCTGCAGCAGATCAAATGAGTCTAAAGGCAGTCACGTTGCTGACTATCTATGAAGGTTTGATGTTGAATATCCAGAACTCCTCAAATTGCATAGTTTTAGTTTCATTTGATTTAATTTCCATATAAATTCACCGTTAATGCACATTTTGCTATCACATTATGAATCAATTCATCAAAAAAAAAAAAAAAATGACAGATTAATCTGAGCAAATTTTTAATTGCAGCCTTATTCATTTATAGACTTATTTTGAAGTTTGTGGCAGCTACTGCACAAAATGTGATCATCCAAAAGGTGTGAATACTTTGCTGTGTGTTTGGCTGATTTCAGAGCGTTGTGTAGTCCTGTTTTAAAATCGGATCAATTGCTCAGTTATGCATCTGTTTATAGATTGTTCTGGTAAATGTTTTAGTTTTGGTGGCCACAAGGTGGCGGCTCACATGTTGTTTCCCTGCAGAGGATTGTGAAATCTGCTCTTTCCTGATCTGATAACGCCTTCATTTCATCCTTGTTCTAGGAGAGCACAATGGCTGATTCTCATAGAGGCTCAGCCGCTGAGATCCCAGTCACCAGCAATGGAGACCTGGATCAGAGCCCCGAGAGAGTTTTTCAGAGGGTAAGGCCCTGATCCCAGTTTGTTTTTTAATTGGGTGTATCTGCATCTTAATTTCCCCAGAAATATCATTTGCATCACGAGTGTTGTCTAATTCGTTTTTGTAAACATATACACATGGTACATTTAAAAAGAGGGCAGTGTGCAGATCTCTATACAGACAGTTTATTAGGTTCCACTTCCACTGTAAATCTAACTTTAATTTCCACAGGATTCCCACTCCACTAATCCAGGAGCCATGAAGGCTTCCGATTCCTCACTCACCTCCAGCAACTTTGAGTCAACAGCAGAGGGCATCATTGAATCGGGACCATACAAAGGTAAACAAGCGTCCCTCCCTGCTTTTTTACTTTGCTGTTTTCTGTTTGCAGTCCTAATTTTTAAAGCACGAGTTCAACAATCGGTCAGACTTTTCCCCCCTTTTATTTGAATACTGATTTTGTCCAAACGCAGTTGGGTTTACAGACTGCATGTGTCGCAGTGGTCCGCTTTTTTTTTTTTTTTTTACATTGCTTGAAATGAAAGGCTAGAATTTGGATGAGTGAAGCTGATTTAAATGTAATGAGTTGGCTCTGATCTCCTGGTTGTAACCCACATGTCCTTTTCATCATCATGTGCTTGTTAGAAATGCTAATAAAAGCCTCCCTATAGAGCAGGGAGCTGTTGCGGCCTGTTCACTCAGTGTTGCCATGGCTATTTTCCATGTTATTCTCACCAGCTGAGGATACCTTTTGTTCACTGCGCACTCTGCAGCTGTAAAGAGAAGAGAGAAACTGCAAACATTTATGGGAATATCCCATTTAGAATTTCATGGTTAGAACTAAATATGCTGATGATTCCCAACTTTGAATATCTCTCAGGGTCAGCAAGCCTACCCTCTTCTCTTGTGACACCTGTAGCTCCAAGCTCGGCTGTCGCTAGCCGCCTGGCACGCTCCTCCAGCGATAGCCAGGCGGAGAAAGGTACCAGAAGCAATGATGTTTGAATCAGCTGGCACTAAATCACAACCTAAATGCACTTTAATTACTTGCTTACCTGCTGCTTTTTTCTGCAGGCTTGCTTCACCTATTATAACAAAACTATCTTTCCCTTTCCACTTACTGGCCCTCCAAACACGTCCTCTGCTTCAGTGTGCGCTACAGCTGAATTAGTTTTAAGAATTTTTCTCATTAATTTAGATGTAAGCTCTTAAAATGTATTTTTTTTTCTGGGGGGAAAAAAATCCTTGCATTTTCTTGCTTGCATACCTTTATTTTCCTTGCAGAAGGGGGCACAGAGTTTCCTTATGTTTATAAGACAACACATTTTCATGAAACTGAATTTAATTCTGGGGATTGATGGCAAATGTTTAAATTGCTTAGGTCAGGATTTTCATAATCTGGTTCACATTTTATATTTTCATATTTTAGGTGTGACCTGACTCAAATGGCTAAATTATGTCCTCAGAATGTAGCCAAATTCTTTATAGTAGAGCCGAAGAAATTGTGAGTTGAATTAGGTCTACTGAAGCAGAGAAACATCTAAATGTTTTAGTGCAGTAGTCCTCGAGGACTGGAGTTTAACACTTGTTACTTTGATGTTTAAAGTTCTGAAAACATACTAGTAGCTTCCAAAGGCTAACTTTAAAATAGCTTTACAATATATAAAATCTTATTCATTATTGGAATATCAGTTTCTACATTATATTGATCGCAAAGGATTGCTAAGATGCATTTTTGGTAGATGGTCTTATTTTAGGCAGCATGCATTTAAACTCTAGCATCTTATAGTATATTTGGCCGTTTGAATTGACCTCCTTTACCACAGCAGATATAAATCTTAGTGAGTTAATTGCAATCAGTACTATCATCAGTGCAAAAATTAGCAGTACCCGCATAGCTTGAACAGGTAAAAATACAGTGAGTCTGATTACAGATGCAGTAATATAAGGGATTAATATTTTACTTTTAAATATAAACTGCAACTGGACCAAAATATCCCTAATTTTTCAGTGTTTCTCTTTTTCATACCTTCATCATGTCTGTAAAAGAAAATCTTATCTAACTTCATCATTAAAGTTATATGGTTTTCACTTGAGTTATTGACATTCTCTGTTTATTCCAACAAAAGATTAAGAATGCGAACACCTAAATGTGTTTTTAGGGCTTCTGTCTGTGTCGATGGTCTAAACAAACTGTTGTTAAAAAGCATAGTTGTTAGCTTGTATCTTGATTTTTTTTTTTTTTTGCTTTCTATTAATAATTTAATAATGTGAATGACTTTTGACTGTCCAGACACAATGAAAGCTCAGCCCACCAGCGGGGCCGTGGTCCTTTCAGACGACTTGAAGAACCCAGCCATGGAAAAACTGGACCTTGTGAGAAAATGGAGCATCAACACATATAAAGTAAATCTCTTTTTGCCTGCTTTATTTATTTTTTACTATCCTCTCTGTTTTTGCAAAGTATTTCTCTTTATTTTTTAGTATTTAATTTCTCTTGAAACAGGTTTAACAGAGTTCCCACTAACAACACGATTGATAGGTTATCCCTTTCTTGCTCTAGACGTTTTTGCTCAACTATGCTCCTGTAGGTCATTTCCGCACCCTCTCAGTAGTCTTCTCTCTGTATATGATACAAAAAACACCCCCCAGCCTTTGTTTTGCCCTAACTCCTCCCAGTATTAATGCTTGTTTTAACAAGGCCGCTCTCCTCTGCAGTGCACCCGACAGATCTTGTCAGAGAAGCTGGGCCGAGGATCAAAGACTGTGGACCTGGAGCTGGAGGCGCAAATTGAGCTTCTCCGCGAAAATAAGAGGAAGTACCAAATTGTGATCAAGCTGGCTCAGGCGCTGGCCAATCAGCTGTCCCAAATTATGCAAACTCAGAGGCAGCTGGGTGATGCATTCGCTGACCTTAGCCTCAAGTCACCTGAGCTCCATGTGAGTCGGACCTTTTAGCTTTAGTCATGTCTGTTAAAACGCTGTCTACAAAACGAAATGAATGCAACCTTTCAGTAATCGTAGCCCTGCTATAGACACTTTCTTTCCTGGTTAAAACAGTCAACAGTCTTTTTTTTTATTGAATTTGAAAAATTGTCCCTCCAAACCTTAAAAGCAGTTGTATGTTTATGTTCTTACTATTGCTATATCCTATTTATTCTGTGGGGGAAAATGTAATCAAAAGCACATATTAACATTAAACATACATTTTAGGCTTTTTTTTTTAAAGCTCTTCATATTGTTTTTCTTGAATTTGACAGCTTAACATGTTTATTTCAATATGAACATAATTTTTTCCATTAATGTTGCTTAGAAAGGATGGTTTGTTCTGCTTCAAGGTGTGCCTGCACACAGATGTGGACAATGGTTCTTAAAATCATTAATCTGACCCATAGCTGTTTTCCCAATTCAGATCTTTTGACATAAAAAAGAACATCAAAGGTGTATAAGAAAATAATCCAAGAGGGATAAGACTGGAATAGCGCTGGGAATACAGGGAATACAGGTTTTTAAAAAAAAACAAACAAAAAAACATGCGATTATAAAAACAATTTCGTCAGATATAGTATATGCCAAAGTATTTGCGTGGAACTGCTTCTTGTTGCTACTTGTTGATGGCATTAAAATAATTTCTAAGAGCATTAAATTAGAGTTACTTATTCCTGTATAAACCCTAAGTTTAAACGTGGTTTTAACTGAAGCAGGGGCTAAAGCTGTGGAGGCATTATTAGCACTGATGGCTGTGCTTGCAGTTTTCTATTACAGCTGCTAAAATTCAGAGATTCAAGATAAGATTAAAATCAAGGCTCATCAACAACACACTTAGTGAGAAGATTTTAATTTGTTTAAATTGTGTTAATTCCAATAAAAAAAGGTTTTAATCCATTCTTTCTTTCCTCCTCTGCTAAACTGATTCAATGTTGTTGAATGTTGTCCCCTTGTCAGAAATCTGAAAATGTCTGCAGGTTTGCTTGAACAACTTAGACAAAATAAATTTTTTGTCATTATTAATTTTTCCATCAGGAGGAGTTTGGCTACAACGCAGACACACAGAAACTTCTGTCAAAAAATGGAGAGACGCTGCTGGCTGCAATCAACTTCTTCATCTCCAGTGTTGACACCCTTGTCGACAAAACAATTGAAGACACCATGATCAATATCAAACAATATGAAGCTGCCAGGTAATTCCTGTGGGACAGGCCTTAGCAGCAGGTCCAAGTTTTTTCTGGTCATTTTCTGCTTGTAATGCATAAGTTTATTACCTTTATTTTTATTTATCTGATTTACATTCTTAAATAAAACCTCTCAGGATTGAGTATGACGCATATCGTACGGATTTTGAGGAGCTTAACCTTGGACCGCGTGACGGCAACACCATGCCGAAAATTGAGCAATCCCAGCAGCAGTTCCAGATCCATCGTGAGAAGTTTGAAAGAATGCGAAACGATGTATCTGTGAAGCTGAAGTTTCTGGAAGAGAATAAGGTTGGCTTCTTGTCATTCCTACTATAGTAATGTACAGATGTAGACACACTCGTTGAGTTCTGTCTTTAAATGAATTCAGATTTTGTTGCTGTAGCATGATCTCACAGAACAATCTGAAAAAGTATATGCCACATTCAAAAAACTTACAAAACTCCATCGCCTTTTTTAGCTAAATTTTTTGTCAATACCTTTTAAAATTCAGTTATTCACTGACAACATTTAACAAATTAGAACTTGAAGGTGCCTTTGACTGGGTTATCTGTAAAACTGGTGCTGTTTTATGCACTTCTTCCTTATTGCACCTCAAAGGGTTTCTGTAGGATTTAGGTTTGGGAAATATTGCTGTTTTAGTTTTGTTTAAACATTTCTGTGTTAATGCTTCTTGTCCTTTACATTGTGATCCTGCAGAAAGTGAAAATGAGAGCCCATACTCTGTTTACTTGTACAATGTCTAGATTTGAATATAAAATCTGTTATTTCAGAGTGATGTGGTGCAATGCTCTCAGGGTCTTATGCTACTTTCACACCGCACACTTTGTGCAGCAAAAAAGCACCTGCTGCTTCATTTTTTAGGCTTGTACACATTAAGCTCAGACGCGCATCAAGAGAATTTTTTATCCTCCTGAAGCGCGTCCAGTAAAGTGTCCAGATGCATCTGAGGCTTCTGCTACTCCTGTGTTCAATTGCAGAGAGCGACTTTGCTATATTTGCTGTGATAAGCTGGTGAAAAGTAGTCTTACGGGAGAAAGTCCACCTGAAAACATTGCCTGTTCAGTCAGGCAACTGGCGCGACAGAAGCAGCGAGTTTACATGCAAAGTCAATGGTTGACGCGCGTCAAGGCGCAGCAAAAGGTCCCGCAGCGATAATAATCTGAATGAACTGACGGCACTGATTACGTTTTCAGGTGTATTTTCCTCATTTAAACACATATTAAAACTACTTTATTCCAAATGATCACAGCAAATATAGCTGCAAGGCAGAGAAAGGATAGTGAAGCTCCGCCCAACACGCGTCAGACACACTTTTGCACCGCGCAGCCAGAGCAGCAAAGCTGCTTCCGCCACGGTTCAGAACTAACTGGTACAAGCAGCAAAAATGAAGCAGCAGACGCGATTTTTCTGCTTTTGCTGCGTGAACGTAGCATAACTGCACAAAGATCGCCACTGTGCTTGCAACGAGAATGCTTTTAACTGGGGGCGTGTAGCAGTTCTCGCCGTAAAGCAAGACTGACTCTCGCAAGACTTCTGAGCCTGTGGGTGCGGGTCGGTGCTCCTGCAATTGCAAGTGCAGTATTTCCCCCACAGACCACCAGGGCGGCCGAGAATACCTTTGTTCAACCTGAAATGACTCAATCATCCAAAACGTTATGGAACACATTAATTAACTGAAAAATGTTGCATAGTGTGCCTTTAAAATATGATTTTGCTGTCGGAGGCGCTCAGATATCCACTTACCGGCAGTGGGCTATCATTGGGAATTCACTGCAGCTGGGGGGTTTCCAAGACTTCCAGTTCATATGTTGCGTCGAGCAGCAAAAGTTTTCCAACTCCAGCAGCCTCTGCTTGTGAAGCGCGTCACACGAGTCAGCCTGTACACCTAAATTCGGCAAATCATATATCAATGGTCATGTGTCAATCTAAATTTTTCATTCATAGCATCTTGATTCATATGTTGCAGCTAATATATGCAATGGTTGAAATAAGAAATTTGAATAATTTACTTTACCATTAAGTTACTAGCACTAAGTTGCTAACTGGTTAACAAAATGCTTCGGAGACACCGGGCACAACCGAACTTACTTGAGAACCTTCCGCCACAACAATCCCGCCCCCTTGATAATCACATTCATTTTATTCACTTGTGTAAAGTCGTGCACCACTCGGGAGAATTTGGAAATGCAACGGTTGGAACAGCAGCTTCCTTACGACTTTAAGTACATGCTGTACTTTTTACATGCAAACCAGCTGCTTCTGCTGCTTCAACCGCATGCTTCCTGAACGTAGCATAAGGAGAACAACCAGTCCACATCCTTCCTGATCCCCCCCCTAAAGTGGGCATCAGGTGCCTTTCTATCATTTCACTTCTGATTTAGACTTTAATCAAACCCACCTGCTCACCTCAAACTTAAACTTTTACATAATAAAAAAAAAAAAAAAAAAAACTTTTACAGTTTCAAGTAAATTCCAAGTTGCATTTACGTTTGTGATGGTAGGTAAAGATGTTTTTTTTTTTGTATTTTGATCTTTATTTCACTCTCAATCAGTGAGCAATTCTCAGGCTCTGTTTTGGTGGCATTAATGTGACTTTTACAGATTTTCCCCTCTTTTCTTCATCCCAACAGGCATTAAACAAATCTTTTAAAGCTTGTATCCTACCAGGAAGGCCAATAAATCTGTTCAGATTATTTGGTTAGTAACCTTTTCTTACTATTGTTTTTTTTCCCCCATCAGGTGAAGGTATTGCATAACCAGCTCGTCCTGTTCCACAATGCTATAGCTGCCTATTACGCTGGAAACCAGCAGCAGCTGGAGCAGACTCTCAAGCAGTTCCACATCAAGTTGAAGGTGCCTGGTGGTGAAAGTCCTTCATGGCTGGAAGAGCATTAAACAGTTCCTTGTGGTGGTGGTTTAGCTCAGTTTGACCAAACCCGCTACAGAAACGACAGAGTCCTACCTTCCCCTTGTTGCTGCTTTTCAAACTTCTGAAACTACATCTTCTAACAAAAGGAACCAACTCCTACACTCCTATTGTCTGATCTTCCTAAGTCATTTTTGTTGTTCTTTCAAATCATAAGAGAAGCACTTTTCTACTGTTTGACAGATGTGTTGAACAGGAGTTGCAGCAGTAAACACTTTCTGAAACTCTAAATGGCCTTTTGTACTTCAGCATATGAATGTTTGTATATCAGCAGAGCACAGTTGGCGTTATTCTGGCAGCTATGGGAGGATGCTGCCATTAAATGTCACAACAATCTGGACTTTTACCACATGACATCCAGTACTAATTCTGAATGAACCAGATGTGATAATCAGAGCTAAGTTGTACTCAAACTTTTTAATTGTGTAAATTGGTTTTATTTTCATTGTTCAGTTGTCTGAAGTGGCAATTTGACCATTTGGGAGTGTTTGTTTGTTTTATGGTTAAGATTTAGAAGTGAATATGTGTTATTTTTCTCTGTTGGCCTCAAACAAGGTCTGCCTATCAAACGCACCTGCATTGACTGATTCAAAAACCAAAGTTTACAAAATCAAGTTATTTTTTCCCCCAGGTTTTATGTGCGATGGGCAGACCTAGAGCAGCTTATTCTGACTGATTGCTGACTTGATGTTGAGCTGTTTTTAAACTACCAGCTCCTGACTGCAACTTCATGTTGGAATAATGATTTCATATCCGATGCACATCTTTTCTGCTGAACCTTGCAAAACCAAAGTGTTTCCAAAAAGCTCTAATCATTTAGTCAAACATGCACTCCTCTTTTAGCTTGTCTGTATTTAGGATAGAAAAATGGAGATGGAAGTGATTCTTGTAGATTCCAGAACATGAAGGACCAGCCTTTTGTCATTTTAACGTGCCTTGAATCTGTTCTTTTCTTGCTCTCAGTACACTCCTGCTTCTGGGTTTTTTAAAACTGTCAGCATGGGGCAAAGGACCAAACAGAACACGGACATTGGAACATTCAGCACAATAATTTCACTGACTTCCTAAATCAATCTTGAAAACATGTCCCTTATATGCACATTTATTAATATAGGTCTAAACAACTATGTTAAAGGCCTAATGTCAGGTGTGAACCAAAATTGAATTAACTGCAGTTTTCACCTGTAAAGACCAGCATCTTTGGCTGCTATCCGTTTACGTCATCTGGGCTATAAAGTGTATTTTTCAAGAAGAAAGGCTCATTATTTTTCCTAGGGCTTGCTACAACGGTTTAAAGGAGTAAAGCTTGTACAAGATGTCATTTCCTGGAAAAAATATATATATTTGAAATCTATTTTAATGTTGGATTGACCAATGCAGCCACTTGGCTTATTTTTTCTAGTACCTCTGTGTTCTAGTGGATATCAACCTTTTGTAAAATGTAAAATGAACATGTTAAAATGGGAATATTCTGAATGTTGTGTAACCTGTATGGGGAGAATAAAATTTCTCTTTCTGTACCCTTGTTTGGAACTTTAAGATATAAAAAAAGAAATGAAAATATAAACGGCAGTCAAGGTGATTGGTTCATTAAAATAGTGTGCTGTAGTACTTACTGATAAGTAATCTTTTCAGTTTGACATGTTTTCTGGACATTTCATGCATATTTATAAAGTATTTGTAAAGTTTTCAAAATGGTCTAGTTATTTGGTATCATTTGAGATCAGACTTTATTTGCATTTTTAACTACATGTTTTAATGAATCTTATGCTTCATACACATGATCTTCCCATCAACTCTGACAGGCTTTATTCTCCCTGCAGGAGAGGAGAATCCCTAAAGCATAATGATACCAAAACCATTTTTTACTTTGGAAATGGTTCATCATTTATGTGAAAAAGAAACTTTTTTTTTTTCGATATCTGCTAAAAGGTTCAGTTTTGATCCAATATGACCAGATCACTTTCCCGAGGTTTTTTGATCACTGGCGGTATGTAGCAAACTGCAAACATGACTTCTCCTGGCTTATTTTAAACAATTACTTTTTTTTTTCCACTTTCACGTATAGACCAAATTTACACAAATTTACAAAGTGCATGACTTGTATATGCAGATCCACATATCTGAATGTGTAGGCCACCTCTCATATATGACCTGCCTACCCTGTTGGCGTACGTAAAAGACCATTATACCCTGATAGGTTTGTATCATTGCCACACTTTCCGTTTTCTGAGTTCTCCACAGCTTTAATTGCTTTGCATGGTACTGTAATGTTAGAAAAGAAACTATCCCTGACAGCTAAAGATGTGCTCTATGAGAATTTACAATAGCCTTTTTGTTTTTTTAAGCAACCTGTCCCATCCTGTATTTTCTCAGTGTGGAGCCGTTTTACTGAAAGTCCCCCCCCCCCCCCCCCCCCCAAAAAAAAAAGCTTTAGGTTTCCACAAGCCGACCACACCCACAGCTAAACTTTTTACAGGATCTGGATAATCCCCAGGAAAGCTTTAACAATGTTGACCGTAGCATCAGTGACATGTTTTATCTGGAATTGAATTGTCATTTTAAACACGGCCTGTTGGAACACCACGCCGTCTGGAGCAAACGGTTTCTCAGAGAACAAAAGGAGATGAATGACTGGCATTCGAAATGAACTCATAATCTTTCAAGCAGTTAGAGGTAAACTGTCTTTGTGTACTCTACCTTTGATCTTAATGGTGTTTTATTAATCCTGGGTCATTCACTAAACCATTAAATTTATTTATATTTCAAAAGCATAACCTCACTTTGGAAAAATTTAGAAACTCCTACCTTCAATTTGGGTTTGTTTATGAACTGAGTGGAAAAATACATAAAGAAATCGTCTTAAAGTCCAAACCCCTACTCTATACATTATGAGCCTGCTCTGTAAGATAATTAGAGTGAATAGCAATTTAAAGTCTAAAATATTCTTAAGGACATTTCCTGAATTTTGGAAATGGCTGAAGTTCAAAGGGCTCAGGCACAAAGCAGATAAAGTTCTCTCTATAAGTGTGAACATATCTGCTTGGGCTACAATATAAAAAGCTTGGTTAAGGCAAACTTAAAGATAAGTTAGAAACAAACCAACCCCCCTAATTAACACGGTGTTCTGATTTACAGGGCCGGAGCTGGATGGGGTGGCAGTGGCCACCCTTACCCAATCATTGGCCACCCCTACCATTTTTTCCCTATAATACAGACGGTGACAGCAGTAATACTCTCAAGTGGAATGTTCTAACTTATTTAACATTTAAAGTTTATATATGTAAACAATTACCTGACAACAAAACCATGTGGTTAATTATGCACATGAATATACTAAAATTAAATACAGAATCCATGCTCTTTTCAGAACTAGATTTAGTCTTATATGGTGTAAAGAGGAAATTATGGCCTCTGTAATTCATCTAGGAGTCTTCACTGAAATCAGAGATAAATAACTACTTTAATAATAAGCAATCCATTTAATGTAGATATTAGTACATTAATAAAAGTAGGTTAGTAATGATAATGAATAAGATGTTCACGCCAGAACTAAAAACTGAAAGAATTTTGTCAACTACACCTTTAATTTCGACAGCATGGATGTATAAATATATGCATCTTTTGTTTGCAAAGGCTGTAGGAAAGTATAGTTTGTCTTTATTTAGAAAATGGAGATGTTGTGATTGTTCATTTTCCTGTTGGAACAGTGTAGATTGACCCTGAGGTTCTGGTGCCTATCCGCTTTCGGCCACCCCTCAGTGAACATTGGTTATTGCCTGGCCACCCTTATAAAAATGCTCTGGCTACGCCTCTGCTGATTTAAAATGAGTTCATCAACACTCCTGATCAGAGTTGCACCTGCTTATATCAACCCAGCCGCCAGAGTTGTTATTACACCGGTAGGCGCGCACGGGAGCGCAGGGGTGGAGGGGCACGTGAACGCGCCCGTTCCACCTGGCCCAATCACGTTACGAGGAGGTTGTGAACACCGCCACAGTCTGCTGCCCAGTCTGTCTGCGCTGCGCCCCGACCAGGACGCGCTCTGCTTACCTGAGCTCCGCATCCATCTGAAGCTAAACTCCTTTCTCCACTGAAAGCCGCCTCCTCCATATCCATAAAGGTGTCTGAGCGGAGTAGCAGTTCTGACCCAGCTCTCTCTCTCCTCTGTCCGGTAAGTGAATCAGGACATAACGCCGCATCATGCTGCGCTGCGTTAAACTCTGGGCTGGAAAGTCGCCGTATCGTGACAACTCATTGAACCTCTTCAGCATTTGATTTATGCGCACCTATTTATTTGTTTAAAGCAGACATTATGTGTCCTGCAATGCAGCCCATGTCCAAAATGACATCATTACAGCAGTAGCTACCCTTGATTCTGGGTCTTTATGCCCATCCACAAAATTAAACATATAGGAAAAAAAATTCCCTAAGGTAATTTACATTTGATTTAGAACATTTTATTCTGTCAAAGTTCAGTTGTCAGTATGCTGCAGCAGGAGGGATTATAGACTGCAATAAACCGGCTGAAATAAAGTACTGTGTTACAATGCAACAATTGTAGGGTATTTAGTTATAAGTCAGATCACATCTTTCACACATCAGGTTTCCTGTTTATAACACTATAAAGCTTCCTATACTAATGTATATGACCTATTCAGTGTTTTTTCAAAGGAAAAAAAATAATTAAGCTTGACTATTTCTACTTTAGAACTCCACACAAACAGTAAATTACCAGCTTATGTAGCACAAGTTGAGTTAAACTATAGTTAAAGTTCAGTTCCAGCTACTGGGTTTCACAGTTTTTTAAGTTTTTTTATATAGATCCTTCCACGTCACAACAGCATTTAATTTAACTTTATGTGATAGACCAAGATCTGTTAGTACTTAATTGTGATTTTGAAGACCAAATATATTTAATGGCATTGATTTTTTTATTACAATTAAAAATCAGAAGAATCTTGGATACATTTCATGTACTTTACTCCAATACCCCAATAGTGCACCCAACTTCCTCCATAGGACACCTCATTAGTAACTAAGAGTCCACATTTGTCTGATTTCTCTGGTAACTACTCATTAAGTGCAATAACCATTCGGGTCCTCTGAGACATTACTTTTTAGATCCATCTTGTGCTGCCATTACAGCTCTTTTAGGAGTATTTCTCTACCAGTTATTCATCTTTGCAGAATTCCTGAAGCCATGAACATAATTGGGGGGGACATGTCCCCTGCACTTGTCACCTTTTTTTTCCCTTTTCTTTTTTTACACAGGGTATTGTTGTAAGCCCTTGAATGTGCTTCATCATAAACAGAGATGGGAAGTAACGAAATAGAAATACTTGGTTACTGTACTCAAGTAGATTTTTCTGATATTTTTACTTTACTTTACTACTTATTTTTATGGCGACTTTTTACTTCTACTCCTTACATTTTTACACAAATATCTGTATTTTCTACTCCTTACATTTAACAAAATTGGCTCGTTACTTTAGTTTTGAATCATTTCAATGGAGTTATCGTTATTATTTTTCACGTCATCAATACCAAATTCAATCTAATTGGATGGGAATCTACGTTGCATTTGACGCACCACTACAAGATGAATCGACAGATTCGGCGGTATTCATTCACGGCAAATCATTGCAGCTTGGTGGCGTTAGCATAGTAGTACGGACGACGAGATGATTGAAAATGAACACAACGGAGATCTAGTCCTATTGGCAGACATCCATTTAAAATGTAGGCAACGGCATGAAAAAAGTGGTTTCTACTTTTACTTTTATACTTTAAGTAAATTTACAGACCAGTGCACGTCCCCTGCACTTTTTTAAACGTCCGGTTTGGTCCTCTGCAGGTTTTACTGTCCAAAATGTTACACTACAGTACGCAGACGTTCTTCGAGTTCTAGGACCAAGTGGAAAACTGCAGGTCAAACTGAAGCCCCTGAGTTTAGATTGGCTGTCACCGCTGTCACTCCTAGGAAGCTCACTTTACAGACATCTCATAAAAAAAAAATGAAAAATAGCAAACATCTGATGCACCATTCAATCTGGTCTGTGATTGGATGGGCAAACATACTGAAAACATGTGGACTTTGACTGAGCTGCTGCTAACATCTCAATCAGTTCGGATCTAAGCCATTAAATTTTAGCTCTGGTTGTATTATTTTCCCGCTTAACGGTCAACCTTCTTTTTAGTCCTGGAGATGGACAATCCAATTTTCCTTCATTCTGTTCACTTAACCAAATCATTAGTCTCTCTCTAGAGAAAGGTCAAGAGAAAAAAATATTTGTTAATGTCTTAAAGTTGATTCGTTACATTCTATGTTGTTTTACTTGTTCAGGTGCCAATAGAAACTTCCTTTCATTTCAGCATGTTTGGCCTTTTTAACATGCCCCCCCTTTACACTTTCATCCATGTCAAAATGATCTATGATGCAGCACATTCAAGGGCTTAGAACAATACCCTGTGTAAAAACAGAAAAGGGAAAAAAGGTGAATTGATCTTTTCTCTGGGCTGAGTGAGTGAGGAGCATGGTGACTCCCTCTCTGGTTGCTGTGGAGGCTGAGAGGAACAGAGAAAACTCACTGCTCTGACGTCACAGCAAGGAGGAAGACACTAAGGGGGCTTGATTTATGTGTGTGGGAGCAGTGAGCTATTGGAGATACGGGTGACTGGGTAATTCTTTGTTGTTTGGAAATGTAACCTTTCTTTCTAAGTAAAATTTTATCTCCTGATGATGTAACAAAATAGGCAAAAATAGAAAAAAGGTGAGATATAAAGATATGTTGTTTTATTTGATTTATTGCTCCAAAGTGTTAAAAGAAAAAAACAGAACAGACAAAAACAAACAAACAATGAAAGAACACATACTCTAAACTGAATTGACTTTTAAACAAATCTTTTTATGGTTGAGATAAAACTATCTTTGCCAAGTTTTTAACCACCTTTAATTTATATATTGATGCATCCCGAGTAGTTATGTATTTACGAGCTGGGGATGGAAAAATATCATAACCACATGAAAGGGTGAGGAATGTGGTCATAACACAAATATTGTATTTTTCCTGTATAGTTGACTAACAAAACACAGCCACTATTAATGACTTCCTGCATATCAACAGAAAACTTGCATTACCCAGTTTTCAACCATGTAAATTATTTTGTGCCACAACAGATGCATTGACTTCACCTCAACTGCTTATTGAGATGATGAAACATGACTTACTTTTAAAGTCTTTAATTTTTGCTGCTATTGTTTTGATCCATAGCAAATAATATTGTTTTATTTTGCTGCTTTCATTTTCACAATAATATTGTTGAGAATTAAAGAACATTTAATTTCATCCGTGTACCTGAGGGCACAACTTTTTAGCTGTTCCACTTTTAGTAAATCTGTTTGTAGAAGCAAAAAATTGGAGACTGTTCTTTACAAAGAGACCAAAACTTACTTTACACTCCAAATGGCTCCAAAAGAGGATTGGTTTCTATTTGGTGAGGTCTTTATTAGAGACAAGGACTCAGAACTTTCAAAATGTTCACATATTCCATAGATTTGAATATATTTGTGTTTAATTTACCGAAAATTTCAATCATTTACAAAATCTGCTGACACCAGATCGGAATTCTTTTTGGGCCGATTGACTCTTGTAAAATATAGGAGATGATGACCCTCATATCCGACTAAGAAACCTGTTTGTTAGCTTCTGCTGAGATAAAGATGCAATGAGAACCCCAAAACTCTGGGTAGGAAGGGACAAGGACTGCACAATTTATGATACTGATGTGTGCATCATAGACGTTAAGAGTTTAGAAGCTTAAACCTGGGATTTACTTGTAGTCTGCCAACATTTCTAAATCTAGCACACTGAAAGCTTAAAGGCTAACAGAACAACGTAGCTGGTGCCTGTTTAGCCTCCTGTTATGGATGGATGGATAAACCTTTATTCCGGACTCATGGTCCAATAAATACATACAATAAATAAGATAAAAATAGTTGATAATAAAAAGCACAATACAAGTACCATTATCGACTACACTCACCGGCCACATTATTAGGTACCCCGTGCTAGTAACGGGTTGGACCCCCTTTTGCCTTCAGAACTGCCTCAATTCTTCGTGGCATAGATTCAACAAGGTGCTGGAAGCATTCCTCAGGGAGTTTGGTCCATATTGACATGATGGCATCACACAGTTGCCACAGATTTGTCGGCTGCACATCCATGATGCGAATCTCCCGTTCCACCACATCCCAAAGATGCTCTATTGGATTGAGATCTGGTGACTGTGGAGGCCATTTGAGTACAGTGAACTCATTGTCATGTTCAAGAAACCAGTCTGAGATGATTCCAGCTTTATGACATGGCGCATTGTCCTGCTGAAAGTAGCCATCAGAAGTTGGGTACATTGTGGTCATAAAGGGATGGACATGGTCAGCAACAATACTCAGGTAGGCTGTGGCGTTGCAACGATGCTCAATCGGTACCAAGGGGCCCAAAGAGTGCCAAGAAAATATTCCCCACACCATGACATCACCACCACCAGCCTGGACCGTTGATACAAGGCAGGATGGATCCATGCTTTCATGTTGTAGACGTCAAATTCTGACCCTACCATCCTAATGTCGCAGCAGAAATCGAGACTCATCAGACCAGGCAACGTTTTTCCAATCTTCTATTGTCCAATTTCGATGAGCTTGTGCAAATTGTAGCCTCAGTTTCCTGTTCTTCGCTGAAAGGAGTGGCACCCGGTGTGGTCTTCTGCTGCTGTAGCCCATCTGCCTCAAAGTTCGACGTACTGTGCGTTCAGAGATGCTCTTCTGCCCACCTTGGTTGTAACGGGTGGTTATTTGAGTCACTGTTGCACTTCTATCAGCTCGAACCAGTCTGGCCATTCTCCTCTGACCTCTGGCATCAACAAGGCATTTCCGCCCACAGAACTGCCGCTCACTGGATGTTTTTTCTTTTTCGGACCATTCTCTGTAAACCCTAGAGATGGTTGTGCGTGAAAATCCCAGTAGATCAGCAGTTTCTGAAATACTCAGACCAGCCCTTCTGGCACCAACAATCATGCCATGTTCGAAGTCACTCAAATCACCTTTCTTCCCCATACTGATGCTCGGTTTGAACTGCAGGAGATTGTCTTGACCATGTCTACATGCCTAAATGCACTGAGTTGCCGCCATGTGATTGGCTGCTTAGAAATTAAGTCTTAACGAGCACCTAATAAAGTGGCCGGTGAGTGTATATAGGAACTTTAAGAAGACAGGAATACCAGTGTCTCCACAGCTTGTTATCTTTTGAAACTGTCATTCTTTGGAACAGTAGCTTGAATGAAGTGTAGACATGACTTATGCTGTTGAAAAGCAGCTTGAAGGCTTGTACCATTGAGTGTCTCCCACAGCAACATCATCCATGCAGAAAAAGTTTTGTTAGTGTGGCTTATAGTTCTCAGATATGGTGATGCTGATCAATTTTATAACCACCTGATTCAACTAAACTGCTGATTCATCAGTAAATCCCTAGAAAGAACTTGTGCCTGTACAAAGTGCTTAAAGGTCACTGTTATAACTCTGTCTTTATAGTTTTTTTTTTTCTATTAACGTCTTGCTGCAGATGCGAAGAAACTGGACTAAAGCGGCCAAAGTCTTCAAACACCTACAGAAAGCCAGCAGAATGATGGAATCTTATCATTTTGAAAGTTTACAAAACTACATCTCATCAGTAGCTCAAAAATTCCAAAGAATCATATATATATATATATATATATATATATATATATATATATATATATATATATATATATATATATATATATATATATATATATATATATATATATATATATATATATATATATATATATATATATATATATATAAAAAAAGTAATACAATGGCCTTTTCCTATTTTATTACTTTCTGCATTGTAGCTATATAGTTATGGCATAAACAATAAGTGGCTAACTTATTGAGAATTTTAAATCTATTTTACTTCACCCTTTTTTTCTTTATTTTAAATTTTTTGCTTCTTTGCACACAATTGGCATTCTGTGACTGATTTTCATGCTTACCTAAAATGGTTCTCAGTGTGTTTATGTAGTTCCTAGAGGTAGTAATAGGAATCAAGAGCCAACTGAATGAGAAGGTGTTTCCCAAGATTTTACTGGTTGTGTATAAGCAGGGTCTGTGTTTCCAGGGTGTTAAAGCACTTCTAGATAAACACTATTCCCCAGTGTCAAATAAACATGTTTGCTTTAACTCCTTGTTACCTTGCACTTGTCTCTATAGTGACCTGAACAGCTGCTTTATCCATCACTGTCTAGATTTGATCATCCTAACTTCTGGTTTTTAGTTCTCATGTCGTGGTCTAGCTGAGTGATTAATCAGTGAACTATTGTGGCAGACCTGGCTCTGCTGCAGCACACGGCTGTGAAACAAGAGGCAGATTTGCCTAAAGCAGATCTTGGCAGCAGGCTCGGATTGCTGAAACAAGAATTGGAAGCCAGAGGAGGGACGGGTGCACCGGTCTGCTGCAGGCCAGACACTGATCACATCTTAACAAAAGACCAAAAACTGGAGAAATTCAAAGCTTAGCCTGTGATCTGTGGATCCACAGTCTGTATAGCTTTCCCATCATTATCTGTGTGCAGTAGGTTTTGTTTCACATGGTTTACTTTTTCTTGTTGTATATTTTATCAGGTGACTCAGGGCTTTTTCTGTGTGCTTCTGGAAAATGCCCTGCCAGGGATATCTGTGATGCTGTCTCTGAGCTTAGATGTGATTTTCCAGAAATCACATCAAAAGTTTGATTTAATGCCTTGGGCCAGGTTAAACATTTTGATTTGAAAACATTGACCTCATTATAATGTAAAGATCTTAGTTCAATTAAAAAAAAAGACAAATGTGTTAACTCACTAAGGACAAGATATTTTTGCACAGATAGTGACTGAGTACAATCAGCTAGGCCTCCTTTATAAATAACACTGTCATTAAATTAAATCAAACTGTCCCACTTTAAATTGAATTAGGATATGTACTTGACTTTGTTAATATAATATAATGCTTTAAATGTATTTAAATTAAAGTTAAATCCAATAAACTAAATATGACTTTAAACAATTGATTCCCATTAAGACCACTGAGAAAACATTTGGTGTAAATTTGTGCTATGAAAATAAACTTACTGTACATGAAATAAATTGAAATAAATAACATTATATTTAAATCTGTGCAGCTTTTACAGTTACAAATAGAGTAAATTTGAATTGCCAACACAATTTAGAATATTCAGAATATTCAAATCTATTATATATCTATAGTTTCTTAAACTTAAGATGCATTCTAAGATTTATCATGAGTGCATGATTAAATCATTGGCAGCTGTTCACTCCCAGGGTTGTCAGATCTGCCTTTTTTCAGCCCCAAAACAATGTGAACACAAATTATCTCCGAACCTTCCGTTAAAATCACAAGTCTATATAACACCTAATACGGAACACAGAGCCACGTTACTATGAAGTTGGCCTCTGATTGCGGTACTACCACTGCATGAAAAGTGAGATTTTCGTCCCCGTAAACTCCAGCAGATCTGCCTGATTTTCGTCAGTTTCCGACAATTTGCAACCCGTGCTTGTCCGCGTTTGTCGTGCCACAAATTGTCGGAAACGTACCGTGACGTATGTGGAGAGCGATCAGCTGTACTAATGGCCCTAATTAGCATATGAATGCAGCAAACCCGCGCGGCTGGCCAGGTCTGGCTTGAATAACCTTCTCAGTATTGGCTGAAACCACTATTCTCAAACAAGTAAAATCGCTCGTGATTGGCAGCAAAACCACACGTGGCCACGCCAGGCTTTAATTTTCTTACTGAGTATTGGACGGAACCGCTTCTTTTTAAACAAGTAAAGTCGCTCGTGATTGGTTGGCATATATATATATTTACATATATATATTTATTCATATATATATATATATATATATTTATTCATTCATATATTTATTCATTCATATATTTATTCATTCATATGGTGTCTATTTATGTTATCCTACACTACTACACAATTATTATGCTACCATCAAGGACATGAATGAATTTATACAGGAAATGAACATTTGCCAGGAAGCTGTTTATGCAAAGAAAGAGCTTTATTGAAACACACACAACTATATACAACGCGTATCCAAACACATGCGTTTCTAAAAATTAAAAGTCCGTGAACGGTCCGTTTGCTTCCTCTGGGTTGGAGGTAACGGGCAGCATTCCCTCCGAGGCAGGTCCGATGTGCAGACGTCTAGTGTGCGTGGCCCTGTACTTCGGCATCGCTTCTAACCGGGACTGCAGCTTAACACAGAGTTCAGAGGGATCCGGCCTACGAAATGGTGGCGACCGTACAATCCATCCAGAGACACCGCCGAGGAAGGCGGACTTCCAGAGTTCCACTTCCTCATCTGCTAGCACACTCTGCCTCGCTTTCAGCAGCTGAAAAAAAAAAACAATGAATCAGCGCACTGCGTATGGACACAACACATCTATTAATGCACCTGAAAAATAGTCACCAAATAAAGTCTTACCCTCTTTCTTCTGGCCCGACTCCGAGCAGATAGCCTCCGCACGCAGCGTGTTGGCTGGCAGCGTATATCTGAAGCTCCTGCGTACCGTCTGAAAATACGTCTTACAGGCAGCTGGAAAACAATTAAATGAGAGCGGTATAAATAAAAAATCAAACGCAAGTCACAGTAACAAGGAAGGAGAAAACATTAAAACAAGTCACTTACACACAATGTCGTCTTTATCATCATCGTGCAAATCTGGACTTGCTGATTATGGCTCCGAGCAAAAAGGAGGTCTGTGAAAACAAAATGTAAAGCTATGATCGGTATCCATTACCTTTTACCGCAGAATGAAAGCATATTCTTTAAATCTTACCCTTGCTCCGGTTCATAGCGCCTGCAATTAGTCTCCGAGTTGTTAAGACGGCGTACTGCTTCCTGTAAATCACAAAAAATGCACTTTAATAAAGCTTGTTCTCGCAAGGCTAGGCTAGATAGGCTAATAGCTAGGCTGCTATTAGCCATAGCTCAGGCTAGGCCGCTTTTAGCTTAGCAGGCAGTAATCGAACATATATTTACCGCTAGCATCTCTTCTTTGAGTTCGTCTTGTTCGATGCAGAGTCGCCATCGCGTCCAAGAAGAGTTTTACCCCGAAATCCCACATACTCCGTCTGCGCTCCGCTCCGCTCCGCCCCGCTGCGCTCCAGACCGCCTGCACAAAGCAAAGCCTACAGCCGCCGCTGTGGCTCCGTTCCCTCCTCTCTGAGTTCCTTGGAGATCGTAGAGGGCATGCGCCAGATGAACCAGGGTTTCCGCGGATCATTAAAAATAATTACAATTCATAATTCTTTTTTTAATCAAGGCCTTAATTGGCACTAAAATTAATTAAATATTTTTATCGTTGCATTTATGATTCTTTAATAAAAATGCTTCTAAAAACAATTTCGTCAGATATTATATCGCTATTAATTTGCGTGGAACTGTTTATAAAGCCGTATGTTCGGAAAGGAAGCTCGAGGCGGAGAAAAAGCTAGAGAATATATATACGTATATATGTGTGTGTGTGTGTGTGTGTGTGTTTACATACATACAGGAGTCATGGAACTCTGCTTGCAGCTCCTTCATATTTCATGTACACTAATAACTTGTGTACATGGTTCTTGTTGATGGCATTAAAATCATTTCTAATAGCATTAAAATAGCATTAAATTAGAGTCACTCATTCCTGTATGAACCCTGTGAGCGCTTAATTTAATATGACATATTAAAAAAATCCCACCATCATCCAGCATATGTTCAGTTTCTGCCCAAATATATATATATATATTTTTGTAGATTTTTGTAACAGAGATAAGGATAATTCAAAACTGCTTTTTTTTTTTATGAACTTGTTCTCTACAACTTAGCATCTCTTTTCATGCCTGTAATAAGAAGTTTCTTTTAACTGGATTTGATTAAACTTTAAGTCCCTCGGTATAAAATAAATATTTTAATGGAGATGAGAAATCTGCTTCCTGGTTGGTGAATAACCAATAGTTTGGATCCAATCATTTAAATAAACGGTGTTAGTTTTTTTTTTTCTTTTTTTAGATATTTATAAGAATTGTGCTATAATTTCTAGTCACCAATCTGTTGCTGCTATATTTTAATTTGACGAACCGGAATTTGTCGATGTTCTTTTTCCTGTTTGGTGCAATTGCAATTGCGGATCTTGACCTGGCCAGACCTTATGACCACAGTGTACCAATCTTCTGATGGCTACTTCCAACAGGATAATGCGCCATGTTATAAAGTGAATCATCTCAGACTCATTTCTTGAAACTTTTCCACTTAAGTAATTGTGAATTGAGCATATTGACAGACAATATTTTATTTTTTATCTTAAATGCAAATTTTTTTTTAAATAATTACTGCTCTAAATGTATTGCTCTGTCAGCTAAAGATCTGTTTTGGTCTCTATACTTTAATTAAATAAATCAATTCAAGCTAAAATGTGAGAGGCTATACTAAGCCTGATCTCTTTGTATCAGAGATTTTCTTCCTCAGAAAGATGTCACTTGGGGTAAAACCCCCCCTGCAACCCTGGTTTGCATTTGTATAGCTCACAGCATGTTCATTTACATGTTAAAGCCTCCCCTAGAATTCCATGGGGGGGAGGCATGGGGGGAACACTGCCTAAGAAATTCCACGTCAATTTCTGACAATTTACGGGAGTTTTCGACGAAGCCTGCAAATTGCCGTAAACTGCCGCTAACCTGAAGTTCCACGACAATCTACAGTGCCGCATATTGACGAAAATCCCACTTTTCATGCAGTGTACAGAAGGTTATAACAGCGTTGGAGCATTATCATCTGTAACAGCAGATATATAGCATTTAAGCTGCACATCAGCCTTCAGTTCTTTTCTCAATATTTGTGATGTGGAGCTGGAAGCTCTGGGAGTGACATCTGCAGGTTCTTAACAACAATCCGCCCATGTCTGGTTCATAGGCCAACTAATGTTTTCTTTCTCACTTGAGCGGGGCGTCGTAGATACAGCTGCTGGCAGCAGCAAATGTAAAATTTTTACTGAATAACAACTCTTACAGTGAGGGAACAAAATAAAAAACACGTCTTTCTGAAAATGTTCCAAGCACGGTAGAGACGTTGGGGAGTTCTGCAACTTCTCCTGATCTTGTATGGCCTGCTTTACCCCCTTTGAAAGGAGCTGAGGATGCTTAGGAAAGTTAGATGACTTTTTCCGTAAAAATTCAAAAAATATCCACTGGACTTGGTTTCCAAGGTTTTCAAATCTTGAAAACCAAGTCCAGTGGATATTTTTTTTTATTTTTACGGAATGACAATGACCTGGATGACTGACAACCTTCATCAGCAAAGTTAGATAACCCAACGCCATCTTTATGGGGTTTTAAGCAGAAAGCAACACAAAATGAAGGCATAGTTGTATCTTAATGCATGAAAAATTCAGCTGGGGTCCATAACAAAACCACTGTTCCAACTCTCTGATTTCCCTGTATACGTCGCTTCCCCCGTCACTAAGCGGTGCTGGAGAAATCTCAATGGTAGCATTTTTTTATTAAAACTATTTTGAAATTATTTCATTAATTATAATACAAAAATACTAGAAAATGTCAATATAGAGTCATCATCACTTTTAGCGCACCGTTTATATTTAAACCTAAACATGCATAAGAAACTCAAGCATCCAATCCCTATGATTCCCTTTAAATCGCATTCCTCCAGAAGGCTTTTGCTGCTACCTGGTAGCCCCAAGGAATCGTGCATTCACTGATTAGAGAAATAGATTCCATTTTTAAGGTTTTTCACATAACGCTATTTCCAAGCAAAAATTAATACAGTGAAATTGCAAATCAATGATACACCAACCTTTCTTTAAATACAGTCTTAAATAATAAATCCATAGCTGGTACTTTGACTTGTTTAAAAATGAGATTTTAACAACAAACTATTAGTTTTATGTTTTAGCAATCTATTAAATGAATCAAGCAAAGGGAGGGGTCATTTTGTTGTGTCATGTTAACCTTTCTAGATTGTACATCACTGCAAATGAATAAGTAAGGGTCTGAGAAAGCAAAAATTGCAGCGTTTTTTTTTAATTGAGGATTTCTATTACTGCAAATTTTGTTGATCTGTCTGAATGTGCAAAAGTAAGCTAAAGCTGACAAATTAACTTACTGGAAACGAGGAACTGGAAAGGGACTCATTACATTTTGGGATGCACAGCTTTCCTTAAAAGGATGAGAGATCACAGCAGAAGTTTACACTTCCTGAGTGCTGGTTCAGTTGTTGAATAGAGCATAGCACCAAACTACCTTCTGCTAACTTGCATTATTTTAATAAGAGAGGTTTTTCTTCATTTGACAGGGTCAGTTATTAAGGGGATTACCATGGATTCCTTGTTTGCAGTAGATTTATTCCGCTTTTAGGGTTTGTTATGAGACGAAGGGGCGAAATGCCATGTTAAGTTGCAGGTCAGCTGACAGGCTGCAGGTGTGGTGGTTAGTCATAAAAGTCTTAGGTGAACCTAAAGCCTGCTCAAACAGTAATTGACGGTGCTGGTTCGCGTGTGTTGTGAACTGGCAACTTTAATCTTGGAAATGTGAAAACCTCATTGCAGACGTAGAATGTTATTAGAAGATTTGTGCTAAGCTTGTGGGGGATGCCGTATGGCAGGCTGAAGACTGCTCCACTGTAACTGCTGCTGTAGTCTATATCATATAAATATGCTCTTAATATGTGGGTGTTTAGGATTCACTGGGAGGAAGATTAAAGTTAGGACAGTTTCAATGCTTAGAGCTCATAATAATAAAAAATATTCCAGTCACAGCACTTTACAGTCGATCTAAGTTATAGTAACATTCATAACAATGGACCCATGTGATTAAGCTGCTGCTTTAGGGTTCTACAACTGAGCATTACTTACAAAAATGGTATTAAGTGCTAAAAAAAGTAAATATAGGTCAACACAGAACATAGAGCTGAATAGAGCAGAAATAAAATATAAAGATTTGGAGCATCAATGCATTCTAGTATTTTAACAGCAGCAGCTATGGTGGTAAATGTGTGAGCTATAACATAATCCCTTCATATAACTGAACCAAAACAGTGTGTTACTAAGCTGCTGAGCTGTGTAATCATGGCATTTTCTCAGTTTTTTCCCCCCTTTGAATTATTTTTAAAGAAGAAATGTTAGAGTTAACAAAAATGATAGAGACCAACGGAGCAGCTTTAGGATTATATAATCGCACTGTTCTTTAATTAAGATAAAAAAATGTATGTCGCCAGATTTAATAACATCTGCATTTCTAATCATGAAAGCATGAGAAAGTTTAACCTTAACTGACAGACATCTTGATCTCTAATATTCCTTTTACCAACCGGAAGATGCTTTTAGTTAAATTTAACCAATTAAGACTAGATGGTGTCTGAGGGTTAGTTTGTAAATGTGTTGATGGTTTAATCCAAACTGTCAAAATTGAATTTCTGTATTTAGCTCCTACTTTTTGTCAGTAACAGGTATACTCTAACAAAAAAATAAAAGTTGGCTATGTTCAAAAATCAGATCCTAATTTATGTATTCTTTATTTGGATACAGTGTAGATAGTAGTGATCATAAGCTTTTTGATTTATTCAAGCCTTCCTTTCTCAGTGAATAGTTCTTAACATGTATCTCGTTGCTGATAGCAATTAGTGATTTGTAGAAGAGCAGAACACAAGGAACATAATACTTAGAAATACTAATCATAGCTGTAAACATTTTGAATAGTCCACTAAGTGCTCCATCCTCTTTTGATGGTGCTTTTATCCTGTTATAAATGTAGCTTCTTACAAGTTATTCTTTAACAGTTTATTCATGTTTGGATGTTCATCAGAACAGAGAACGTGGTACTTATTGATCAGCATCATTTAGCCAGGTGAAAATAAAGGACATCTGTTTCAGAGGGCAATCTGGAAAGGGTAAATATTATTCTAGCAATACTTTTCATGTGATCTGATGAAGCAGGTTTTTCAAAACTTTGTCAAGCAAATTGTCAAGCAATCATTTAAGGCAAGGATATTTTTTGTTTTTGTTCTTTTTTTAAAAAGCACGATTCAGACACATTCAAAGTGCCTTACAGGACATCAAAGGAAAGGGAAAAGGAAAATGACAAAGCATAAACACAAAACAGTTGCATAAAAGAAAAAGATGTAGAATGTATGTAGGAGTTAGCCCTGCAATTGAAGAGTTGACGGTTCGAGCCCTGGCTCTGGCTTTCAGTGTCGTTGTGTCCTTGGGCAAGACACCTGCATTGCCGACTGATGGTGGTCAGAGGGACAGGTGGCACGTGTAAGGCAGCCTCGCTTGTGTCAGTGAGCCACAGGGCAACTGTGGATACAGTGTAGCTTGCCACGATCAGTGTGTGAGTGTTTGCGTGAATGATATGTAGTGTAAAGAGCTTTGGCCAAGTCCTCTGACTTGAAAAAGCGCTATGTAAGTACAGGCCATTTTATGAACAAATAACATGTTTTTAAAACTGTTGTTTGAAGTTGCAGTTAGCCGGTGCTATGGTTTAAGCACTGCTGTGTTTTATTCTGTTTTCTTGATGTTGTCCACATCATCAGGATTTGTCTGGCAAAAGAGTTTTTGGTTGAGTTTCTGCTGCCTAATTTATTATTATTTTTTTAAAACAGTATAAATATTGCTGTGGTCATTTTAAAATAAAGGCATGATCCTAGTTTTTTTTTCAGAATCCTGGTTTGACATAAAATCATTCACTTTGGCAATGCTTTAAATATGATAAAGCTGGTTTTGAAACACTATGTAACCGTATACTTTTATATCAGAGGCCTAAAATGCCTAGCATGCTCTGTGTTCTCTTGGCCCACTCATTGCAGCTCATTTTTCATTGTTGTTTTCTCATATGTGATGTTTGGATTTAACCCTATTGCAATGTAGAGTGGGATGAAATGTATTTAACTCTCTGTTATATACTTTTCAGCTAAATATCTCTGTTGAATTACACTAAATATACTGTATATTTGCAGCAGAAATTTTGTTGGTTTTTATATCATTGTTAGGGTTAAGATGAATATGCTCTGTAATGTCTGCTTTGCTGTTTTATTAGAAAGTTTGAATATTTCTAAAGAGTAATTAGATTTTTCCTACAGGAATAAAGTGGAGTAGGGTGTGAAATGGGTTGTAGTACTTTATCTCCTTAGTTTTGTGCTCTAATCTCAAACAGACAAACTCATGTTTTAGCAGTAGCCTACTGTAGTCTGAGCTGCACATGGTTTGAGGTGCCATGCTGTACCCTGGCCTAATTAGGCATTCATTTCTTATTTTCTAGACAAATAGGGACCTTTTAATAATCTACTTAAAGGAGGTATTTAAGATTTGAGACTGGGAGAGAATGCTTTGTGTGGGCCACATTAATCCTTCCTGGGTAAACTACTAAATTACTCAAACACTATTATATATTTCTGTACAAGCAGCGTGATTTGTGCCCTGATTTCTAGATATTTTCAAAAAAGTTTATTATTCACAAGTCTTTTTTATAGATGTAAATAAAAGTGTAAAAACTTTTTCATTTTAAATGCAATGTTCCCTCTGCCTTTTCTCATCATACTAGCTTCATCTACTGTGGACCTATTTGGCTGTGTAACCATCATGGAGAGTGGTGTCAGCTGTGCTGCTGCCATTAACGCTTTTGTTCATAGATGTTCGAGCTCTGCCTGTTTCTCAGTGTTGTCCTGTTTCTCTGACTGTGTCTGGCTGGATGTGCTCTCTTCATCCTGACATGGGAGTTGGCTCGGAGCTCATCTGCTTGGCTGTGGAGCTGGTTTACAATTGCCTTTTGTATCTCTGCTTCTCTCTCCTTGAACCCCAGTTGGCCTCAGCAGATGGCCGCTCACACTGAGACCTGTTCTGCTGGAGGTTTCATCCTGTTTAAAGGGAGTTTTTTTCTCCACTGTCACTACAAGCATGCTTAGTATGAGGGATTGCCTTCAAGTCAATGAGTCGATGCAATTAATTGATTTTCCTGAGATAGAAAACTTTGAACCAATTTGACTGATTGATCTGGTTGAACTGTCTCTGTAAAGCGCTTTGAGATGAATTGCCACTATAAAAATAAACTTAATTGAATTGAATATTACCCAGAATGCAATATCCTCTCAGAGAAATATGTTGGTGTCAGGTGGTCAGAGTTGAAAGGAAGTGGAATAAAACTAAACACCAGATTATCATAAAAGATAAGCTGAAAAAGAAAACCATAGTAGTATTTCTTTGTTCTTTTTTGTCGCCAAGAAAACATACAACTAAACCTGCAGCCAGAGCTATAATAGAGCGAATTCAGGTTAGCACATATTCATACTTCAGACGTGGCATGACTGTGACTTTGGTTTTATTAATATTATCCAATTAGTCTCATTGAGTGTGTGGTGTTTAATGGGAGAGAATGGGCAGACATTTTAATATCAAGCATTATTTACATTCTACTCCACAATTATTTACCATTTTGTCTATCACATCTTATCAGGACAAAATATATTTATTCACTGAAGCATTCAGTTGCAACATGGCAAAAAAGGGGTATTGTTGCTCTTCTAGGATACTGTAGATTTTGCCTAACAAAATCTAAATTTCCATGGCTGACTGTTAAGCAGATAGTTGAGTATGATCTCTGTTTATCACTTCAGTGTTTAATGTAAATGTTTCAGCTGACCACACCTCTGCCGTTTAATTTACCATTGGCTTGTTGAATAACTCTGCTAAGATCAGTGATGGCATAATTCATTGATAGGGTTCTGCCAGAGTTTACTCAGAAAGTGCAGACGACGTATAAGTGGAACAGCTCCATCTTTGGAAGCATTAGAGAAATCCAGGATTTCCGGAGCAAAAGGTTCCCTTGTGCACTGTATTTTTTCACTGAGACGGCTTATTGGTAATTATTTTGTAGAAAAACTGCTAAACAATTGTGGAACAACAGCTTGCAGATTAGAAGATATATAATGTTTTCTTTTTTTGTCCACTATGCATTAATGATGATAAAATGTTTGATGTCAAGGAGGAAAAACAAAGTTCTTGATGACAGTGTATAACAAATAAAGCTCATTTATAATGTATTAAAGATCATGATGCAGAGTAACCTTCACAATGTAACCTTCTGTGCTCCCTCTGCTCTGCTCATCGCCGCTGTTTGTGTTGCCTGGTTGTGTTTTGTGCCAACTCCTTTGTCTTCGGTATCTGGGCAATAGTAACCTGGATAGTGTGTGTTTAGTCAGGCTTAGTCATTATTCTATTGTGCCTTCTCTGTGGTGAACAACACATGGAAATCAGAGAGATAAGCCAAATGTTTGCAAAATCAACGTGATTTTCTTTATTTATTTTCATTAATTGATTTTTTCTTTTATTCATCACACTTTTAGATTGGCTATTTGATCTACACTACCAATATTATTTAGTATTATCATCATACATTTTTTTTATAACTATCATTATTACCTCCAGCCTCATGTGTTACAACTTCATCTTTCTTTTACAGCCATTCTCAGGCTGTCTTTAGAACAGGCAATCTGATCATTTTAATGTGGTAGATCAAAACATTTTAGCAGCAATTTTTGGAGATCACCTACAACACAGCCTCTTATTGCACCCACAAAAAAAAGTATTGCATGTGCAATTTATTGGCCTAGGGTACATAGCTATCTATGGCAAAACATTTTTGCAGCATATTACACTAATAACTGGGCTCAAAGATTAAACTCCTTTTTTATATTTTACAGTGTTTAGATCATGTTACTCAGTTGCAAAGTCATTTATTTAATTTATTAATGCTATTCTAGTAACTCCAGAGTGTTATATTCCATTAAAAATGTACGTCTACTGTGCAATCTTTTGTTCCATTTTTTATGTATTTTGACCTGTTTTTACCCATACGGTTAAATTTTCCTGACATTTTTCTGCCAGCAACACTAACCCCCCCCACCCCCCCACCCCCCGTGGGTCAAGAAAGGATATTCTATTGTATTCTTTTCTACTGTAGAAGTAGAAAATATGACGAGTCTGTTTGCACCATTCGTTAACTCTAAAACATCAAAATCTATCACTGTGGTCTTATAGCTGTGGAGCTTCTAGGGATTTTGAGAGTCATTATTTTCAGGTGCAGGGACAGTATATCAAGGGATTCATGCAAAACGCTAAAATTATGTCAAGTGAAACCAAAGTTTGTCTTTTGGTCCAGAAGAGCCATGAAGTTCCAGCAAATACTGCTGTTTATATCCTTGCATACCATCTTGGAACAGCTGGCTGACATTTCAGCATGTTTGACATAGTTTGGTTCAAGATCATCAGATATAAACTGCTGCAGCACCAATTTGCAGCTGATTTTTATGTAATCTGGTTTCTGCTAATAAGGGATCCCATGGTTGTGATGATGAAGTGGTAGTCTCAAAATCCCCTGTGAACATACTTCTTTGCCCCCTTGGTGTGAGTGAAGACCTAAGGCCTGCAGAGACCTGCTGACCCCTAACGAAATTAAAGTTTAAGTTAACAACACAGAATTACCATGACTGGTGGGGATCTGGCCATCACTATTTGAACATCTGGTAATTTGAGTGGAAGTATGTTTGGTTTTGACCTGGCGATCCGGTTAAGGTCATTTTTTCTAAGGAGGAAATTATTTTAACAAAATACAAAGGGAATTGGCAGATGGAGAGTGGGACAGAAAATCTACTAAAGAGAAGCTGTTCTCAAAGATTTCTGTTGAAAGGATCATATTCAGGTTAAACTACTTTGGTATAAGGACTATTATGAATCTCGTTGACTTTTTTAGCCTCCAGTTGGTCATTGTAAATGGCCTTTATTACAGAACGTCTTTTTGTGTCAGGGGATTTGAAAATATGCTATAAAAATGGAGAAAGTGCTTTACACTACATTCAGTCATTTACCTATTCACACACAAATGGTGGTAAGCTACAGCTCACCATCATCAGCAGGCAGTACAGGTGAAGTGTTTTGCCCAAGAATATAATTACTGTGACAGATGGAACTGGGGTTAGAAGAGATGACCTTTCAGTTGCAGGTGACCTCCTGCATCCTACACCCAGATGGCCATTCAAAGTAAGCATCTGGTTCTGCTTGAGGTTTCTTCTTTTTAAATGGGACAGTACCAACGTAATAGAAGTAAAAAAAAAAAATACAAAAAAAAGTACAATAGACATTCAATTCAATTCAATTCAGTTTATTTATATAGCGCCAAATTCACAACACATGTCATCTCAAGGCACTTTACAGTTCAACCAGATCATACAGTCAAATTGATACAAAGTTTTCTATCTAAGGAAAACCAGTTGATTGCATTGACTCATTGACTCAAATACAATCCCCCACACTAAGCATGCTTGTAGCGACAGTGGAGAGGAAAAACTCCCTTTTAACAGGAAGAAACCTCCAGCAGAACCAGGCTCAGTGTGAGCGGCCATCTGCTGAGGCCGACTGGGGTTCAAGGAGACAGAAGCAGAGATACAAAAAGCAGCTGTAAAAGGCGGCCCCGTCCAGGAAACACACAGCCAGGCAGACGAGCTCCAAGGCAGCTCCCATGCCAGAGGACGAAGAGAGCACATCCACTCAGTCACGGTCAGAGAAACAGGACCACACTGGAAAACAGGCCGATCTCCAACATCTATTAACAAGGGTGTTGATAGAAGCAGCACAGCTGATGTTTTTTTTCCAGGATGACGTCACAGCCAAACAGGAACAGACGAGGCAAAGCTACTCTGAGGAAAAGCAGAGAGAGCAGAAGGTTAGAGATTGAACTAACAGATTCTGCAGAATAGGAGAACAGAGAGAGAATGAAGCAGAATGATGAAATGGGGGTCCCTATGTCCTCCAAAAGTCTAAGCCTATAGCAGCATAACTATAGAGATAGCTCAGGATAACCTGAGCCACCCTAACTATAAGCTTTATCAAAAATGAAAGTTTTAAGCCTAGCCTTAAAAGTAGACAGGGTGTCTGCCTCACGGACTAAAACTGGTAGTTGGTTCCACAGGAGAGGAGCCTGATAACTAAAAGATCTGCCTCCCATTCTACTTTTAGAAATTCTAGGAACCACTAGTAAACCTGCAGATTGAGAGCGAAGTGCTCTGTTAGGAACATAAGGAACAATCAGATCTCTGATATAAGATGGAGCTTGGCCATTTAAGGCTTTATATGTGAGAAGGAGGATTTTAAATTCTATTCTTGATTTAACAGGAAGCCAATGAAGAGAAGCCAGGATAGGAGAGATATGATCTCTCTTTTTTATTTTCATTAGAACTCTGGCTGCAGCATTTTGGATCAGCTGAAGGCTTTTAACTACAGTTTGTGGACTTCCTGATAGTAAAGAATTACAATAGTCCAGCCTTGAAGTAACAAATGCATGGACTAGTTTCTCAGCATCACCCCTGGACAGGATATTTCTAATTTTTGCAATGTTCCTCAGATGAAAGAAGGAAATTCTAGAAACGTCTTTGATATGGGATTTAAATGACAGGTCCTGATCAAAAATAACACCAAGATTTTTTACTTTATTATCTGAAATCAGTTTAATCCCATCCAAATGAAGTGACTGGCTAATCAGTTTCTTTTTCAGAGACTCTGGTCCAAAGACTATAACTTCTGTTTTGTCTGCATTCAGGAGCAGAAAGTTAAGAGTCATCCAGGTTTTTATGTCTTCAAGACATGCCTGTAATCTATGTAATGGGTTAGCTTCATCTGGATTTATAGACAGATATAGCTGGGTATCATCAGCATAACAGTGGAAATTAATCCCATGCTGTCTAATAATTCTACCAATTGGGAGCATGTATAAAGTAAAGAGAATTGGTCCTAGCACTGATCCCTGTGGTACTCCACAGGTAACCTTTGAGCGTGTTGAAGATCTATCATTAACATGAACAAACTGAATTCGATCAGATAGATAAGATTTAAACCAGTCTAGTGCTGTTCCTTTAATTCCAACAAAATATTCAAGTCTTTCTAAAAGAATATTATGGTCAACTGTATCAAATGCAGCACTAAGATCCAACAGGACGAGCACAGATACAAGTCCAATTCAATTCAGTTTATTTATATTGTGCCAATTCACAACACAAGTCATCTCAAGGCACTTTACAGTTCACCAGATCATACAGTCAGATTGATTCAAAGTTTTCAGTCTAAGGAAAACCTGTTGATTGCATCGACTCATTGACTCGAATGCAATCTCTCACACTAGGCATGCTTGTAGCGACAGTGGAGACAAAAAACTCAGTTTTAACAGGAAGAAACCTCCAGCAGAACCAGGCTCAGTGTGAGTGGCCATCTGCCGAGGCCGACTGGGGTTCAAGCAGACAGAAGCAGAGATACAAAAGGCAACTGTAAAAGGCGGCCCGGTCCAGGAAACACAAATGTTTTCATTGGAAATAAAGGTCTTTGGCTAAACTTTTTAAAATCAATTGTCTACATTGCTCTAATAATGATTATGAGCAGATTCTGGGTAGAATTCAAAATGCAAATAAATACAGGCTTTCCTCAAAATCTTTCATGTTTTAAATACAGTACAGTTGGGGAATAGTCAGCCATTTCTTTTTGTCAACAGGAAAAGCTGCATAGTCAAATTACCTGGCAGCAAGCCAATGTACATTATATAACATGTGTCTCCTCATGGACCAACATGGGTTTTATTTCTTTCTCAGGTTTAATAGGTTGCTGCTATTTCATTTCTGCAGCAACATAATGCAAAAGAGACATAGTTCTTAAAATGTATTATGTGTGAGGGTCTAACTGCAGCACCAGCATTGGGGTCTATGTGTAAAATATCCCAATAAATGTATAAGGTTGCGCCTTGTCTTCATTGTTTAGTTAGATCTATAAGTTGAGGTGTTTCTGCCTGTTGTTCTTTTTGTGCTCACAGTGGTCTGTGACCTCGCTTTTGTTCCTGGTCAGAGTATAATGGAATAGGGAGTGGTTGTTGTCTGTCCTTAATGAAGACCGATGGAGTGGGAGTGGCTCAGGGTTGACAACAGGTGTATAGGAAGCTGTGTGTTCATCTATAGCAGCTGGTGGACGTGTGCAACTTCCTGCTCTCTTCACCTCAGGGCTTTTCTGCTTTCTGTTAATGACAGATGAGCTTTTCTCATATCTGAATCTTGTCAAGTGAATAATATTGGTAATCTGCCTGAGGTTAGGTCTTTATGCACTGTGACATAAACATAAGTAACTGATTTAGATAAATGACACAGCTCTTTGTCAGAGATGTTGTTGCACCTATAATTGAAGCACATTACGTTCAAGCAGAAAGGGTCTTATACATTTGAAAAAGGATTTAAAGTTAAGAAAACATTTCTTTAATTATTTACAGCACTAGTTACTTGTTTTTCATTATTGGGCTGACAGGGAAGGGGTTACAAGAGAGGGACAGAGACTCCCTGCACAGGACCACAGGTCAGATTTGAACCCAGGTAAACCACGTCAAGGACTTGGGTCGTGAGCAACATCCACTGCGCCACTGAAGCATGAATGAGTTTGGAAAACGTTTCTAAGAGTCTAAATGATGCCTTTGTCTTTTTTGTAGGCTGTGTACTTTGGCATATAGGCAGAAAATGCATAAATAGCTGTGACAACCAGCTGCACTGCATTACCAAAAATATTTGGTCACTTACTGTACCTTTACATATAAACCTTGAGACATCCCTCTAATTTTATGATGTTGATCCACAATTTGCATCTACGACAGCAATAATTGGAAGCCTTTATACAAGGTTTTGGAAGTTTTGTAGGACTCTTCTAGAAGCAAAATATTTTGAAATCCATGAGTCATTTTTGCTCCAGTTTTCAATTTTCTATGTAAAATAGATCATTGCATTTTATTATGTGACGACAAGCGGAGGAGATGCAACTACATTTGCACGGCAGGGCATTTTTCAGTTATCTATTTTTATTAAGAAAAGCAATGGGACAGGTAAGTATAGATTGTCTTTAGAGTTTTTCTATTAACTAAGGTCATCTCATCTGATGCTGCATGTTTTATACACACTAAGGCTGCCTTACACAGCTCTGGACTAAAGGAGATAGTTGTTGAACTTTTTAGCTACTAATACAAAACAGGACTTGGGGAGATTTTTTCCTATAGCAACTCCTGTTAACTCTATTAAGTAATGATGTAAGCTAATTAGAACCACACAATCAAACAACTGTTGATTCCCTAAAGATGGTTAAAGATTCTCTACAGATTCCCTCTTGGAGTTTCGTCATCCTCAAACCAGCTTTCAAACCACATCTTTTAATTTACCTGAACAGATTATAAAAACTGTAGGAAGAGCTGGAGGAGACTGTCAGAGGCTGTGGCAGTCTTTGCTCTGTAACAGCTTCATTATCAGCCATGCAAGGAGGCAACTCTGCATGAGGTCGGATGTTCTCACAGTCTCATAAATGAGACATGAGTTACGCTGTGGTCCGGCTCTTTCAGACGCAGACTCATGCAGGCAACACGAGCACGGTTTGACGTCTGTTAATTAATTAGTAACAAGCTCTGGGTATCAGGTGGACAGGGCTAAAAACCGGTGGGAAAATTACCAGTAAGCATTGGAGGCAGATAAATTCCCAGAATATTGTCTTCTCGGTACAGATGTTTAATCCTACACAATATGATCTGTAGTAGTTTCAATTCTTTTTTATTTCTTGATGCTGAAAGCAGTCTGTGGGTTTTTAGAATAATTATCAATAGATGTTTAATATGAATAATGAGTTTTTTTGTAAGGAACCTGCTCGTTTATATTATATTAAGGAGAAAACTGAAGTGGATTTATACAGCAGTTTGTATAAAGGGACATGCAGTAGAAATCCAGTGGACCTGAATATAGTTCATCCCAGTTTATTTTTAGCTTGATAGACAGATATCCATGTTTTTTGACTACTGTAAATCTGTGTGTGATAAAATGGTGTGACATGCATTTGGATTTTTACTCCTTTATTCTATTAGACTTAAATAAAGGACAGTCTACAAAATGATGCATGTTGATGGTAGGATCATACACTTATTGTTTTAGTTGAGCAACAGACAAAAACTTTGTGAGAGTGGACTAAAACAAACAAAACATGGGACTAAATACGGAAGAAAGCCAGCTAGGTGACATTTACAGCAGGCAAATGCGACACAAGTCTGATCTTTTTGCCCAAATGTGACTAATGGCCAACTTCTCAGAGGCAATGAATATCTAACTTCACCAACTTCCATGTTTGGTTCTATAGAGGATATATAGCAGATAATTTTCAAAGCGTCTGTTGGCTTAATGGTTGCGTTGATGTCCTGAACCGTTTACACAGTAATCTGATTGCAGTCACATTTAATGAGTGTAAAAAACAGTGACAAAAAGACCTGAATATAGAAAAAAATCACTTTATTTTACTGTTTTTTTTACTTATGAGAAGCTCAGCTGCCAAAGTCCACTCTATATAACATGTCACTTAAGATCGATTGAGAGCGAATCAGGAGGGGGAACGAGAGAGGGGGAGAGCTGAACGTAGAGGAACAGAAAGAAAAATATAAGCTTGCGGTGTGCTCTTGGCGTATTTGAAAAGAGTGCAGAAACCAGGGGAGTGTGGCGTTACTGGGGGGGTGGGACTTCACAACTAGGACATTATAGAGAATATAGAAAACTCTCCAAGTGAATAGAAGTGGCATGTTCATCCTTTTTAGCCACCAGAGTTGAGCTTGTGACTACAGTGTTAAGTTCAACAGAAACATGAGGTATCCAAGTTTCCAAATACCCTGAACATGCTGCTAAGGCTACAATTGTAAGCTTGTGTGTTAATGTGTGACAAGGGCCTTTTCAAATTCGATACATTTTCCAGGTGAAAATATCTCACAAGGTTAAAAAAACAATGATCACAGCCGAGTCTGTCTGGCTTCCTCCTCTTCCAGCATCTAGCCCAACACCAGATGGATTAGATCCATCCCTGTCTTCACCCATTTGTCCATGGCATGCGGCCGAAGGTGAGAAGATACAACTACAAAGTCGATCGACCTCCGGCTTAGGGTGTCCTGGTTCCAGGATCACCAATGGACATCCTTATGTTTGAACATGTTGTTCATTATGTACAATATGTGTCTTGCACAGAAATCCAATAATGAAACACCCCTTAGGTTCTGAGCTGGGGATCTGTTTCTCCCAATCAAAGTCGAGCATCTCTAAAGGAGCTAGGTTCCAGAGACCACGCCTTGTATGGAGAAGATCTCGACTATTTCTAGCAGGCATCACTTCAACTCCCACACAATCTCAGGCTCTTTCCCCCCAGCAAGGAAATACACCATGTCCCCAGAGCCTGTTTAAGCATCTGCGGATTGGGTCGCCTCTGCCTCCGACTGTCACCCAACTTGTCTTTGCAACGGTTCCTGCAGGTGGTGAGCCCATTCGGGGATGGCCTCGTGTTACTCCTTAGAGCTGAAAGAACCAGGCCATCAGGCACTTGCCAACAAACCCCAACCCCAGTCCTGGCTTCAGGATGGGGTGCCCGCTCCACCATACTGGGCGATGTCACATACCTCGATTTTTATGGTTATCATACGGGCTTTGTGAACTTCTCTTTGTCTGAACTGTCACCCAGAGCCTGTTTGCCTTGGGAAACCCTACGAGGGGCATTTCAGTCCCTGACAGCACAGCATCTGGGATAATCAAGGCACTGAAAGCCCTCTACCACTTTAGGGTGGCAGTTTGAGGAAGGGAGATCATGCTTTTCATATATTATTATTAGACTTTTTCAGGTTCTCTTTTAAAGGTACTGTCTTTTTGCATTTATCTTAATTTAGAGTTGTTATCTTTGTGACTGGAGTGCTATGTATGAACTGTATAGTAATGACACCACATTATGTAACTAAGGGTAAGTTGACAATTTTTTGTCTCAGACATCAAAGGCAGGAAAAAATGCAGAAAAATTGGATTTTCCTTTTTTTTCTAACTTTTTCCTTTTGTCTTGAGTCCCATCTCTCTTTAATCTAACACCCCCCCCCCCCCCCCCCCCCCCCATTCCCCAAATTCCAGATTGTGTTTCATTCCATGCATGACTTTCTCTGTATAATTCAGCTGTGTTGTTATTTCTTCTGCAGCTTCATGGCCATTGCAGTTCTCGCCCCCTTTCTCTAGGAAGCAGCCTTTGAATACTCAGATCAACGTGACAGACGACCATCAGAGGGACAAGGATGGATAGACTGGAGTTACTGTATGCTTCTTCTTCGGTGTGACCAGATGAAGGGATTCCTACCTTCAGTCAGCAACCAGGGGACACACGGCAGCTGATTGTTAGCCTTCAGAGGTGACAGATGCAGAAGTAGACAACAGTTATATGATTATTTAAACTGACTTTCTCAGCATAGTAGTTGCTGAGTGTTAAATTTTGGTGTTCTTGTTATGAGTTGTTTATCTACAACCAATGAGCCAGAGAGCTGCAGCAGCGAGGAGAGCAGCTGCACCACCTCCTCCATTATTACCTCAGACTCATCCTCTATGTCTGGGCAGACCAACTCCCTAAATGATGCCCAGCATAAAGCTCCCCCGCCCCCTCCCCCACCTCCAGGGGTACCCCCACCTCCACCGCCCCTATCAACCAACCACAATATAAGGAAAAAGCGCCGGGTGCGCAGCTTCTTTTGGAAGACCATCCCAGAGGAGAAGGTGCGCGGGAAGCCAAACATCTGGACGCTAGCGGTGCGGCAACAGCAATATCAGATAGATGTTCGCTCTGTGGAGGAGCTCTTTGGGCAGCAGGAAGATGCGGCGACAGCAGGCTTACGTGGCTCAACTGGAACAACTGGAACCTCAACTCGCCTTTCTAGGTCCCGTTCTTTTAAGGACAGCAGCAAGAATGAGGTGAGTACTGACAAAAACAACACCTAGCATAATTACTGCTCCACTGGACATCATCAACACTAACCCAGCATGATGATATAGCCAGTCTGACAGAAATAAGGAAAGTAAACAATGGAGAGCACATAGTAAGTGTGCTTTTGGCTCTTTTGTCCGTTTGAATCCATCTCACCAGTGCTGCGCCATCAAATGCATGCAGAGTTGTTTCAGCTTGTTAGATCAGACGTGACTGGTACGGTGTTGTGATAGATGTTCGTTGCTCTCAATGGTATCATATAAATTAGAGGTCGATCTGGGTCTTCCCTCTGTATGCCGATTGAAGACGAGTCGTTTGAAGGTGATTTTAATCCAGGTCGCTTGCTGAGTCCTTTGACATGGGTCAATGGGGGTCAGCAAGCTGTGCCCACTGTCACTAAAAGCTGATTGTTTGTTGGTTTAAACTACTTTTTGAACAAAGAGAAAGAGGTATATGTCCTGTTAGGTTTACCAGCAAGGGGGCAACAGTTGACTGATGATTTTGTAAAAAAAAAAAAAATCTATTTATAAATATATTAGTATATATTTCAAGATTATTTCTAAACGTGAAATGATCTTGTTTGTTTTGCCAACAAAATTTAAGTATGCCAATTATAAAGATAACCAGTTAACTCACTAGTCTGTGATGTGAGATTTGTTTTTTGTTAATATGTTACTCCTAAATTAGGCATTGATAACACCCGTCTCTACAAAGTTATTTGCAAACATGTGCATGCCCGGTTGCTGACTTCAGCTGCTGGGCCTCATGTATTATAAATATATAATATACTCCTACAGGATTAGGATCTCCATGTAGGAAATAAATAAATCTTTGTGTCCTGTTACAGATTTTCTTAGTCATACACAGCATGAGGATGGATCTAATAAAAACAAGCTTACAAAGCTTTATGCACAGTTCCTTATTGAATGTAGTGTTTTAAAAGGACCATGGAGGACTGTTAAGTTTATATAAAGTTTTACATCCAATCTTTATTTAATTGTAGGTCCCCTGCTCAGAAATCCTATTATTCCATGTAGATCATTGAATCCACTTCTGTGACACAGGAGACATTTGTTGGCCTGTGTTGCTAAGTGACACAAACAGGTCTACATTATTCAGGATATGTACATAATGGGGAGACATATGTTTGAATCATATCTTCCAATTTTTTTGTTTTAGGTTAGCATCCTTGACTCAAAGAGGGGCATGAATGTGGGCATTTTCCTCAAGCAGTTTAAGAAGTAAGTCATTCACCTTTTACCTAAAAAATGTTTAAGTTATAGGTGTTAAATATTGATATTTTTTTATTTATAACAGTGTTTTGAGGATTTGCATGCCTATGATTGGCACTTTCATACTGTTTGCAGTGATGGTTAATATATTAATTTATAACGAGTTTTAATGAGAAAAAAGAAAGCATGCCTTCAACACCTTTGAAGTGTTTATCAGAAACAAACTGCACTTTGTTGAGAAGTTAACTTCCCTCACAATATTTTTGAATGTAGCTCTACTGTAAATCTCTGGTCACTCCATAAATAGATTTCAGTTCATTCCTTTGTGTTTAGCTTCATAGTTCTTTCTTGTGTTCTCTTTTGTGTACTTTGGTTTAGATTCTTATGTTAATATTAGACTCTAGTGACTAGGGCTGGGTATTGTTCAAAAATTTTCGGTTCCGGTACCAATACCGATACCTTCACTTCGATACCGGTTCCTGAACGATACTTTTTTCGAAACAGTTTTATAATATCAATTCGAAAAAAAAGAAAATTACACAACATAAATCAAATCTTGAGTTTTATTTTAAGCTCTGATTTTTCCATTTACATTTTTCCTCTTACATAAAAAAATAAATTTCAGTGTCTAATATTCACTGTTACATTGTGAGGACCTTTTTACTTAGCAGTTTTCCTTTAGAAAAATTACCATGTCTGACAAACAAGCCCGTTGAATAGGAATCCTACTGACAGAGCACCGCTGGTATGTGGGGGTCTGAGCGGCTCCCACAGAAATATTTATTGGAAGGCAGGATGAACTGCCTGCACTGATTAAGTTTTCAGGTGGATTTTCCCACTTAAAAACATAATAAAACTACTTTATTCCCACTGATCACAGCAAATATAGCTGCAAGGAGAATAAAGGATAGAGTAGCCCCGCCAAACGCGCATCAGACCCACTTTTCGACCGCGCAGCCAGAGCAGCAAAGCTGCTTCAGCCGCGTGTCAGAAGCTGGTACAAGCAGCAAAAAAGGAAGCAGCAGACGTGATTTTGCTGCTCCTGCTGCGTCCAGTTTGAAAGCAGCATTCTCCAAGAGTGTCTCACATTATTCACTCTGCTCTGGCTTTGCGCTGCCCACGGGCTGATGAGAGGAGGATGGTCGCGCTGGCTGCGGTCCGCTCTTCTTGCAGTCGAACACTGAGCAACTTTCTGCTCTTAAATTGTTTCCGTGCGTGATGTATTGCATTGCGCACTATTGGCATCAGTCTTAATAAAGTGAAGCCGCACTTTTGACCTGGAAGGCATTTTAAAGGGGTTCCACGATGCTCGCAACCAGTTCACAACAAGATACACATGAACCCTGGCTGTAGGCGGGACCACCTGTGTATTTTTCCTGGATGACGCAATCACGTTAAGTGTTACAGCCAATCACCGAAGCTTGGTACCGAAAGACGAGGCATGTTTCGATACTCTGTAGAACCGAAGCATTTCGGTCGGTACCATAAAAGAACCGAAGTTCGGTTCCCAGCCCTACTAGTGACTGGTAAGTTGAATCTCTTGTGTCTCCAATTAGCTTCCTCTGTGCCCATTTTTCAAATTTTTTTTCCAGCAGCTCTGTATTCTGTTGATTATACTCAAATGGCTCCCATTTCTTTCATCGATTCTGCTGTTGATTTCATCTTGGTTCCTGGTTATCTTTATGTCCCTTAGAAAGGTGTTGTCATGTTACACTGCCTGGACAAAAAAAAAGTTGCCACCTGGATTCAACTAAGCAAATAGGTACGAGCCTCCTATTGGATAATTACTGCATGGGAGATTATTTTTCAGCTGGCAACAAGTTATATAACCCCAACTGGTGCAATGACTTGCTTTTCATTTCCTAAACAAACATGTCAAAAGACACATCCCATTGTCGTGGAAAAGATGTTAGTCTGTTTTAGAAGAGTCAAATCATTGGCATGCATCAAGCAGAGAAAACATCTAAAGAGATTGTAGAAACTACTAAAATTGGGTTAAAAACTGTCCAACACATTATTAAAAACTGGAAAGATATTGGGGACCCATCATAATCAAGAAAAAATGTGGCCGGAAAAAAATCCTGAATGATCGTGATCGGCGATCACTTAAACGTTTGGTGAGATCAAATCGAAGAAAAACAACAGTAGAACTCAGGGCTATGTTTAATACTGAAAGTAAGAGCATTTCCACACACACAATGCAAAGGGAACTCAAGGGATTAGGACTGAACAGCTGTGTAGCCGTAAGAAAACCACTAATCAGTGAGGCTAACCGGAAAAAAAGGCTTCAATTTGCTAGGGAGCATAAAGATTGGACTGTGGAGCAATGGAAGAAGGTCATGTGGTCTGATGAGTCCAGATTTACCCTGTTCCAGAGTGATGGGCGAATCAGGGTAAGAAGAGAGGCAGGTGAAGTGATGCACCCACCATGCCTAGTGCCTACGGTACAAGCCTGTGGGGGCGGTGTTATTATCTGGGGTTGCTGCAGTTGGTCAGGTCTAGGTTCAGCAACAGTATGTGCTCAAAGAATGAGGTCAACTGACTACCTGAATATACTGAATGACCAGGTTATTCAATCAATGGACTTTTTCTTCCATGATGGCACAGGCATATTCCAAGATGACAATGCCAGGATTCATCGGGCTCAAATTGTGAAAGACTGGTTCAGGGAGCATGACACATCATTTTCACACATGGATTGGCCACCACAGAGTCCAGACCTCAACCCCATTGAGAATCTTTGGGATGTGCTAGAGTGGGCTTCGCGCAGCGGTCAGACTCTACCATCATCATTGCAAGATCTTGGTGAAAAATTTATGCAACACTGAATGGAAATAAATCTTTTGACATTGCAGAAGCTTATTGAAACAATGCCACAGCGAATGCGTGCCGTAATCAAAGCTAAAGGCGGTCCAACAAAGTACTGGAGTAAATTACCCTTTTGTTTTGGTGGCGACTTTTTTTTTGGCCAGGCATTGTATATGCCAGGGTTCTTCCCAGCGTAGATAGCCACTAAAGTTCCACTTCAGCTAAGTTACTGAGCCAGTTCCATCTGGCCTGCCTCCCCCAGTGATCTGTGCAGCATCTAAACCAAGGTTGTAAAAATTGCACTAAAATTAGGCCAACCAGCTGGATTTTATTGACCGTAACGGCTGTGGATACAAGTTTATCTCTTTATTTGCACATGTGAGAAAAGCGCTATGAAAACATCCTTCAGATGGTCATTAACTTGGACTCACTCTGAATCCTTCTAGGAAGGTGAAAATATGTGCTTCATTCGGCCAGCAGACAAAAAGCTAACTTTTAAAACAGGGCTTGAGTGTCCAGGTTTGGAAGGATTCCTAAATTGCTGGTCTTTCAAGTGAAACTGACGGATGCTCAATAATTGCAATAATGCTGCGCCGGTGGGTTGCTGCTAATTATAACTGCGGATGTTCTGGGGGACAGTGATTCGCCTGTGCCATGTGCCTTCAAGTCGTTTGCCCATAGGAAGACGTTACTTGGATATAACCTAACTGAATATCTTCAGAACAGCTCCAAATGACACAAAACTCATATGGGTGAGTGGAACATGATGTTATAGTGTAAAATCAAGGGCCCAATGTAAAAAAAAAAAACGGTGTTTCCCTTTCATAATAATTGAACTTTATTGATCTCACATTGTGGGGCAGTGGTGTCAGGTTAAGGGGTTTTGCTCAGGAACCCAGAGTGGAGGTGCACAAGCGGACTGCTTTAACCCACTAGGCCAACACCCCCCGTCCACTGCAGGTGGATCAGAGCAACGTCTCACACGGTCTCTCTAATTGTTTGCATATTATAAGTTGATATGAACATCGCCTTTCAACATGGAGGTGAGATGGAGAGAAAAAAGGAGTGGGCTCAATTAGCAAAGAGGCAAATATCAAAGAAGACATAGGTGCAGCAGAGAATAAATAAAATGGCTTCCTCTCACTTCCACACTTATAAAAATCCTGGTGAGAACCCACCCATACAAAAAAGATCATAAACCACTCAATCATGACGAAATCAGGTAATATATGGCAAGCGTCCTCCGACCAGCCCTCTGATCCTCAGTGGTCCTCCTTCCACCTCAAGTAGTTAGCCTCTAGAGGATGGCCTCAGCTTTTGCAGACTCTTCTTGCAGCGCTGGGTTTGATGCATAGTCTGTTGTGTAAGTTCTCTCCAGGTACTCCTGATTCCACTCACACTCCAAAACATGACGGATTAATTGGCGTCTCTAAATTGGCTTTAGGTGTGATTGTGCATATCTAAAGTCGAGGCTAAGCTTGTCTTTACCATTCTACAATCAGGTTTGCCATAAATGCTCCTTTCAGTACACACCACTGCACTCTGTAATCATCTGTCAACTGGCCCTTCCATCACAATCAACGACAACGACAACAACATCGTAATTTACAAGACCTTTCTCGGACGATCACCACCTTATTTAGGTCACCTGCTGCAGTTTACAGTCTACAATTACTTATACCCTAAACCAACACTACTTTTGGTCTTGCTTATTTTCAATCTGCTGCCGCTCGTGACTGGAACGCTCTGCAAAATATTATTAAACTAGATAGACTCATGACAATTTCATCCTTCAAAACAATTATATCTTCCTTGTTCACAGACACTTGCAGCTGCTTCTCTGCATAGACTTTTTTGGGTTGTCAGTTGTGTTTTAAATTGTATTTTATTTATGTATTACTACTTACTAAGTATTACTTATGTATTGCTTTTATTTTGGCCCTACTTCCCTTTTCCTAAGTGGTAAATAAGAACTTGCTCTTAATGAGAACTTGCTCTTAATGAGTTGCCTATAAAAATAAAGTAATAGAAAAAAGAAATTCAGCCCAATCATAAAGTTCATTCCAGCCATTGTTCCAAGATAGTTGGATATCATTAAATATGAAAAAAAAAACTAAAATAGTGACAACTTAGTTTAAAATTACTCCAAGGCAGGAGCTAATTGAAACTATGTGCCTTGCCATTTACACAAAATTATGTAAAAGGTGGTTGATCACAAATGATAAAGAAATGTATGAAAAGACTGGATGCCTTTCATTTTACCGGATACTATTTAGATATGGCAACATATAGCATTCAAGAAATGTTTAAGAGAAACTTTAAAACAAAGCATTTTACACAGATAGTTGACAGATTTGAAGCTGTTTTGGAGCATAATGAACTCATGCTATCACACATTAGATTATCTCTATTTTATCTTCTATCATTACTCTTTATATGGATGCTCCATATTGATTTTATAACTGTTAGAAAGTCTAATATAACTCATTTACCTTTTTAGATAGTATTTCAATTGATAGACAGACTTAAAAAAAAAAACAAAAGAAAGAGAAAATTTAAAAAAGAAGACGCAGAGTGTGTCTGGATCTACTGGCAGCGTATGGCAACATCCCTAAAAAAAGATGCTAAGGTTTATACTATTCTTACTTGTTAAGTTAAGATAAAATGAAATAGATTTCGGGCCTCTTTTTCTGTCACCTTGGTTTCATGTTACTTTCCAAATAAAATGGAAATCAACTTGAAATTATGACACTGAAATGATTGGCTCTGAGAATTTTATTTTTATTTTTAGCAGTCTATAGTTTAGATTAAATGTTAATCCCAAAGTGAATTCGAGCGCACTGACACAGAGAGTTGCACTGCAGTTTGAAAAGTGTTTCTATGACAACAGATTTGCATAGTTCTCCAATACATTTTAATGAGATTTGACTGAGCCATATGTTAGTCTTGCCTCACTGCAGCTTTGTTTTGTTACTGCTCTGGACTTTTTATTTATTTATTTCACATCACCCATATTTGACTGTTGCTAAGTCTAACACATAATATTCACCTTAATGGAATTCACAGCTAATTTTAGCCACTTTGCTTGTTGATCTTTAGGTGGCATTGAAATTATTATTTACAACAAGAATCCAAATTTAAAAGAAAACTGTTATTCCAGTTGTTTTGTGGTCGTACTTTTCATTGTTTAAGACAATTTTGATGGTTCCTATTTTTCTTTTACAATTTATTTTATTTTTTTGCTTTTATTACTTTGTCTGTTCTATGGTTTATTTTAGTTAGGAGTCTGTACATGTTAGTGAATATGCTAGTTTAAGACGCTGTTGATGGTATAATGACACAGAAGTTTCTAAGTGAGAGAGAAATGGGAGGACATTTGCTCTAAAATTATTTGTGCCTTTTAACAAAAAGCTAAACTTGTAGTTTTTCCAGAGGTAGAAAATATGCAATGTGAATCACAACCATTGTTAAACCATAAACAGACTACTTGATGTAAACTCATTACTTTACAAGAAATATTAGTTTGACCCAAAACCATCATATTAAACAACCTTGCTCAGGGATTATGACAAAATGCAAGGAAAGGACACAAGCAAACAACTATAGATATGTATTTACCTGGCCAGCCATACTCTCCAGTCAGAGCCTCAACCAATCACAGCACAGAAGGGGGCCCATAATGCAACAGCACTTTTCTGTAACCATACAGAGCAATGTGGTTTTTTTGTTGTTTTTTTTTTAAGTCCCGAAAGTGTCAGGGCAGGGTTGTGGGTTTGTTGACCAAAATGCAGAAATCCAGAGCTGAGCAGCATGATAGATTCTTGAGATTTATTAACCAAAGGAACTTAGGGGGGACTGACGTGGAGCAGGCAGACAAACAATGAAGACATAGCTGAAAAGCTGACTGTAACCCTGGGGAACAACGCAGATGATTCATTAAGACAGAGAGAGGAATGTAAACGTTAATACAGGAGAACACAGGTGCAGGTTATAAGGGTGAACTGAATCTACTAAATACTGAAAAGAAACTATCCAAAAATATTGGATTTACCAACTAAGGTACAGACAAAACCAAATGGAAAATAAGCAAGACAAAATAAACTGGAAAATAACTCAAAAGGGTACATATAAGAGAACTGGTGTACACAAGATACTTAAAAGACTCATAAGAACCCCAAACCATGACAGAAAGAGCTGTTGATATTGTAAAAATTCCAACATTTGGCTGCTATAAGTTTTTCTTAAAGAAAAAGATTTTGCGTCATATCTGTTTCTGCTGACTCTGTTTTGGTGCGTTCAAACCAGACACGGTGTCCGCTCCAGTTGTGGTGGTTTCACAAAGAATTCCTTTGCAAACCTTGGAAGGATCAGGAAGAAATAAGGAATGCTCTCAAGAGGTCTTTAGGTGGCATTTAAAAAAAGCCATTTTGATTTAGTTCCTGATGACCATTAAGTGTACAAGTCCATAATAATAAAGGACAACCATTCAGTATATTTGCTTAGTTTTTTCACGTCAGTGGGGTTTCAGCTTTAAGCAACTGAAGCTTTTTCTGTTTGATGATGCAGTCCAGGGTGTAAACACTGTGCATCTGAAAGGCAGAGTGGTGAACAACCTGCGGGGGTAACGGAAATCACCACGGACACCGCGTCTGGTCTGAATGCAGCACTGGTCTCCTGTTTTAAATTGGGCTCTACAAGGCGTAACTTAGTCTGGGTGGCAAAGTCAAATATTTGTTTAACAATAATAAAAAAAAAAAAAAACGGCAATACTTTAGTTTGTGAATGCCAGTAAAATCAGGCACCGCAGTGTGAATCAGTGAAAATGTTTAAATAACAATGTTGATTGTTAAACCAAGTAAACCAAACAATCAAGTCAGACTCTAACCGGAATCAAACCCAAATAAAAGCCAATCCAGTCTTCTCAAAAATTTGAAGTGATCATATAGTGCCAATTTTTAAAAGTTTTCTGCCTAAGAATGTTGAGCTGATTGCAACTTGTTATCACAGCAATCCCTCTATCTGCGCAAGCAGGTGGTGACAGTGGAAAGGAACGACTTCCTTTTAACAGGAAAGAAACTCCAGGAGAATTTTACTTTGAGATGCTATCTGGAGCTCATGGGTAAAACTGTAAAACAAAAAAGCAGAATTAACATAAAATTTAGATTTAACTACAACCAGTCAGATTGTAAACTTCATCAAAGCACATTTTAATTCTATTCTCAAAGGTAGACAGTCTGTCCTGATTTCACAAGATCACTAATTTAAAACTGAACATGGTTATTTAGGGTTTATTTTCTATGATACTTTTCTGTTATTATTCACAGCTGAAAATACACGTAACTTTACTCAACACTAGATGTGTCCTTAAAATTACATTTTTTTTCCTGAAAAGTAGAGTTACAACAGATTTATTAATCTCTCAACAAATCTATTGTTTTTTTATACTTCTTTAATTAATAAAGGAAATTAAACTTACTCTCAGTTTAAATTAATTGCCTTTAAGCAGTAGCCAACTGTGATCAACTTCAAAAAGCCTCTATAAAGACTGCTAAAGCTCACTTTTAGATATTGCAGTTAATTCTGGCTTCTTGGGAAAAAAAGTATGTTAAAATCTGTATGATATGAGATGTTTTCCACATGTGTAATTCGTTTTTCTAATGTAGTCATCTTGAGCCTCTGCAACACTTTCTTTGATCTTTTCTGTTCTTTTGTCACAAAAAGAGTCAGTAGACAATCAGAACAACTTTATATTTGGTGCATTTGAAAGCATGAGGGAGGAACATCCATTCACAGAAAGCACCTGTGCAGCTTGAGTAAAACAAGATTTTTGTCTTTTAGGTCAAATTGCTCCATTGTTGAAGACATTCAACGTGGAGAAGGAAAGGTTTACGGAGCTGAGCTGCTCAAAGACCTGATGAAGCTCTTGCCTGATACAGAGGAGGTCTGTCTTTTTGTCCTGTGTTGACATATAAAAGGCAGAAATACAAATCGAAGACATTGTGTCTGATGTAAAAGAAAATAATAGATCCTGCTCAGCTTCCTCTTCCTTTTTGTCTTTTATATGCAGATCAAGAAACTGCAGGCTTTTAAAGGAGACCCAGACAAGCTGACACTGGTTGATTCTTTTATGTACCTGCTAATCCAGGTGCCACGGTAAGTTGCTTTCAATAGGGGGGCCAGTGCTTGTATAGAAGCTTCCTTCAAAGGGGAATCTGGAGTCAGCAGTTTAAGAGGGTTTATCCTAAAATGCTGCGTGAAGACAGTTTCATAACCTACCTGGGGAGTTTCCAGGAGGTGGAAAATGTACTACTGACTACAACAATAAAACCAACATTTTTAAACAAGATATGAGAATTTCAAATTTTTGATTATTTTGGAGCACTAAACAGTTTATCCAGCCCTACACTCCAAAAGACCTCAGTCTCCTCAGCAGGAAAAGTCTGCTGTTTCGTATAACGGTCAGAGCACTGACATGATAAAAGGAGGAATGAGCAATAATTCCATCATCAATTGTATGATAAGCCTCACAACCAGTTAACCCCAATCATACTGAATAGGCTTTCTGCCAAATACTGAGGAGATGTGTGCAAACTCACTTTCACTTTAATAACCTTGTATTATTGTGGCATTCGGCAAATAGTTTACAATGTTTTTGTTATCTGGACTGACCTAGAATAGAAAGAAGTCAATCCGGTATAATCACATAAGAACAATGGTCCCTGCTCTTTATAAAGTGTATTGCAATATCAGGTTTTCAGCTTTAAGTATACAAAGTTAGAAAAAAAACAAATTGTTTCCCCTGATGTTTGAAATAACAACAAATGTATGCTTTGTTTGGAGACACTCAGAGGTGGAGACTCTACCTCGTGTTTTATACTATCACTACTTTGGTTTGAAGGTTTGAAGTTCGGATCGAGGCCATGGTCCTCCAGGAGGAGTTCTCACCCTGTAGTTCTGCAATGAGTCATGACATCGATGTCATCAGAGCTGCTACTGAAGGTATGTTGCACCAACTCTGCTGCAAAACCAAAGGTGTTTACGTTTATACAGTGGTCCCCTAATCTATATGTATATGTGTATAGATTTTGTAAAACCCCTAAAACTGCCAACTTAAAGTGGTGAAGGGGCTTCAGCGTTTGAATGATCTCAGAAGCTATTTTGTCGAGTGCTTAAATCCCCCCTGGTATAGTCTCCCAATGCAAATATGCTCTGCCTAGTGGCTCACACAAAGAGCAGCTCAAGAAGCTCGTATGATGACCAGAAAATCACAACACATGACTTCATCCAGTACGGAGCTGGGACCTCACCCTGGAGACAGGCCTTGGGTTGGGGCTTGCTAGCGGGCCAAGCCAGAAGGAGTGACGCTAGACCATCCCCCAGTGGGCCCACCACATGCAGGATGAACTATAAGGCACTGGTGCTTGTAGGTTTGGGCAGCATTCAGAGGCCTCCATGACCTGATCCACAGATGCTTAAACTGAACCCAGTTCCTTAAGAGAGGCTGGGCTGTCTTCTACTAAGGAGAAAGGCATTAAGTCTGACCTGTTCCTGGTGCCCTCCACCAAGGCTGCCCTCTGACACCAGTCCTGTTCATAACCTTTATGGACAGGGTTTCAAGGCACAGCTGAGGATCGGAGGTGGTCTGGAGGGGAATTCCTGCCTCAAGGGGGGGAATTCAAGTATCTTGGGTTCCTGTTCGTGAGTAAGGCGAGAATGGAGAGGGAGATTGATATACGGATGGGGACAGCTACTGCTATAATGCAATTGCTGCATCGGTCTGTTGTGGTAAAGTGAAAGCTTCTCGAAAAGGCAATGCTCTCAATTTACCGGCTGGTCTACATAAATACATAAATCCAGATTTAGGTTCCTATACTTACTATCAGCTTTTCTGTGTGGTGGTGCTTTATAAAATGTTTTCATCTGGAGTCTCTAATATGTTCCCTTCTTTCTGTAGAGTTGATGAACTGTGAGGAGCTTCATGCTGTCCTTCATCTTGTGCTGCAGGCTGGAAACATCATGAATGCTGTAAGATTTTTTTAGCACGTTTAAACACTTCAATCTATAAAGCAGATTTTGAAATTTTTGAAATTGCATTTCATGAGAATATTTGACGTTTATTTGATTGTTTCATGCCATCTTTTTTCTCTAATGATATCTTGTTCATATTGCAGAGAGATTTGATTGATCATTTCTGTCAAATATCTATCTTTTCACAGGGTGGCTATGCAGGTAATGCTGTTGGATTTAAGCTGTCCTCTCTCCTCTCTTTGGCCGACACCAAGGCCAACAAGCCCGGAATGAACCTGCTGCATTTTGTTGCCATGGTTAGTAAACCTTGCAGTTTGATGCATGATGTGTTCAAGTGTACAGAATAAAATATCCATCCGTCCATCACTCTATCCAGCCATAGTCTATATTGCTTCCCCTTTTAAATATTTGAGATATCCATCACTGTTCAAACATATTGAAGCAAATTTTGTATTTCTTTGTTTTTGCTCATGAGATAAAATATTTTTTCCAAAACATTTTATGCAATGAATGTTTTTCACATTTGATTAACTTAAGCTGATGCTTTAACATTTTTACTCCATTACCTGAATATTTTCCAATGATTTATATTTTCACTCATCAAATAATATATATGCTGATATATCTATTAAATTAATCTTCATGATGATGAAGGAACAATTTTAGAATGACATAATATATTAACCTGCTAGTTATTTTTTTCCTGAGCAATAAAAATAACAGCAGTTGTTATAGTTTCTTTTTCAAGGCATCAGCCTTTGTTTTTATTAGACATTTTTATAGCTGAGAATAAAGACAGCTATCATGACCAAGACGTTCTCCATGGAGGCACATATGTGTGGGATATGAGACAGACATGTAGCAGCCCCCACAGTCTTCCTTATGGAGGGATTGTTGCCTCTCTTTTCTTCTTAAAGAGAGTAAATATTCTGTAAATTACTCCAGCGATCACAAATGCAGTTATTTTAACAGAATGAAGTTCAATTGTGTCTCTTGATCGATTTGATATTGAATAAAAATTATGTCAAAATATTTCTTCTGTTTTTTTTTGTTTTTTTTTTTAGCAATGATCATCTGAGAATTTTGTAATTTAAAAAAATAAATGATATTTGCTGAATTAGCTACTTTTTCAGTGATTAGAATAAATTTCAGGTAATGCATTTATAACCGTTTTATTATTGGATCAAAACATTTGTGTTTGTATGATATTGTTTTCTAACCATGAAAATGTTTCATACCAGACAAAAATTAGACTGAAAACAAAGTAAGAGCTTGTAAGAGTCAGGAAACCCAACAGAAGTACATCAGATGTTATGAGATGTTGTAATTAAGGCATTTGGGTTAGCAGCTGTGATAGAGTCAGGAAATATACCAAAACTCAAGCAAAAAATAAAAACTACAAATCTTTGTTGAATGAAGGACTATTTATCTGAGAGGGGCCTCTCCAGGTACTCTTTAATTAATAATTGAACTTTATTGATCTCACATTTGGGAAATATACCTCTGCTTTTAACCCATCCCCTTGGGGAACAGTAGGCTGCTAACCACTAGGCCACCACTTAACACAGAAAATGCAATAATGATAGATTCAGTCTTCAGAGGGTTAGTCAGGGCAGAGAGAGGCAGACCTCTTAGACCTTTTCAATGAGTCAGACAGAACTCTGTGGTCAGGACGCAGAAACAAGGTCTATTTCCAGTGATCAGAAACTTGGTAGAAATCAGTAAAGGGCCGGGAAGAAAGGGCGAATCCAGGTTAGGTGAATGAGGTTGTAGTGTAGAGATCAGATGAGGACTAGGAAGAAATGCTGGATATCTAAACAGAACAACTTTTGATTATTAAGCAAATAATTATTGACTCAGATACCTTCAATAAGACAGAGCTAAGGTAGAAGATATAATCTTCTCATCCTTAATTGAAAGATTTGTTTTTATAAAAGGCTCTGCACAAAAATTCGGTAATGGTCTTACATATGAAACAACCCTAAGGTGGTAGGAACTGGCTCACTGGGTGTTAAATACTATGTACTATAGAAATGGATTTATTTAAAGTTTTAGGGATACTATTATTCACAGAAAAATTTTCTACATAAAAAAAGTTTATGTAGAAAATACTATATATACTGCTATGTATATTATTGCTCAACTAATTATGAATTTGATTTTTAAAAGTGACAATAAAAATTACAGTGACATCATAGACTCGAGCACAAAATAGCTCATTACCTCAGTTTTTATCTGAGCTTGTATTGATGGAAATAATATATAGAAACTGCAATATTTTAGTTAAGTAGAATGAGGTTTGAGATGTCATAACTAGTGTTGCACCGATATCGATACCAGTACCGGGCGGGGCCCCGATCCGGCACTAAAATGGTGGTATCGGCGAGTACCGACAAATAGGGCACCGATACCATTTTGAGAGCCAAAAGTAAAATAAAAAGTAAAATAAAAAGTAACTAAAATAAAAAGTTCCTCTGGATTTAGTTTGTATTAGTCTTTTTCCTGCTTCACAAAGGTAGGCAGCAGCTTGACAAAGCCATGATGGCAATTATTTTACATCCAAGTAGTATGCAATTCCTCATATATACACACACACACATTAGTTTCAAATAGATGGTATCGGTATCAGCCAATACGGCACAGCCAGGTATTGGGTATCGGTATCGGGGCCAAAAAATGGCATCGGCGCTACACTAGTCATAACAATGCTGTCATGCTGAGATGCATCCTCACTCCAAAAACTTTAGACCTAATGTAGGAGGAAGAAAAAACTCCAAACACTGTGATTCTGAGGGCACACCTGACCCCATCTGCTCTGAGCAGATGGTGTCAGGAAGCAGTAAAGAGCCAAACTGTTACCTAACCAAATTAAATGTCTGTGCTGCTTCAATACAGCAAGCATTCTGCTTTATCTTTCCCAGTATTTAATGTTTTAATGCATATTATATAATGTTTCCCCACACAGGAGGCAAAGAAGAAAGATGAAAAGCTGCTAAAATTTCCAGAGAATTTGCAGCATGTGCAAAGCGCTGCCAGGTGAGCAAACATTTCCCTCTGCTCTTTACATTTGAAATTGAATACATTTGTATGCTGGACCTTTCAAAAGTGTTAAAAGTAAGTTTGACCTTGTTTAGATTTTTTTTCCTATTTGTCTTTTTTGTCTATTTTTGTCTATTTTTTCTATTTTATGAAATAGTCCAATGAATAATACAGTTAAATTATAATGTGAAACTTTAAAATGATCCATGCACTTATTCATCTGTCATTCAACTGTCTTTAACAGTTTGTAAATATAAAGGTGTCCCATTCCTCTTTACAAGATAGCCAAAGCTCAGTCAGAATGGATGAAGAGCTGTTGCAAACATCGGTTTTCAATCCATGTTAGCACATAATGCTTTTATCTAACTCATGATTATAATTCTGGTTGTAGGTTTAGAGTTATTTTTATCTAGCCCTTGTTAGAGACAATAGTTCCCTCAGAAGGAGGTGCCAATCCTCAGCACTTTTTTGAATCACTGTAATCAATGTAATCGAAACATTTGTTTTCTGACAACCCTTAGTTTTTGTCACCCAATGTTTCAAATTCAGCTAAATATTGAAAAAAAAAAAGAAATTACTTCACTGTATAAATCTAGAAGATTTTATCTCTATGTCTCATGAATAAGTCTTATGTAAGGGTAAGAAATTATATCCTTAGTTATAAAATCATCATTGTTTCATTATTTAATGTTAACATTGGATAATTTTTGCATAATGGGTGCATTTAATTTACATTTTCTACAGCTATACTCCAGTAACATATGTTGAATATTTTACTGACTCATTTCTTAATTGACTAATAAGGCTAAAAAGCCTCTAACCCAAATTCAGAAATACTTGTTGGTCAGATGTTCTAATATATCAGAAAATCTTAAATGCATCTTAAAGTATCTTTATTTTTTCCTGTTTTACATCCTAACTCAGATCTAGAGAATGTACTGAGTCTGTCAGCCAAATTCTATACAGGTTCCCAAAAAATCCAGTTTTTTCCATAGATTTAGTTCACACTTAGACTGGAACTGTTATGAAGGTATTTACTTAATAATTTTTTCCCCATTCATTAGGGCCTAATATCTGATATATCTATACATTCTTCCAGCTGAGCTTTGATCTCTATAGCTCCTCTAGGAAAACAATGGGCCTCCTGGCTGCTTCTTTGATTTTTGCTCTGGCTGGTTGGCCTGTCAAGTTCTGTTTTTTTCTGTTTCTGATGAAGAATCCAACAGATCTCAGTGTAGTGCTTAAATCTTACATTTTTGTATCCTAACACTGCTTTCAACCTTTTGACAAATGTAACTTTGGCTTTTTTCCTTGGTCTTCATGATGCTGTTTGTTCACTTATGTTCTCTAACAAACCCCTGAGCTCTCCATAAAACAGCTGTGCTCTGGGGAGAATTGGTTGCACTGGGTTTTATGTAGTTTTTTTTTTTTTTTTTTTTCAGATTAAAGGTGTTTGAGTACCTGATCTGTTGGCCTGATCTATTGAAGGTTCAATAAAAAAGAAAAAAAAAAAAATCAAGTAAATAAAACTCGATAAAATGCTCCTGAAATGGGGAAATAGTACGAGGTTTGAATACATTTGCAAGCCACCGTCTACATTTATGAAGATACAGTATAAATCTACTAGAAGAATCTAACCAATCCTTAATTGCACGGGAAGTATTAGGCTCTTCCAGCATAATTTGTAGTAGTCTTCATTCAGCTTTTATTTGTGCAATGTTGCTAATTTGACCTAAATTTGGCTTATTTAGTTAACAAAATATGGGAAATTATAGTTACTCTGCAAAGGGAAGACATCTCTTGTTCTGTTATGATGTAACAAGTTTAGATGTCGGTTTAATAAAATCTTTATCTTTGAATTGTAAGCTTATAAAACTAGTACCATTTGTAGATGAGTGACTGACTCAGTTTGAACCATTGATCAAACATGGGAATGGTCAAAGCATCTTGTAAAAGATCAATTATGATAGAAGTTTGATTGAAAGGACAGCCAATATATTTGGTTCAGATTATTAAAAGGCTATGCTTCTGTATGATTGAACAGACAAAGTCATGCTGAATATACTTTAAATTGTGTTTGAAGAGCCTCGTTGAATAAGCTGGCTTCAAACTTCTGCCGCTGTGTGACTCCGTCTGGCTTCGGCAGATTTCCAAGGTCGAACGTGTATGGCATCAATGCAGCTGCTGCACTGCAGAGCAAAAATCGCTTCTCCTCTCAGGACCTTTCAGGATCACTGTCTTCAGTTTTTAAAGTCTGACTAAATTAGCAGAACTGACTGAGCTTGTGGTTTGTATTAATCCATATTTATTAGCTTTCCTGGTATTTTTCTGTTTCCCTGCAGAATTTCAGTGGAAAACATTGAGCTGGAGTTTTCCTCCTTATATGTCCGGATCAAATCCCTGGAGGAGAAGGTCCAAGGAGATGAGCAGTTACAGCTGCAACTGGAGCCATTTCTGCAGGTGAAGCTGCAGCATTTGTTACACAGATAAAAGTTTGCACAACCTCCTTACTGAGAGGTCTTGATACAGGAGAGATAAAGCCTCTGTGTGTGTTGTGTGAAGTGAGTGGGTCTGCCTGGTAGAACATTTGGACTGCTTCAATCCCAGATCGGTTGACAACTGAGCAAGCAACATACCATAACCACACCCTAAACTTCTTTCTTCATTATAAGCAGTCCCAATGAGCATTCCTGCTTTGTTTTGGTCTGCACCAGTCCTGCACTGTTTTGCTTTTTCAAATCCGTATCCAACCACACATGTAGAGCTCAGAACCCAGACCCAAACCGTTTTACCTAAAGTTATACCTATTTAAAACTGCAATAGAACTGTAGAATAACAGAATAGTAATAATAAAATAATAGAATGGTTATAGAACACCTCCCGGCTTATGATCACAATGTTTGCACACACTTTTTACTTTGCTTTTTATTCACAAAGTGCTTTATTTTATATAGCCTCAACAGAATATTTTCTTAACAGCATTTCCTGATGCTCTCTTGCGCATTGAGCTCACAAATGACCAGCAGTAAGCAAGCTGAATTAAGCTTTTTCCTAACAGACTAAACAGAAATGCACACTCATACTTGGGTGTGTACATCACTCAATAAAAATAAGCCTCTTTAAAAAATTTTTTTTTTTTTTCTATTTTACATTAAATTAAACAAAGACAGTATAAGAATAAAATTCACAACTTAGAGTGTGAATAAACTTTTTCAAGAGCATCTACCTCCAACTCCCAAAATACTTTGGAGCTCAAATTGACTTATTCCAGTGTCACTGCTTATTTTATTAACTATGATGTTTACTCACTGATATTTAGGCCTTGAGCATAAGTTTGTTGTACAGAAAAAGATCCCTGGTTCAGCTGCGTATTCCTTTGCTAAATTGCAAACTCAGTGTAATGTACTGGATTCGGACCCAAGATTTTTCCGGTTCCAGTTCCAGGTCTAATATCCGATTAACACAGAGAGTTAAGGGGGCAGGCAGGCTCAGGTACTCACAGGCAGAAAGAGGGTCAGGAGCACAGGTGGTCAATCTGGAATCCAGAATCTGACAGAGCAAAATTCAGACGGGCAGACAAATCAAGAAAGGGATCAGGCAGGCTCAGAAACGGGGGACAAAGACAGGTCGGTTGGCAGGCAGACAGGTTTTCAATAACAAAGTCTGGAAGGTTCTTACTGGGCTGGCTCGAAACGATCTGGCACTGGAGGCTGATCAGGACGGAGCTTATATGCAGGTGGGGAAAGGTGAAACCAGTAGAGGTTGATACTGAACCGGAGTGTTAATTGAGAACAGAATCAGCTCCAAGGCCAGGATCATCACACTGAGCAGAGAAAAATACTCTATGTTCCACCTAAAGCTGGGCGTACACTGTGCGATTCTCGGGGCGATTTTCCAGTCGTGCGAGAATCTTTTGATCGGGTGGACTTTCAGCCTGATCATGCGGCTTGAGTCGTCTAGTGTACAGGGGGTACCGAGGGGCGATCAGTCTCTCACAACCACCTCCCGATCAGGAATTGTGAGGTCGGGAGAATATCAAACATAATTGTCTCCCGACCTTTGTGGGCAAATCGCTCAGTGGGCATGTGCAAACAAGGATTCCTCTTTTTCTTCTTCCTCTCAGATGAAAACACAGACACATGGCGGGGATGCAATGAGCGAAATGGAGTTCTCTCTGTAAAATTGACAGACCATAGTAGCCACATTTGCTCAGCCATGTCTTTGTCCAAATATGTCGCCTTTTCATTTTAGGGCTTTCAGCACAAATTTGCACAAGTTGCCAAGGCTGCGCATTTCACTCTAGTGAGCTTATTATTCCCCTTCTATTTGTTTGGCCTCCGGATAGATGAGTCAGAGCAGCTCCATCTCACTGCAGAGCTGAGTCCGACATGCTTTTTAGTCGTACAGTGTGAGCAGGTAGATCACATGAGAGTGTCTCACACTGTACGCCTAAACCCTGCAGGTTTAGGCGTACAGTGAAAATGATTGAAAAATTCACACAGTCTGCCTTCAATGAAGTATTGGCTGCTCTGTTGAATGCTTAAAATATAGCTAATATCTGGTCATGCTACAGTGAATTCTCTCATTAAGATGGAAAGTTAATAAATAATAAATTATGAATATAAACTATCTTTTATATTGTAAGTTTTTTGTGCTACTCCCCTGCTTTTTGTTTATGTAAATTAATACAGTTTTATTTTCTACTCTTAGCTGAATGTTTACCGCTTATATCCTGCTGTAGCTGTCACTGTCTTGGTTCTGTTATGTTTTCTTTTAAGTGTTCGGTTTTACTTTGCTCCATGTTTTCTAGTTTTATTGGTTTAATTCCTATTTTGTTGTGTTTTCTGGATATATTTGAGTTTTTAGGTTTTTATTTGTTGCCCTCTTGTGTTGGTCTCCTTTTTCCCTAGCTCCTTTCTAGACTCCTCTCTTCACACCTGATCCAAATCAGCTCGTTAGTCCTCTTTGTTTCAGTCTCCCATAAGTACTCTCCTTGTGCAGTTCCTCAGTGCTGGTTCCTCGTCTTACCTCGTCTCTCCTCGCCTTTCCCTGACTCCATGTGCTCTTTTCCCCTGATGTCTCCATGGTTCTGATTTGTGTTACAGTTTTAGTTTTAGTTAGAGACCCTTAAGATGCTACAACAGTACAAACTTGAAATAATTTTCATGAATGTGTATATTTCGAGACGTCTTGTGACAGTTAAGTGTTGAGTGAAATTGGCTAGTGTGTGACGTGAGTCACTTGTAGTGTGACTTGAGAAAAACCATCGTATGACCAAAACAGTTTTATTCCTGATTTATTTTTATCTTCAGATGTGTTGACTCCTAAGTTTTGAAAGTCCCCACATTTAAAAAAAATTTTGTATGAACCAGCCTTTAGATACAGACAGACCTTTAGATCAGTGGCGGCCGGCCCATAGGGGGCGCTGGGGCACCGCCCTCCCTGATAAGAAGAGAGAAACGTAAAATATATTTTTAGAAATTAACTCATAAATGTCAGTTTTACTCTCTAGACTGTGTACCTATAAGCAAAACAAATTATATAAACTACATTTCCCTATCTACTGTCATTAATTTGTGGATTTCCACAGACAGACTCCAACCGTCTCTGTTCTGGGGGCGTTGATCAGACAGCCCCACATTTGCAGAGAATCTGTCAATCATGTACTATTGCTAGGTGAATTTAATGGCCAATCAGCGTCTCAGAACTTTATGGTCTTGGGGCGCTGAAAATACTGCGCTTTAACAGGCTTCTGAACCCAAGCGCAGGTGCAGACAATTAGAGGGAAGATGGCAAATGTAACGACCGAGATGCAGCTTCCACCAAATTCGGTGAGATCCTTATTTATCTACCCGTTTGCCAGAAGAATATCCCTGTTGTAGGATATGAACATTTCATGTCATGGTTATTGTGACTGTGACGAATCCACCTCGTCGCTTAAAACAACCTCTCTAACTTTGCGCGCTACACACACATTCCTGTTATACTGTGTTTGTGAGGACCAATACACTCGCGCAGAGCTCAGTAGCTCCATGAACTTAAAACACACAAGCTGTTCCTTGTTAACTGCTGGCGTATTGAGGGTGCACACTTAATATTTCAGTGGGGTTAGCCGTGTGTGTGTGTGTGTGTGTGTGTGTGTGTGTGTGTGTGTGTGTGTGTGTGTGTGTGTGTGTGTGTGTGTGTGTGTGTGTGTGGGTGTGTGTGTGGGTGTGTGGGGGGTGTGGGTGTGTACGTGTTTATGCTATGGGGACTTGTCATCTTCAGTCTGGCTGCGTCTTTGCTGGGTTCAAACTAGGGGTGTAAATCACATCCATCATGGCGATTCGATTCAGTATCGATTTCCTGGACCAACGATTCGATTATTTTCGATACTCAAGAATACACCACGATTCGATTCGATTCGATTAATCGGTTATTTTTTTTATTATTATTATTTTTATTTTTTTACACCTTACAGGCTAAACAAAGTTTCAAGTTTGAAATAAATCAATGAAAGCTGTAATATCATTATGCATTTTCTTTAGAAACAACAGCAAATAACAGAAGTAGAAAAGTTGCATCAAAAAATACTGCAAAAATACTGCACAATATCAGTGTAATGAGTTCAATGCAATACCTCGGCTCCAGAGAAACTGTCCAACATATTTTTTTAGAATGTAATAAATATACTCAGGAAAGAGAGATGTTGCGTAGAGAGTTAGACAGGAATAAAAATAAACTAGATATAAGGAAATTGTTTCAAAGGTCATCTGGGGATGTAGTTTTTGGTAGTATTTTTAATTTTCTAAGAAGAACGGGTATTTTAGGGAGAATATAATAATTTGTCTGGTCCATACTCCATTCTGGAAGGTGGCGGTAATGCACCTATAAGTTGTTTGCCAACTGCCATTAAATAAAAGAAGAAGAAGAAGGCTCCAGTGTCGACGTCACCGCCCCCTTGAGAGACGCTGCACCTCTCCCAGATTGTAGCTGATTGCAAACAGTGCACCAGACAGGAGGCAAGCTTGTTTTGTTTTTATGACCGAAATTGCGGAAAACAACTCGTGAAGTTTGACCCGCTAGAAGAGCGAGGTGCGCGAGACCGCTGGGACCCTTTTTCCAGCTGAATCTCCGCTCTTTTTGCCCCATTGTCCCTCCGTCGTCGGACTAAACTCGCCCCCACTTCCTCATCGCCTCGGCCGTATCTAGACCCACAGCGTGTAGCCCAGACCACGCTTCAATACTGAGCATAATTTAAAAATGTCTGTGTCAAGCTTGCTGCAACAAACTGCTGTAAGAGTATAACCAGGAAGCGCGGTAGGAGGGCAAAATAGGTTTAGCGGCACCGCAGCACGGGAGGGAGAATTACGCCCAGGAGAAAATGGATAAAAATAGACCGGAGGAAAAAAAAAACATGAATCGATTATCTTGCGGACGTGTCGATGCATCGGATCGTCGGCTTTTGGATCGATGCATCGATACAAAACGATTATTATTTACACCCCTAGTTCAAACCCAGTTTGGTGTAATTGAATAAGTCAATGAATCTGTGTAAAATAATTAAGTTGTAAAAATTATTTGTTTTTGTACATCAATTGTCTGTGGAGGTAATATATGGACAAAACTGATTAATGAGAAGAAATCAGAAATAAGAGAGCCTGAGGGTAGGGGCTTAAACTATTTAATGAGGGCTGTGGGATGAAAAGCGGCAATTTTTATTTTCTGTTTCTTTGTTACATTGCTGGTAACTGGAGGGAGGCTGAGGCCCAGAGTATCTTGTATATGTTTAGTTTCTTTTGCACCCTGTTTTGAGTTTTTGAGCACAATAAATCACCAACACCGGTAACCCGACTGAGCCTGGATTCTTGGAGGCCAAAGAACCCCGTCACAGTGACCCAAATCATCACTGTTACTGTTATTATATAGTAAATTAAATCATTACTGTTAAATTGTATGTATTGTCCAATTGTTTATTTGAATTCTTATTCCGGATTAGTTGGAGACATACACTAGGCTATATCAGCCCCACCAAAAATATTTTTCACCAGCTGCCACTGCTTTAGATTCAGCTGCTGCACATAATGACATCTGTTACAGATTTGATAGATGAGGAAATATGCCTTTGTGTCTTATGTCTGATATCAGGGCTCAGCACAGACGCTGCAGGACTTAAAGAGGCGCAGGCTGGAGCTGCGGAAAGAGGGCAACACTCTCATAGATTTCTTTTGTGAAGACAAAGACACCTTCAAGCTTGATGAGTGCTTCCGCATCTTTCAAGACTTCTGCATTAAATTTAACAAAGCTGTAAAGGTGAGTGTCATTGGAAAGATGAAACAGTTGGTACTCTTGTTGGCAACCCTGGTTAAGTTTGTTAATAGTTATTAAATATTTAGTTTCACCAGATTAACATTGAGAAGTTGTAAACAATTCAGCCCTTGTTTAAAGATTAATCAGTGAGGGGAAAGTGCAAGTTTTATTGTCTTACTAAGTTGTTTTTAAATGTTTTTATAATTATAATTTTTATTTTTTCTGACACTTTTTATGTTTTGTACGGTGACCTTGAGTGTCCAGAAAGGCGCCTTTTTAAATAAAATGTATTATTATTATTATTATTATAAGTTCTAATAGGATGGAAGTGACATGGCAGTCGTATTGTTCTCATTGCCAGATAACTGTCTAGCCCAAATTGTAAATGTTACACATATAAAATGTGATTGCAATATATGAAGAACAGTTGTACTCAAAGCATGGTTTTAGAAAAATCTTTCAGTCCACTATCCCTAATTGGGAAAAGTGGGCAATTGCCTTTCTAGAAACATTTTGCCATCCATAAGTTGAAACTTCATCATCGTGTGGGGAAGCTTTTTTTCCCCCGGCTTGGATAGGAAAGCTTTTCATTTGATGGCAAAATTGAGGCAAATCTAAATTGAGGTAAATCTTAAAAGAAATATGTAAAAATGCTGCAAAAGAGGGCAAAGGTTAAATTCTCAACAAGATGACTATAAAGACCCAGCCATCCATCCATCCACTTTCCTTATCCCAGCTGGGGTCGCGAGGGGTGCTGCTGCCTATCTCCAGCTATCTATGGACGAGAGGCGGGGTACACCCTCAGATCGCCAATCCATCACAGGGCAAGATACAGCCAATGCTAAAACAAAACTATTGATATCAAATGAAATTCAAGTTTAAGACCGGCTCAGTCAAAGTTTAAACATAAATCTAACTCAGAGTCTGTATTAAGACTTGAGAAGGGACATTCACTTTTCTTGTTCATGCAATCTCAATGATCAAGAACTATTTTGGAAAATCTGAATTTTAGAACATATCTCCAAACACTTTCAGCTGTAATTTAGAATGAATTTAGAAATGTGTCGCTGAAAAATATTAACTTAGAATGAGCTATTTGAATTTGCATAGATTTCATAGATTTAATTTCCTGTCATCCCGACTATAATCTACTTTGTTTTGGTGAAATGTCATCATTATAAAATGCTCCAATGTATGTATTTTTAATGAGACAGAATGTTAAAAACAATATAATTGAGCGAGGAGTTTTTTTTTTTTTTTCCCAGGACAACAATGACCGTGAGCTGAGGGAAGCGGCCAGACTGAGGCGACTAAGAGAACTGAAGGAAAAACGCTTTGCCTGGGCGGATGATGACCAGAGCAGCATCTTCAGTCGCAGCAGCAGTGAGAGCGACGTTGAAATGCTCACCAAGGAAGGCCTTCTAGATTTCTTTAAACAAAGATCTCAGAGTCCAAACAGTCCACTTGGACGCTCTGCGAGTGCCCGCCGCCACCGTCACACTATGACCTCTATAGCAGACCGTGAACTCCAGGGATACCTTGAGCTGTTTGCAGGCACTGGGAATCCCACAAATTCCTCCAAGTTTCACAGCCTGCCCCGGTTTGGCCGGCCTCTCCAGAGGAATGCAATGCCATGGATCTTTGGTAACAATGATAGACGAGAGTTGACGTCTCCACATGCAGAAACTGAACCTATTACTCCTCTAGTGGGAGTCTCCTCCTCTGAGCCAAACAACAACGAGAACCTATGCAGCAACAATGATAATTACTCATCTGTTTCAGAGAACAGTGCTCGGCCTCGTTCCTTTTGTGTCTTTCAGAAGCCCCCTCATCTTCCCAATCCAGCAATTACCGGCCATATAAATGTAAGCCTGGAGAAACATACTTTAGTTCGTGGTCCTCAAGCTTTTGACCTGCAGAGCCCAAACAACAACAGCAAGCACTCTGTCACTCTTGGGGATGTTATACTGACTGATCTTGAAAAAGAGATAGAACCTCCTCCAAAAATTCAGTTTGATGAACCTTTGGAGAAAAGAGCTAATCCAAAATCAGATTTGGAAGTTCAAGCGGATTCTCCCACACAGGCAGGAGCCTCTTCTGAGGGGGAGAAGGAAGAAGAGGATTACAGCACAGTCTCATCCACAACCTGTGATACACCTCTCCCTCTGGATACTTCTGTGTCGAACAAGAAGCCCATGTTTTACATCATAGACTGCACAGAAACAGACTGCTCTGTAATACTGGATTACTCTGAGGCTGAAAGCACATCTCTTACCAAAGAAGGGCTTCAGATTGGATCTAATTGCAGCAAAGAACTCGAAAGCCAGCAAGTTCCAATTTCCTTACACAATGACCACTCCATTTCGACTAGCGAGCTCTCAGCACCCAAATCCCTGGATACAGCATCTTTGACTGCATCTGCAACGACAGAGGACTGGGACACGGAGAGCTGTGACACAGCTGAGAAGCAGGCTTTTGAAAAGAACCAGAGGCAGGGCAGAAAACCGGTGAACTCAAAGAGTAACAAAGTGTCAAGGGGCAGCGGGAATCGAGTGGTCCGGACTCTGACCAGCAGCGAGAGCCAAGGAATCCGGAAAGTTGTGCCCATCAGCAGGGTAAGCAGGACAGGCAGCAGCAAAAGGACTGACAGGCCTACAGTGCATGAGGGAGGAGAGACACATCGACATCTTCGTGACCAGAGTACACCGGCAAGAGGAAGAGCTGAGAAGACTACAAGACCACCTCGACACTCAAGTGTACCTCCTGATCATTCCAAAGTTCAGAGGGGGGTTGGCCTCGCAGGTGGTGTGTCTAGATGGGAGCGAGATTCAACACCGAGAAAAGCCTCCCTCCATAAGCCAAGCACCAAACCCCTGAGGAACATCTCAAAGCCTGTGCATGAGGAGAAGATGTGCCGTTCCACTCTGAGAGCTCAGGCCCAGGCTCTAATCCAAAGTGGAAATTCACCTGAAAATAGCAGCTCACAAACACAAACCACTAAGAACTCCTCCCTTGTCCCAAGCTTTGCCCGAAACACTGTAGCCTCATCTTCCAGAACCAAAAGGGAGCTGGGGGTCCCATCCGTCCCCAACACTCCATCCCGCAGTCCTTCCCTTCGCGGGCGGCAAACCTCCACAAAGCAAAGTCGGGTGTCAGCAACGGTTCACAACAATGAGGAAAAGCCTCAAGGAACACAAGTGCGACGGGTGCAGAGTGTCAAGGCTGCGAGTCGCAGTGCGTGTCGCAGTGAGACGCCACCTCCAGCATCAACACGGGGAGATATTCGTAAGACAAGCAGCTTTTCTGAAAAGTCTGTGCAACTGAGAGACTCCTTTGTGTCTGGCAAATCCACAAAGCCAAGCTGGAAGTAAATTCCAACATGTTGGAAAGTACCTAAGGACAATTTTTCCATATAGAATAGAGTGATATTTACTCGCCTTATCAATTCACAATGCAGAGGTATTCTCTCATATCATGCAACAGTCCTAAATCTGAAATGTGTACCAAGCTATCACATCTTCTAAGATTACTTCAGTAGTTGACGAATTGCAAAAAGCAAGATGCAATTAACCTAATTTTAGTTGTTTCTGTAGAAAAAGTACTTTTTTTATTTTGCTCTTAAAAAGACAAGTGGTAGATTGGTAATCTTACACTAAAGCCTTTTTGCCTGCTTAGCTGAAGTTGTACAGAACCCTATATATGATGATCATGTTGAAAACTACTGACTCACTACCATAATGCTGCTAATTAGCTCTGACAGCTCTTTTTTACATTCAGGGTTTTAAAATATGGTACATCTTGCTCCTGTTACTGTGCCTTGACAAAGTATTGATACCCAAATAACTTGTTCATACTTTCTCATGTTACAACCAAAACTGAAATATATCCATTTAGCATTTGGGATACACTAGCACTAAATAGTGTATATTTAGAAAGTAAGAATGAAAATGATACATGACAATGCACATGAGAGGCCAGGGCTGCATACAGTTAAAAGTTGCCTAGGTAGTATTGGTTGAATCCAAATTTCCTTTTCTTATCTAGTATTACAATGTTTTATTTCTCTTTGTGACCTCTTGCATTTTCAGCAATTTTATCTATGTAATCTCGGTGGGGGTATCTACTCCAGCAAGTGTCCATCCCTCTACTTTTGGTTTCTACCTTTTAGATGTGACAACAAGTCAGCTGTCACCATCTAACCCCATCTACTGCATGTTCTTGTCCCACACCTACTACATTTATGTCATTTCATCTTTAAACGCCCCTCTTTAAGCAATGGTCCAATTTCCTCCGATTTAAGCCTCTTTTGTGGCTACTATGACATAGATGACAGAGAATGTGAACACATTAGATTCCTCTTTAGTTGCTCTAGGCCTCCTGTCTGATGTACTGTCCAGTCTTAAAACATTTTCTGCACTTAATTTGTGCTACTAAAACTAAACCTTTTACAACCAACTCAAGAGGTTTCTATTGAAAAACTATGGGTTTACTGAAAGTCACCTGCTCCAGATTTTAATCGGTGGCTTTGAGGTAAACAGAGCCGAATACTTATTTATCCAGTTTTTGATTTTGATTTTTACACCTTATATTTTTTTCATCCAACTTTACAGTTATTTCCTGCTTTACGTCGGACCATGACTGTCAAATAAAAACACCAATAGAATAATCACCATTAAAATATTACCGCTACATTTAGTCATTCACCCATTCAAACACTGAGGGTGTTCCTTAACTCATGTGGGGCTTCACAACAGATATTTGTTGTGGTTGTAATATGAGAAATTGTTGAAAACTTGAAGTAGTATTCATGCTTTTGCGAGGCACCTTATGTCTTTAAGTTTGGCCGAGTCCTTCAACAGATGCACACTGATTTGTTTGTCTTGTTTTCTTTGCTAAATACCTCAGACATTTCACAGTTGCCTTGTAATCGCAGGAGATTGAATCATTTATTTTTACATGCTGACAATATGGACATAATTTGATCAATTTAAGTCCTTGGCATCCTGTAGAACAACATATAATGTCACAAATAAAATTTCAGTATAAACTAGCTGTGGCAGGCCTACTTTTGTACCTTTTCTACTTCAGTGTCAGTCATTTGTAAATGTGTTAAAACTCCATCATGACAGCATGGAGACTTTGTGGGCAGTCAGAATGGTTATGCTTGGAACAGGAGATGATAAATATATATTATGTAAATGTAATGATGGCGGCAATGGTGCTGGTCTAACTGTCCATTCTGCACACCTGCTTAGCTCCACCCCGTCTGCAATAAACCTTCACTGGTTTCACCTGTTTCCACCTGCTTATAAGCCCCATTCAGATCAGCTACCAGTACCAGATCGTCTTGAAACAACCCGTGAGAAGCTTCCAGCCATTCTGTTTGCAAGCCTCTCTGTCTGCTTGTCTGTTGTCCAACCTTATCTGATTCCTGTTACTAAGCCGGATCTGCCGCTGGACTTTGGACCCTGTTTATCCTGGACTGCCTGCCTGTTAGTCGGCCAATGGACAGAATTATTTAGCTGTTGATGTATATTACTAATTGCTGCTGTCTGTATTAGCAAATCTGATCCATGTTCTAAATTCTAAGCTGATCAGGTAAAATGAATCTGTGACATAAACTTCAAAAGCTTTAAATCTGAATTTGGAGAACGTAATCTGCCAGTCACCATACAAGGTGGGAATTGGCTAATTGTAGATGTCCCTATAACACAAACATGTGTAAGTAAGCATTATATCCTCACAATCTTATTGATTTAAAGGGACATGCAACAAATGCCATCTCCAATACTGTATTTTAAAAATACATAAAATAAATAACCAAGGAAAAAGTTTAAGTGTCAAGCTTAAACTTTTTCCAAGAGTCAAGAGTGTGATTCAGTATTGGAGGCAGACAAACAGTTTTCTCAAAACGTTTATTGGAAACTGAATGAAAGTGAGCAGTGTTGGCCTCTACAGTAAGGCAGGAACCTCTGCAGGAGGAGACAACAAGGTTAGTGACCACATCTTTCCAGAAGTGGGTGTTAATTTATGAGGAAGTCATTCACCTGGCCTTATAGTTCAGTGCGAGGCCAGAGGGTCAGGATGGTTCCTGCCGGCCGGCTGCCTGGAAAACACAGTGGGCACAGCCCAGAGAATCCCAGACGTTGTTGTATCGGTGGTCAGAGGACAGGCAGGAGATCTGAACCGAGGAAACTAAGGAAGGCAGGATAATCCAGAGGGCGAAGCCAAAGCCGATGTCGGTGACGTGCTTGGTCTTCAGAGCCAGGAGGTCAGAGATCCAGTGAGGTGCCGAGGGAGAATCCAGAACCAAGTCGGGTAACGGTTACAGGTATGGTACACAGACAGATCTGGTGGGAGCCAGAAGACAGGTCAGGCAAACAGATCAGACAGGAATAGGCTAGCTCAGAGGTCGAGAGGCAGGATATGTAATTAACTCAGAAGGTAGGACAAAGAATTTGAGACTAGATAGTGATAGGATAAAGGGCATCTACTAAAAAACACTGAACAGAAGCTGGCTGTGGATCTGCAGCAGCTGCGGAGAGAGGCGGGGCACTGCCCATCACTGACAACTCTGGGTAGAGAGAAACACAGGTAAGTGACCATGATAATCTTAAGGAAGATGATTGTCCATGTGGATCCCTTACCTGGTTTAACCGTTTAGTCCATCTCATTAGAGTGAGGCAGGATCCAGCTGATGGCCTGCCAACGAGATGCAGTGGGCACCGCCCAGAGTGAACCAGATGCTGCAGCCCAGGTGAACATACAGGAATCTGAGCCAGGTCAGGGAAACAGTTCAGAACAGGAAGATCCAGGGTTTTAAGAGTCCAACAAAGAGTTCAGGCAGAACTTTCAGATGGGAATAGGCAAGCTCAGTAATTGAGAGGTAGAACAAGGCTGAATATCATGAATACTACGGTACGTTAAAAAACTTGCTCCCTCCATTGAGCCAAGAACAGGAACAGGGCACCTTCAGTGGATATGAGACACAGACATGATCAGGAACACTATGATAATACTAACACTGTCTCTCACCACTGGCCTCTGAGAACGAGAACATGAACTATTGAATCAAAGTCAAACTCAGCAACACAATCACCAAATAAATAATACAAACTCTTTGATAATTGGTAACTGGCAGTTCGGCAGGTAATTGAGTTTAGCATTTAGGTCAGCTATCAGAGTAATGATCATGACAGAATAGGTCAGGATCAGGTAAGCAGAATACAGTTACACTAGAATGCTTCTCACCAGCAGCTCGAATAATCTGGCACCGGTGACTGGTCTGAAAGCTGGTTAAATAGAGATTAAAGCTAAGCAGGTGTGTAAAATGAGTAATCAGGCCAGGCATCAGTGCTGAGATCATGACAACCCTTGTTGTTGGTTAAAGTACTGTAAACATTGCGTTTTATGCATCCCTATAAAATAACACTGAATATTATATTTAATGTGTTGAATGAGAGTATGAGCATTTTCCATATTGTTTTGAAAACAAAATTATTTTAGCTGTGATGGCAGCAAAACTTATATAATCTACTGTAAACGATTGCAAAGCCTGATATAACTCATCTATCAACAGCAACACCTCCCTAGTTGAAACGAAACAGTATTTGCAGTATTTGCAATATTCAGTCACATGACGCTTAAACACTATCTCCATTTTAGGTACATAGTATCTAGTATTATGTCAACATCTAAAATACGAAACCATCCAGAAACATGTCCTAAAGAGATCCTCATTAGACAATATGGAGCTGCAGGGCGTTGGCATATCGTAGCTATCTTTCTGGTTACTATTATGCAAATGAGGTGATGACATTGAAGCTCCAATGTGACACACAGGCCACTTGTGCCTACAAAGGCACTTTCTGTTGACTTCCATTCATTATAGTAACTCAATTTGTACCTGAAGCTAACTCTTAAAAACATTGGTCTCCTCTGCATTGAAGCAAAACTTTGGTCTCCATTAGCGGAACAATTGGAATTCAGAGGGTAAGTGAATTTATCAAAAAACATCCCAAATATAAAGTACGCAAGGCCACACAAACAGTCATTACAATCCCAACCCTCTTGACTCATGTGAGCTTTGCATTTTGCTTTAAATCTTTAACTAGTTTAGTACTGATCAGGAATTTTTTGATAGAATCAATGGTAAAACATTTTGCAAGGGAATCTAATAAGACATTACATGTGGATGTTTTGTGTAGGTATTCTAAATTTGGACATCAGAAGCTCAAAAAAAAGGATACCAATAGATGTTGCCTGGATTTGCAGTTAATGAAGCAAATTAAAAAAAAATTTCGCCGCACAAAAATAAAAAAAAATGTATTACAAAAATCTAGTTTAGAAAAATGTCAAAATGTTTCAGTAATGTTTTTCACTTGCTCAAACTTCTTAACCCATTAAAACCAAGTGCATTGTATGTGATACATATGTTTTTGAGACCTCTTTTGTTCTTGAAAACCCCGACTTACACAATAAGACATATGTATTGTACCGAAAATATAGAAAAGATTATAGACAAGTGTCTAATGTATCACAAATGGTGCAAAAAACGTCAAATTAATTTTTTGCATTTGTCAGAAAGTTCAATGAAAACTCTAATTTGAAAAAAGGACTGTTGTTTTTTTTATGATTTGATGGTCCAGGCTTTAAAGGGTTTTAATATAGAAGATCATCTGAGCATGTTGTGCAATGCCCCCTGCTGCAGTCTTTTCACAAGCTCTTTGCATTTCACCGCTCTGGCTTACAGTACAGCTGAAGAGCTTCAGAGTAATTTGCATACTTACTTGCCCTTTTCCCCACAACTTCCTTGTTTGTGGGTGGTTGGTAAAGAAACAGTCAAGGCTTTATTTGTCATTATGACCCAAAACATTAACTGCAGTAAAACATAACATGTATAATTTATATTAAGAGTACTGTAAACTAGATTTCATTAAAATTTACTAGCTGAACTCAAAGTAAGTTTTCTATTTTGTTTCCTCAAAATCACAATTTTTTAGTCTTCCAAAGTAACTGTAAACACTGTTATAATGTCAGTCTGTGCATGATTATTGTCTATGATTCGATTATTGGCCAATTTGCTTCCCTTATTGTCAGAGGGCTCTTGTTCAAAATTCTTCTTCTTGCCTCACTGTGTGGAAAGATACACTCTTGGTGCTCACTCTTTGATGTAATTGAGTCTTGTTGGCTGCAGCTGAACCTCTAACATGAGGTTCTTATTCAGGAAAACTCATATTATAGGTGCAATATGACGATTCTAGCATTTACAACACTGTTTGACAGAGAACATCTGGAAAATGTCTAGGGTTTTTTTTTCCAAAGATTTAGTAGAAACAGAAATGTTTTTTCATCCTTGTATTTTGAGCTTTTTTTAATGATAACAACTGTTGTTGTGACGTTATTGTGTGCAATTATTATTACCTAAAATGTGATTCACTCTATTGCATAAAAGATAACATGCTTTGCACAAAACATCTTTGGTCTGTCACTGAAAAAGACCAATGTAATTGCAGGGAGCGCTGATCCTAATACTGCACAGCTGATTTTGTATCGGTGATGAAATCACAGAAATTAATTATCACAAATTGCAGTTGACTATTTTGACTTTGTGTGTTTTGTTGTTATTAAAGCTCACAAGGATTCTGCCACTCGTCAAGTTTGCTGCTGAAATGATAAACTTGTCGGGTTGAACCTATTCAAAGAAATCCATATTTAGCTATATGTAATGTTTGTTTTGTAAATATAAAAATATGTTGATCTTATTTTACTTTATGATTAAAAATTTTGCTTTTCAATATGTTGTTAATTCATAAACATTGTTTTACATGTATATGTCTTTTTCATGAAATGGTTAAAGAAAATACCAATTCTGCTTACCTAGATACAATTGGAATTAAACTTGAAATTTTCCTTTTGTTTCCGTAAAAAAAAAAAACAATATATAGAGGATAAAGAAAGAGAAATATGCTGAATAAATAGAAATAATTGAATATATAATTGTAATGTAATTACCATCTGACGGCATTAGAGGGCAACAGAGTATGTTTTGTTGAAATTGCAAAAATGAGTTCACCTTCAACAATTATGACGTCATGGTGCCATTAATTTTGTCCAACAATTATTATGAAAAGAAAAATATATGAAACAATTTCGTATTCAAAGAAACTATGGATTTATATGAATATTGTACATCAAAAAACATAACACATACCATACTAATCCAATCCATTTTATAGCACATTTAACAACAAACATTTTTTCCAATGTGCTGTATATAAAAACAAACAAAAAACCCAACACACACACAGAAAAGCAGTAAGAGTTTAAATATAAAAATATATATATATATTAGAATATATATATATATATATATATATATAAATATCAGTGGCGGCTGGTGAAAAATATTTTTGGTGGGGCTGATATAGCCTAGTGTATGTCTCCAACTAATCCGGAATAAGAATTCAAATAAACAATTGGACAATACATACAATTTAACAGTAATGATTTAATTTACTATATAATAACAGTAACAGTGATGATTTGGGTCACTGTGACGGGGTTCTTTGGCCTCCAAGAATCCAGGCTCAGTCGGGTTACCGGTGTTGGTGATTTATTGAGCTCAAAAACTCAAAACAGGGTGCAAAAGAAACTAAACATACAAGATACTCTGGGCCTCAGCCTCCCTCCAGTTACCAGCAATGTAACAAAGAAACAGAAAACAAAAATTGCCGCTTTTCTTCCCACAGCCCTCATTAAATAGTTTAAGCCCCTCCCCTCAGGCTCTCTTATTTCTGATTTCTTCAAACAATTGATGTACAAAAACAAATAATTTTTACAACTTAATTCTTTTACACAGATTCATTGACTTATTCAATTACACCAAACTGGGTTTGAACCCAGCAAAGACGCAGCCAGACTGAAGATGACAAGACCCCATAGCATAAACACGTAGATACCCACACCCCCCCCCCCCCCCCCTCCCCACACACACACACACACACACACACACACACACACACACACACACACACACACACACACACGGCTAACCCCACTGAAATATTAAGTGTGCACCCTCAATATGCCAGCAGGTAACCAGGAACAGCTTGTGTGTTTTAAGTTCATGGAGCTACTGGTCTCAGCGCGAGTGTATTGGTCCTCACAAACACAGTATAACAGGAATGTGTGTGTGGCGCGCAAATTTAGAGAGGTTGTTTTAAGCGACGAGGTGGATTCGTCACAGTCACAATAACCATGACATGAAATGTTCATATCCTACAACAGGGATATTCTTCTGGCAAACGGGTAGATAAATAAGGATCTCACCGAATTTGGTGGAAGCTGCATCTCGGTCGTTACATTTGCCATCTTCCCTCAAACTGTCTGCACCTGCGCTTGGGTTCAGAAGCCTGTTAAAGCGCAGTATTTTCAGCGCCCCAATACCATAAAGTTCCGAGACGCTGATTGGCCATTAAATTCACCTAGCAATAGTACATGATTGACAGATTCTCTGCAAATGTGGGGCTGTCTGATCAGCGCCCCCAGAACAGAGACGGTAGGAGTCTGTCTGTGGAAATCCACAAATTAATGACAGTAGATAGGGAAATGTAGTTTATATAATTTGTTTTGCTTATAGGTACACAGTCTAGAGAGTAAAACTGACATTTATGAGTTAATTTCTAAAAATATATTTTACGTTTTCTTATCAGGGAGGGCGGTGCCCCAGCGCCCCCTATGGGCCGGCCGCCACTGATAAATATATATGTATATATGTATATACATATACATGTGTATGTATATATATATACATATATATATACTCATGCCTAAGGAGAATCTAGAGAAGCCAATTAACGGTCATGTTTTTGGACTGTGGGAGGAAGCCGGAGTACCCAGTGAGAACCCAAACATGCACAGGGAGAATATCCAAACTCTATGCTGAAAAACCCGGGCCAGGAATAGAACCCGAAACTTTCTTCCTGCAAGGAAGCACATACATTCTGCAACATGTAAAAGTTGCATTAATGTTGACACATTATCATTAAATTCAATTCAATTCAGTTTATTTATATAGCACCAATTCACAACACGTCATCTCAAAGCAGAGACAGAGACAATTCAACCAGATCATACAATCAGCTGGTTCAAAGTTTTCTATCCAAGTAAAAACAGTTGATTGCATCGCCTTATTGACCCAAAGGCAATCCTTCACACTAAAACTGCTTGTAGCGACAGTGGAGAGGAACCCCCCCCCCCCCCCCCCCCCCCCTCTCTCTTAACAAGCAGAAACCTCCGGCAGAACTAGGCTCAGTGGGAACAGCCATCTGCTAAGGCCAACTGGGGTTTGAGGAGACAGAAGCAAACATACAAAAAGCAACTGTCAGAGGCCAAGCCTCAACATCTGTAAACAAAGTTGTTGATGGCAGCAGCTCAACTGATATTTCATTCCAGGTTGGAGTCACAGTCAACTGGAACAGACCAGATGAAGTTACTGTGACAGGAAAAAAGCAGGGACAGCATAAATATATGGGTGAAACTTAAGAAATACTGCTGAATGGGAGAACACCATAGAATATTGAGTGGTCTCTATCACTGCATGAAAAGTGGGATTTTCGTCAATATACGGCACTGTAGATTGTCGTGGAACTTCAGGTTAGCGGCAGTTTACGGCAATTTGCAGGCCTTGCCGTAAACTCCCGTAAATTGTCAGAAATTGACGTGGAATTTCTTAGGCAGTGTTCCCCCCATGCCTCCCCCCCATGGAATTCTAGGGGAGGCTTTAACATGTAAATGAACATGCTGTGAGCTATACAAATGCAAACCAGGGTTGCATTTGGGTAGAAAATCTCTGATACAAAGAGATCAGGTATAGCCTCTCACATTTTAGCTTGAATTGATTTATTTAATTAAAGTATAGAGACCAAAACAGATCTTTAGCTGACAGAGCAATACATTTAGAGCAGTAATTTTTTTTTTTTTAATTTGCATTTAAGATAAAAAATAAAATGTTGTCTGTCAATATGCTCAATTCACAATTACTTAAGTGGAAAAGTTTCAAGAAATGATTCTGAGATGATTCACTTTATAACATGGCGCATTATCCTGTTGGAAGTAGCCATCAGAAGATTGGTACACTGTGGTCATAAGGTCATAGGTCAGCATGCTAAATTGGTTTTAAGTGGCCCAAAGTGTGGCAATAAATATCCTCCAAATAGATGGTAGAAATAGATCAGGCCCAGTATAGCCTAATTATAGACTCTTACATTTTAGCTTGAATTGATTTATTTAATTAAAGTACGCTAGATTACTGTGTATGCAAATGTTATGTAAAAGAAAATACACAAAATAATTTACTTCAAAAATTAGTTTTAATCAGAATCAGTTGGCTGTAATGGTTAATTTTTTTTTTTAGATTTCCACTTTTTTTTTTTTTTGTTATTGAATATATAAGAAAACAATAACAATCTCAAACAACAAGTCAATAACAAATATTTCAATACAAGAAGAAATATCACAACTCCTGCTTTTGAAAAATAAAATTAAATGCACAGGCTGGAACAAAGTATAAAATAAAATAAATAAAAATAAATAAAATAATAATAGGGTTTAAAGTAAATTAATCAGTGGGGACTACCAACTGAAATTCTTCAATTAACACAAACAATTTAATTGCATTTAAATTCTGCATCTTTCTCAGACATCTTTTGAAAAGGGAAAGTTCATTTTTGAGAGCAGAGATTGAGAGGGAGCATTTTGCATAGCGACATTTATGGATATAATACTTTGTTACAATTATTAGAATATTGATTAAAAATTCCAAATTTTTTTTCTTTAATGGATAAACCGAATTGAATGTTTTGCCAGGAAATAAAATCTAAATTTATTGTTTTAGAAGACAGAAAGGTTCGAAGTTGATCCCATAAGTTTAATACTTCTTTACATTCATAAAAAAGATGTTTAGTTGTTTCCAATTGAGTTGTACAAAAGCCACAATTCTCAACATTAAACTTAAATCTCTCTCTTAAAAACTCATTTGAAGGATATATGTTATTTATTATTTTAAATTGTAATTCTTTATATTTAGGAGGAATTGGGAATTTCAAATAATTTGTCCTAATTTTGACTATCATAGATTTCTTAAAATTTTGTTAGAGAGCTGTGCTTTTTGTTCTTCCTGGGTACATATTATTTATAGAATATTGATTCAAAAACTTGTTGTTGCATTTATTATCTCTAATGTCCACCTGCTCAAATTCAATCTTATGGAGACAAACAATTGCAATTGCAAACAATTTATAGGTGCATTACCGCCACCTTCCAGAATGGAGCGACGCGAGCTCTTCTCGCGAGTCCTTCCGTATAACAATGACGTCGTATGTGATTGGAGGAGCCTGATGAGCCTTCGGCCCCATCGTCCAATCACGTGTGAGCTTTTGTGCACCACGACTTCTCGCGAGACCAGCATATTAGCACAACTTTCGGCCAGCCCGCAGACTGACGAGAAGAAACTGCTGATTGCTATCAGCGGACTGTCTCGTCAGCTTGCCCAACATACTGCCGACATGAATGAACGCCTCACTCAGCTGGGGAATTTGATGCGCTCCAGGTTGTAGTCCATAGAGGACAAGATGGCGGCTCTGCAGTCGAGCAACTTTGCAGGATATACGAACTCGAGGAAGAGAAGACGGGTGAACAACGCCACGCTAGCGGTAAATATATGTTCGATTACTGGTAGCTATGCTAAAAGCAGCCTAGCTTAGCTAGGCAAGCTAAAGACAACCTAGCCTAGCTAGGTAAGCTAAAAGCAGCCTAGCCTAAAGCTTTATTAAAGTGTATTTTTTGTGATTCACAGGAAGCAATATGCCGTCTTAACAACTCGGAAACTAATTGCAGGCGCTATGAACCGGAGCAGGGGTAAGGTTTAAAGAATATGCGGTAAAAGGACATGGATACGGATGGATACCGACCATAGCTGTACTTTTTTTTTTTTTTCAGACTACAGTCGCCTCACAATGAGGCGGTGACCTCCTATTTGCTCGGATTTGCACGATGTTGATAAAGACGACATTGTGTGTAAGTGACTTGTTTTAATGTTTTCTCCTTCCTTGTTACTGTGACTTGCGTTTGATTTTTTTTTTTTATTCATACCACTCTCATTTAATTGTTTTCCAGCTGCCTGTAAGACGTATTATGAGACGGTATGCAGGAGCTTCAGATACACGCTGCTAGCCAGCACGCTGCGTGCGGAGGCCGCCAGGCTATCTGCTCGGAGTCGGGACAGAAGAAAGAGGGTAAGACTTTATTTGGTGACTATTTTTCAGGTGCATTGATAGATGTGTTGTGTCCATATGCAGTGCGCTGATTCATTGTTTTTTTTTCAGCTGCTGAAGGCGAGGCAGAGTGTGCTATCAGATGAGGAAGTGGAACTCTGTAAGTCCGCCACCGTCGACCTCATGTCCGACGAAGAAGATGGCGTCGTCGGCGGTGTCTCTGTATGGATTGTACGGTCGCCGCCATTTCGTAGGCCGGATCTCACTGAACTCTGTGTTAAGCTGCAGTCCCGGTTAGAAGCGATGCCGAAGTACAGGGCCACGCACAGTAGGCGTCTGCACATCGGACCTGCCTCGGAGGGAATGCTGCCTGTTACCTCCAACCCCGAGGAAGCAAACGGACCGTTCACGGAGTTGTAATTTTTAGATACGCATGTGTTTGGATACGCGTTGTATATAGTTGGGTGTGTTTTAATAAAGCTCTTTCTTTGCATAAACAGCTTCCTGGCAAATCTTCATTTCCTGTATAAATTCATTCATGTCCTTGATGGTAGCATAATAATTGTGTAGTAGTGTAGGATAACATAAATACACAGCATATGAATGAATAAATATATGAATGAATAAATATATGAATATATATATATGAATGAATAAATATATATATGAATAAATATATATATATATATGCCAACCAATCACGAGCGACTTTACTTGTTTAAAAGGAAGCGGTTCCGTCCAATACTCAGTAAGAAAATTAAAGCCTGGCGTGGCCACGTGTGGTTTTGCTGCCAATCACGAGCGATTTCACTTGTTTGAGAATAGTGGTTTCAGCCAATACTGAGTAGGTTATTCAAGCCAGACCTGGCCAGCCGCGCGGGTTTGCTGCATTCATATGCTAATTAGGGCCATTAGTACAGCTGATCGCTCTCCACATACGTCACTGTCCGTTTCCGACAATTTGTGGCACGACAAACGCGGACAAGCACGGGTTGCAAATTGTCGGAAACTGACGAAAATCAGGCAGATCTGCGGGAGTTTACGGGGGTTTACGGGGACGAAAATCTCACTTTTCATGCAGTGTATGTTCTCCAGCAGTCTAAACAGAAAATAAGAAAAACCCTGATTGCAACATAAATAGGGATGGGCTGGAAACAATAGTAGAGGATGGATTAGATTCTGTCATCCATCCCCTATTTATTGGATCATATGTTTTTATTTATGTTTCAATCTCTAAATCAGTTTTAAAGTTATTTGCATCTTTATTACTGTGAATACCAGAACTCTAAGAAGTACTTAACTGCTTATGCAGGAATTGTCTTTTCTTTGGTCTATGTCATTCTGTCTTAAGTTTTATTTGGAATAAAAGTAGATTGATTTTGTAATTTTTATAGCTTCGCTTTACCAACACAGAGAGAAAATTAGAAAAAGAACCCATTTTCTGTGCATGGAACTATACATTGTTTTACAACAGTATTTTTTACAACACAGGATTTTACAATAAACTATAACATGTCTTAATTTATTTATCAACCATAACCCTTGTGTCTTTGTCATGTTTCTTGTCCCTTGTTTTTTTTTTTTCCTCTAGATGGCCCCAGTCAGCTCTGATCTTATTTCCTGCTCTCTCTGTTACCAGAAGTTATTCATTACTCATCACACACCTGGATCTACTTACTGATGAGTTGCAGATTCTTAGATGATGTTATGTCCTTGCTCTTCTCTGAATCTATGAAACCTCTGTAGATCTTAATTTTGAGCCTAGTTCTAAATTGTATTCTTAATTTTTCAATAGTTTCACCTCTCTATTTTCCTTTTGTACCTTTAACTCTTCAGCTTGCATTCTTATTTTCATATGAACAGCAGAGAGGTAGCCCCAGTGTGAGACCTGTTATTTATTGGGTATACAACTAAACCGTGTGTTGTTGTGCAGAGGCCTGCAATGGTGCACTGCTACGGCCCTTGAGCTGTTCTTAGTATTGCTACCGTTACTCAGTGAAGTCACTCCAGCACAAGAAGTCAAACAGTGAATCTGCACGTTTATCTCCAGATCAGGGAGCGTGGCCATGTGCCACAGATAATGCTTTCTCCAATCCCTCCTTATCCTGCAGCTCAACCTTTCACCTAAAGAGGAGGATCTTCACTTTCACTCCCTGCAGGTAGAAATGCAGCTTTTCTTTCCAACACAAAGATTTTAATGCTATAAAGTTCAACTGATGGATGTTCTTCTGTCCGACATCAACATGATGAGGAAGGTTTTTGTGGGTGGACACACTGGTGGATTTTCTGTGCAGACAACTCAACACAACCCCACCTCTAAATCAAGTAAGTGGCATCTTTGGTCTATTTATGAACCATTTTAAAATCAGTTATTTATTTATTTACCTCTAATTTGCTAGGTTAGCTATTTAGAAAGTTTCTGCTGCTATGCTGTCCTAATGCTGACCTTTCTCTCTGACATCTTCAAAGGACAAAACATCACTTCCTATTTTCCTCTGGAGTCATGTTGACCTTTTTAAAATCCTGGCATGTTTTTTGTGTCCTAACATCTCCATTAGAAGGTTGAACATCTTACTTTGTTCCTTGACTGCATCCAATTAGTGTTTAACCCTACTTGGCATAAACGGACTAGTACCACCATAAAAATAAAACACTTTGATTTTAAGGCTTTTAATAATTTAAATCTGCATGTGTGCATCAGTACATTAAAATTTAAAGATACAAGCTTAGTTACTCCATGGCCAAAATCACAGTTCTGTCATGGCTTTGCCATGAGCAAAGGGCAGAAATAAGATATCTTTTGTCCAACTCCAATAAAAAAACGACAACTAAATAAGCTTAGCTAAGCAGCTTACAGCTAAAATAAAGCAATATGGTAAACATTTATCAACTTATGCTGGAAGATTCTCAGTCATCCAGGTCGCAGCCATTCCAAAAAGTTAAAAAACAAACCACTGGTCTTTGTTTAAGTTTGAAGACGTTTCACTTCCCATCCATGAAGCTTTTTCAATTCAAAATGAAATTTTGAACTGGAAAAAAAAAACCTTAACTTTTTTTTACTATCCCAATAAATAATCCAGGGAGAAATTTAAGAAACAAAACAAAAACATTTACATTTCTTTACAGAGTAATGACCAGTACATAATAATAGAAAAAAGAAAATATTACCATGTATATTTAGCAGAAAATGGTTGTGCTTTTTTCACTGAAGCTCCTTTTATGATTAATATTGAAAAAAGGTGCAGTTACAGAACATTCCTAAGGCTTTGAAAAAAAAGCCTCTTATTTATACTGTATGATAATTGCAAATATTCATAAAAAATTAAGTAACAAATGAAAATGTTTAATTATTAAGCAGTAACTCTAAAAGCTGTCAACTGAATTCACTATGCACCACTGAATTAATGACAGCAGCTGTCACTAGGGCAATATAATAATACTTCAGAGATGTTTTATAATAATGTGCTTTACCCCTTGATTCTAATCAGAGATGTAAAACTAATTTGTAAATTTTAGTCGCGATACGTATTACTAGCAGCTAAATGTATCCACATATTAATGTTTTACATGGAATATTAAAACTTGAAACACTAAACTACATAAGACAACTTCTGCAAAGGATACTAAAAAGCTTCATCTGTGAGAAATCACAAAAAGCACTATCTGTTAATGTACAGCACACGTTTGAAAATAAATTGAAATGAGTGTTCACCCTTAGTTTGTGATTGTGCACAGCATGCAAAACAGGTGCTCTTTGGCCGAGGCATCAGGTTTCTTAAACAGTTGTGAGAAGTTGAAAGTGAGCAAGAGGTGGGAATTAAACCTCTGTAGTGTTTCTTGGTGCATCACACTAATTTGCTAATGCAAAAGGAATGTAGATACTTTTATCCACTCCTCCTTTTAATTTTATTCTGAATGGAGTCTTTCACTGGGCCTCTGCATAATATAGGGTTGCTGTGGCAACAGCCACCCTGCTTAAAAAGAAAGGAGCTTGTGTGAAAGCCACTGTTACAACTGGCCAGCATGTGCGTTTAAGAATTGCGAGGCTGGTGTTTTTTATTTTTTATTTTTTTTTACAGATGCTGCTGGAATTAATTAGCTTGATAACTGCCAAAATAATGTAATTTTTTATATCTGCTTATTTATACGGTAACTATTCAGAACAAATATCTTTCGGAGAATCCTTTATTGATCTAAATGAAATCAAATCATTCAGATGGATTGAAAAGTTAAAGGTTTTTCATCTCATAAAACCAAGCTGATTCCATCCAGTCAGTAATTAGAAGAATTTACTCTTCTTTGCAGCTACTTTCTATATGGGGTGTGCAAGTAGCAACAGGGGAAAAAAACTTCTTTAAAAAATAAAGAAATAAAAAACTTCCAGCAGAATCAGGCTCAGTGTGAAAGGCCCTTTGTCAGAACCAATATGGGGTTGAGTTTTGTCAAATGATATATTTCTATTTAGAAATTTTTTTTTATAACTGCAATTTGATGGTTGACGAAAAGGCAGCTACAGATTATCTCATCCAGGAATTCTTCCTTTCCAAAAAAAAGTAAATGGTTAGTTGCAGTATTGGCTTCATTTTGGTGAAAACAGCTAGGCAGATGAATTAGCCAGGATTCAAAATTAGAAAATTTAAGGGAGCAAAATGTTAACTGCAATAAAACTTCTGCCGATAGTTTTGTCTAGAAAAGAAACACAGTTTACCGCTAAAAGAGCGGACCAATTAGATCATCTACTATTATGTTACCAAGATGACTTATATGCTTTAAATACTTAAAATGATCCATGTACATTATCTATGTTGAATATTCCATAAATTCACCTTCACTTTATACCATTGAAGGCATTTAAGAACACTATCCAGGGTAAGACAACTCCTGAGTGCACAGGGTACATAAAACATAAAGGCTTATTTGAAGTTGAAGGCTTATTTGAAGTTCTGTGAGGTTAGTTGTACCAATGCATCTTCCCACAGAGGATTCGGGGAATCTTCTTGTATAGTTCCTAAGTACAAGATAGGAACGTAAGGAGGTCCCTATGCTACAGTAAATGAACTATTGATCGGAGGTGTGCAGCTTTCTATCCATTAGCAAATTGATCTGTTCAGACCCTTCCTTTTTTTTTTTTTTTACTAAATTTGTGAAGCATCCATGTGATTTTGTTTTTTATTATTATTATTTCTTCTCCAGATCAATTTGAAGAAATTCCTCTTTCTGGCTTTTTTTGTAACCCATTAATGATTGATAGTATACACTTTACTGTATTTGTCAGGTTTCATTTATGTGTCGACTTTGTCTTATGTGAAGTGTGAATGGTAATCTTTCCCAAATTATTTGGTCATGCACCTCCGGTGCGATGTCCTTGGTCCAATGAAGATTTTTTTTTGCTTTTTACTAAAATGAATTTCTGCATTGTTTATGAGGGTTCAGGAAAGCCATCTGATCTACTACATTTTTGTAGACCAAAAGCTGACTTTATTTATTAATTTGGTCCGGTTTGCTTTCACATTGTAGCCTACTTTAGGTAAATACCTGAATACCTTTAGAGTGCTTAAATATAGTTTAGATATTGCTCACAGTTTCCTTCCAAATATGATATTATAGGCAGATATATCACATTATGTAACTGATTTTTATTATCTTGGATCATTGACCAATAGCATCATATCCAAGTCCAGAAATATTGGTATGATTTCATTGTATGAACCATAAACTGAACCTCCTGGCTCGTGTTTTTTTTCTGCATGACAGCAATTAAAGTTAAATCATTTATTTTCTTGGCTATTTCTATGTGTAGGCTATGTAATATTAACAAATGTTCTCCCAGTTGGCATTCCCACCCTCCAATGGGCTGGATGAGGCAGGGCTGTATGTGGCTGAGAGCCTTCCCTTTGATAGTCGGCAGGTCCCTTTAATAAGTGAAGTGGAAGTAAGCTGAGGCAGCTCTCAGTCAGAGACCAGTGTGTGTCTGCAGAGCAGGGGACAGGCTGAGGTCGGTGAATAGAGCAGGGAGAAAAGAGAAAAACCCCGCTCCATATGCAATATTGGAGCTTATCAGTAACCCTGACAGCATTAAGGTGAGTGTAAATATCAGTGGAACTAAATATATTTTTTGCTGCTTATCCTTTTTCTCAGGTCTTGGATAAATTGCTTTAGAGTGATGGCATGGTTTGGCAAATTCTGCATTAAGTCGGAGTGTAACCCCTTTTTGCACTGTTTAGAAAGACTAACTTTGGTTGATGAGGGAGAAGCTGAGACCCAAATCTTTTGAGGCTTTTTGTTGTTTGGTTTTATGTGTGATATTTTCTGTAAACTGAACTTAAACATTGGAAATTTTTATTCTGACACCAATATGCATAATGCAACTGAGGGAAATCGGTGGTCAGATAAGAAAAAAAAGTGTTAGCCGGAGATATTTGTTCTTTGGTTTAATTAATCAGAGTTCCAAAAATAATTTTCAACACTGAGAGCTGCAATCAAAATCTGAAAATCATACAGGAAGGTGGTCCTGCACTGACACAAGAACTCATGTGATGGAGAGTATTTCAAAGGATTTATTTATATATTGACACAAGAACTTTTCATCTAACTTGAGAATGAAAATCATCCACAGAATTTTTAACCCCCCAGTTTTCCTTGACAGGAATTGCAAATTGTCAAAAATTCAACCTATCCTCGAGGTTGAGTATTTTTTAATGTCACTGTTAAATATCTTCGACGGCGATCTTTTCATAGTCACTCTATTTAGATGTTTCATTATACAGTAAAGTATCAATAAGTCTCGACTGCTGTAGATTTCCATGCTGCAGTGGCAGCAGAGGATCTATGGGAGCAGGAAGCAGTCGCTGAGATGACTCAGTGCTCCAGAATGATGTAATGTGTTCTTTTTACTCCACTGATAAATACAGCAGGTTTTCAGACCTGCCACTATGCAATACATGTGATAAATTCAAGCAGCTGTGGAAAGTCACCATGTTGTTTTTAGATAAAACTGTGCAAATGTTCCAAATCACCCACATTTTAACATTGATCAAGGTTATCATCCACTCAGTTTAAAGATATCTACCTCCTTGGTTCCAAAATGTAAGGAAATGAGACAAGAACATCCATACAGTGTTCAATACTTTTGTGTCTTCTTACAGAGTATGGCAATTAGATGATCACAGGCTAAACCAATTTGCAAAGAGTGACAAATTTTACAATTAGAAAGGCTTTTGCCAGGATTTCAGAGATGAGTATTTAGGTAATATGGTACAGAGCGCTTTATAAATACACTTTACCTGCTCACTTGCAAACTGTCACATTGAAAACTAAAATGTCTTTCAAAAATTGGTTTCCCTTGATTTGTTTCATATGCTTCAAATAATTTTATTAGGGCTTTATGTGGCAGAAAAAAAAACAAAGCAGTTGTGGAGTGTAAGAGTGATGCAGTGTTTCCATGTATCCGTATTCAGTCCACCTGAATTAATGGCATATAGATCTATTATTTGCTGCAGTTACAGTAGCTGGTTTTTGGAGTCGACGTCAACCACCTCTACTTTTTGTCTGTTCTTTGGAAAAATAGCTAAAATTAAATCAGTTTTGCTGGAGAGGTTCTGTGAATATAAATTCTTGCGTGTTACCACTCATAAGGATTTACATCTGGAATATAACTAGACCGTTCTTACTCATTAAATATGTTTTAATTCCAGCCATTCTGTTGTAGCTATAGTTGCATGTTTAGGGTTGTTTTACTGGAAGCTGAACCTCACTAGAGTGAAGTTGGTCTCTAACAGGTTTTGATTAAATATTTCCCTTTTTGGAGCTCCATCACTTTAGTCCAACATTGGTCTCCACTGTAGAAAACCATCTTAAAAGCAGGGGTCATTTCTCATTGAATGCTAGTGAAGCTTAACTCCTGTGTAATTTTCGTAAAAATTATTGATAAAATATGCATTGTCAAACTTCATAAATGCGATCATTAAACTGCATTAAATATGAGCTAAAACGTGCCTACTTTCATGAGTATGTTGGCAATTAATCAGCTGTTTATTTGACCTCCCCTCTGCTCTACAGCAGCAGGATGCTGCTGGTCAGCCTCTATGAGAAATCCCTGTTGAGGTTTGAGCAAGAAAGTAGAGCCCTGATTGGATAACACGACAAAGTATGTCACTTCCAGGGAGGCAACACCTCTTAGGGGTCTACGGAGCAAATACCTAAAATGCACAATTTAATCTCAATTCTTTGAGCCCTCACATGTTTATTCACCCCTCAAATGCACTTACTATTGTTTAAAAAAAAAATCTACTTCCTTTTCTCATCATGCACTAGAAATTACAGTAATATGAATCTCTTCTTCTATAAATATTGTGTATATATATTTTCCTGTATCTTAAGTGTATAAATCTTTTTCCAATAAAAAAAAGAAAAGGAAAAAAAAGGGTCTATGGAGTAGGCGTGGGTTGTGAAGGTGGCTGCTTAATGCATACTTAAGGATTTTTGACTAACAGTGGCCAGAAAGCAAGGAGGTTTTCTTCATTAGTCGAGAAGGAAAAATGATCATTAAGTCATCTTGTGCTGAACTCTGGTTGTGGTTTCTGGAGTTTATTTCCGAGCGCTTCACAAACGGCTATTTTCCCTGATGGGTTTTATGTGTCTCAACATTTGTTAATGCAATATGTGGCATTTGGATTTGATTAACACCACTAAGTCTCCCCTGTTTCAGAGAGAAGCGGCTGCCATTGCTACACGGCACTATCCTGCCACCACTGAACCTAACAGAAATGCAGACGGGTGAGGGCAAAAGAGAGGGCTGGTTTTTATTTATGAGGTCCAGAGTAAAGAAGTACTGAAAAACTAAATGCATATCATTTTTGTTTGATTGTAAGCCTTTTAATTTTTTTATGCTACTTAATGTTGATGAAGTATGAAATGTGAGGAGAAATGTTAATACTTTAAGGCAACTCAAAGTTTCCATAAAGCTATACCTGGCAATGCTCTTGGATGCTAGTTTTCTTTCCATAGCCTGTTCAGTAGGGGTTGGTACTGAAGGTGGTAGCCATGAGGGTTGATTAGATCTGATCTGTTGGACTGTGACCTCTCAGGATGAGTAAACCCACCACTGTGAATTCTGCTGGTGATGTTCCATAGCAGGATGCAGTAAAGCTTGATTAACATTGGACATCAGCCAACTTTGTGGTTCAAATTGATGGAAGTCTGACTGATGGATTAGTAAACAGATTTTTCATGTTGCAGCTTCATTATAAAACTTAAAAAAAAAAGACGTCATGGAAATGGCTGTGAAAATTTTAAGCAGCAAAATTATCAAATTCTATTGGTTAAACTCGATTACTTATGCAAAAGAAAGAAGCTTGGAAACAAGTGCTTCTTCAGAATACGCCTCTATTTACCCATGTTGATTAATCTAATTTTCATTTTTCTTTTCCTGTAAGAGGATGTTTGTTCTGTTGTGAGCAATCATGTTGAGTAGGTATGGTGCTGAATTAGGGAGATGGATGGATTTGTTTCTATAATTTTTATGTCTCCTGAAGCCCTCCTGTAACATTACAGCTTTCAAGAAATGGTGAACTATCAGGGCAAATACAGACATGTGGACATCTTTGAAAATAAATGGGTGGATGTGCAATACTGTAGTTTTTTGTTTTAAAGCAGCTAATATCCTCCTGAAAAGATGGAAAACTTTACATGTAAACAACAAAAGAAAGGCTGCTGCCTTGACAGCTGCATCTGCACAGGATGTACATTTTATTATTATTTTTTTAAGTGCATCTAAGGTCTGTGGTTGAAGGCTGGGTTAAGGCAAATCAGTTATGCCCTCTAACAACTATAAGATTGAGTGATTAAATCTAATATGTGTTCAGGCTGTGGTCCGGATCCTTTGATTTATCTTCTTTTCGTCAGTTGTGTACTATCTTTGCATTAATATTTTCCAGCAGCTCTGAAGCTCAGAAAACTTACTATGGTGTTGTTTTAAGATTTCTTATCTTAATGATGGCACATTTTATTTCCCAAGTTCAAGCAGGGATATCTTTCAACTAAGATATCATGAGGCTGAATGGTATTTTACCACAAAACAGGCTTTAATAGGAAGGACACCACACTTGCACTCAGTTTTGACATTTTGACCGCTATCGAGGAGTCTGTCCATTCTGTCAGCTCGCACTCCTTTAGTTGCATTAAATCGATAGGCTTTTTGTGGGCATAAATGGAATCGGATGATTTACCGGTAGCTTATTTATCCTGAATGGTGAACAGATTTGTTTTTTTTTTTTTTGTTTGTTTTCTTGAATTGTAATGGCTTGCCACTCTCATTTTTGCCATTTGGAGTTTGTGATATTAGTTCAGATTCTTCTGGCTGGGCATCTTCTAAATAGTTCCTTATTGTTTTTGAGCACATTTTGTCTTTACTTTCTTTAGCCTATATTTCTGTATTGTTGTCCAGGTTCTCTTAATTTCATTTTATCCTGTTTGTGAACATTCTAGTCCTCAAATAAGTTATGTGTCCCTTGTCCTTAAGGTGCAGTGTTCACATTTTGGACAAAGAAGACAGTTGGTTTGAAAGGGGTGTGAAGGAAGCTATTGATGGTAAGAAAGAAAAACCAACCTTAAACAGAGGGGGTGGAGTCAGGTTTCAGCGTCCAAAAACCTACAATGCAGTGATATAGTAGATTCCTTCCCGCTATCATTTCAACCCCTCCACCGCTGTTTCCTTGTGTTCCAGTTTCTATTATTTAATTACTTTCTCTAAACGTGCCATGCTGCTTCCAAATGTTGTCCTACACTGACCAGGTCCCCTGGCCATGACAGAAACTTGTAAATGTACTACACCACAGCTATTAGTGTTGTTGTTGTTGCTAAAAGCTCATTTTTAACATGCGTGGCTTTACTGAGTGGTCATGGTGACTTCTCAGGGCTCAGGATTTAGATGGAGGACTTGGCACTAGCAGAACATTTAGCCAGTTTCCCATGTAATAATGTGTGCTGCTGGATACACACATTTATTGTCTCACAGTTGTGGCACCAGATATAGCAATATTAATTTCCAAAGAGTGTTTCAGTACATAAAAACAAATGGCCTACATGCATTTCTTTAGTTTTGTGCAATTTATGTTGTAATGTTTCTTTGATTTCTGAATACCTTTTTTCTTAAAACGGAGCAGTCAAGTGTTTATATGTAAAATGAGAAAAGGATTTAGCTTGATGCCACATTAGTCAAAGGTCGTTTTGCAGGACAAAAATCCCTCTGGTTGCGTGTTTGTATTAGTGGTTTGGTCAGTCAGCGAGACAGAAACGCACCAACCAGCACCGTCCTGCCCAAAGAACACATAGGGAAAATAAATCAGACATGCTCAGGGATTTTATTTTATTTTTTTTAGAAAGCCATCTACTATGACAGCTACTGACTTACCTCTGATTCCTGTGTGAAATTAGTTTGTATGACAGTAGGTGTCCAGTTATTGCTGGACTGGAATCTGCTCCAGTTCTGCAAGATGTGATATTGTTAAAGCAAAAAAATTATTCAGTTTTGATATCTGGCCATTTGGATTTCAAGATGTCACACTTGATAAGTAAGTCATGTACCATTCTTTTAGTATTATAGTCAGTGCCAGGATGTGTATCTCTAGCTGTTCATTTGACTTGAGGGAAGCTAATTCAAAAATATGGATCATAATTTGAGAATCAATGTAACCTGGCAGAAATGGAAAATGCATGAAGCAGCATGCAGGGTTGTATGAGGTCTGTATTGCAGGATGTTCATTCTTTCTCTCCTTTTGCATGTGGTTATATCTCTCAGACTTTTGCCCTGTCTGTGCTAACCAGATTAAAGCCCTGCCTCCTCTGTCTCTCACTCTTTTCACATTGGTCCTTTCACTGGAACACCACCACAGGACCCTCCCCCCCTCTGTATCTGTTCTCCCGGTGGCTGTCAGTCAGTTTGGATTATTGTAACCTCTCAGGCCTCACATGTGCTCCCTCTGTTCCTCCTGCTGTGCACATTACAGCATATCAGCCATGACCAGGATTAGGTGACAGAGAGCAGTGCTCTGTCTGTTTCTCCTTCTGAGAAAAGAGAGGACGGGAGGAAAGAAGGCAGCCATGGAGTTAAAGTAAGTGGGGGACTGCTATTTTTAACTTGGGAAAAGAGGAAAAAGGAATTAAAAGCCTTTGGATTAAACGAAGGGAGGGTCTACAACAAGGATGATGAATATGTGGTAAATCTTTGCCTGATGTTGGTTTGGCTTCTAAAAGAAGAACATATAAAAGAAATGCCTCTGTGATTAAATGTCACTGGGTTAATGCTTGAGAGAGGAGTTCCAGCTGCAGATTGAATGGCCTCAGGTACTCTGATGGTGGATCCCATTTTCATGCACACATCACCTCTCATTTTCTTTTATCATTCCTTCTGGTAAAAGGCAGGTGCAACAAGAAAAAGTAGCCTTTGAGCAGGTCATCAAATGCTATTAAATCAATGAAATGAGGTAGTGTTCAGAATAAACTGCATATAATAATGATCCAAGTGCTGTACAGAAAGCAAATATACAGTAAGCCTAGTAAAATGATTTTACCTGCATAAAGAATGTGAGTGGTAAACATGCACACGTTTCACTTCTGCAGTCAGTCAACACATCAACTCCAGACTTTAGCTTTTGGTCACAGACTGAGCAAAGCAATTGAAGTAGCTTGAAACCTAGTGGGGTTTTTTTGTTGCCACTGTTTGGAAAGCACAGTTTGCTTGGACAATGAGCTGCCATGTTTCCAACTTCAGAGAATATAGGTTGACAGATGTGCTGCATGGAAGGTTTCTAGTTTCTTTACAGCTGCAAAACTGTGCTGTTCAGTTTGAGTTCAGTTGTCATGCATACGCTCTGACATGGCGATACAGAGCTTTGTCTTATCTTCTGCACGCAGAGTCCAAGGTTGGCAGATATATTGCCCGGTTGACTGACTCAGGGTTTCCACTTTGCAGTTGGCCGCCTTGCCCATATTTCAACCCAGTCTCATGGGAAAATGTACCCCCACTACGTTGGTCCAAGTATGAACAGTTTCAATAGAGAAACCTTAAAATGTTAAAATAAGATAAAAAAAAAAACCATAGAATTCCCCTTAATAGCAGCAAAGATCTTGCAGATTATCCAACTTTTAAAGCCATTATATCGACCCAAACTCTCACTTTTAAACATGGATGATCATTGTTTCATCTTTTGTCTGCTGACAGATAGGTGGTTACAGTGTTGGATAGGTGATATTAAGACGTGTTCTGCTGCTCTAATCTCTAACATCCAGTCACCAATGAAATTTTAAAATTAATCTGATAATTTTGTTGTAATGTATGGCTTCAGCATATATTGCACTTCGAGCCTTTATTTGGCTGAAAAGGATGGTTTGAAATGCTGTTTTGAGAGACTAACTGAAGCAGTAGAAAATCTGGTTAAAGGCTTGATGTTGAATCCGTGTGTTCAGTTGCTTGAGGTATTTTTTGAAAAATCTACAAAACTGCTAAGCTAACAGTCATATCTAAATGTTTGGTATCAGTGGTTGACACCCAAGTCCTACCTCTTTCCTAAATCACCCAATGGACACATTGTGCTTGGTCAGTCTAAAACAAAAATGCCTTTATTGTCCCTCAGTGGGAAAAATTCAAGTCAAACATCAGTTAAAATAAGTAGACCAAAGATGCACACCAAAACATAAAAAAGAAAACACATCAGATTGTTGCTGTTAATATATAAAAAGGTTTCACTACTTCAGTGCTAGAATCTGAAAACGGTAGATCCCAAATCTCTTTGGTGTGAACAGTTCCATCAGCGAGTAATAATAGATAACGGGATCATTCACTTTCCACTAAATTAGGATTCATAAATGTTTTTTAGTAATGAGATTCACAACTTTGTTCCTTTTCGTTGTTTTTATATTTTTGTTGTGACCTGGAAATATTTTAATAATTTTTAACCTGATTTTTTTATCGGTTTATTGGCACTTAATAAATATGTCTTGGAGTGTCTGCTGGGTACAGTGCCACAGTGGGATATCACTGTGGCACTGTACGTTGCTCTATAGAGCAGCAGGTAGCCAATTGGAATTTTGTAAGGATTTAAATGTTTAAATTGGGAAAAAATGCCTTTTTATGGTTTAAGAATCCAATATTCTTATCATGATAATTTAACTTGAGTCTTGCTCGAGTTAAAATAAACCCTTGTTCATATTTTCTATGATAATCTGAGTTTCTTGTAAACGAACAGCTGTTAACTGTCAGTCATTAGCTGCGTTTTCAGCTCTCCTGGCAATAAATTTAACCAAAATTGCAAAAGGGAACAGTCTTACTTAACAAAATATAATATGCATTCATTAAATGATGTGCAGGTGGAGGGGAATTGCTGGTACTCAGTTCTTTAAAGCAGTGCTGTGATAAATGGCAGGAACGGAACGAGAAGCTAATTTTTTAGAAAAATCTGCAATTCAGTCTGACTGTGCAGAGCTGTTGTTTATTCTGTGACACAATGTGTTGTGTGGTCAGAAAAAAAAAGAGAGAGATGTTTAAAAACAGCTGAGGTCAGTGCTCTAGAAAGGGCTGTGAGAGACCAACAGAGAGAACTATACCAACATGGAAAAACTCTGCGAGGTAATAAAAATGGCTCACAGCTTATGATGTGAATCCATAAAGGAAGCAGTGAAATCAAGTGCCGTATTTACATACTTATGGTTAGAATGTTGCACTGAGTGATTTAAGGTTTGTGTGCATGCAGGTTCTAGAACTTTATGTAAACTAATACATTTTTTTGTCTTGTTTTTACTTGGCCTTCATAGGATCTACTTTAATGCTCGTTTTCCACGTATCAGCAGTTCATTTATCTCATTATGTGCCTTTTTTGTGCTCAGAGTATTTAACAGCTTCAGAAAACATAAACTTTTCAATTTTGGGGTAAATCAAACTGAACAAATGGACAACAGCTGAATTTCTTGGAACCTGATCTAATATTTGAGTCTGATCCAATCCTGATGTCATTGCTGGATGATATTTCAGGCTGAGGACACTGATCCAGACTCCATGTTGTAGTTTATTTTGGCTGATTTTACTATGGAGGTAAATTATATTTTAAAAGACATTTAATAGACTTTTTAACATAAAAAAAAAATCATTATCAGGTAGGGAGCTCTACCACAGAATCGTTTGCTCCATTTTGGGATTTTGGGTAGATTTTGGCATTGAGAGCAGAAGATAACAAGATGGGAACACTCTTTAGGGTGAAAAAAGGACGCGTCTTAGCTATTCTGAACATCATTACAGGACAGAAACACACATGGATGAAGCTTTTTAAAAATTGGGGCTAAAGCCTTCTGGAAAAGAACTACAAAAAACCAGTTACCTAAATGTAAAATGATGAAGTTCTTCATTATAAAACACCACACATATAAAGGGGTGCAGGTTCTTGTGTGTCATACAGATTAAACTTGAAGGAAAAAATGCAGTTCTGGTAGGCTGCCATGCAATGGATTGTGGGAAATGTATAGTTCCTAGGAGGTGAACTGGAAAATCTGGAGATTCCTATTCTAAATAAACTATTAACTTGAGAGCACTTTTTGGACAGCACTTTGGCGCAAGTGTCCTTACTGATTTGCCCGACTGTATCCACCTCGGACCTTTACAGAGGAGCAACAACCAGCTTCGGCAGCAGGAAGACTGGATTAGAGAAAGTTACTTTATTTTAAAGTTATGCTTTCAACTGCTGCCATAAAATATACTATATTGCCAGAAGTATCTATCTAGAACTGAAATCGTATATCAGTTCTTACTTGCACTCACTTCCTGTATCTCAGAGAAAGGACCATATAGACTGAGAGAGGTTTTCTGTCAGTTTAGAAATCACTGAAATGCTTCGCCCCAAATTTCCAAAGTACTAAAGGAATTATAAAGTGTTATGTCAATAACTTGAACTGTAGGCAAACAACCATGACAACCTTTTAGAAAATGTTTTCAACTCCAAGGAGAACGCTGTTGTTCCCAAAATGTGTATTATTTTTCTTTAGATTTTATTGAAAAACATGAAAACAGTCTTTGCATTTACTGCCTACCTTACTGGGACTTGTTTATAGTTCATATCATTTTGTTTTATGGTAATTAATTTCTATAGTAAGTAATTCTATCCCATTGCTTGTTTTGGTCTTTACATTAACGTCACTGTCATGTTTCCAGGCTGCTTGATGTGTATTGTCTTGTTTTGCATTATTCCTGAGTAAGGTCACCTCATTGAGAGAAGGCAGAGATGAGATCAATGAACACAACTGTGGGGATGGCATTATTTGTAATGCATTTTATTCTGTGACAACTATATATAAGGAAGAATTTCCTGTTTCATAAAATCCAGCCTGACAAACCAGATGAAGAAAAATAATGGCTTTATAACCCTTTCATACTTTGCAGCTTTATTTTTCACCTGTATTTTTTCCCCTGAGAATGACCACAGATGCAAAAGAATGACCTAGAAGTAACCAGGGATCTTTTTAATTCAGTGGATTTAGCAGGACTGCTTGCATAACATTTAAAAGACTTAAAATTTTAGAAAGATAAGCAACATTTGAGCAGGATGCAGATCTAAAGCTATAATCCATAACCTGCGTGATTTTACACAAGATTAGATGCTTCTATGTTTTATAGAGCAGTATGGTCGCTCCTTTATCCTGACCAAGCTGGGTTATGTTATTGGTGTCAGTTTGATTCCACGTTGACAGATTCATGGCTTGATTTGAATATGGGAAATCAGTAAAGACTATTTAATGAAAGCAGAAGTGTGTAAACCATCGCTATAGCCAAGCAGTGCTTACGGTAAGGAGGGAGGTAGGAAAAGGTGAACCATTTCGTGTAGATGTAGACTGTTTATTTCCATCCTGCAGGAAAACCTTGACCAGGGGTCTTCAGTTCAAGTTCTGGAGGCAATAGGACTTTAACATTTTGTCTGTTTCTACTGAAACTCATTTTACACCTTTTTAGATGCATTTGCTTCTACACTAATCCCAATGGCTGAATTATGTCCACACTATGTGGTCAAGTTGTCAAGTATTCCGCTAAATTTTTGGTTCAGGTGTGTTGAAACGGAATAACATCTACAAGGTTCAGGACACTTGATGTCCAACACCTGCTCTAGACATTGTTTCCCCTAGCTCACTCTAAGAAACTCCAAGGTGTTCCTTTATTATGAGGGGCAATTGTGATACTTCCTAAAATTTCTGGATCTGCTCTCAAAAGGATTTGCCTAGAAAACTTGAAAAGAAGGTGCAAATGAAGCATGCTGAACTGGCGTATTTTAATGAGGAGCAGTGACTCCACAGCAGATACTCGCCAGAAAACCTAACCCTCATGAATCTCTCATTAGCTCATAGGGTCAAGATGTTGGCCGCTGTTGTGCGGTTAGGATGAAAACCTCAGAACTCCTTCTGCATAAGGGCATTGAGTAATCTGCTTTCCAACACAAAAAGTTCCTAATCATTGCTTGCACCTTTGACGTCATTATCTATTAGTAACTTAAACTCATGCTTCTTTTCTTGTGTTCGATCTTTGCTACCACAACATATTTGATGTCTGACCTTCCTTCTGTTCTTTTCTCTTCTTGTTTGCTCTGACTCAGCAGCCATACGCACACCCACACCATGAAAGAGCTTTGTTATTGGCCATGGATGGAACCCTCTCCTTTTTTCATCTCTCTTATTTGTTAGCTCACAAACAGTCAGCCAATACTCATTCACACACTTCTGGTGCTGCATGATCTCGTTGCACCACGCTGCAGTGAGGCAGCATTTTCTGCAGTCAGACAGGAAAGGAGGGAGATGAATGGATGGGAGAGGGAGAGGGAGAGGGAGAGCTGGGAATAGAGAAGATGGGAGGAGGGGAAGTGGTGAAGAAGTAAGCTGGGAGGAGAAAGGATTATGTAAAAATGAAACGCAATCTCGGTCCAGCAACCCTTCTCAACTTTGCTCCCATGCGCACACGACCACGAACACACAAAGAGGCTACTGTCCCACATCCTGGAATCCCTTGTTTGTATCGCTGATGATGGGAATGAGGCGTAATGTCAGCTTAGGATATGACTTAAAGGTATGTTTACAGGGATTTAATTCTTTATTACTTTATTATTCTGGAGTTGGTGTTTGTAACTGTAGAGAGTGCAGAGAATAACTCCCATTGATCTGTTCAGCTGTTTATATAAGCTTTCCTGTTGTCCCCAAACTGTGTTAAAACAAGGATACCCATCTCACCTTCTCTGTTTGATGTGTGATTCTGTGTGTGCTAGATGGAGGCCACATCTAGCAGAAATTATTCCACTGAGCGACAGCGGCTCTGATTATATAAGAACAGAGTGTTGTTCGGCTGTGGCGATCTTTTGCACGGTCAACACATCACAGCCTCTGTTATGACTGTCGGCAGGATTTAGGAGTTTTACTAATCAGAGCAAGGTGCATTTGATGACTTCGTCCTCTGCTGGATCTGCTCCGTCTGGCCTGGTGAGTTAGGGATCTAATCTGATCTGTGGGTTGTCTGTGCAGCTTCATTCAGATCATCTTTCTGGTAAAGGATAATTCTTTGTTAGACATTTGCTTTTATAAATTTGATAATTTTATTAACTTTGTTTGTTTTTCTTCCCCCTGTTATACATCTGTGCAATGATAAGTTCTACTACTTTAAAATCATACTTTTTTTTGTGTGTGTGTGTTTGCTTTAAAATGTATATAAAATTAGATTAAGACTGCTGGGAAGGGGCGGAGGGGTAAGGACATGCACTCAGGGAAAAAGACTGCCCCTGAGGGTTTCCTTTTCAGAAGCAGGGGTGGCCTGTTTTTGTGCCAGTGTTTAATGTAAGGAGACAATGAACACGTTGACACACTTTCTGTGTCTGTTAGCTGCCAGATTTTGTTACAGAAATTATACGGAATGATGCAAGGGAAGATTTTCACAGAAAGCTTGACAGTAATGATACAGAAATGGACAGCATATTATGAATGATGTTCTCTCAGGCTCTGCATTACTTCCTGATTAAATATTTATCCCCTAAAAAGCTTGTCCTGACAAACATAAAGCACTTCCTGCATGTTTCCCAACAGAGGACACAGAACAGGATCTCAAGGAATCGTCTTTTCTTTTACTTTTTTTCATGGTGCATGGTGGACTTTGTAGATAGATTAGAAATGAAAGAAGGATAATGATTTAGTCAGACTGTTCTGTTTTATTTTCAGTTTTTTATTCATATAGCTTTAATCCACAACACATAATTTCAAGGCACTTTACAGAGACAATTATATTAGAAATATTAGCTGCACAGCTGATATTTCCAGGATGGTGTCACAGCCAATGAAGATCATGATGGTAAAAGCAGAGAGACCATGAAGTCAGATGATAGATGAAGAATGAAGCAGAATGATGAAAAGTGGTCCCTATATCCTCCGGCAGTCTAAGCCTATAGCAGTATACATTCTATCAATGGGTTGATTAATGATAACTTTACAAGTTTCTTCACTATCAAGACAGTCTATTTTTAAGATTGCTTTAGTGCTTACTTTAGGGCTATTTTTTTACCCATTTATAAATTCCTTGCAGCTTTGTTTGCTTTGTTTTTTTCTTTCAAACTGTCTCCTTGTGCTACAAATGTCCGCAAAACATAAAGAAGATGAAACACTTTAGAAAAAATTTGTGTTTAAGAAAAATAGACCCAAGTGGTTTCTCTATCTGTAGAAGTTTGTATCATTTTGTTTTTCTTTAAGATCCAAAGACGAATTGTGTACATTACTAGGCCTTGGTTGAGAGTCAAATCCACTCTTTCAAATGCAATCTTTGATCTTCCTTACTCCGGCATTTTTGGTCATTCCAATGATGTTCTTACATTGTATTGTAAAACCCTCTGGAGTCTCACTGTTTTTTGTCTGCTGGTTTGGTTTGTGAAGGGTGCAACATAAGAGGAAAACGGACTCCTGTGTCCGCGTTCTAGGATGGCCACGGAAAGCTCCACTATTCCCAGTCCTGTTGTCCGCCAAATTGACAAGCAGTTCCTGATCTGCAGCATATGTCTGGACCGCTACGAAAACCCCAAAGTACTGCCTTGTCTGCACACCTTCTGTGAGAGGTGAGTGGAGATGATGTGAAGCAGCATATGGGATGACACACGCTTCTGATTTTCTTCCATCTGCATTTATATTTCAGGAAGGTGATATCAGCATAAAAATTATTTCAAATGTATTTGGCATGTGGCATCTTGAGAGAAAATGTGTGTTGCTGGTTTAGTCATCATTCCAACAAAACATTTGTCCTCTTAACTTGTTTAGTTTTAGTTTTTATCACGAAGTACTTTCTGGATGATCATATTAATATTTGCTTTAATTTAACATTTTGTATACACTCTGTGTATTAAAAATCACATTTTATTTTGTACAGCTTTCCAGACTATAAAAGAACATTTCCATTCCATAAAGTGCAGCAGAAATCAAATGTAAACAGTGTGGGAGAAAAAAACGTGGTGCAAAACGCTTCACGCTTCAGGCATTGATATGGAAGTTCAGATCATCAATATATGGTGCAAATATGCAGGATTTTTGGTTTGGTGTTATCAGTGTGATGCAGAGTCTGTGACGTGATTTAGACTTTTTTCAATAGTTCAGCAATCTGATTGGCAGATCGGACAGCTCTAGTAGGGTGATATACGGTCAACATCTCAGTTAAATATAATGGAACAAGAACATGAAGGGCTCTAAAAACAAGCATTAAAATTTTTAAATCAATCCGAAAACAGGCTGGGAGTCCGAGTAAGGAATATGTTGCATAGTGTCTCACAGAGAAAAACTGAACAAAGCAATGATTTATTGCAACAGTAAAAGTGAGTAAATCACTTTCAACTGGGTTAATGAGTTCTTTGGGTATCTTTGTGTTTTGTTCCATTCTATCAACTACAGGTGCCTGCAGAACTACATCCCTGCCCACAGCCTCACCCTGTCGTGTCCTGTGTGCCGACAGACATCTATTCTCCCAGAAAAGGGGGTGGCGGCACTGCAGAATAACTTCTTCATCACCAGTCTGATGGATGTGCTGCAGCGAAGGCCAGATACCTGTAGCCAGGAGGCCACCACCCTCGACAACGTAACCGCTGTGGCTACAAAACAGCTGCTCTCCTGCCCCAACCATGGGGGAAGTGTAAGAGATGCTTCCAATAAAACCAGTCTCTTTAATAATTTAGGTTTTTAGCTAATTTCACATTTGGAATCAGTTTTTTACATTGTTATTCAGAGGGAAACCATAAAGGTTTTTTTTAAAGATAGATACTGGTCTGAAAATATAAACCTAGGGAGCAAGCTTACAGCAAAATGTTTCTAACAAAATAATATTTTGGCTCTTTCGCAATATGAAGCATTGACTCAATCAAAAATAAAGTTATAACCGTTCAAAATGTGTCTGTGTCAATAGATCTAAATCTTTATTTTTTTAGGTGATGGAGTTTTACTGCCCACCCTGTGAGACAGCCATGTGTCAAGAATGCACAAGTGGGGAACATGGAGAGCACCCAACCGTGCCTCTAAAAGATGTAGTGGAGCAGCACAAGGCCTCATTACTGGACCAGCTGAATGCTGTGAAGAAGAGGTACAACAGGACAGGGCTATGAGCAGCTCCACCTATTTCTCTCTCTGAATTTCATTGTATAATGACCCGTGCTCCATTTAGGCTTCCGGAGATTGACTCCGCCCTGCTGACCCTGTCTGAGATCCTGCAGCAGCTGACCAGTCGTAAAAGCTCCATAGAAGATGACATCCATACAACCTTTGATGAGCTGCAAAAGACCCTCAATGTCCGCAAGAGTGTTTTACTAATGGAGCTGGAGGTCACCTATGGGCTGAAACAAAAGGTGAGGAAAGGTTGTTGGAGCATTTATAGTTCTCCCGTTTCCTGACTTTTCATGAGAACTTGATTTACTTTCTGAAGTTGATGGGGCAAAAAACACATTTACATGTATTAAAGGGGTCATAGAATGATTATATAGGTTAATTGGTGCTGGTCCTTAAGGTCTCTGAATAGGGTGTGCAACATTGGTTGGGCTGAAAATGGCATATTTACTATGAGCCCTAATTCAAACCTGGTTAAAAGCCCTAGAATCAAACATCAGGTTTTATTCCTTTTATGGTAATCTCATGAATATTTAGATGAGCTGTGCGCTGATTGGTTTGTTTACTACGAGCAAAGCTGCTGAGCAAAGACTCATCATAGCAACAAGCACTCATTCACTGAAACATCAAATTATTGATATGGTAGGGTGACCAGACTTCCTCTTTTTCCCAGAAATCTCCTACATTTCATACGCCAAAAAAAATTCCGGGGAGAATTTCAAAATCATCCGGGATTTTGGTCAAATACAATGCAGCAGAACAGACCCGTGGGCTCCAGGGCTGTTCTGGGAAATCCGGCGGATGGGGGCAACGAGCCAGCGGGGGATGGAGCGACCGAACCCGACCCGGTGACGGTTGCCTGGACGCCGGCGGCCCCGTGTTTATATAAAACAAAAAAAAAACTGAACATTAATCTTTTTAGGCTAATCTACCCAGCTAAATGTTTATCGTAATGAGAGATATAGGAGCAGATATACACTCACCGGCCACTTTATTAGGTACCCCATGCTAGTAACGGGTTGGACCCCCTTTTGCCTTCAGAACTGCCTCAATTCTTCATGGCATAGATTCAACAAGGTGCTGGAAGCATTCCTCAGGGAGTTTGGTCCATATTCACATGATGGCATCACACAGTTGCCGCAGATTTGTTGGCTGCTTATCCATGATGCGAATCTCCCGTTCCACCACATCCCAAAGATGCTCTATTGGATTGAGATCTGGTGACTGTGGAGGCCATTTGAGTACAGTGAACTCATTGTCATGTTCAAGAAACCAGTCTGAGATGATTCCAGCTTTATGACATGGCGCATTATCCTGCTGAAAGTAGCCATCAGAAGTTGGGTACATTGTGGTCATAAAGGGATGGACATGGTCAGCAACAATACTCAGGTAGGCTGTGGCGTTGCAACGATGCTCAATTGGTACCAAGGGGCCCAAAGAGTGCCAAGAAAATATTCCCCACACCATGACACCACCACCACCAGCCTGAACCGTTGATACAAGGCAGGATGGATCCATGCTTTCATGTTGTAGACGCCAAATTCTGACCCTACCATCCGAATGTTGCAGCAGAAATCGAGACTCATCAGACCAGGCAAGGTTTTTCCAATCTTCTATTGTCCAATTTCGATGAGCTTGTGCAAATTGTAGCCTCAGTTTCCTGTTCTTAGCTGAAAGGAGTGGCACCCGGTGTGGTCTTCTGCTGCTGTAGCACATCTGCCTCAAAGTTTGACGTACTGTGCGTTCAGAGATGCTCTTCTGCCCACCTTGGTTGTAACGGGTGGTTATTTGAGTCACTGTTGCCCTTCTATCAGCTCGAACCAGTCTGGCCATTCTCCTCTGACCTCTGGCATCAACAAGGCATTTCCGCCCACAGAACTGCCGCTCACTGGATGTTTTTTCTTTTTCGGACCATTCTCTGTAAACCCTAGAGATGGTTGTGCGTGAAAATCCCAGTAGATCAGCAGTTTCTGAAATACTCAGACCAGCCCTTCTGGCACCAACAACCATGCCACGTTCAAAGTCACTCAAATCACCTTTCTTCCCCATACTGATGCTCGGTTTGAACTGCAGGAGATTGTCTTGACCATGTCTACATGCCTAAATGCACTGAGTTACCGCCATGTAATTGGCTGCTTAGAAATTAAGTGTTAACGAGCAGTTGGACAGGTGTACCTAATAAAGTGGCCGGTGAGTGTAAATTGTAATACATTTTTAGACATGTAACAAAAAACTAGTGGGTAGAAAGATACATTTAACTTTTTAAATTTTTTTAACATTCTTATAGTTATGGGTTAAAGGTGGCATAATAAAAACATTTAAGCACACAGTTTGTAACTAAAATGCATTGATAGGAATAGAACAAACATACTTTCATTATCTTGAGTTAATGCATACCTCAAATAAAACCAACAGAAAAATGAAAGCTATACAAGTGTATCTTTGTTTTTATGGTGTAACAGGTTTATATCTTTTGTTTAAAGGAATCACTTTCAGCATTTTTAATTTTGTTATGTTTAGTCTGATTTTTACGGATTTAATTTTATGGGATATAATTAGTGCTGATTGTGGCTGTTCTGCACCACACTTCTGTTCCCTGCTAAATTGACTTTTTAGAGATTGGGCTCGTTTATTATCTTTGTTATAAAAGGGTAGAATAATAGGCTTTCCTCCTATAAGGCTTCTCATCAGGCAGCTTTTGCTGGTCTGTTTGTCAGACCACATGTGTGGCTAAGGATTTCCAATTCACTGACTGGTCTGAAATCAACACACTTGACCCCTGGGAAGAACCAAACATGTGACTTGCTGTAGAGCTGTGGCTAGATGGAGCCAGTGAGCCGTGAATGTTTTTTTTTGTTTTTTTTTTCTCTGGATGATCAGGGTGTGTCATGTGCAGGGAAAGCAAACTGTACAGTACAGCTCTGCTCCTGACACTGGAGAAACTTTATCCTCCGTTTGTCCTCTCGCTGCATATGAGAACTGTTGAGGTTTCTGAGCTTCAGTTGGAGACAAATGAGGAACTTTGGAGGAAACACTTAAGATTAAAACATTAATGGCATCTTGCTCAGGAAAAGATGACTTTGCTGACCAGATCTTGGTGAGTTGAGCCCGTTCTCCGCTATTAAATATCCCTGTTTTCTTCATAAGTTTAACCTTACAACATATCTATTTGTCATAATAGATATGTTGTAAGGTTGTATTGGACATTTTCTGTGCTGCAACATCAAATGCAAGACTGTTGCATGATCCAGAAACATTTTTTTTGCAAAATACAGGAGCAGCTGACAAAACACCTCTCTACTTTTTTTTAATAAACTGCTCTTGTAAACAACGGAGTGTGACAGGAAAACTGAAACAAAAATAATAATTGAGACGAAGAGCAGGAAAAACTGGCCTGTTTAGAATAATTATTATAATGAGCTTCAGATCCTGTAACATCTTCCAGTTCGCTTCACGGGTTTTATGGGTCATCCACCTAAAACTACTGAAAACATTTGAAACTGATACAGAACCTTGTAAAATGATTCATTCGTTCAGTTAAAGTTCTACCTATGGTCACCCCACAGCCACAAACTTTGCTGCTTTTTCTTGTTTCTATTTTTGTTTATTTAATGATGTAAGCTACATTGTGATGAGGGGCATATGTTTGTAGTTGGCTCTCTTTTATTATAATACCCTGAAATAAAATGAAGTCAAGCAAATTACTTTTGTAAAATACAGCCGGTTGTGAATGCATCAGATGTCTCTTGGAGATCATCTAAAGTTCAAAGAAGAAATTTGATCAGGGAGAAAATGAATAAGTTCAAAGCAGAGAGGTTATAAAACATTAACCTAACTTCTCCAAATCTTACTGACTGTCTGCACAGGAAAAGCAGATGGAGTAACATGGCCTCTAAAGATCTCCTCTGCAGGTGGAAGGATCTGCCCACAAAACGGCTGTTATTTTTTTTTGTGGGTAGATAATTTTTTGTCTTCACACCTTATTTATACACTTGTATAATGGAAAAGTGCATTTTTAAAGCCAAAGCTTTTTTTTTGCAGTTTGCCTCATGCTATTTTACCAAGAAGATGGAAAATTCACTGTTATTATGTACAAATATCATGACTTTATTTACATGCATAGTTTGACAGCAAAAAGCATAATCCATGTCAGTTGTTTCCCTCTTCAGTGGCTTCAAATTTATCCTCTCAATTAATCCAGTGCTGCCTTGCTGCCCCCTGGTGTCTCCATGTGTAGGTTCTCCAGGCACAATTGGACACCTTACTGCAGGGACAGGAGGGCATCAACAGCAGTTGTAACTTCACCGAGCAGGCGCTGACCCACGGCAGCGAGGCCGAGGTGCTGCTGGTGAAGAAGCAGATGGGTGAGCGTCTCATCGAGCTGGCCAATCAGGAGCTCCCTCTGCAGCCAGGTGAAAATGCCCAGCTGGACTTCCTCGTTGAGACAGATGGGTTAAAGAAATCTATCCACAACTTGGGCACCGTGGTAACCACAAACGCTGTTGCATCCGAGACTGTGGCCACAGGTGAAGGGTTACGACACTGTGTGGTAGGTGTGCCCACAGCCATCACCATAACCACTAAGGACAAAGATGGGCAGCTGTGCAAGATGGGTAATGCAGTCATCACTGCTGAAATCTCCTTCTCTGACGGGTGCAAAGTTGATGGAGAGATCCTGGACAACAAGAACGGCACCTATGACTACCTTTTCACTGCTCCCAAAGAAGGCCCTTTTAACCTATCTTTGCGCTTGTACAACCAACACATCAAAGGAAGTCCGTTTAAAATAAAGGCCCACATACAAACATCCCTGAATTCAGATGGCACAAAGAAGAGGCTGAAGTCTCCAGGCAGCGGACACATCAAGCAGAAAGCCTTCAAAAGGCCGGCCAGTATGTACAGCACCGGGAGGAGGAAAGAGAATCCCATCGAGGATGATCTTATCTTCCGAATAGGTGAGTATATATTTTTTTAAATAAACTTTCACACTGTCATTTCCTACAAGATGACAGAAGGATTTGGTCTGTGTAAAAATGCATAAATAAAACTACTATAATCTTTACACACAGAAAATGTTACTGTGCAATGAAAAATCTTGAGTCATTCCTCTTATTTTATACCGGATAAGTTGCTTTAAGGTTCCAGACTAGAAATAAGCTTAAATGGATGACAAAAATGTCAGACCTAGAAAGATATTTTGAGTTTTAGTAGTCAGGTCTTCAAGGATCAGAAATATAGATAATTGAAGAAACTAAGAGATGTATTATTCCTCAGTTGATCATCCTCCCACTGCCGAATTTACAGCCAATTCTTCTTCTGAAAACCTCATGTTGGAGATATATTACCTTTCTGTTTTTTTTATTCTTTTCTGTTTTTTTATTTATTCAACTAAAATTGTAAACTAGTTGTCTTTTCATGGATAATATGTTTGACCCAGTTTATTCCAAGTAATTTTGCCCTTTCACTGAATCCATATTCCTTTTTTGTATCCATGCGTACCATTTGGAACCCAAACACTAAACCATTATCTATGTTTGTCTTATTAGATGCTAAATGATCAGTACTCAATTGATTGAATCCAAATAAACTCAGAATGACCTCCTGGTGGTAGGCAATGTTTATTAGACACCCATAAACACATTTTGTTGGCCATTTATCTTAACTGAGACATTTGCAAAAGGAACAAAATAACAATCTGGATTTTTGTCACACTGTTAATTACGCAACAATATGTTTGATGCTAGTTAAAGGAATAGTACACCCAAAACATGATTAGCCTTCATTTTCTACTCACCCCCATGCTGAACAACACTCTGGAGTACTTTTTTGACATCTCAAATGCATCTGGAGATCTGGGAGGCTTCTTGCTGTCTGCTGACATTCAAATAATGGAGGTCTATGGCGCCCGAGACAGAAAGGTCCACAAAAGTCCACAAAAACGTGTCAATATTCCTCCATACTGCTCGTCCAATGTAATCCAAGTGTCCTGAGTGGGTAGCATCCAGAATTTACTCGAAACGAAGTAATTTAGAACGTTTTAGAGCCTAAACAGTAGTGTATAGGATTTCCTAATAGCGCCCCCATGCGCGCTCACGATTCTACGGAAGCCGGCAGACCAAACCGGAAGGAAGTGCGCATTCAGCGTCTGCTCTGCCGATAATGCAAGCGTAGAAGAAGAAATGTGCTGTTTACCTGTGCAAAGAAAGAAACAACGAAAGAAAAATGTCTGAGGACTTCAGTGTTGAGGAAGAGCATGAGTTCTTTGCCGAGCTGAATGCGCTGGTTTGGTCTGCCGGCTTCCGTAGCGTCGTGAGCGCGCATGGGGGCGCTATTAGGAAATCCTATACACTACTGTTTATGCTCTAAAAACATTCTAAATGACTTCGTTTCGAGTAAATTATGGACGCTACCCACTCAGGACACTTGGAATACATTGGACGAGCAGTATGGAGGAATATTGACACGTTTTTATGGACTTTTATGGACCTTTCTGTCTCGGGCGCCATAGACCTCCATTATTTGAATGTCAGCAGACAGCAAGAAGCCTCCCAGATCTCCAGATGCATTTGAGATATCAAAAAAGTACTCCAGAGTTTTGTTCAGCATGGGGGTGAGTAGAAAATGAAGGCTAATCATGTTTTGGGTGTACTATTCCTTTAACAGTCAGTGCTGGTACCGACTTTGGTGGCCTACATTTTAGATTTGTTATACATACAGGGTATATACAACGAAATTTCATAGATCAGATGGAGGATTATCCTGAGACTGCGCCACCACTGATGGCTGACCTGACCAGCATGTCTTTATTGGAATGGGAAGTGCGAGGAGGAGACCTATGCGGACTCGGGGAGATGTCCACATAGAGGGGCCAAGGACCCAAACCAGGGACTTTCCTGCTGTCAAGCTAAAGTGCCAGCTATTGTCATGACTTTTCCACTTTATGAAGGGGCCGTTGGTGTTTATATCTGCAAACAGAAAAAACCCATTTGGGGTGAAACAGTTGTGCTGAGGTCCATCATTTTTTATTTTTAATATTTTTTTCATACAACTTAAATATTTCCAGATTTTGCCCCAGAACACTTCCACAAGTTAGCCTCCACTTAAGCTGCTTTTTCTGAATCTTCCTTTCAGAAGCTTTTCAAGCCAATGTCAGTAATCAGTGTATGTGAAGCTCAGGGCTTAAAAGACCTTCATTTATGCTTCTTTTCTTTAGGCACCAAAGGAAGAAACAAAGGGGAGTTTACCAATCTGCAGGGAGTAGCAGCCTCTTCTCAGGGAAAAGTGCTGATAGCAGACAGCAACAACCAATGTGTTCAGGTTAGCAAAAATCTTATTAATAATGTATGAAAGTTTCACTAGAGGAGTCACTGGATTTATTTTAAGCATTGTGGGGAGTGGTGGCCTAGTGGTTAGGGCATAGAGCTTGGAAACCTGAGGTTCTGAGTTCAAGCCCCACTCCCACAGACTGCCCATCTGGGTCCCTGAGCAAGGCCCTTAACCCCACACTGCTCCCTGGGCGCCCAATTGTGGCAGCCCACTGCTTCCTGAGGGGATGGGTTAAATGCAGAGGTAAATTTCTCCAATGTGAGATCAATACATTTCAATTATTACCATTATAGGCTGTTATCTACGGATCATCTATTATACATTTGACTACTTTCATTAGCGGTTTTTTTGGTGGTATATTTCTCACACTACAGGTATTTTCCAATGATGGCCAGTTCAGAAGTCGTTTTGGCATCCGGGGCAGGTCTCCAGGTCAGATGCAGCGGCCAACGGGTGTGGCTGTCCACCCCACTGGTGACATCATCATTGCAGACTATGACAACAAATGGGTCAGCATCTTCTCAAGTGATGGGAAGTTTAAGGTAAGTTTTATGTTTTCTTTGTTTAGGTTATAGCTATTTGACAAAGTATTTTAACCAGCAGATGTTAAGAATTACTGAAGTATGTTTATCTTTAGAACATTTTTAAACAATATCTCTTTAAGGTATCTTATGGTCTTTAAATCTTAAATGTTTATTGGAAAACAAAAATATGTGTGTAGTATTCAGAGATCACTATTGTCTGCTTGGGACAGATGTAAAGCTGATTCAGTATTTGCATAACAGAAACCAAAACTTTCTCACTTCTGCAGAACAAAATAGGCTCAGGGAAACTGATGGGACCTAAAGGCGTAGCGGTGGACAGGAACGGCCACGTCATCGTGGTCGACAATAAGGCCTGCTGCGTCTTCATCTTTCAGGCCAACGGCAAGATGGTCACAAAGTTTGGTAACCGTGGCAACGGTGACAGGCAGTTTGCAGGTATTCTTGGAGATAAAACCTTAAGCTGCATGACAAAACCTGTGTCTGAGCAAAACCATTCAGAATGTTTTCTTGCGGCTTCTAGTTCATTTCCATCTTTACATGAGGTGCAGCTTCAAAAAGATCACACAGACCAACATTAGTCAGTACAAATAACCTTTATGGCTGACATTATTTCCTCAGGATTACATTTGAGATGGTTTTGTTTTGAGTATTTTTTTTTCCATTTTATACAAAATAAATCTGTTTAAGTCTAAGTCTTATTATTTTTCCTCCTGATATTTAAGAACAGAATTTCTTCTGTACTACAAATCAGCTAAAACTGACAAATGTCTGAAATGCGTTTTTGTTTTGTTGTCTTTATGCCAGGCCCTCATTTTGCTGCCGTCAACAATAACAACGAAATCATTGTGACGGATTTTCACAACCATTCAGTCAAGGTGAGTGCATTTTCACAAAAGATGGTTTATATACTAGTCTTAATTTTAAGTAAAAAAAAAAAACAAACATTTTTTAGAAAGTTGTTTTAGGAAGTAAAGCTTTTAAAGTAATCGTAGACATTCTATTCTTTCTGAATATGTTTAACCTTGGACTAATTAAGTGGTCTTCTATAAATATATTGTAAATAATTACCTCAAGATGTTAAATGAATTGTTCAAAAATGCTTTCTTTTTAAGCACACCTTGTTGGAGTAACTATCTGATTAAAAAACGTCTACAAAATATGATTTTCCTGCAGATTTATATTGTTTGAAAACTTAACCTTTTCTTCCTTTTTAAGATGGCAATAAACTCAAAAACACAAATGTCCCACTTGACGGCTGTATTTCTTTAGAAAACATCGACCAATTTGCCCATTTCTTCCACTATGTCAACATATTGAAGTGAATCAAGCAATGTAAAACCAATTCCCATTATTACCCAATCATTAAATAACACGTCTGAAAGTAAACCAGATGAGAAGAAGACCTGCACATTGCACTCCTTTTATAAGTATTTTTACACCTGAATGGGCATATAAGGTTGTTTGACTTCAAATAACCTTTAAACTTCAGTCAGCCTCGCGTTAGTGAAGATGGCAACACTCCCCTTTAACTATGATGCTGCTGATTTGAAAAGAGGAGGAAACACTGCAGAGCACAGAAAACAAAATATATCAGCTGGGTTATTTATTTTCTAGATCTCTGCACAGGAGATGTGACTGTAGAGCTTTTATATGGACTTTTGGGAAGTGGGTTTTATTTACAAAGATACCATGAATATATGACATAAAATTGTTATTTTTTTCAACCCAAAGTGGTGAAAATTTCAATATAAATTTAACAGAACAGTCTCAGTGGATAAGTTGAAAAAAAAACATAATCTCTTCAGTAATAGACCCGGACAAGCCACAGGATTAATGAGATGGGCTGATTACACATGGGACCTCAAGGACATCATGTCTGCTCTGTGTCCTACATATTGTAGGTGTTCAACACAGAAGGAGAGTTCCTGTTGAAGTTTGGCTCCAACGGCGAAGGTAATGGGCAGTTCAATGCTCCCACTGGAGTGGCAGTGGATGTCAATGGAAACATCATCGTAGCAGACTGGGGTAACAGCAGGATACAGGTCAGCAAACCATTAAACTTTTTTTTTTAAATTCATTTCAACTTCTTATTGACAGCTTTCTTCACAAAGATCTTTGCACAGGTTTAATATCATCCTCTGCTGTCTTTCTGAGTTCACGTGATTACTATTTGAAAACTATCCTGATTCATAAAGAGTCATTGGAGGCAATGCTGTGCCATTTAACAAGGTTCCAAAGCATTCTTGAAAAGAAATGCTTCAATACATTTATTTCTATTCTTTTTCAAAGCACACCTTTAGACATCTTTAACTCTGCTCCTAAGTTGTCATAGGTACTTTTACACATAATCCAGCTTGGTTTTACTCCACACCTAAAAGATGGAGAGTTTTTTTTTTTTTTTTGATGGGGGCACAGTTGTTTAAAATATGACTTTTCGTTATGGCCTTTAACAAACCAGTTAAAGTTCAATTTAGATTTAAAAAATAAAATAAAGACTATGGAGCTTTATAGACCAGGAAAAAAACACACATTTCAGATACAGTTGGTATGCAGAGAGTGTCCTTCCATCTAACACAAAAAGGCTACTGTTGGTCCTGGTCATTTTACACCCCACACTGAATACCTTCTCAGTGTGTGGAGAACCAAATTAGTTTGATCTTGCTGCAATAAAAAAGGAATAGCTTTAAAGGCTCTACATATTTATTTTTTTTTTTTACAAAGGTTATAGATGAATTGTAAATCTGTGTAATGAGTAGAATTTCCTTAAAATAAAATAAAAAAACTCTTAAAAGTTTTCAATTTATTTAATGTTTTTTTAAACTAATTTTCTCCCATTGGTCACTAGCTTTAAAGGGGTGATAGAATTCAAAACTGAGTTTACATTGTCATAGATGAATACGATGGTTCATCGGGTGAAATGGATGTACAGAGAAGTTCAAACCCCATCGACTCCTCCTTTCTCTGCAAATCTCACAATTCTAAACTTCCACCATGAAATGGGCGAATCCAAACGAAGCACCAAGTTGACGTAAACTTGGGGATGTTGCCTTATTTGGTTCTGGCCTGTAGTTTTGTTACACCCCGAAATTTACATACAGACCAGCCCACTGGTTTACTGGCCGAAGGGATTTGGGGGGTATGAAATGTTGACTGCTGTGCCACTGACTGGACCGGACCTGAGCAGAGAGCCATGAGCCGCCCGTCCTCAGCCGGAGGAGGGGGGCGGTAAGGCAGGCGGGGGAAAGCATAGGGCTGCCGTTCAGGCAACCGTCACCAGGTCGGGTTCGGTCGCTCCGTCCCTCACTGGCTCCCTGCCCCCGTCCGCCGGGGTTCCCGAACAAGCCCTGGAGCTGACGGTTCGGTTTGAATGCCTGGTGTGTTTCGCCTACATGCTGCACTGTAATCGACCAAAATCCCTGAATGATTTTGAAATTCCCCCCGGACATTTTATTGGGTATGAAAAGTAGGACATATCCTGGAATAAGAGGACGTCTGGTCACCCCACCATATCAACAATTTGATGTTTCGGTGAGTGAGTGCTTATTGCTATGATGTGTGTTTGCTCAGCAGCTTCGCTCGTTGTAAACCAACCAATCAGCGCACAGTTCGTCTAAATATTCATGAGCATACAATAAAAGAAAGAAAACCTGTCGTTTCATTCCAGGGCTTTTAACCAGGCTTGCATTGGGGCTCATAGAACAGCAAATATGCCATTTTCAGCACAATCACTGTTACACACCCTATTAAGAGACCTTAAGGACCTGCACCAAATACCCTATATAATCATTCTATGACACCTTTAATTTAAAATAAAACTGGTATACCTGTTTTGAACCTTTTTTTAAAGAAAAAATAAAGTCTAAAACAATATATATTTTTATACATCATCTAACTTTTGAATTAGTGCTGATGCTGCTTATCTTTGGCAGGTGTTTGATGGCAGCGGCTCTTTCCTCTCCTACATCAACACGTTGGCTGACCCGCTCTACGGCCCGCAGGGATTGGCCCTCACCTCTGATGGACACGTTGTGGTAGCAGATTCTGGCAACCATTGTTTCAAAGTCTACCGCTATCTGCAGTAGCTGACCTTTTTGCTTTTAGGGACATGCCTACACCTCTTGGCCTGGGAAGACCAGGAGAACTGGAACTCAAACTCATTCATTCATTCATTCCTTCCACTGTGCCATCCGTTAGAATTTTCTCCTGATTTTGAAGAAACAACTGCTCATACAGTTCTGCTGCTGGTTGGTGCTACGAAGAGTCGATCACAATCGTGTTTATGTTCCATTTGGAGTGTTGACATGAAAGGTGAAGCTTTAGTAGTGATAAACCTGTGATATCACAAAAAAAAAAATCGCTGCACTGGTTAAAATCACGCACTTAAGTGACTTAACTATAGTTTAGGTACCTGACAAAATAACATATTTAAAAACTATTAGTGCAGTTTTCTGTTTAAAAAGCCCTTAAGCCAACTCACAATTTGCCTGTTCACAGAGTATGCTGTAGGATTGTTTGGAGCATGATTACGCATTGCTGTGCATGTTGTTTTTAAAAAACATCTTTAATACTAAAATGCAGTTTATTTTGAAAATACAGGATTTAATATCACCACTATAACATTTTAAATGGCTGCACAGTTTCAGTACACTGAATGGGTAATGGTCTATGTTTTAGGTAGACACAGATCTGAGAAACTTTGGCCATATAATGTGAACTTTAATATAGGGCAACAAGTGACAAGGTTATACGTTAATATTTGAATAAAATATTTTAAATCATAGTTTGTCTCAGTTTTTGTTATGATTCCTGTTGAGTACTAATGGCCAAAAGTCCCACAATCCAAGTATAATTAATCTAATAAAATGTTAAACAATATCTATATTAACTAAATTTCAAAGATTTATACATTTGTAAATCAAGTAAAATATGTTAGAATAAAGCCCTTTGTGAATTATTACTGTCAATGTTGCGCATACCACAAATTAAACTGCATGATATGCTGCAACAGGATTGTGGATTAACTAAATTGTTGAAACGACTACAGATAATTCTTATTTAATGAAGTTGACCATTTTTTTTGTATGATGAAAAAAATCTACAGTTATTAAAGTGTGGCATCTTTTGAAACCCTACAATTATTTTATTGTACACTGATGCACCTTGTTGGACTTCATACCTCCCCTCAGCCTCTGAATGCTTATCCTACATTGCACGGCCACCTCAGTCAGTTTTTTTTTTTTCTTATTTAATTCATGGTTTATTAAACACGTGTGTTCATGTTTTTTATTGTGGCACATTTGGATCTCCATACACATCTGCTGTACATGTCTACATTGTAGGCCCATGTCCCAGATATGCAAGATTCATCTTCTATCCTACACAAAAATTACTTTGATTTCCCCCCACTGGTCTCAGAACTGCTAAACCGATAGCCCTCACTCCTTCCAATGAGATCTTGTCTTTTCCACATGTGTCTGATTGATGGTGACCTTGTAGATTTGGAAGATGTTATTTTGTGCATAAGCATTTGGTGTACATGTTGTAAAATACAATCCTGTTTAAAGCCTTCATCATAAACAGTCTTTAAGCACACAATTATTAGTATTCGTCTTCCCGAGTTTGGTCAAGTTTTTACACAATCCTGTAAAATTCTTTGTCTTGTACATATTTGTATTGCAAAATTGAATTAAAGTGCCAAAGATGACAAAACGTATTTCCAAGAGGGAGAGTCATAGTGTGGTGATGCGTTTTTTTTTTTTAATGTTTTTTTTGTGCAAAAATTAAGCACATTTTAAGAAAACATAATGCAAATGGATTATATACAGGTCCTTCTGTGTATAATATTGTGATAAAGCTAATTTTCCATAATGTAATGATAAAACTTGAACATTTCAGGTCTTTTATTGTCTTAATACGGATGATTTTGGCATACAGCTCACCAAAACTCAAAATTCCTATCTCATAAATTTAGCATATTTCATCCAACCAATAAAAGAAAATTGTTCTTGATACAAAAGTCAACCTTCAAATAATTATGTACAGTTATGCACTCAATACTTGGTCGGGAATCCTTTTGCAGAAATGACTGCTTCACTGCGGCGTGGCATGGAGGCAATCAGCCTGTGTTGCTGCTGAGGTGTTATGGAGGCCCAGGATGCTTCGATTGCGGCCTTTAGCTCATCCAGAGTGTTGGGTCTTGCGTTTCTCAACTTTCTCTTCACAATGTCCCACATGGGGTTCAGGTCAGGAGAGTTGGCAGGCCAATTGACCCCAGTGATACCATCGTTAGTAAACCATTTACCAGTGGTTTTGGCACTGTGAGCAGGTGTCAGGTTGTGCTGAAAAATGAAATCATCTCCATAAACCTTTTCAGCAGATGGAAGCATGAAGTGCTCCAAAATCTCCCGATAGCTGCATTGACCCTGCCCTTGATAAAACACAGTGGACCAACACCAGCAGCTGACATGGCACCCTAGACCATCACTGACTGTAGGTACTTGAGACTGGACTTCTGGCATTTCCTTCTCCCCAGTCTTCCTCCAGACTCTGGCACCTTGATTTCCAAATGACATGCAAAACTGAACAACAGTCCAGTGCTGCTTCTCTGTAGGTCAGGTCTCTGCCGCTTTTTCTGGTTCAAAAGTGGCTTGACCTGGGGAATGCAGCACCTGTAGCCCATTTCCTGTGCACGGTGGCTCTGGATGTTTCTACTCCAGATTCAGTCCACTGCTTCCGCAGGTCCCCCAAGGTCTAGAATCGGCCCTTCACCACAATCTTCCTCAGGGTCCGGTCTCCTCTTCTCGTTGTGCAGCAGTTTTCAGCCTCACATTTTCCTTCCCACTGAGGTGCCTTGATACAGCACTCTGGGAAACAGCCTATTCGTTCAGAAATATCTTTCTGTGTCATACCCTCTTGCTTGAGGGTGTCAGCGATGACCTTCTGGACAGCAGTCAGGTCTGCAGTCTTACCCATGATTGGGGTTTTGAGTGATGACCCAGGCTGGGAGTTTTAAAGGCCCCGGGAATCTTTTTCAGGTGTTTAGAGTTAATTTGTTGATTCAGATGATTAGGTGCATAGCTCCTTTAGAGACCTTTTCATGATATGCTAATTTTGTGAGATTTCATGAGCTTAATGCCAAAATCATTATTACTAACACAGTAAAAGGCCTGAAATATTTCAGTTAGTGTGCAATGAATCTAAAATACATGAATGTTCAAGTTTTATCATTACATTATGGAAAATAATGAACTTTATCACAATATGCTAATATTTTGAGGACCTGTATTATACTGTTGCTAATTGGAAACAGCAGATGGCAGCAGCAGGTCGGATAACAAATGTGATGCCTTTAAAGATGATCAGGAATAAAAACAACGTAAGTGGATTTTTTATTTATATCTTATTAGTTTTAATTTCAAGAAGGCTATGGTCTGTTGCTTTCTATTTTTGTTCTATTTATTTTTTCAATATACATGACAATTTAGTATTGATATGTGTATTCGAAGAATTTGGGGAATTTACGAGGAGACTTGAATGCAGCAAACACCATTGATCCGCGGGAAATTCAGTACCTGAAACGACACATCTGTTTGGAATATTTGGATATACTAAACACGACCTTTTGAGGTTTAATAGCGCCACAAGCTTCTCTCCGAGTGGTGCTTGTCAAATACTGTCTGAAAATGGTAAGTTATTTTTTTTTTTTAGGAAGAAATTCGTGCTCTACGGTCAAGTTCCCTACGTAACTTGGTTAGTGTAGAATAATGTCAGAGCTGGTTCGTTAACTTTCCTACTATTTACCAAACAAAAACACTGGAAATGCTACTTTCACAAAGCTAAGCAGCGGTGAGTTATCGCTCTTTATGTGGCTACGTTGAAAATTAAAGTAACCGTTTAGGTTTTAGACAGAAAAGGCTTGACGCTATATTCGTGTCATCAGCCCTTCCGCTATGGTGCGTTAACCCGTCCACCATGTTGTGAGGGGCAAATGTTTAAGGGGCACATGAAAATCTGACATCTCAAGATAAGTTGTTCTACAGTAGTATGTATTCAATTCAATTTATTTATATAGCGCCAATTCACAGCACATGTCATCTCAAGGCAGTTTACAGTTCACCAGATCATACAGTCAAATTGATTCAAAGTTTTCTATCTAAGTAAAAGCAGTTGATTGCATCGACTCATTAGCTACGTTTACATGCGCAAAATTTCCCCGATCCGATCCAAACCTTGGTTGATCGGAAATTCAAAATCTCCGTTTACATGGACACTAAATGAAATGATCCGATCATGACGTGTGTATACATGTACCAAGCGTTGGATCAGATTAAGTCTTTTAAGCATGCGCAGAACTTCCTGCCAAACTTGGCAGTTCTGTCTGCGTCTGGTTTTTGGGAGGCCTGACAAACGATGCGCTCGGAGCGAGCGGAAAGAAAAAAGGAGAGAGGAGGAAAAAAGCGCTTGGCAGCGAAATGTACGAGAGAAAATGTAGAGAATGAGCGATTGAACCGGCGTGGGAGAGCGAGTGGGCTGTGGAGAGAGAAAAGAGGAAGAGGAGGAGGATAAATTCCTGCTTCCTGCAGCTTTAAATTAACTTATAAGTCGGCGTTCCTAGACTCCCCCCGCCATGTTGTTCACAGCGAGAGAGACCGGTGATTTCCTGTTGTTGACAAGGCGGAAAACGTCACTCTGACGTCGCACACATGCGCAGTGAAGATTATTTTACTCTTTAGATCCGAATGGGTGTTTACATGGACGCCAATCGGAATGGCGATCGGCAAAAACCACCTCTCTCATTCGGAATTAAATTTAGATCCGATCGGACCGAATCGGATTAGAATCTTCAGTCTGACATGTTTACATGAAACATTTTTGATCTGATCAGGCCTTCAATCCGATTAGTTGTGTCCATGTAAACGTAGCCACTAAGCATGCTTGTAGCAAGAGTGGAGAGGGAAAAACTGCCCTTTAACAGGAAGAAACCTTCCGCAGAACCAGGCCCAGTGTGAGCATCCATCTGCAGAGGTCAGATGGGGTTCAAGGAGACAGAAGCAGAGATACAAAAAGCAGCTGTAAAAGGAAACACACAGCCAGGCAGATAAGCCAACTCCCATGTCAGAGGATGAAGAGCATCCATCCATCCAGTCACAGTCAGAGAAACAGGACTACACTGGAAAAACTTAGCAATGAGAAACACTTTTGTTGTTTTCAAAACAACATAAAATACTTAACCTTTGTCAGATGTGTCTTTTTATTAGACTTTTTAAGTAACATCGTCCCCATTTCCTTGTTTTATTTATATATTATTTTCTTTAATGACTTCCCAGAAGCTAGGAATCTCTCCTTTACAGTGTTAAAATGAAATTTTTTTTCATTTTAGCTTATTTAGTAGGCATCAGGGCTGTTACCAGGATTTTTGAAATACCGAGGTCAAATATTGTGATAAATCTTACTTGACAAAAAACATCCTGATAAGGTGACATTTTAAAATATATTTTGGAAACGTAGAGTTAAATCACAAGCCCATCAAGGAGGTGAATATGAACATGTTTATAACAATTCCAAAACTCACAAAATTAGAGTGTGCGTATTATTATTATGATTATGATGATGATCATCATTATTATACTATATTATTGTTTTTATTAATATTGAATTGTTGTTACTAATATAATTGTCAGTATCATCACCATGCATGTGCATGGCCCACTAAATGAATCCAACCACTTACAATAATATATCATCGTGGACTATTTTTTTTTAAACAAATGAGAATGCATGCTGATCTTTACACTAATCAAAGTCAGAACAATTTTCATCACATAGTTTGGCATTTCTCTTATAATAATGATAATAAAAACGGAAAAATACTAAGGACATGACCTCGGTGTTCTCAATGCTGGTTACGGGGCTGGTAGGGATTCATCGCTTACGATTTATTCTTTAAATCCATTTTTCTTTGAAGCCTCTACTATGTGTGTCCATTTATGTTCCGCTAAGTATTTATATTTTAGGAATTTTCTAAGCTTTTTGTCGAAAACAATTGTTTGCTTTTCTTTGGTTAAAGTTTTCAGGTGCTATAAATAGTAAAGCAACAGGCTGTACTGCTGTCTGTTGTTTATAACCATTGTGGGGGGGGGGTTCTGTCAATGACGTGATTCTATTGAAGTAATCATAGTTTAAAAAGCTATTTGTTGAATGCAGATCTGGTGCTTAATGGTTTTTGTTGTTGTTTTGTGATCAACATGGGACTCTGTCTGCAGTCCAAGAAGAAGGGACTCAGTTTGGAGGAGAAGAGGACTCGTATGATGGAGATTTTCTTTGAATCTGTAAGTTTTTTAACTACAGATAAAAAAAAAATAACTGTTTCATAGATTCCTGTATTGTTCTGCTGTCTTGTTCTGATATTCCTCTCTAGCTGACACACAATGAGGTAGAGATTCAATCTCTCCACACCCTGAAAATATGTCATGTTTATAGTGAGAACAAATTAATCAATGCAGGTGTGTCTAAAAAGGGTTTTGTTCTTACGTGTCCTAGGGAGTGTGGTTGTTTTAGTAGTCTCTTAAATATTTAACCTAGAGTTTATTAAACCCTAAAATGATATTTTTGTTTTTTTATCGGCTTTGCAGACATCTGTCTCCACAGGTGGCAGAACTCTGATAGAAAACCTGTTCCGGTTAAAAGAAAGATGATGATGATATTCTGCCAATCCAAATTCAAGGGCATAATGATTTTTACAATTACACACCAGAAGTCAGGCTTCAAAATCCTAGTCTGTTAAACCCACTGACCTTAGAGTGATGGAAGTCCTCTAAAGCTGCTGTCCTGCAATATTTTCTTGTATCCAGGATGCACTTAGATATTGAAACTCCCAAGGACTGCTTTGCAAATCAGCACTGCTATAGCAAGTAAGGCTAATCAAATTCCATTGCAAAGGAAAGAATTTGAAGTTCATTTGGGGCCTATTAAGGAGCAATAAGTGAATTTTACCACTAGATGTGCTGTTGAGCTGTCTGTAAAGCAAAACAACACTACATTTTATTACAACTTTCTATCAAACTTGATGGCAAGAAACAAGAGGTCATTTTGTTATACTAATTAATAGGGCTGCACCTACCGATTATTTTGATAATTGATTAATCCGTCCATTGTTTTTCCGATTCTTCAATTAATAATCGGATAGCGAATGGTAACTTAAAGATTTTATACAGAATTAAACTAGTTGAAACTAAAAAAATGTTGACTAGAGTTCTGAATAGAGCATATTGACAGGAGAAGCATTTAATCATAAACGCAAAATATCTGTTTTTTTGTCACAATTTTAAATTAGTTACTGCTATGAGAGGATCACTCTGTCAGCTAAAAACATGTTTTAGAATCTCTGTACTATTATCATTAATTGATTACTGGGTTAGTTCACGATTATTTCAATAATTAGTCACAATTAATCTGATTGTTTATGCCCTACTAAATAATGATATCAATATGTTCGATTCCCTCTGTGAAATTCAGACTAAATACACATTATGTTGCTGCATTAATATATTTTTGTATTTATTTTGACATACAATAAGATCTATTGTTTCCCTTGCGTCATCATTTTGATTTACAATAAAAGGGAAAACACTAAAGTTGTTGTTGGTGTAAAGACAGTGTAACTACACAGAGATACTTACGGGGTTATGATATAGATTGGAATACAAAGTCTAAAAATTGAAGCCCCAGTTATGGGTTCCAATGTTAGATTATTGGTGAAAAAAGAATGACCTAAATGTATGTTGGGAGCTCGCAGGCCCGCCAGGCTGCTTTAAACAAAACTGTTTTAGCTGGGCTGCCGGCTACTCGCCTCACGACATAAGGCGAGTAGCCGGCATCGGGTCCGTTGCTGGTCAAACTTAACAATTAACCCACATGCCATTTAATTGGATCAAATCAACAAAGTGCAACTATTCTAACAAGACTGCTAAACCAAGGAAATACATCAATTTTACCTCATGCTGTTATTCACCAGTCCAGGAGGATAAAAACTAGCTTTGAGTTGAACTGGAGCTACTTCTGCTCTTGAAGCTCCCTCTAACTTGGAAACATAAAGCTAATATTAATCCTTGTTCTGTCCCTTATCCGACATATTCTTTATTCAACACTGTTGTTTTGTAGCAATAAGTCCTGATTGTCTTCAGATTACTTTTTTGGTCTGTTTAGACTTAGACAACTTTTATTGTCATTTTGCATACACAGTGTTTCATTTGTACAGCTTTCAGACAGTAAATAAGCAGCAGCTTAGCAGTGAAACTGTTGCTCCTATGCTACTCTGACGAGCCCTAATTTTCAGCTATTTTCATGCATACGCTCTAGGGGTGGGTATTGCCAAAGAAGTCACGATTCAATTCGAATCACGATTCACAGGCCACAATGCGATTCTATCACGATACATCATGATACTTGAATTATTGCGATGCATTGCAATATTTTCTCCTCCATTTTTTGTTTTTGAATGACACGGCACAGTATCCCGCGGCCGGAAATGCTTGTGACACAAGGCAGCGTGCGTCAGCACATTTGCAGCGACATCTACTGGACTGGAAGTTGTATTACACTTGTTTTTGGCTGATGTTCGCCAACCATTCATGCAATTTTATTTATTCATTTTTTAAAATTAATAATCGATACTTGGTGTCAAGAATCGATGCAGTAGATCACGAAAATTAGAATCACGTTGCATTATCATGACGATTATTTTGCACACCCCTGATACGCTCTCACAGCTGGTCCGGCTATGTAAACAAAAGACTGGGGAACAACCGAGATGATGTGAGACATCTTACTATTGTCCATCTAAACAGATTCCTTTAATGCTTCACAAAACATTTTTAGTTCTTTTTATCAAATGTAATGAAATTTAGCTTATTGCTTCTTTTAAGGTTTTTATTTTCACTTTCATATTTAAGTTAAAACACATGATTTTCAGCAATGAAGACCATCTAAAATTATCTTAGTTTTTGCACAAATTCTACTGATTTGATCAATATTTCTCAGATTTAAATTTTCAGCTCTTTTTGAAAATAATCCAAATATTTCCCTCTGCTGAGAGTCAGTGGTTTTAGTTCGGCACAGGTTTATTTTTGTTCGTCTTACCCACCTGTGATTGATGAAATGCTAATGAAAGACAGGAAGTGACTGTGTTGTCTTCTGCTGTCATCACTTCCTGGTGCAACTCTGATTTTTAGGTTCAGCCTAATTGACTAGCATTTTATTTTAGATTTTTATCTGGTAAACTTTATTTAAATGATACATTTACTGTGGCATTTCTAATATATATGATTCTTCGTTTTTTTTTGTTTTTTTTTGAATAACTTAGATCTTATATATGGACAGGGTTTTATATATAATTTGTGAATCCAATAAGAATGATGCTGTGGTCTTAACAAAAATCTAATCCAAAGGAAAAGTTTTCAAACATAATCCCTTAATTATACATATAACAATTATATGTAAATAAATGTAATATTTGCATGTTAAATTTGCTGTTTTTTTTCTGGTTTGTCTGAATTAAAGTTATATATTTTTTCATTTATGTTTGCTGAAAGCATAGAATTGCATGGTAATAAGAAATGTAAATGTCTCCACCTGGGTATAAATATGAAAAGAAAACAATTATATTTTCATACTAGCTAAATACAAGCTGAGGCACGTGTAGATGGGGGAGAAATGTTTTCCGTTTTTGACCATGTTTTTTTGACTCTTTCTAGAAAGACGTGTTCCAGCTTAAAGACATTGAGAAGATCGCCCCCAAGTCAAAAGGCATTGGTGAGTAATGATCAACAGCTCAAAGAATAAAAGTAATTTCCATTCATTTCAAGGCAAATTATTAGCTGTCAGTGTTGCCTTATTATTAGCAATCCATAAGATTTAAAGGTGCACTAATACAGGTACAGAGGAGAACAAAGACTGATGGTAATAAGATATCTTACAAATTGTGTGAATTCGTTGAAGGGATTTCACATTCTTTGCACAGGCCTTGCACTTGCTGAGACATGCAAGCAGTTTATTGCTCCCCAGTTAAGCAGGTTGGGACAAGGAAGCGGTTTGTGCTCTGCGATGTTCACCTTTGCAGAGCCCTGAAGAGGTGACCTGATGCCACAGCTCCAAATGTCCAAGTATTGACAATGATCCCTTTGAGACTTTAAAAATATCTCTCTTTCAGTACATTACAGTACTAGCACAAAGATCTCCAGAAAATATGTTTTCATTGAATAAGATACTGATTAATCTGTGTATCCTCTTCAGTTGGAAATGGTGGGATAAATTTAGGTGCAGCTGATTTAGGAGATGGCGTCACACACCAGTGGAAAACTGAAGGAGAACAGAGAATTAACAGCTGCAGAATTTATTACAAATGTTAGAGTAAACATGGTTATCGTCCAGATTACTGTCCCTTTTCATTCATCTGTTCTTAGAACACCAGATGTTAAAAAAAAAAAAAAACTTGATTTGCTAGTTATTTAGCCTAGCTTTGAAACAAATAAAAAAAAAAATCTTGACTTCTACTTAACAAAAACAGTTTTAACTTAACATCAAATCATAAAATCCCTGGGCGACTCTGTTCCAGGACTCTCTTTCACATCTTATTTAGCTAAACTATAAAGTTTTGGGACCATATGAAAAAAAAAAGCTTTTGAAGCCAGTGATAGGCCATGTTATTTAGGTCATGTTATTTAAAAACACGGCCTACGCAGGTCTGGATGCTCTTTTTCTGTCATGATGGGGTGGTGGATTAAAGTTTTCTACTGCAGACTTTCTGTTTGAATGATTTGGGAACTCTGACCACATATTTCATCAAGTCATGTAGTAATATTTCTTTTCTCCTGTTCCACCTGAATCTCAATCAGTAACTTTCTCAATTCAGCTTGCAGAAGACGCTCTTTTTCTGATTTCCTCATTTGTTTAAATTATTTCTTTGTTTTTTACACTGGGAGGCATTTCATATAAACTTTAACAATCTAGACATGACAAGAATATCAGTGGCCCCTGTTTGTCATCTTCTCTGCAGTTCATTGTAAACAGCTATGATGCAGCTGTGATAAATGTCACATGTATGCTTCAGCAGTACTACCACAGCTTAGCTTCAGAACTTAATGGTGTGTTATTCTGTTTATCCACCATGTTTTGTTTCTATCCAGAGGCCTCTACCATGTAGCATGATTACTGGTTTAGTGAGGAAACTTTAAGTTTAACCTTGACATGGTAACATACTCTGATTGGCAAACCTGCTCCGGCCTAGCAGGCTAGCTTTCAGGATTGATCTGAATCCCAGAAAACGCTTCACCTAGTAGTCAATCAGCTGTTCAGGAAACAATGATGTGTCCTTTCATTGAATACCCGATTTATTTCAAAGGGAAAAATAACTTAAACAAAACAACATCACAATAATCGAACATGCAAACCATAAAGCAGTTGAAACAAAATATGTTCCTGACAAATTAAACAAAAGTTTTCAATGTATTTACTCTTTCGTTTTTCCTTCTTTTTGACCTGAAAAACAAAAGAGTGGGAAAAAATCAAATAAAATCATCCCCACTTTTCCTACTTACCAACTCCCATCCAGCTCTTGGAGGCGCTACTAGGAAAACGAAAGTTCTGCCCAGACGATGTCGAGCACGAGCAGAAAGAACCTCCAGTGCGGTGCTTCCAGGACAAAGATCACATAATTTTGTTCTCGTGGCTATGAGAGGTGGAAAAAAAGAAGCCCTCAACTCTCATGGAGTATGTAAAGTTTTCAGATATGGGGTGAGGAGCTCTGTCATCTAGGGGAAACTCGGGGCTTATTAACACTGCACTTCAGGGATAGGCAAAGTGAGAAACTCACACCCTCATTGAGTCCAGTTTGCTTTCACACATAGATCTTTAGACCAAAGCAGGATATAGTTGCCAAGGTTTGTTAGGAATCTATTTGACAGGATCAAAAGCAGATCATCAAACCCTTCCCACCATCCTATTCTCAAAAATCACAATGGAACAACTCATTTAGATTATGAAGGCACTATGCCATGACCACTCCCCCCTCTTTATTTCTGCTTTTCTTCGTTTGAGCTTTTCTTATAAATCGTGCTGCTCTTATGTCATATCCTCTCTTGCTGCTTTCGGTTGGCTGGAACCCGACCAGGATAAACAATGCTAGCAAACTGCACAAGGTTTTGAATGAGTTCAATCAGTTATAATCGTGTGAGGGTCCATTTCAGAGTCTGGGTTTGGTTAAAACCACAGTTTGTTGGCACAGTTTGCCAGCAAAGCTCTGTCGGAGTAAAGCAGCTGCTCTGTGGTGTAGAAAGTAGTGCTCTGGATCTGATCAGGCTGTCTCATTAATAATGCCTTGTTTTTGGAAGTTTTTTTTCATTCCCTACTAGGAGATCATTGGGCACAACCAGAACCCTAAAATCTAGAAACCTAAACCCCTTCTGGTTGAGAACACACTTTCTGGGGTATTTTTTCTGAACCCGTTGGCATCTAAACCAGAAGAAGTGACAGATTTTAATGAATTAGACCCGAAAGGATTTTATTTGCACTTTTAATACTGAAAATGCGGTATGGGCAAAAAAGTCTGATGCATCAAAGTTCCTTTAGTTACAGTGTCAGAGAGCTGTGTTGCTTCACACCCATGGCGGTGATGCCATGACAACTGGGATTTGCTTTTGCTATCTGACCTTTTTTTTTAAAAATCTCTAAGCAGAATTTGGCATTTCTACAGAAGTGAGAGAATTGTTAGAAGCATATAGCTCTAAAGTCAAGCGAATGTTCTCACCCTGCTGTTAGACATTGTATACAAAGTTTAATAAAAGATAAATTCAAGCTTACTTTGCTCCCCTAAGGAAAATGCACTGTGTGTGAGTGAACGAAGAAGGGGATGTTATAAGTGGACAAAACATTCATCAGGAGGAATTGAATGCTGCTCTGATTAAAAGCACATGGTTCTGACCCGAACTGAGGCGTAATGTAGTTAGAGTGCAGGGGGGAGGGGCCACCTGGAGAACTGCACTGTGAGCGTTTTCCTAAGCAAGGAGAGATATTATAAGAACAGAACAATGTATCTTAACATATTGGCCAACATAGTAAAAAACTGTTTTTTTTGTGTGTGTTTTTTTTCCCAGTTTGCACGTCCAACTAATAGTCATGTTTTTTTTTTTTCCCCATTTCATTTTCATCGCCCGTCTTGTTTAACCTCCTTTCATCAGATGAACTTTTCTCAGGTTGAAAGTGGACTAGTTGAGCAAACTGAGTATCACATTTCACCACTAAAATCTTTATGATGTGACTTCTTTTTTTTTTTTTACATCTGTTAACGCAGCAGGCTTTTTAAAACCAGTATTAACAGGCAGCTCATCTCCAGGTGTGTGTTTTTTAGAAAGTTTATGAGTTAATCCTGCAGACATCTGCAGAAATAAGACCAGATGGTGATTTGTTTTTTTTTCCCTTCAGATTAGCCTTTTCTAAGTCTATACAGCTTGTAGCCCCTTAGAGAAGCTTTGCTCCAGTGGTTCATTTAAGGATTATTGTCCTCCAACCTCTATGCTTTTAGCTCCAATGACTGTGAAGGAAGTGCTGCAAAGCCTGGTAGATGACAACATGGTGGACTGTGAGCGAGTCGGCACATCCAACTACTACTGGGCTTTTCCAAGTAAGGCCTTACATGCTCGCAAGCACAAACTGGAGGAGCTGCAGAAACAGGTGAGCGTGGAGAGTTTTGGTGGTTTAATGGTGGAATAATTATCCGCATCAGACTGCAACAACTCTGCTTTAATGGTTAATAGGTGCATATTAGACATTACCCTGAAATAAACTTGCAACCATCTGTTATTATTTCTGCCTGGCACATTTCCCGAGACAGCAGCAGGCCTTTTATGTCTTTGTCTTACTGTAAGTTACAAACTGTAGTTTACAGTAAAGAGGTCGGTTTGCATAAAAATAGCCTAGAAGGAACTGGTGAGAAAAGCCCAAAAAGTAGACCGCAGCAAAATTCTAAATAGATTTATTGTTGTGGTTTGAAATGTCAAAAACAAAGTCAGGTTTCAGACGAATTGTTTTTTTTTATATTAGAACATCCAAGTCAATATATCACTTATTTTAAAATGGGTTTGAACTGCTTTTCTCTCTTATTGTAGTGAATAAATTAAATAAAATTTTTTGCCATTTGCATGTTTGTTATTGTGACATAAAAGTGTTTTTCTTCGAAGCCCTCGTGGTCTGTGATGACCCACATCCCTTTGCATATGTTGTAATGTCTGCAACTTAGAGAATGTCTGCCGCCATGTTTTGGGTGCAGGTATTCAGTGCATGAAAACGTCTGGTTTCTCTCAGAATCTAAAGTTCCTGCACCTGAAGTGGTTATGACGTGACTGTTTCCTGCAGCGTTGCCATGCAGTAACAGTATTTGAATTGCTTCATGTTGTATTAGCAAGTTGAATCCTTGCTGAGTTTTTTTCTTTATTTGTTTTGTTGGATTCAGAGCTTTGGCATTTTTTTTTCTAGATAACAAGATGAGCTTCTTCTCAGCATTTGTTGATATACATAACTGTCCTGAGTAGTTAACACATACCGTAATAAAAACTATTTTAAAATGTTTCAAAATACGGAAATTTGACACTATTGTAATTATGTGCACAGAACTAGTCATGAAAATGTTGGAACGTTTTAATTTTTTTTATTTTTATTTTTTCCAGGTTTCTGATGCTAAGCAGCGAAAAGTGTCTCTTGAGGAAGCGGCTGAAAAGGCAAAAGTGGGACGTGAAGATACAGTAAGAGACCACATTCATGTGATAGAAATCCACACATTAATGGTGTTTGCTGAAGCAGAATCTGTCCCACAGGCAGCTTACGCGTGTGTCTGTTTGTAGAAAGAAAGAAGTTCTCTGCTGAAGGAGCTGCAGTCTCTGAGAGACGAGCAAAAGCAGCTGCAGGCCGAGCTTGAGAAATACCGAGAATGTGACCCTGAGGTCATCCAAGAAATTAGTGAGTATAGAACAGTTTGCTATTAGTTTAAAAAAACCTTTGGTTTTTTTTTCTAATATTTTGATAGTCTGATGTCTTCGGTCATGTTGGTTAATCTAATTTTTTCGTTATGACTATATTATCTGAACAATAATTCCCAGCTGAGGAAAAACTGCCACAATACGGATACTGTTAGCTTTACCAATATGCAAACTAATTTTATTTATCAACACTTCATCCTATAGCATTCCCTCACACCTTTCTTTCTATTAAAAGTCAAACCTCAAAGCTAAGCAGGTTAGATACTAAGAAAAGCAATAAGGTGGGAGCAGAGCAGAGTTTTCTATTGGAAATGAGGCTTAACTTGGTAATAAGGTGTACACTGGGTTTTATGGGGGCTCTAATTGAACCAAATCGGTTCTGAAGGTGTAATTCTGCTTTATCTAATTATATAAATGGCTCGCTTTATATAAATGGTTCTTACCAACTTCCTCAGAGCGTTTGGGACTTCATGCTGCTTTTTGTTTGTTTAGCTCTGCTGTGTTACAAGGAGCGAGTTTCTTCATGTACCCGTGTGACACGTGTGGTGTAATAAAACTATCTGGCCTGTTTACTTAAACCTCCTAATGTTGCACCAGCTCTGCATTATGTTTTCACTCAGTCCACCTGTTCTTTTCCACCCCAGCTTCTCTGCATCCGTACAAACGGAAATGAGGACAACGAAACAATCAGAGCAGCAGGGTTTTCTAAGCCCGTGTCCGTTGGTGGTTTTATTTTATGTCCAATCCTCTGATTCCAGTGTCTTTCGAGTTTACGTACGGCCCTGATCTTTGGGGTTTTTAATAGACTCAAAAAATTGCATTGAAATTCTTGATTTTTAGAATAATGACTAGAAGAAATAAGTGTAATCCTCTAATCGCAAGATTTCACTGATTTTTTACTATTTGGAATAGAAATATTTTATTCTTTGTAATTTATAAACTTCTTCGTAAATTATAAAACATCCTACATTTTAGTGGACTAATTGCATTAAAAAGAGATGTTTAACATTTAAAAACGGTTTTAAATCTTTATAACCTTTCGTTTTACTGATGACCTAAACATCCCCACAATCCTTTTAAGGTCTAAAGCATTTCAGCAAGTAAAAGTTGCATTTGTTATTGTATAGCAACTATTGTTTATGTGCATGAACCACTTTGGGGAAACCATTGGTAATGAAACAGAATATCTATGCATGGTTTTTTTAATGCTCCCACATACACCAGCTGTAAACCGAGCCCAAACTATCAGTCCTCCTCTACCGTGCTTCAGTTTGAAGTATGAAATAAGGAGTTTGCACCGATGGGTAATGCTTTTCTGAATGCATGTGAAATAACCATAAAGAAGGGGAATTTGCTCTGCTAAAATCATATCTTGCATGTGTCCTTGAGTGCCATAGACAGGTGAGCCAGCAGACACTTATTTCCATGCCTTTTCTTTAGCCTTAGAATTCCCACTTATGTGATCAGAGATTTGTAGAGATGCACCAGTTAGTTAGCAAGAGATCTAAATATATTTGTATTAATTCAGCATTGATGGTCCAGCAGCAACTAAAATACTCTTATCTTTTTTTAATATGTAGCAATTATGTTAGAATCGTTGGAAAATAAACCCAGAATTGGTCAAAGGTGGATTCGGCAGGTCAGACCTCAAAGGAAATTGGAGGGAAAATAAGGTATTTTACTTTCACTATAATGGTACAACTTCAGCTCATCCTGAAAGTCCACATTTAACTTGATGTCATGATAAATACACACCCCACGTTCAAATATCAAACATAAACAGTTTGTTGCTGAGGGTTATATCTGCTGAGTGCATTTTCACTCATCCGTCTCCCCACGCCTACAGGCCTGATTGCCCTCCTCTTTTTCTAACACACACACAATCACGTTTTTCTATCCTTCTATTGACATCCATTTATTTCTAACCCCAGCCTAACCATGACCCTTATCCTACACCTAACCTTTATTGGTTCATACCTAACCCTAATCCTGACCTAAACTCAATTCACACCTTAGTCCTAAACCTAACACCTAAGCTTAAAATGGCATTTGTACATGACTTGACATTGGTCCCCAGTAGGGCACACAGTCCCCACAATGTGCTAAGATTTATGGAAATGTTTTCAAACATGTAATAGACCCCCCAACACTCACACTCACACACAACACACACACACACACAAAGCTTTGTTACAGAGGGCCACCTCCAATCAGAAGACACCAGTGAGCAGCTGTGGTATCAAATGATGTTATGTCGCCTGCAAAGGGGACATAACAGCAGACCCGTAACTGCAAAAAAAAAAGAAAAGAAAGAACACTTTGACTGATACTCATTTTTAAGGAATATCTTCCTTCAAAAGATTAACCTACATGCATCAGTATTTAACTAAGCAAAGAAAAAGTCAAATAAAAACAACTTAAAAATACTTAAAAGATCCACGCAGCCACACCTGCATATACCTACACTATGTTGCGGTGACATGCAAGATTTTTGTCTGTGTCAACAGGAGAGAGTGGTGCCTTAACAGGTACTGTTCATATAAGCCTTCTGGAACTGGGATTAAAAAAACGTTTGTCAAGTTTCATTGTTGACATTGGCTCTAACACCCATAGTTACCAATAAACAATAGTAAGCTCACAGCCAGGTTGAACATCTCTAAAAAGCCTGAGAAATCACAGCAGCCTAGCTGTAGCTGTGTTTACTCACGATTTACAGTCATGGAAAGCATGGCATTTGATTTCTACCATGCTCCTATTCTGGATATGTAGGGAAAAAGAGAAGATGGGCTACAAGCATTGTTTGGATCTGTAGATTTATCAATGTTTAGAAAATGTTAATGCTTATTTACGTGTAGAATAAATTCTTTATCTTTAATTTTCTACGTCAAATTTAGTTGTTTTTTTTTTTCTACACTCTAAACCAACAGCTAATTAAGGAAATTTATTCTCTTTTCTTAGAGTGGGAGCTTACGGTAGACTCAACTGGTTGTCTTAAACTGGGTCTAAGGTGCATAACAAAATGTTAGCAATCTTGTTTTGTTTTATTTCTGTAGAATAAATGAAGGCTTCTCAGACTACATTGTTAAACCAGATGGATAGATCATTAACAAACGCTGGAAAAAATATAGGAATCTGATTCTAGGAAAGTATTTGTTTTGAAATGGTTTGTAGGAGCCATGACTGTATATGTTGTTATTATTTAAACTACATTGTTTGATTTATATTGTAATCTCTCATTACTTAAATTTTTAATAAACAGTTGTTTTATTTCTAAAACAAAGCTAATTGGACAAGATTAAAATATCCAAATATATTATCTGTTGATGTTATTCTATCAGGTGTCCCCTTTGGCTTTTCCTTGTAGGCTAAACGTGCACGAACTTATGTGAAATTTCCAGATCACTGCTTTAGATCTATAACTTTACTCCATAATGAACACGATTTTAATGGTTACTGGTCAACTGTCATTCAAATAAGATGTCTTTAGTCCCTCACTGTTTGCCAAACTTAACTATTAAATGAGCTCCAGACTTAAGTAACAGAGGATAAGTCTGTCCTTCTCAGGGTTCCTTATGATACAGTGAAGCATTATTATTTAGTTCAGCATCTTTTTAAGTCTTGTTTTTTCATAAACTCACTTGGATATGAAATATCTGCATCTGTGTTTCTCTCAGGGTGAAATTTAAACAATATGATGCAAATGATTGCAAAATGTGTCTTGCAGGAAAGTCAAACGTTGTTGCAAAAGAAGCTGTGTCCAGATGGACGGGTAAGTTCTTGATAATACAGATCTGCAAACAGAGAAATCCACTAACCCCCGGAAATAAATCTCATACTTGTTGATCTTGTGAATTTGTTTAGTGACTTGGTGTAAACTCTTAATTTCTTGGAACTGGCATTTTATTATCATCTGACTATAACCATGAAGTGGCACCATTAGAGCTAATATGAGATGTACTGGATTGGATCAGGTTCTGTGTAGCTGGATCCAAACTGAACACATGCTTACCTTTGTTGAGATAACATTTTTTGGGAATTTGTGCTTTATAATAAAGCTAAATTCAAATGCAGTTGAGTAAGAAGAAAATCATGCGTTAGGACTGCAGGAAAAGCTAAGATAGTCGGAGAGAACACACAATAAAAGCCAAACAACCCAGACAGACAAAATGTCTGAGTTGGTCAGAGGTCCACATTTTCAATAAATCTATTGCAAAGATCATATTTAGCTTGATGATTGACAAAAGTTGGGGTGCTGCAAATCCTATGAACTAAGAGTTGTTTGCGAAACAGAAATAGAAGCAGTCTATAGGCTCAAGAGGAGTTACTTAACGAGTAGCACTGCACAGGCAGACAATTATTTGGTATTAATGGTTTATTTTTTTTCTGTTAGACAACGTTTTCGCCATCAAGTCTTGGACAAAAAAGAAGTTTTCTTTCGACGACAGCCGCATCGACAAAGCCTTTGGCATCCCTGAGGACTTTGACTACATGGACTGATCAGAACATCCTACATTTGGGGGGTGTGGGGGGGAAAGAAGGCCACAGAAATGTTCTCTTTGTTTAAGCTTCGGTTTCCAGTTGTCTTCTTTTCAAGTTTCTGTTTTGAGCCCTGGATCTAAGGTCGATGCACACAGATTTGGATTGTTTTACCGCTTCAGGGGGGATCTTGGTGAGCTCACCAACATGGGTGGACTTTATCAGCAGAGACGCTGCTTAGGTGCAACTAGAGAAGAAACCAAGCATTAAGGAGTGGGGGTGGGTGGTGGGGGTTATCTGATAAACAGACTTCTTGGACACCTGTTTGGATGAAAACTGAGACAGCCAAGCTGATGACGGAAGCAAATCAACACTGGGTGCATCTGCATCTCTAATTGGGGCATTTATGTCTGGTATGTTTTCTCCCACACTTTCCATCTTTTCTTTTTTCAGTATAGAGCTGCCTCATCTGTAAAGCAGTTAAATGGATGCTTCAGGAAGAAGTTTAGGGGTAATGTTTGTAAATAATTACTACTTCAAAAGCATTAAAGTTATTTTTATTGCAGAAAATGTAGTTCTTGTAACAGTTATTACTGTTTTACTAAGTTTTTTTTTCTTTTCTTTTTTTTTTTTTTTTACACATCAGTCTTCTGCTTTATGTCTGTGCATACACACTCATTAAAGCATGTCTTTCACTGCAGCTGCACACTGACTTTCTGTATGTACAGAAAAGGGAACTCTGTTGTCTTAAAATGGACAAAATGACTGTTGCCCTGTTTCCTCTCTCCGCTTTCTGCTTAAACAAGTTCAAAATTAGGTATTTGGTTGTTCTGTGTTTACTCATCTGACCTAGTTGTACGTGTTGGTTGGCTAATTTAAATTTCAAATGTACCATTTGTGGGTGTCAGATCATCATATTGCTGCCTCAAGGTTTTTTTTAACCCCCGCCCCTTATCTTCTTGCGTTTCCTCTCAAGCAGAAATGTAATTTTTTTTAATTGGTCTAGGGGAGTGACTGTGTTGGTCTACAATTGCTTTGCAGAGCAACCTGGGTGTAACCCACCTGATAACAAGTGGGATAGGCTCTAGCTCCTTCAACTGATGTAGGATGTTTTTCTCTTTTTGTATTTGCAATCATACAACTTTAGATGTGCAGCACTGTCTTTAATGTGCAATGAACCACTAATATCAATGCAGCTCATAGGGGAAGTAAAAAAAAAGTTCCAGTTTTAAGAACGCTGACACACCCACATTTGTGAAAAGTTGCCTCATGCAGGTACCTACCTGCCCAACCTGTCCCAACCATGATTCATTCAGCTGACATGCTGCCTGTCAACACCTTCATTACAGCTGGTAGAGTGTCACTCTCTGGCTTTTGTAGAACATTTAGATTCAGCTTTTAATCTCTACCTTTGTTCCCTGAAGACTTCTATGGAAATTACACACCGACAAAAGGAATATTAATTTAATGCCATTATTCTTAAATAAGAATGTTCTTAAAATCAAGTCAGAAATAACCCAAGGATACTAGGCACATCATATACTCAAATTTTTGGTAATATGCTGTTGCAAATATATAAATGGATAAGTCATTTTGCCTCAAATGTGTCTAGTTCTCAGATGCTGCTTTGCATAAGAAGCAAATGAACTGCTGTCAAGTTCAGGGTCAGCCATCATCTGTACTCATCCAAAACCTTTGAAGTTTTATCTTACACAATAACCGTTAATAGCTACTGGGATAAACTATATATACTTCAGTGTATATAAATATGTTTTGGTGTGAAAGAAATTCTTGAAATTCCACTGAAAGATTTTGGAGAAAGTATAAAAGTGTGATGGATCCAAAATGCGCCTCATATTAGAAAGGCAGACGCCTTATTCTCTTAATTTTTTATGCAGTTTATGGTATTGCTGACTCAAAGGAGACTCCAAAGAGCACACATTGGAATTCTTTGGACCAGACCACAGCATCTTCAGAAAGGGGAATGCTCTTTACCACTCTTTCCACAGAAGAGGGGAATACACGGCTTGGAATAATGTCTCATAAGAATGGAGGAAAATAATTTTTGCTCAAGGGAAACAAGAAAAACCATTCATACCTCATCTTCCCCTGTTAAAGAATGGCCTTTAAGCTTTGACTGCTTCACACAAACATAATAGAGTTGAGTGTTTTATACCTTTTGCTCACAGAGAATTAATAAATCAGAGAACCTTCAGGTGTGTTCTCTTTATATGATCATGTTTATTATTTATTTGCTTTGTAGCGTAGCTGCTTGAATAACAAGCCAGTTAATTTATTTTCTATATTCTCAGTCTGTGGATGCTCAGTTTTATAATGCAGTGTTTTTTTTTTTCGTTTTTATAAGAAATTCAGTCTGATTTGTTTCATAAGAAGCGTCAGTTTCCAACTGGGATTTAAATCAAGTAATTGGGAATAAAAAGCTAAACATTTTCAGCTAACATTCAGTTAGTACATGTTTGAGATCTGGGCATTTCTTGTTTGTCGGAATTAAACTATAATTTGAGAACATGGCTATAAGTAGAAGCAGGAAGCAACACAATGGAAATGTACTGAATATGAATTAAAGATATGCTGTTGTGACCAAAGATGCCTCAATTCTCTCTTCACTTAAAGGTATAATGGAAGATTTTCACTAATTTTTGAAAAGAACCGCCTTCTCCACTCAAAAAAAAAAACAGATGCACAGCCCTGTACTCGATCCCGAGAGGAAACGCCTATCAAATGCGTGTGAGAGCATGCACGAGCCCATTTCAACCTCTAGTGAGAGTTACGTAAATATATCACCACAGTGATTGACAATTAGGAGGATTATTTTGGCTACGTTCACACTGCAGGCCTTGATGCTCAATTCCAATTTTTTTGCATTGCCGTTCACATTTCCCAATATATGCAACTTGTATGTGATCTCCTCTGTGAACTGCAGTCATATAACGCAATTTTCCTGCATGCGCAGTAGAGGACGCAATGACATCACAGGTCAGCGTGCTATGTTTACGGAAGTAAACATGGATGGTAGTTCCGGAGCGCATCTAGCGACCTTTCCCAACCATAAAAACTATCTTTTCAAGATGGTTAAACATAAATACTGCTCTCCGTATCATCGTCCGCCATTCTTGTTGTTTTTCTTGCCGCTTCTTCATAGCAAGACCCAGAATAGTGACCTTCGTCGGGTATTAATGGCGTTCAGGTCGGATGAATGCGACCTGGCCGTTCAGACACAGGTCGCATTTGAAAAGACCTGATTCATATCGGATTCAGAACCACATAGCCAAGTGGCCTGGGTCGCATTGGAAAAAATTGGATCTGTGTTGTTCAGACAGCCAAGAAAAGATCAGATACAGGTCGCATATGGGCCAAAAAATCGGATCCACCCGGAAAAAGACCATCCTTCACTATACCTTTATCCCCCATATAGGTTGAGGCAAATGTTCTGTCCGATAGTTCTGATTCTGTTGAGAGGAAGTCTTTCCCCTCCACTGTCACCCCATGCTGGCTCAGAATAAAAACCAGAAGATTAGTTATACTCTGCCTTTGTTCTGGACAGTTTTACTGCTGTGTTGCTTGCATCTGATTTTGAGTAGCAAAAGTTAATTAAAAACTATGAAATAACAATAAACTCTGTTGACCCCCGACAAAGGATGAAGTATAAAACAACTAGAGTAATTTAAACGGATACCCTGAAACCTTTCTGTCATTTGTTTATTTTACCCTTTGCCAGAGACGTGCTGTCAGCTCTGATGGGAGTTACGCCCTTTCCAAGCTGTGTTTCAGCGGGCGGTGAGGAAGCTGCTGCTGCCTCCTCCGCCGCTGCTGCTGCTGCTGCTGCTGCAGCGCAGACAGACATAGAGCGACGCAGCAAAGCACACTGCAGGCTGCTAGCTCACTGAGCGGCATGGCGGGGCTACACGACTTCCACCAAGGCAGCCACTGTCACAGGAAAACCTGGATTAAAATACTACTAGGAATACTTCAAATACTTCTACCACACGTCCAGCATGGAGGGGCTCAGCTGCAAGGTTTGTATTCAGGTTTATTTTCGGCCTTTTTCGGGGGTGGAACAATAACAACCGTTGCTGGGAGAGAAAAAAACTGAAGTTAGCTACCTGACTGCGGTTTGCTCAAATGTTAGCGAAGCTAAAATGTCCTACCACTAATGTAGTCCGTTCTTACAATTAAAGATAAATTGTGTTTTATGGCATTTCTATGCTGCTTAATTCTGTTTCATTCCTCAGCGTAGTATTAATTTCAAGTTCGTTAGCCTCTGAGCTAACAGCTAAAACATCAGCTAGCAAACAGCCTTTGTCAACTTCCCGAGCTGGACTCGTTTCCTGGCTGGTATGTTTGCTTGTCATTCACTCCAATTTCACATCTTTATCTCCAATAATTAAATTTAGCTTAAATTTATGACCTCAGAATCACCTCAACGCAATATTCTCGATAAACATTCAGTTCATGTTAGCATTATGCACGTTTAAGACATTTTATTCTACACCCTAGCAGTCAGATTCCATTCAGTTCAGTTTAACCTATTATAAACCAATACATTTAAGGTTGTTTTCACACCTGCAGCTTTAGGTAAATCTAAATTTAGATAAGAAGATAATATAGTTGCATTTATTAAATAAATATTAACTGTAAAGTCTTATCACATTTAAATAACACTGCACCATGTGCACGGTAAAGACATAATAGCTCGTTAATGTTTGCAAATATGCATGTATAGATGGAAGGATTGAGAATAGTTGGTGATTTTGTCCTTCTGCAGCCTGCAAAGAGATTTACATAGAGCATGAGGTATCCTAACAATCCAACTCTGAAAGGAGCATTTTGGTAGACAGAAACTGGGATTCTTGCTCTGCAGAAGAGGAGTTTAGCCCAAAGATCAAAATCCCATTCCACTTCTAAAATCTCTTAAAAGTCATAATCCAGGTTTTTTACACGTGTTTACAAAAGTCTGGATATTTCAGTTAAAGTGCAGTTAACTTGAAGTTATCAAGCAAATTTGTAATTTAATTTGTAGCAGATATGTTATAATTAAAATTCATATAAACTGTATCAGACTTGATGTTAAATTTTTTTTTTTTAAACCTGCGATAGCCAAATTATAGTGTAAGTTTCAAGTTAATGTCTGTTTTAAGACTGAAACAATTTGATTAATTGTGATTAATCGATTATTGAAATAATCATTAACTACTTTAGTAATCGATTCATCATCAACTGGAGTATAGAGACAGTTTCACCTGGTTTAATAAAAAAAAAAAAATCTTTAAAGGAACCTTTGGCTATCTGATTATTAAATGATTAATCGAAAAATAATCAACAGATTAATCGATTTGAATAACAATCGTTAGTTGCAGCCCTAGTGTGACTTGTTACTTGTTAATTTTTACATCTTATTTGTAAAAAGTCAAAGATACTGCAGGTAAAAAGATGAATGAGTGGAGCTCATTTGGTCAGAGCCATGGCAGTTTGGGAGTGTGTAACCAGCTTACATCAGCTGTTTTCCTAAATCTACTACAGACTTGTCAGATCATCTCTAAATCATAAAGTTTAAACTGCATCTTTTTAAACTCTCATTTATACTACCTTCTATTCTCTTTGTGTAAAGAGGTTTTAGTTTTAAATCATTTACAAAATCTTGTAAGGATTGCAGTCAAGTTTTACAATTATGACCATACCTTTATACAGGCTGATTACGCAATTGATTTGCTTTTATTTATGTTCATATATTTGCAGTTTTCCGGCGAGAACTCCTGAAAGAGACTGATAAAATGATTAAGATGTGATGTGGGAATTCAAATGTTATATGTAATTTAGGAAGGCTTAACATAAAACTAAAATTTAATAAAAGGCTGACTTTGTTAACCAAACAGCTGTATATTAGATAGAGAATTCAAGAAAAAAATGCAATAAACATTACTTTTTTTCTTCAAAATATTCTTTTACTAAACATAAAAGTAAGAAGCTGGTGAGTCTATTTCACTTAATTCTATTACTAGTGACTGATAGCTTTTCTCCAAAATCTGCTTCTCGCATCTGATACTGTTTCTACTTTCTGCACGGCTTAATTTCTCTTCATCTTGTTTCCACAAAGCTTTGGGTCAGATGTCCACCAGTGTTGTTGAAGTCTGGCAACCAGAGGAGTCGGACCCATTCGTCCCACTACAGGTATTCATACTTTCCCTTTTGGGTGTGTTTTAAAGGATGGAGCAACTAAAGTATGCAAATGTTGTATCATAATCACTACACAGCAGCTTCTAAATGCACTTAGGGGGCGTGGATGTGAAAGCAGAAACACCTTGCTGAGGAGTTAGGATATTCCTTCATGTAATTATGCTTCCAAAGTTTTATCTGTCTTTATCTCTGTACCAAAAGCATATGTGTAAATATATGCTGTTTTCCTTTCCTGCTAATGCAGTTTGTCCTCTTTACCTCCCTCTTTATGTTGTTCTTTATTTTCTAATATCAGTGCAGGCCTCTTCTTATGACTCTCCAGTGGTTATTTGTAATGATAATGTTAATATGAACACAGATATCATAAACAGTGGAAACGTGTACAGAAAACCTGTCATGGGATAGATCACCTGATGCTGTACTACCTGAAGGCACTGTGCTAAAATCTTTCTGCAAGACTCTTATCAAGAATAAGTCCCTGAGATTACAACAAGAAAATGACAACTGTTTTAGTACAATGTAGTAAAAAAATTTTTACATCTCTTAATATTGTGGAAAAATTATTACAGATCATTTATTCTCCAAGGAGGTGCTCAGAAAGTTTCTGGATACTTACTCATGAGTCTGTATGTTGCAATAATTTTCCATTTGTGCCAGTTTAAGGAGCTATATCTTTTTATATTATCCTTTTGGGTCACTTTGATTGTTGATATGGTTGGGCATCATATTTCACAATGAGTAGGGACAGTGTATCAGTTACATGGCGTGTGTTAAACAGAGCATGACATAGTGGAGCTGCTGGTAGTCAGCACAAAATGCAGGAGCTACTGTATGCTACAGGTCAAAGACATGACTTGAGTGCCTGAGGAGGTTTTCAGTCACATTCATGATTTGGAGGACACTGGCCCTCCAAACTGGAGTTTTATGAGGCCGATCTAATATAATCTTTTTTTTTTTTTTCTTTTTTTATTAAGCTAATGTGCTTTAGTTTGTTCTTAATTTACTTTAATTCCACAGTCTTAATTAAACACATCCTTTCCACTTTTCTTTACAACTTTTCATCCATTACCCAGTTGCAAAATCCTTTCTTTTGCGTTTACTATTTTCTCTGCTTCTATTAGCATGGAAGCCTTCAAATGTGCTGATCATTAGCTATGTTTATAGGGGCACAAATAATCAGATTAAAGGCCTGATCAGATCGAAATGTGTAAAAATGTCAGACTGAAGATTCTAATCCAAGTCAGTCTGATAGGAAAGAAATTTTATTCCGACTGAGAGAGGTGGGGTTTTTTCGATCACCTTTCCAACTGGTGTCCATGTTACCACCCATTGGGATATTGGGAGTAAAATCATTTCTGCACATTTGTATAACATCAGCGTGACTTTTCTCTGTACTAGCCTTCATCCACTGGCTCCTTGGCTCCTCTGTGGAAGAGGTGGCTCTAAATGTAATGTGTGGATGAACTTGCCATCCTGCCCTATAACCCTTTGCTAACCAGTGACAGCATAGGGTGCTGCTGAGCCCTTCACTAAAACCACCATGCGACAAAGGTTCTTATTGAGGAAAAACACATCACTAGACTCAACTGAAGGGAAAGACATATGTGGGGCACAAAGAGTACGGTAGCTAAATTTGGCGATAAGCAGACAAGTACGGGTTTCTTTACAAAACAGACAGCTTCTTTTTCTATTAGCAACTTATTTCTGGAGAATTAGACACTACAGCACATGCTCAAATTATGTCATCTGATCAAAAGCTTGGTACATGACATGCATACTAGGGATGAGGAGATTCACAGAATCACATTAATGGTGCAACACCTATACATAGGATGCTGATGCATCCATAGATTTAATGTACATCTGTTTAATTTTGAGGCTTGATTAACGGTGCAACTTTGAACCAGCAAAGTCCATGGTTAAATCGGTTATTTAGTCTTTTTGGTGGGAACATAAATGCACCATCATGTACCCGTTATGAGCTGCACACTGACGCAAGCACTTAGGTTATATGCAATAAAGATGGTGGGAACCAAGAACCGAGTTTGCATGTTCTCCCTGAGCATGCGTGGGTTCTCTCCGGGTACTCCATCTTCCTCCCACAGTCCAAAAACATGACTGTTAGGTTAATTGGCTTCTCTAAATTCTCTTTAGGTGTGAGTGTGTGTGAGTGGTTGTTTTCCTGTTTGTCTCTGTGTTGCCCTGCGATGGACTGGCCACCTGTCCAGGGTGTACCCCGCCTCTCACCCGTATACAGCTGGATATAGGCACAAGCATCACTCGTGACCCAACTCGGGATAAAGCGTGTCAGATAATCGATGGATGGATGGAACCAAGAACCATGTTAGATAGGATGGGATATTTAGTGTGCCATTAAAAAAAATTATTTCAGTGAGCGCTAAATTAGAGTAAGACATCAAACGGTGCCATCTGATACTGAATCAAATTTAAAAAGGGAGAAATTGGGTGCAGTATTGGCTTCAGAAATAGACCAAGTTGTGATAATAGTTCAGAGTTGAAGGAAAGTTACAATGTTTCACCTCTGTGGGGAATATTACAAATATCTCACTCAGCTGGATTATATGGTCAAAAGAAGCAAAATTAGCTGCATGTTCAATCTCAAAGCATTAGCACAATTAAAAAAAGTTAAATGATTATAGCCCAATGATATATTAAAGATTTCTGTCAACGTCTGTTTAATTAGTGCATTAAGAAATGCTTGGTAAAATGTCCTTAATTCTTTAATGCATCAAAGTCCACTCTATGTGCATCAACAATTAATCCAAGAAAAAGGAAGAATATGTTTGGGTTTTTTTCTGCCCAGATGATTTGGGCAGGAAATCTTGATATAGTCAACAATCTGAGAGCAGTAGCACTCTGTGGTTTGTGAGTAGCATGAAATCTGAAGGTGCATGTATTTGCTGCTGTAGCTAGTGCTCTCTGTTTGCTCTAAACAGACACAGAATAGAAATCTGAAATCTATTACTTTCTCGTTTTTATTTATGCAGAGTGTAATTTGTCTGTTCTTTTTTTTTTATCAAAGTTCATTCAGTTCAGGGTTGCAGATGATTCTAATAGTGGATAAACTCATCTGATTTTATGCCTCCTAGTATTTACATTACACACATTAAAAAAAAGCGTTTTTCTTTCATGTGTAGTGTTTAACACAGCCAATGTGTTCACTGAATATTACGCTTTTCATTTATTAGCAGTTTCCAGTTACTGCTATGATTTCTCTATTAATCTGTGAGATTCAGGCTGTTTTTTCTTTGGAAATGCTTCTTTTCTTTAAATCATAAAACATCCTGGAAATAGATTGCCTTGCATCCATCTCTGATGTTGAAGCGGCACATCTCCATCAGAAGCTGCTTTTCTATAGGCATTATTGAGACAAAAAATTTAGAGTAAAATCCAGATAACTACATTTGAAATTTTTATTTTTACATATATTGCTTTGTTCTATTGAAACCTAGTGGGTTAAGCTAATCAATCCTCAAAGCCAGAATAACTATATCAAATGATCACATATACAAAATCTTATGAAGTCATATAGTAATGAAATCATTTTTTAATCACATTAAACCATGAACAGGAGTGATTTGTTTCGCTTTGTATCAACAGTGAGGATTAGTGTATCGCAGTTATATTGTATCGGTAGTAATATATTGAGATAAGTATCGAATTGACCTAGTGGTAGAGATATACATCCCTAATGTAAACACTTGTCACGATTGGATTATTTTATTTGGTGTCCATGTAAACAGAGATTTAAAACTTTGGGTCATCCAAGGTTTGGATCGGATCGGAGAATTTTTGCACATGTAAACGTAACTATTGTTGTAGCTTCAGTCCTCTTCCATTACTCTAAAAGTGTATGGAGGCCATCATTATTTCACAATGGATAACCGGTATATTTGTTTTAAAAGTACTAATACGTTTCTCATTGTATTGTTTTCATTCGGTCAGCTCTATAAAAGTTACCCTATATATGCTGTGATACCTCATTGGAAAATCCTCTAAACTCGTGATGTTAATAAAAGGGATTTAATTATTTAACTTAAATGAAAGATAATGAGACTAGATGCATGTCTTTGTAACCTTAAGTGCTAATGCGATGGTCTCATGGTGTCAATGCATTTATTTGGCATTGGTTGTCAAAATACAGAATATTGTGTCACTAATTTGGGCTTTTTTTAGCACTAGTGTAACAAGCAGCTTTTAGCTTTTTAGGCTAATGGGTCTAATAGTTGTGAAAGTAGTTGAGTGGAGGAACCAATGTGCAGAGCAACACAGAGACAAACAGGACAAACAGCCCTTCTCACACACAAGAAGAATTTAAAGAATCCAATTAACCTAACATAAATGCTTTTGAACTGTGGGAGGAAGTTGAAGTACCCAGAGAGAACCCACGCATGCACAGGGAGAACATGCAAACTCCATGCAGAAAGACCCCCTTTCATTTCATGTCTTATCACGAGAGGTAAAGTCAATATAAGCCTTATTTGATGTCTGTTGATTTACTGGTTAATCTTCTCTCCTTTGCTGAAAACAAAATTTTGACATTGTCTCCTCTGTGTACAAGGCTGTTAGCTACTTTTTTTGTTGTTGTCATTATTGGATTTGATTTATTTATACTTGAACACAGCATCTCCAGTCAGACCCGAGTGTCCTTGTCAGTGAAAGTGTGTTTTTTTTTTTGTTTTTTTTTTTATGCTTACAGATATTCAATATAAGAGCATTTTAGTATTTTGCATCACAGATTATCAATACCTGGTACCAGTGAAAGGGAGTGTAATGGGTTGTTGTTCCCAGCAAGTGCTGCCTTGGCTGTGTTGGTCTAAGTGAATTAAAAGGAGGCGGAGGACAAGTTGGGTCCTGTTGCTATAACTTTGAGGAGACATTGGAGCCGCTGGTTCATGTAGAAACTTTGGTTCTTTCCCTCTCCTTTTCTTCCTCAGCCATAGATTTTTCCTTGTCTCTGTTTTTTTTTTTTTTTACATAATTATCTCATTTTCACAGGTTGGAAATATTTTGTCGCAGTAAATGGTGGAAAATGTAAATAAAAAATTAAGGTTACCTGTCCCAATGGGTGGTTCAGTCACAGTTTACCAATCTGCACAAACTTAACAAACATGCATTCTATAGTCATATTATTTGCAGACTATACGTTAGGCACAATATACGAAGAAAAAAAAAACTATATGAATTATTATAAATCCATAAAAAGATGAACAAGGAGTAAAAAATAGAACATAGAAACTTAAAGCCAAGTCTACAGGAAAATCGATAATCAATAAGTTAAAATATTTTTTGGTTGTGATTTAAATGTGCCATTCCTGAAAATGCAGACTAAAGGGCACTTTCATTAAATGAAAATTAAAGTTAATTTGTATGCGTCAGACAGCATAAAAAATCAGGAGAAATCTCTCTACAGTGTGGAAATAAATTACTTGATCTGAGTTTTAAAAAAAAAAACTTGTCTTTGTACTGTATAATCCTAACATCCCACATGTGTGTAGTAGAACATGATACAGTGGGACATTCATGGCCAGAGAGGTTGCCACAAAAACGGCAATTAAAGCCAATTGAACACATTTATGGTCTTCAGAACCCGTCAGGACTACTTTGTGCTTTGGTGTGGAAATTGTTGGTTTTATGCTGCTTCTCTTAATCAGATAGAAAAAGTCTCCACTTTTGCTTGGTCATTCTTTAAAGCATGTGTATTTTAAGTTTGACTTCCTTGTTTTGACGTCCTCTAATTTTAATTTAGCAACTAATTCTCAACTTGCTAACTGAAGTTGATTACATTTTGAGAGGATTCCCAATATTAAACATTACATTCAACTCCTGACTTAAAGCTGTACTATTTATTGGGGATATATTTCCATTTATATTTTCACTGAAAAGAATATAGGCAATTATCAAACCTGATTGTTACGTTATTACTAGTGTTGTCATTGCTAGGTTTTCTGATATCATGCAGACATAATCTGAAGAGTCTATGAGAATGAAATCCATGTCTCAATTATCATATGATATTGTATTTTGATTAAGCTAGTTACTTTCCCAAGAGCACAGTGTGATGAAAAATATTTTTCTTTACAACGTAAACCTAACCAAACAGTGAAGTTTTTTTTTCTCTGTTGCAGGTGATTGAGGAGAGAAGAAAAGACGGTCTTCCACTAGAAGACAGGTAGGGTTCCTTCATTTCTTTCTTCCTTCAACTTTGTTTTTTTGTTTTTGTTCCTGTTTCTGATGCATTGTAGTTCTAAGAAACTTTAAATTATTAACAGCAGAATCATGTTTGAATTGAGCCATGAGAAATGTTTGGGGTTTCTAGGAAGTTTCCTAAAGTGCTTGATTGATGCAATACAAATCCATATAATTAATTTTCCATTATTTAGCACCAAGATAGGGATGACAGAGTCCTGGTGGGTAATTTAGTTTCCTTTGACTTTGAAAAAGAAAGTTTGGGGAGAAGTATTGTAACACTGTGGTGAGTTTTTGCTTTTATTTACAAATGACGTCTGATTCCAGTCTAATATCCCTGTGCAAGAAAAGGTCCTTTAAAAGTCTTCCCCAGCATGCAGGCTGTTTATGTTAGTAGAAGAAGGGGTGTGACAGAGAGTTTGGGGGCGTGCGTTCCAGAGCCACAGAACCAAATTCCTGACTAATTTTAGAACTCCTTGAAAAAAATAAAAAGGAGAGGTGGTCTGTCTTTCCCTCATGTTTTTTTGCTTCTTCAAAGAACAACAAAAAACTGTAATAATCAGAAAATCAGCAGTTTGTCTTCTTAAGCATGTCCTGTAGGTCTTAGTGAGTGCCTGGAAACTGAACCATCTTGGCGCCTGGTTGTTCCTTATGAATATTTCTCTCTTTTGTTGCTTTTTTTAATGTTTCAAGAGAGATGCACAGATGAGAAAGTCATGGCAGTAATGTAAAGACTGTCTTACAGTTGGAGGAAGTGGTTATGTAACATTTAGCCTTTATGTTTAGTGTGTGCTGGTTTCAACCAGAGCAATACTTAGTATACTGTGCATTTTTGTGGCTTTAACCAAGATAATTTGATAAAAGAAGTTGTTTTAGCAAATAAAGCTTACTAAAAGAACAAACATGACAAGCATTTAGATGAAAGGATAAAGTCTATTTTAGTTTAGATCAGCTGATTTGTGCTGAAATATGCCTGCCTTTAAATCCAGGTGAGGTAAATGCTACTTTGTGCTATTGGTTTGTCTAAAAGCAGAGCCATGGACTGTGTGACCTCTTGCTTGTGGGTTATCAGGCACTTACCAGGCCTGCCATCACCCTCTCCCAGCCTAGAGAGCTAATCAGGAAGCACATGCAGAGGTTAATGACATTTCCATCTGTGATAGGGCTGCAAAAGACTTCTCTCCTCTCCTAGCGTTCTCTTTTTCACTTTTGATTTCTGGTCATTTAAAACTGCCTTCTTTTTAGGTTGATGGTCTTAAATATAGGGTTAGAAACCTGGATTCTTCTTGTCTTAACCTCTCCCCTGTAGCACAGCTGAGGTCACGACTAACACCAACTTTGTTTGACTTGCATCCCAGGGATCAAATAGCACTCAACACAAGTTGTTATTTTTGTACTGAGCAGTGGTCAAACCCGTTTGCTAGAATACAGTACAGTACTTGTTGGTTAAATGGAGGATTTTTCCTGTTTTTTCCACTAAAGGAAATATGCTGTATTACTCATATGTACTGTATGACCAGAGCCTGACAAAATGGACTATACTGTGTTAAGCTAATGCAAAAACTCAGCTGAACATTTACAATAACCAAAAAACAAATTCATGCAATTCATTCTTTAGTGTTACCTAGATCTTTATTCCTCTTTGAAAATGTCCCACTTTCCAGCTACAATACTGTTTTGCACTTAGACAAGACAAAAAAAAGTTGGCCTCTTTTGATCAGACTACAGATGTCCCGATCCAGGTTTTTGCACTTCCGATCCAATACCGATATTGTTTTTGGACTTCTGATCCGATACCGATACTAGCCGATACCAGCCTATCCGAGCATGTATTTAAGTTTAAGTTAAAGTACTTAGCCTTAGTTGTAAGACTTTTGTTGAAAAGGGTTTTAGTACTCTTAATAACATCTAGCCAGCTGAATTAGGTGAGATTGAATAAAACACAATGCTTGGTAATAACAAACTTTCCTGTTTATTAAGAGATAAACACAAACTGGACAAAATTATGAATAGCAATCTGAAATTGCACAGTGAGCAGTAAAACCGTAAACAGTTAAAGGTGCAAGTATTACTGTAAGTTTTAATAAAAAATGCAAAACAGGGGAACACTGGCGCAAAATAGTGGAATGGATGGTTTCAATCGGCGAAACTGGAAAATACAGACCAGATTTTTTTTTTTTAAACTGGATCGGCAGTCTGGATCGGCATTTTACATGCTTTGCCGATACGCATTTTTTTGCCAATATCGGCGTCCCGATCCGATACGTGGATCGGATCGGGACAAGCCTAGATCAGACCACCTTCTTCTACCAGCAGTTGTCTCTACATTATTCAATAAAGGTTACATTTGGAGAATCCACCTGATCTGCAGTTCTCTACAGCTCTTCTAAAGTTACACTTTAGAGGTTATTTATCTAATTAAACCCCCTTTTACCTCTCCATTCAGTTTACTAACAGCAACATGGCAGCACAGAGCTGATACAGCAAGAGGTGGAACTAAGATGTTATTTTTTCGCTAAAGAGAGACACAGAGAAGAGGAATAAGTGTTCTAAAATCTTTCCAGTTTGGGACCCAGGTTTCAAAAGGGGTCTAAAAATGCTCGATTCATGTGTACACTGGGCCTAAATGACAAAACGCTTTTACAGATACACTGAATCAAAAGTTTATAGATATACAAACCATTTTACATCTGATCAACTTTCTAGTTAGGATATCTTTGATTTAAAAATATCTAGATTTGTTAGGACAAGCATTTTAATGTTATATAACCGTTTAGCACTTTGTAAAACCAAGCCTTGAATATTGTACTTTGCTGCCACATGCATGACTTGTATATGGGTTAAAATCAAATGAAACTCCTGCATCTAATCTTATCGTTTTTAACACTTGGTCTGAATAAAGCTTTGGGTGTCTGCAACCTGAAACTAAAAACCTGCCGCAGAGTGAGTGGAACATAATGTCAGTCACTTCCTCTACTGTAGTTCTGCATCTGTAAAACTGACCCTGCAGTGTAAGAAGCAGCAGCAGCAGAGGGGCTGTTGCGGCTTGTAGACTGAGATATGAGAACTGTTTTCCTGACTCTGGCTGCTGAAGAAGAAAAATACAAATCGATCATGTTCAAACATTTTTGTGCATGCTGCCAGCCAGCCAGTTCTTTTCTAGAGTTGCTTATGCCTTAAAAGGAAATTATCTTTCTTACCAATGAGGTCATTAATACCATCTGTTTTAAAAATAAAAGGTGACTTATTGGTTGCATTTACTGTCACCCATTTCTTCTTTCTTTTTTTATTTAGTATTGTTTCTTTATGGGACATTAATCTTTAACTCTGAGACTGAAGACACACTGTGAACATCACTTTTAACTTCTGCTTTTTAGCAGTCTTCTGAAGCAAGGTTTAAATGGTTGTAGTGACTGTTTAGTAGTAGATTAGACCAGTTTCTGATTACAGCAGCATTGTCAGTGGTTTATTGGGCTTTATAAAGCATAGACCGTAAAGCTTTAACTTTCTGCTGTTGGTGAGCAGCCGTGTTAAGGCGCCTCATTGTTGACAGAGTTGCACAGTGACATTCAGCTTCTGTATGTGTCACTTGTTGCTTTCCGGCTTAACTTCACCCTGCTCTACAGCTTAGGATGTAACACAGGGTCACCACAGGCATAGGTCATTTAAATGGCATTGATGCAAATGCAAAGTTAGCAAAATATTATTAAATATGAAAAAAATAAAGTAGTAGTTGTGTTTTCTTTGACACTAAATGCTTTTTCTACACCACAGTTTTGAGATTAAAAAGTATTGACTTGAGGAGGTCAGCACAAATCTGGAGCCACGCGATTAATTTCTGCTTCAGTTTGATTCACATCATCATCCAACAATACTTAAGACAATATACCCCTCATATTTGATTGTTAGCAAAACTGCATTAGCAAATGACTGTCTATAAGCTGTCCTGAGGAGTGAGCGATAGTTTGAAGTGGGTGTATCGGTGTTTTATTGTGAAGGTCCGCTGTCAAGTGGTCCATGTACAGTGTCTCTTGCTTAATGACCACTTAATTATCCCTTTAATCCTGCAAGAATAAGTAGGTATAGAAAATGGATACATTTAAATATTCCCAAGAAGTTCACTACTTTAATATTAGGATCGGATGCTAACTATATTCTTGGCTATGCTTTTTCAATGCCAACAGAGTATTCAAATGGATTCATCATTTGCTGCAGCTGTTCCCTCCTATAGATGCATCTAATCATTTGGTCATCTAAATTCCGTTGAGACCAGGCTGTCCATTTTCACTATGGAAGAACAGAGAAATAGTCTTTAAGTTAGTAGTGTCTTACAGGCACAAAATAAAATGCTAAAAAAAAAAAAAAATCAGTTTTCCAATTCCCAATGAATTGGGATTGATTTTACAAATTGCATTTTACAATTCATTTGGGAATAAATGTTAATGTAATACTAGTATTAATATGTTGCATGTTATTCAGGTAACAGCTAAAACATAGTTTTTTTTACAGCAGCAATTCAATATCAGATAAAAAGAATTGATTTTAAGTCTTGAGAAAAGTAATCAAATTCATTCTTGAAATTTGAACCAATACCTAGAACTACTTTAAGCCTCTTGTTCAAAACAACAGTATTTTTTCCTAAATGATTTGGAGGAAATGTGCAGCTACATGACTGCAGGCAGCACAACTTATATGTATGCTGGGCCCTCTGAAGACACTGTGAAATTTACTCAGAAACAAATTGAATCGTTCAACAAAAACAATAGGTCCAATAAGATTTTAAATAATTACACAAGACTTGGATCCAGAACCAAATAGTCTTCTGGGGGATTTAGTCAGAAAAAAGGATTTAACCTCTCATACATATAGAGACGATCATAATAAGGTTTGAAGTAAGACAGACCTATTTTTAAATAGGTTTAAGGTTAGATTTACATAGGGTTCGTTTTAGTCAAGTAGCGCAGCACTAACACCAGGGATGTGCAGATGTAAACACAGCAACAGGGCAGCAAAGAAACGAGTAGAGATGGAGCTGCAATGTCATGATTTCAGAAAAGACGCACTGTGAACATAAAATATCACAACTATTTCCCTCCTCCCCATGACAGTTTTTTGGGTTTTTTTCTACAACGTGGATCCATGTGGGCCCAACACTCCCGGTCTCTGTATGGACTGGGCCAGGCTCAGCTCTGACTACCTGCATTGCTATCAATGGCAGATTGAATTTGACTCCTCTTTTGAATTGGACACTGACTTAATGAATGCCTGTCATTGATACTGTTGTCCAAAATTAGACACATTGTTCTTTTTTTAGAAAATGCTTATGATTTTCCTGATGCAGCCTATGTGTAACCCTTATTGCATGCCTTTTCTGTCCAACAGCTCCTCTCCATATACACATGAGAATGGGATGCCTCTGCATATTCAGCCCCCAGTGTTGGATTTTGGAACACAGTAAGAGTCTTTCTTTCCCATTGTTTTATATTGCAGAGATCAATGACCTGCTTGGATTATAACTGTGTGACAAGATAAGACGTCCCTATGTCAACAAATATGAACATTTTTCATCCCCTTTAAACTTTTCAAAAAGTATTTTAGAAAACTTTACCTCCATCTTGGAAGAGCAACCAAATAAAGCTATAAGTTTGCTTTTTGTACTATTCGGAGATGCTGACCCTTGCCAGAGGGTCTGAGAATCTCACTGTTTTCCTTCATGCTCCAAAAACAAATGATTGGCCCTAATGTTGTGCAGTGACAGTTTTAGCCAGTTCTGTGTTGCATAAACAATGGCACAGATGATTTATATCATGTGATTGGAATGCAGAAAGTAGGCACTCCAGCACTGGAAAAATATTTCTTCAGCAAGGGATAATTGCTGTAGGGAATTTATATCCACAAAAAATAGGACTGTGGGACCAGAATCCCACTCATCAATCATGTGGTTTTCTTTTTATGGGAGCATTGTGGGAAAAAGTTTGATAATTCCTGGTCAGCCGGCTACTTCAGGCTATTAAAAGAATATTACAAAATGGATGTTGTGTTTTTTAAAGAATTATTAACCCTCTATTTAAACGGATAATAAAAAGAGAAAATAAGTAGCATGTCTGGAAGAACCTGGATTTTTTTTTTTCTGTTGATCTTTCAGCAAAGACAAAAACCTAGAATTACTGAACCTCGTCTCACACTTTCATGTTCCTCCAGAGTATGGTGCTGTTCTCTAAAATGAAAGTAAAGCTCTGCTTTCAGAGACAAAACAGGAAGTGAGAGCACTTCATTTGAAGCTTCACAAAATGTCTAATCAATCCCTAACCAGTTTTATAAATGTCTACTTTTTCCTGTATTTAACTGATATTTGAATTTTAAAAAATGTAAATGTTTATTATTATTATTATTATAACAAATGACAGCAACATTGGATTTGCTCCAGCAAAAGTCATATATATTAGAAAGAGGTAGAAGGTTTAAGGTTTTGTCAGCTCTGTATGCTGAGAGAGCCAGTGCTGTTCGTTGATATTGAAACTTTTTTTTTTTGGCTTGGTTACAACTGAGTGACACATTGTCACTGGATAGCCAAGCCCACATAGATAATCTCTGAACTGATCGTACAAAGTGCTTTTTATAAGCATTCCAACTCGACTTATTTGTGCATGTGGTTTTACTGTGGACAGAAATGACCCTTTCAGGTTAAATGTTTAGAACTCAAGTTACATCTAGTGTATGCAAATGGTTCTGCTTCCTCATACTGACTGAATGCAAAGGGCTAATCTGTGAGAGACTTTGAGTTTTGTTGACAGATGATAAGGCTCGGTTTACATTTTTGCTCTGCAGCTGATGGCATTTTGCATATAAACCTACTGTACATGTTGCATTGTGGAGAGGAGAACACCTTGTGAACTGTTTTATTTTACAGTGAGTTAAGAAAATAATATTTAGTGCATTTTGTGTTGATCTTAATGCTCTCTTGTCTACAGGCCGCTCGGGTTGCCGAGAGCTGAAACCATATATATACACAACCCCAGTCAGGAAGTTCCTGTGACCCTGCTGTCGATGTTTACATCCAGCAGGCATTTTTACATACCTTCCTTTCACAGAAGAGTAAGTGTGTTCAAAATGTTTGTTTTTGAATGAATGATTCGTCGGATCTGCTGAAGTGTAATCATTTTCCTTTATTTTTTCCTGTTGTAGGTGATCCCACCAAAGGGGAAGGCATCTTTTAAACTAATTTTCCTCCCATCTGAGGAGGGCAATGTAGAAAACACATTATTTATAAACACATCAGCCCATGGGCTGCTTTCATACCAGGTCAGTATACGATCTTATTTGGTTTTCAGATGACAGAAGAAGGGGAAGGGTAATTGTGAAGTCTTAAAAATGAACATGCATGTATTTTTACATCTATTTATGAAAGAAAATGCTGAAAATTGTGGTCTGGTCTTGATACTCGGCCCCCGTGTGTAAGTAAGAGTAGAACCCTGTTTTGCATTACTTGGGTTGTCTATCTCTACCAGCTTAAGAGTGGGTCACACCCCTTGCATCCTGCAATTTCTTTTTTTTTTGTCCCTCATAAGCATCCTTGTTGTTACACTTTTTTTTTTGTTTTTTTTTTTGTTTTTTTGAAGCTTAAAGAGGTTTGCTATTTTACTTTATCTGTTTTCTTTTCTCCTGAGCTGCTTTCATGTGTAAAGTATACATTTTATTGAAATGTTTTATTGATTGTATATATCCAGATCTGCTCTGCTAGCTTAGACAGTTTCCTAACGGAGCTATATATATATATTTATTTATTTATTTATTTATTTACTTACTTACCTTACTTACTTTTTTGTTTTTTATAATTTTGGTATAATTGCTGCTCAAGGGTTGGTTGAACTGTCACCTAAAAGCATATTTTACAGTCTCTATACTCCAGTTAGCGATTAATCAATTATCAAATTAGTTGACAATTATTACAATAATCGATTAATCATGATTATTCTAATTAATTGTTTCAGCCCTAGATTAAGAGATTTGGTTTTTCATTTTCTCCAAAGCGGATGTGTTTTACTTTACCACCATGTCTCTCGTTGCCATATTCCTGCATAGGTCCAACCAAAATAGTCTTGGGTTTTATCTCAGTTGGAGGTAGGAAAGCTAAGTTACAGAGAATCGTGTGCAATATGACCCCAACATTTTTAGTGAGCTCTAAGTACAACAAACTCATACGATCCAATTTTACATCTAAATTTTGCATCGTTGCTAAATTTTGTCCAGTTCGATCAGGTCTTTAAAAGCTGCTACAAACTCCATGGGAACCAAGACACCTATTTTGTTCTCGAAGTTGGAAAAACCAGAAACAGCTTTCGATTTAATTTCGAGTAGTAGAGGAGCAGACAGAAATAAGCTCTGCTTGTGCTTTGGAGCTTATTTGGAGACAACAAAGAAGTGCAGTTCTACAGGGGTGGGACTTCCCAACTTGATTATCTATAGGCAGGTTTAACAGACATTTCCGTTTAACTTTTACTACCAATCTTATCCTGCTACTTATCTGTGGTTGAATAAAGTCACTGTTTATTTACTCCGGATAGCAATGGCTCTAAAATGGATACATTCTTATTTATTGTTCATACTGTTACAACCAGCAAAATATTTTTTTATTTTGTTGAAAACCAGAATGCCCTCCTCATCAACACTTCCGTAGCTACAAAGTGGGCTGTATACCGATACACAAGCATGGCAATTTGGTGAACATGAAGGCACATGTTCAACCAAGCCAGTGTGTGAGCCATTTCTGCCATAACATGTTATGAAGGATGGAGAGCTGGATACAGTGGGCTGCACCTATACAGCTACTGTCATATTGCCACAGAGCAGTTTGGAAATTAAAAACCCTCTGTTCATGCATCCTGATCTGTCTCTCCATCATTATTGTAGATAAAACCACATTTAAGACACAGAGGTCGTCGGATATATGCCATAGGTGCACAGGTCTCTGTGTCTCTTTGCAAGATGCTCCCAGAAGTTCTTAGCAGACAGCCAAAGAAAAAGCAGACCCGTATTTCTGGCTTTGAAACTTGTCTAGAGGAAATGAGCAGAAGTAACATATTCACCACCATAGTTAAACTGTGACCCAGCAAAATAAAAGTTCTGCCCAGACTTCTTATTTAGAGCAAATAGTGTGAGCAACCATCAGAAAGTGCTGAGAGAACAAAACAATGCAATTCGCTGTGTGAGGAAAAAAAGTCTCTGTTTGCGTGGAGTCTGCAGCAGCCTTAACACATCTGGACTGTGCTCCGATTGGGTGGTGAGCCTTTCTGAACATTTCTTCTTCGAGTCACACTCCTTATTATCTGGAATTATCTCTGTAGTTTGATTGGACCACTCTAACCCATGAATATGTTTTATATAAACTACTATTTACTGCTTGGGTGATTTTCTGAAGGCATTTGGCTGTACAGAATTTTAAGTATTAGGGAATGTGTAATGAATCTATACCAAGCTGTCAGAATTTTATTGGTAAAAAAATGTTTCATCCACTGTAATATCCTTCCCTTCACAATGATGCACTCCTTTGTACTGGTCTAGTTATTACATTTTTTTAAAAACCATTTTTCTTAAACAACATTTTAAGCCATTAAGTTATATTTTGCAAGGTCTACTTACATGTGTTTTTTCGCTTTCACTTTGTGAGGTCCAGAGAAAGCATTCGCCTTCTCTGTTTGCTCAAATTATTCAGTTTTCTGTTGACTTTTTTTTTTTTCTTGTATTAAAGTGTCTAAAGTACAGGCATGTTCATTGCTTTGTTTGCTTCTTGTCCAGGTTTTTGGTGTGGGAGGCCACCAAACCTCATTAAAATCATCCCAAAGAAAAGAAAGCCTCCTATTATTTCCTCACATCCAGAGCATAAAGCTGACCCAAACTCAGGTATGCATTTGTTTGTGTGTTTGTCTGTGAGGCCAACGGTCAGTAGCAGCTCTTCATTGGAAACAGCTGATTTCCTTTTTCCTGCTAACCCAGATAATAAACCCCACCCCCCACCCCCCCCAATACAGACACCTACGCACCATCACCCACTCTGATTAAATTACTGGATGGCTGCTGAATCTGCAGGAATGTGTACTTCATTTTCTTTCCATTGTTCAGGCAGACTGTGTTTTCAGTTTTTATTCTCTGTTTTCTGCCATAACACAGAATGCACACCATTTAACTCGTATTTAAACTAGTGAAAGTGTGTGTGAGAGGCATCTAAAACATATTCTCGCCTCCACAACAGGAAGTGGGGTGACTGTTTGAAAATGTCAGCATAACGAGCTCTCACAGTTACATGTTAGCCACTTTGGGCTCACGTTTACCCGAAATTTAAATGTATTTTCATTATTTTCTGATACTGCTAACAATAATAAAAATAATTATAGATAAAGAAGAAGTTTTGTTTTGACTTGTCAGGACACTCAAGTTTCGTACAAAAGTGCAACTATAAAAATGTATATTATGAGGTTAATTTGGTCAGTAAAACAGGTTATTATAATTTAGCTGCACTTAATTGAGATTGAGATGCACATTTTTTTACTAAAATGTGAGAGGAGGAGAGACTGCCGCAGAGCAGAACGCAAATGGAGAAAGGACAAATTACAGGTGTCTCTCCAAACATTAAAGGAATGTTGGCGCTGTTATCAAAGGATTGCAAAAGGCAGCCAAAGAAAATACCTGTCGGGTTTGATTGTATCAAATAGTCAGAATCCTGCTATCCTATTTAAAATTATTAACTCTGTTCTAAACGATTCACATAGTGGCTTTATGGAGACCTCACCTGCTGCATGTGAAAACTTCTTACACTTTTTTGATGAGAAAGTTGCTTCTATTAGGGCCCAGATTATCCCCTCTTCTTATGATCCTTCAGTTGTGGTGCCTTGTTCTGGTGTTTTCCACAGCTTTGAATGTGTGAACTTGCAATTATTGCAGGAGGTGGTTAATCACTTAAGGCCAACTGGTTCTCCAGATGATGTTATTTCGCCCCATTTATTTAAAGAAGCTTTCTCTGCTATAGGTCCTTCTGTCCTTGCTCTTGTAAATAGTAGCTTGTCCTCAGGCATTGTTCCTAACGCTCTGAAGCATGCAGTTCTGCAGCCTCTACTTAAGAAACCAGCTTTGGATCCTACTGTTCTGGCAAATTATCGACCTATCTCTAAATTGCCTTTTATTTCAAAAATTCTTGAGAAGGTAGTCTGTAATCAGCTAATGGCCTATCTTAATGAACATAATGTATTAGAGGTTTTTCAGTCTGGTTTTAAACCATTTCATAGCACAGAGTCAGCCCTTTTAAAAGTTTTTAATGATATACTTTTAGCAACTGATTCAGGTGACGTTGTTGTTTTGGTGCTGTTGGATTTATCATCTGCTTTTGACACAGTTGATCATGTCATTTTACTTTCCCGTCTGGAACAGTGGGTGGGCGTCGGTCACATAGCTCTAGATTGGTTTAGATCATATTTGGCTGAACGTACTTTTTGTGTCTGTCTTGATGGCCATAGGTCCCCCTCTGCTCCACTGTCGTGTGGTGTCCCACAGGGCTCAGTTCTAGGCCCGCTCCTTTTCTCACTTTACCTTCTTCCGCTCGGCTCTATTTTCAGAAAACATGGGATTGCCTTTCACTGCTATGCAGATGACACACAGATATACTTACCGCTAAAGAATGTAAACTCCACCTCTCTTCGGTCTCTGTTTTTATGTCTTGAAGATGTGAAGGCCTGGGTGGCCCTAAATTTTTTAAAACTCAATGAGGACAAGACGGACGTAATGATCTTTGGCAGATCCACTGCTGATTCCGTGACTAGTCTTGGCTCCTTGGCTCAGTACGTTAAGCCGGTTATTACAAATTTAGGGGTTAAGATGGATGCTGGTCTTAAAATGGAAGCGCACATCAGAGCCGTTATAAAGTCCAGCTTTTTCCACTTAAGGCAGCTAGCAAAAGTAAAACCCATTCTTTCCAGACAGCATTTCGAAACAGTGATCCATGCATTTGTGACGACACGGCTGGATTACTGTAACTCACTTTATACAGGGGTCAGTGACTTGTATATTTCTCATCTTCAGAGGGTTCAAAATGCTGCTGCACGTCTTTTAACAGGTACACGAAAATTCGACCACATTTCCCCTGTTTTAGCTTCCTTACACTGGCTGCCAGTACATTTTAGGATTAATTTTAAAATTCTTTTATTTGTTTTTAAAACTCTTAATGGCCTTGCTCCTTCTTATCTGTCTGAGCTGTTACATTCTTATACACCCTCCCGTTTCCTCAGGTCAGCTGATCAGTTGCTTCTGAGGGTCCCAAAGACGAAATGCAAGCTCAGAGGAGACCGTGCTTTTTCTGTGGCAGCTCCTAAGCTGTGGAACGATCTGCCTCTGAGCATAAGACAGGCCTCTTCTCTTACTGCTTTTAAGTCCCTTCTAAGACTCATCTTTTTTCCTTGGCTTTTGACACAATTTGAGACGTTTTACTTTGTTTTATTCTTTTTGTATACTAATATGTATTTTACACTCGTTTTTTCTCTATTTTATAATTTTATTGTATTTTATGATTGTGTACAGCACTTTGGTCCTGTTCGGTGTATAAAGTGCTTCATAAATAAAGTTGGTATGGTATGGTATGGTATTTAATACAGTCAAAACTTAGACTTGGACAAACTTTATTGTCATTTTGCAAACAGGGTGTATACAAACCTAAATTTCGTTTCAGTTGTCTCAAGACAATTCTATTTCTTAAAGTGCAGCAGTGATAAAATGTAAACATAAGAGTGAGATATGATTTACAGTTTTTCAAACATTAAGTGCTTTTTTTCCCCCTCCGTTTTATTCAGCATTCAGCAGTGGGGAAGAAGCTGTTTAAAACTGTAATAAGGGTTAAAGTATAAGACGTTTTGAGCTATCTTGACAATACCAATCTGGATTTTATTCATAATATAACACAAATAAGTAAAGTCCGGGTGTGTGGCCTTGCTTGAGTTGCATAAAATGCAGCATTTAACCCTATACAGCCCTCAACAAGTAGTGATGATAAAAATGGAGACACAACCAAGGCAAAAGCTTCTTAATAAGATTTGTTTTAACAATTTTAACCAGATGAGCCTGAAACTATACTGATAACTATACTGTTTAAGCCAGAATTTTTTTTTTTATCTCCGATGTAGACTATATGTTGTACACTTTTGACTTGTACATGTTTTGAGGAGGTTGTTTGTTCAACACATGGCATATTTTACAGTCTGAATAAAAATTAATACCGTATTTTCACGACCATAAGGCGCACCGGACTATAGGGCGCATTTTTTATATACAGGTACATGTCCTCTACTACCTTTAAATACCTCTACTGCGTATTTAAAAATACAGCGGGGGCAAAACTGAGTATGACTGTGCTTTATTCATGTATTTATTACAAAGTATTAATCAAACCAGGGTGCTGGCCGTGAGACAGACACATCGCAGATGACACAGCGCTGTGATCGCTCCTAAATTAACTTAAAATCCGCTTTTATTACCGGTATCCTGGTGCCTGCGGCTAAAATTATTTAGATGAAAAACACCTGCCAGCAGCCGCGGTGAACCTGGAGGCTGCCCAGCCTAGAGGCTGCTGATGAATGGATTTCTGCTGTTGGTGCACCGCTGGTATGTGGGGGTCTGAGCGCCTCCGACAGAAATGGATAATCTGGATGAACTGACTGCAATTATGAAGTTTTCAGGTGTATTTTCTCACTTAAAAACATATTAAAACTACTTTATTCACACTGATCACAGCAAATATAGCTGCAAGATTTAGATTATTTAGATGAAAAAACACCTGCCAGCCACCGCGGTGAAGAGGAGGAGACCCGCCCAGAGGCTGCTGTTGAATTAAGTTTTCAGGTAGAAAAATAGAGCGGGAGCAAAACTGAGTATGTTTGTGCTTTATTAATGTATTTATTACAAAGTATTAATCAAACCCATCAAAGTCATCATCCTCTGTTTCTGAATTAAACAGCTGCACTAAATCAGACATGCCAGTTTCCCCTTCTTCGCTGTCAGTCACTTTCCATGCAGCGCGGCTCCTCAGAAATAATGCCGGCTTTTGCGAAAGCTTGAACAACAGAGCCAGCAGACACGTAGTAGTCCAAGCATCTACAATCCATCCGCAAACGGTGGCGTAACTTGCCCGGCGCTGCCTTCCACTTATCCTAAAACTGTGGTCTCCGTCTGTCATCCATCGCTCCCACGCCGCTCGCAGCCTTACTTTGAACGGCCGCTTCACACCGATGTCGAGCGGTGGAAGTTCCTTTGTCAGACCCCCGAGATAACGGCGAGCACAGCGTTTATTTTTTTTTCACCATGTTTTTCACATCAGCTGTGAGATGGGCACGCATGGAGTCACATATTAAAAGCGATGGTGATGCGTGGAAAAAAACCACCTGGTCTCCTCACATAGCCTACACCTCCCTCAGCCACGCTTTCATCATCTCCTCATCCATCCAGCCCTTTCATTTGCTTTAAAATCATATGTCATCAGAGCGATGTGTCTGTCTCGCTGTCAGCTCCCAGATCAGCTTCTCTGATTCATTGATGCGGCGCTTCCAGCAGCAAAACTTCAATTTTTTCCATCTCGAGCAGCAGCAGCGCGTTGGCGGTGCGCTCCCGACTCGCTCAAAACGCGCTGCGGGACCTTTTGCTGCGTCTATACGCTCGTCAACCGTTGACTTTGCATGTAAACTCGCTGCTTCTGCTGCACCTGCTGCGTCCGGTTCACAGCGAGCACAGCATTAATTTGTTTCACCATGTTTTTCACATCAGCTGTGAGATCGGCAGGCATGGAGTCAGATTAACAGCAATGGTGTGGTGATGAGTGGAAAAAAAAACACCTGGTTCATTCAGCCACTCTTTCATCATCTCCTCAATGAGGTGGTCTCAAAAGTCGCAGTTGCAACACACATAAGGCGCACCGCACCATAGGGCGCACCGCACATTTTGAGGGGGAAAAAAGACGTTTATGTGCGCCTTATAGTCGTGAAAATACGGTACATGGAAGTAAACTAGTATTATTTGATTACTGAGAAATCTAAAAACAAAAAAACAATTACATACACACAAGCCTCAATGGATTTAAGGAGGCATCATGTAGATTTTTGCTGAAAAATATCTTTAAAACTGACCCTTTATGACTAAAATATCGTTTGATGAGCAGACTGACACCTCAGTAGTTCACTGCTGATGCAACTGTTAGCCTGTAGCCTATTTTCCTTGATTTACTTCAGGTCAGAAGTTCCTGTGCTGTTCGTCGGATGTGTGATGAAACCAGCATCCAGCTCAGCTCCAACACCTATGGGAACTCCAAATAAGTTCTGTGTTTTTGCCATAAGTGGCAGCATCATTTGAAAACTCCGTAATGTTTATTAATTAGGATCCAAAATCTCAGTCAAAGTAAATAAAGTAAATTCAATCAGAAAAACAGACACTACATTTACTGAACAAAGGGATTGCAGATATCTGGACACTTGTAAAGAGCAAAACTTTTAAAGCATTTGGTGGGGATTTTTTTTTTAGATACCCTCAGATTAGACACTTTTGTTTTTAAAAAGATTGATAAAAAAGCAACACCAGAAGGAAATGAGTGTATCGATTTAATTACAGATGCATACAACCAAACACCAGCACTGTTCAAGCTTTACAAATGCCTACAAAAACCGTACACAAAGAAATCACTCTATCTAAAGTCCAAATCAGAATCAAAATTAAATGTGAAGCTCTCTGAGAGCGACTGGCTTTCAATGCGCAAGACTCAGAGGTCGTCCAACAAGCTCCCGAAGCTGGAGGGAATTTGAGTGGAAAGTTTTGATGCATTATTTTAGAATTAATTATCAAATACATTTTTTCCACACACATCCACAGTGTTGGCAGCAGTGTGGGCAGCTTATCATCACTCATATTTCTTGGCAATGTACAAAACTTCAGCCTTATAGGACCAAATCATTCAGGGTCTGCAGGATATACAGTCATATGAAAAAGTTTGGGCATCCCTATTAATCTTAAATATTTTTATTTCTAAATATTTGGGTGTTTGTAACAACTATTTCAGTTTGATATGTCTAATAACTGATGGACACAGTAATATTTCAGTATTGAATTTAGGTTTATTGGACTAACAGAAAATGTGCAGTATGCATTAAAACAAAGTTTGACAGGTGAAAATATGGGCACCTCAGCAAAAAGAGACATTAATATTTAGTAGATCCTCCTTTTGCAAAAACAAAAGCCTCTTGTCACTTCCTGTAGCTTTAATGAGATCCTGGATGAAGGGATTTTTGACCATTCTTCTTTGCAAAACAATTCCAGTTCAGTTAAGTTTGATGGTTGCCGAGCATGGAGAGCCTGCTTCAGATCATCCCACAGATGTTCAATGGTATTCAGGTCTGAGGATTGGGATGGCCATTTCAAAACATTGTAATCGTTCCTCTACGTAAATGCCTGAGTAGATGTGGAGCAGTGTTTTGGGTCATTGTCCTGCTGAAATATCCATCCCGGTTGTAACTTCAACTTTTTAGCTGATTCCTAAACATTATTCTGATATCCAGTGGAATCCATGCAACCCCCAACTTTAACAAGATTCCCAGTGCTAGCATTGGCAATGCAGCCGCAAAGCATGATGGAAGCTCCACCAAATTTTACAGTGGGTAGCAAGTGTTTTTCTTGGAACACTGTTTTTTTTTTTTTGCCAGCATAGAGCCATAACCAGGCTAAAAAAAGACTCCCAATGCCTGACAAAGGGGATAACAGTAGTGGAGGAAACCTTACTATCGAAAATAAAGATCTATGACCTCAGGGGCGCGCCTAAGCACCTGAGAAAATGGCTTGATTACAGAAAACTGAAAGGGCTTCAGCAAGACTATATTGTCAATGACCCAAGAAAATAAATAATATAAAGTATTTAATAAATATGTAAGCTGAAAAATGAAGGCCCACATTTGCCTTAGTGCATCCCCTAATTCACACAAATACCCCTTTCCCACTGGTTGAAAAACCCGTTTAAACCCAGGAACAATCGCCTTTTAGTGGCAGTGGGAACAGCTCACTGAAAAGTGTTTACCAGGATCAAACGACCCGCGTTAAAAGCACCTCGGCTTTGATTGGCAAGCTGTGGGAAACACCAGAGCCGGGTTGATACGCTAAATTATGAGACACCATTGAAGGCAACGTATGGATGTTAACACACCACGTCAGTTGCTTCTGATCTAAGAAGCCGAAACAATCTGTTTACATTTGTTAAACATGGTGCAGCACCGGTGGGAGGGATTCAGGAAGACAATAGAGCAAAACGGTACACTGTAGGGATGGAACGGTTCACAAAATCCACGGTTCAGTTTGGTTCACGGTTTCGTGGTCACGGTTTTCGGTTGGGTTTGGTATATGTTGATTGTTAGCCTGAATTGTTGGTCGTGTTGCTGTTAGCATAAACAAAACGTGTTGCACAATGCTTGCCCACTGTTGCACTTTAATCCACAACTTTCTTTCTGCCGTCATCTTAGGTCACTAAATGCAAAGTGGTCCCATGCAGCAGACCTATAAAGTGCTGCTGGCGCGTCTTCCAACTCCTGTTCTTTCCCACTCGCCGTACCCACACAATTCTCCACAACAACTGATTTTTTTCTGCTACACCCACCTACGCTGCTTCGCTTCTTCTTGTTTACTACTGGTGGTTGGCTTTGGTCGCAGTACCGCCACCTTCTGCTCTGGAGTGTAAACGCTTCGCCTATGAGAAAAAGGAGCTGCGCATGAACCGAACGCAACACACACGAATCGAACCGAACGTTCAATAGTACACTGGCTATGCCCTGGCTTCCTTACATGTTGCTTTCCATTGTTTATTTTTCTGATTTCTGTCGCACTGGTGACATCATCAACGTTAACCCAGCGTGATTGTGTCACCAGACAGGCAGCTGCAGGGACACTGAGGCCATGCAGCTTTCCAGCGAGGGGTTAGACCCAGCTTTTTTGGCCAAATGCCGATTGTTAGTGGGTTGAAAAACGTGTAAACCTGGTATTTTCAGTGGGAAAGAGGCTTAAGATTACGCATTTTTGTTCATTATGTAAAAGAAAATGATGGGAAAACTATGTAACACTTGTTACTCTTTCATTCTGCAGGAAGATGCCTCTAACATCACCATTTTGGGTCTACTCCTGGAGTGCAGCTTACCGAAGAGTTTTCTGAGCAGCCCTCAGGTACCGTTGGTTTTTGCTTCAACATCAGTCTGTTTATTATTTAACATTATTTAGCTGTTTCTAAGCTCATGTTTCATTAGCTTCCTTATAATAGCTCATTGGAACTTGTCTCAAAATGGTTTCTTTTTTTTAAATACAAAAATCTAAATATTGGAAAGTTTTAAAACTGATTTTTTAACATCGGGTTTTTATATATATATATCTAGGCTAAATCTTCTGTAAGAGATATAATTTTTTATCCTTTTTTTTTTTTTAGATTGTCTGTTTATTCCATTTTTTCCCTTCATCGTTTGACTCGCAGGCTTTTTGCATTTTCATTCTGCCGTCTTTATAACTTTGCTCGTTCCTCAAATACTTCCTTTTCCTTGCATCTGTTGCATGACTGGTATGCCTTTCCTCTCACATCCCAGGGGTCCTGCCTCCAAAATGAGGAGCGTCTCAGTCTGCAGATTCATCTGTCTGCCCGTGGTGACCAGCCTGCTGAACTTGACAAACTGAAGCCCTATGTCATCGAGCACATCTTGTTCCTGCTGGTCGTTCCTGCGGCTGGGTCAGCAGCATTTGGTGGGTGATAATGATCTGTACTCAAATTTGCAGGGACAGAAATTATCACACAAAGTCACAGATGTGTAGCTTGTAGTTAAATATTCCTGAAGAATAATTTTGCGTAGTTATAAAAAAGTCTTTCTTTCTTTGTAGTTATTTAAGCTTTATTTATTTATTTTTTAATCTGAGCACCCAAAGTTTAGTTTTGTGCTGTGAAGAGGGACATTATCTGAATCTGTTTGTTTTCACACAGGGGATGCAAAAATAGCAGTTTATATGTTAAATTCAGGAGCAAAGAAGCTCTATATAAAGGTAAGTTGTTTATTTTGTTTTGTTTAATCCTATCATTGTATTAGTTTTGACCTAATGAGATGTTTTTTTTATGTTTCCAGGACATACAGGTGTTGTCAAAGGTGGAGGCCAGCCTCAACTTTAACAAGGTTCTTCTGAGACCAGAGGCAAAAAACTTCACTCAAGTGGCCACCTTAGCATGCACAGGTGAGCTTTCTGTTCTCCTTGAAAATGCTTGAATATCAAACACTGAAGCTGAGTAATCGTTTACGTATCATCCTGTTCCAGGGTTATTGCCAGGCCATGGACAGAAATGCATAAGCCATATCAGTTTAAAAATGATGGGAAACAGGACAACCTATGGCTTCCAGGGATTATATATCACACACAGGTATCATACACGTTTGTACTCCTGTTGATGTTCATGCAGGTTCAAATGATCATAGCTCTTTGTATTATTGTGCTTTTTGCAGATGGCCAGTAGGAGATTTGTTCAGTTTGTTTCAGATGAGACAAAGAAGCAGCAATCGGATGGACCTGTGGTTCTCCAACCCTCACCCCCTGCCTTTCACCGTGATAAACGCTACTCTATCAGAGGGGTTAAAGGGAGCACTAAAGGTAAGTCGTGAGGATTTGATTTATGGTTCAGTGGTAGATTTAACTTATTTTCTCCTTTACCAAACATCAAAGGTGTTTATTAACAGTATCTGCTGCCCCCTGTCTGTCAGGTGGTGAACTTCAGCAGTCCATTGAGAGTTTCCACAGGCTGCTGGCATATCCTCTCCCTCCAGCTGCTCAACAGGACTCTACCTCTGAACCACATGCTGACTCTGAGTCTGGACACCAGCCTTGGCACCAGTGTGCTTCTTCCTTTCTACTTTCATTCTACTTCATCAAAGGTAAAGCTTGAGCTGCTCTGGCTGCTGCTTTGCTGGTTTGGAAATATAGTAAATAAATCTGAGGTGGTTATTAATCACATCTATACCAACAGGAGGAAGTGGTGTTTGAGGCTGAACACGAATGTGCACGACAGTGTCCCTCTTCGCTTATCTGAAGCAGGTGAAGCGCTGCCCCTAAAAACATGTTTGACATTAGAAGTTGCTTCCTGAAATGCTTTTTTAAATAAAATTTTCTTGGTATTGTCTGACAGGACGCTTAGAGTGGCAGCGCTCTCTTCTGCCAGACTTCTTCGCCTCATCCTGGTCTGTAGACAGAAAACTGGCTGCAGAGATCTGCTCTCGATGGAGGAGTCACGTAGACAAATTGCCTTGCAGGTAACGTGCAACATCGATCCACTCCTATGCAGCAGTTATATCCTTCATCATCTCACGTCATCATTTAACACATGTCTCTTCAGATGGCCCAGGCTTCCTGTGGAGGGATCCTCTCCTCTTATCTTTGATGCTACGCCCGTCAATGAGAGTAAAGTAAGCAATGACCTTTGACTTTTACTGGAAAAAGGCCTTTTTACGCGTGTTTGTCTTAGATTAACTGTTGTTACCTTTTCTTGCAGGTAAAAACATTCTTGCTGAAGAATCCATCGCCTTCAGTGGTTTCGGTGGAGATACGAATACTTTCTCTCTACCCTTCTCCTGGTGAAGCTCTGGACCTTCTAACCAAATGGTAAACTGTCAGAAGTTTGGCTGATGTTTTCAGTAAATAAAATATTATTTAGTGTCTGGTTTTATTGGAGCAGGGCATCCTAACTGTTGATTGTTTTCTTCAACAGGTTTAATATGAGCTCCCAAACCGTCAACATGAGCACAGAAGAGTTTTCTCTGCTGCCCTCTCCTCCAAATGTAAACATCTAAACAACCTTAAACATGATTTGTAGTTTGTAGGTAAACTTTGACTGGACCATGCAGACACAGCAGTCTGGTCTTTTGTGTTGCAGTCTCTCTGATATTATTTTTGTGTTTGTCTACAGGCAGGTGAGAGCGAAGCAGACGTAACAGGAGAGGGTGTCCTGCGTTTGCTGCTGCAGCCATGGGAGACCAGAGAGGTCGTTGTGGCGTTTAGGCCCACCGAACACAAACCAACCACCACTATTCTGATTATCAGGTACTACTTTAAAAATCACGAATTATTAGTAATTTTAGTAGTTTAACAGCTGAATGCTTTTTTTAAGCAAACATATATGCCTTTTTTATTCAAGTCTTTAACATTCTAGAGATGCACTTAACCTTGTACTTTTGTCTAATTATGTAATCTATGGACATTAAATTCAAATCAGTCTACATTTATTAGGCCAGATTGAGCAGCTTTTTACCAGTTCATTCTCTGGAGTTCCAAAAAAGTTCAAAAATAAAATCCCCTGGACTTTGTTTACAAGTTTGAAGACATTTTGAATTGAAAAAGCTTCCTGGATCCTAGAAACCTGGAAACAAAGTTTTGGAATGACTATGACTTGGATGACTGAGAGTCTTCACCAGGATCTTTCTCTGTTTTTTGGGATAACTTTGTGTAGATAGTGCTCTTACCTAATTTTTGGCCACTTCACCAAATTTAGCGATCTCTGTTTTTGAAACCTAAGTAGATACAGGCTCAACCCACCTAAAAATCCTGCACCCTCCCCAGATAAAACATCTCTCTTGTATTATTGGAGACATGAAGCAGATACAGTTTGTCTTTGTAGAGCAGGAAGCGTTTTACTGAAACGTGCTGTTTTTTACTGTTTGCTAGTACTTGATCCCTTTCCCTAAAAATAAATGTATTCTTGTTCTTAATTCAGTCAGCTAATTCTAACATCTTCAGCTACTCCTTATCTGGCTGTTATTCTGACATCCTTCTCTGTCTGTCCCCGTTGCCCCTCCTCCTCCGCTGTTTCTCACCCAGACGGCAGGAGCTGCTCTACTCACTCAATAGGACAGATTCAGTATCTGATATTTATCGTCCTGCTACCGATGCAGTAGTCGATGCGCTAAACAAATACGTAATTTTGGCACATTTTGCTCCATCAGTAGATGCTCAGAGTCTTTCGACACTTCATGTTTTTTGTGGTTTAACATCCATTTCTAGAGATGGACATTATGTCTCTACAGCAGTATTTTTCAATCCTGGTCCTCAAGGCACCCTGCTTTGCATGTTTTGGATGTTTCTGAGGTTCAGCAAACCTGATTCAGATGATTGCAGTTCAGCAAAGCCTTATAATCTGCTATCAATTGATAACAGGTGTGTGAAAACTGGGAAACATCTAAAACATGCAGGGCAGTGTACCTTGAGGACCAGGATGGAAAAACACTGCTCTACAGTTCGCTAATCTTTGGTCAATAGTGAGAGGAGGGGCGAGGGGGCTGATCAAAGGAGGGCTGAGAGACATAAACTGCTTTGAGAGTTTCATAATCTGTTATTTTTCATTAAAATCTACTGATGGTTTTATTTGTGTATTGATTAGCTGAAATAACAGTGATTCCCACTCCTGATAACTTTTTAATCCTGTAACGTCCTAATCATGTAATATTTAGTAAAGTTCACTGTCATCCCAAAAGAATTGCATAATCCTTGAGGATCCTGAAAAATGTCCTCTTTTAGTCAAAGGTGGTTTGCCATCAGGTTCCTAAACATGCAGGGTGACCCATTTCATTTTGTGACAGTGTGGTGTTGCCACTGGCCACTGGCCCTCACTAAACCTGGAAGTTACAAACTAGATAACACCAAGCATGCAGACCCCACCATGAAGAACATTTTCCTATCTGACAGTGTTAAGGAGTCCTTTAAAAACATTTCCAAATTAACCTTGGGTAAAAATAACCCTAAGAGCTGACAACCAATGTATGTTTGTATAATCTTTCTATTTGGCAAACCATTCATACTAAAAATACTTTTTTCAGGAACAACCTGACTGTGTTTGACATGGTGGTCCTACAAGGCCATGGGGCCAAAGAGCTGCTAAGAGTCGGAGGAAAACTGCCCGGCCCGGGAGCCTCTCTACGATTTAACGTTCCTCAGTCCACTCTGATGGAGTGTCGTGACGGTGAGAGAAGCAATCAGCTCTCCTCATAGCGGGAAATTCTTCCACATTTGGTTTTGATTCAGCTATAAATGGACAGATTAAAGGCAGCTTTTTTCTTCTACAGGCCTGCGCACCACTAAGCCTCTCTTTGCAATCAGGAAGAGTTTTAAGGTGGAGAACGCCGGAGAGCTTCCTCTGACAGTCATGTCCATGAATATTAATGGTTACTCCTGCCAGGGGTATGGCTTCGAGGTGCTTCAGTGTCATTCCTTTAGCCTTGAGCACAACACCTCCTCTGAGATCACAATTGCGTAAGAACATGAACTTATTTTCATTTGTGGTGCCTTTTTACTTCCCAAGCTGTCATTTTACTTTGACCTTTTCGTTTTCTTCGGTTTGTTTATAGGTTTACACCAGACTTCACGTCATCCTGGGTGATTCGTGATCTCACCCTGGTGACATCTCGGGGCAGCTCTTTCCCGTTCACCCTCAATGTGACACTTCCCCACCACATGTTACCTCTCTGTGCTCAGGTGGTACCGGGCCCCAGCTGGGAGGAAACCTTTTGGATTGTCACTCTCATATTCACATGGTTAGTGCTAATTTAGGTGTTGTCTCCATACAGGATACAGGAGGAATTTACTCCCAGATGCTTTTCCTGATTAAAAGCATTTTAAAATTAGTAGTATTCAAGTTTCTGCCTGAGCTCAGCTCTCCTCTCCATGTTAGTCTTAAGCTGCCTTCATACCGAAAGTGTTTTGGGCATCAAAAGCGCCAAAATTTGGAAGCTGAATCAAACTGTGGTCAATTTGCTTTGACACTCTGGATGCTCGGCGCGTTGGTTCTTTTTCTGCTATGTTCTTAAGCTACAAGCTAAACAGTAGCTTGGTTTTATTTAGTTTGATGAGGTGGAAAATTTGTTTTGACATGTTTTAAGGGAGAAAGTTCACCTCCACAGATCCTCTGTGCAGTCAGTTCATCAGGATTATGATCCCAATAAAATATGCAGTAGCACCAGACCAGAATATACAATCAGATATTCTTTATCGGCAGGTTGTAAAATTTTTAGTTAATTTGTGTATTTATAAACTGTTTCGCCATAGTTCATATAAAAATGTTTCAGTGCAGTACTGTAATCTTGACCAAAGCTCGCTCTCTTTTTGTTGTACATAATCAATTCTTTTGGGGGTTTTTTTTAACCTTTGGAGTTTAACTCCTTGATATTTATATTTTTTTTATATGCAGACAGCTCTGCAGAAATAATGACAGCTTGCTTGTAGTGTGAATTTCTCTCAAAAAACTCCTGGATCAGCTTTTCTGATTGGCTGACGCTCTGATGTCTAGTGGCAAAAGTTAAATTTTCTGAACTCCAGCGTCGAACGGCCGGATGCGCCGCTCCCCAATAGACTTGGCATGTAAATCAGAATGTTAATAATGTAAATCAATCTCTGACAGCCAAAATACATTCGGTGTGAAGCAGCTTTAGTCAGTAAGCTGTGCAGCCAATTTCTAAAAACGACTTCCTGTTTTCAGATAGAAAGCTTGAAAGATTCCACTTAATTTGTTATCTCTATAATATTTTTCACTCATCAAGTTCAGGTTGGAAAGGTTAATTTTCCACCCTTTATTTTCAGATTTTATAGGGGAAACTTTTGTAACAATCTGAATTTTTGTTTTTTTTGTTTTTTTCCTTGGCTGCATCTATTTAGGGACCCAAAACTCTTAACTCTTCCTTTTGCTAGTGTGTAACATTGTTGCTTCTGCTACAAAATAAAGTGGCCATTTTTAGAAATACAGCTTAGAATGACAGAGAGTACTCTATATAAAGATTTTTGATGGTTTCGCTAAAACATACTTTATTTTTCTCTCTTTTAAAGTGAACTGGGGAAAAATCTTCATGATCAAAAAAACAGTGTTTTAAACTGTGACTATTTCCCAAGCATTACCACTATAAGAAAGAGAAGGAAGTTTATTTGAAGGAATTCACTGTTGCCTGGTTGATGTGTCCCAAAATGCACGCAGAGCTGCAGCACCACCCGTTTCCTTCACTTTTCTTCTCTGTTTGTCTTTCCAGCTTCTCCTTGGTTGGTGTGTGTCTGATGGCCTTTCATCAGGCTCAGTATATCCTCAGGGAGTTCTCTGCTCCTAGCATCAGGAGCAACCACAACTCTGTCCTTTCCCGGGAGAACAGTTCTGTCAATAATATCACCCCCAATGGAGTCAAGTATGTCAAATAAAATTTTTTGTCCATAATGTTACAGTTTGTATTGCTAAGAGTAACCATTATATATTGTGTTTCTGTGCAGTAAATCCAAAGGCAGCTGTAAGACCTACATAGACACCTGTCACACTTCTGATAAAGGAAAGGGGCGGGGCTCATCTGCTTTGGCCAACAGCCCCACCCCTCGTTCTCAGTCCTCGAAGAAGGGCTCCTCAGCCTCCACCTCCCAAACACAAAAGAAACACAAAGTTTCACTTTATTACACAAAACATAAGCCCAGCTCAGCTGCAGCTACAGCTGCAACCATGGATGAAGAACACGAGGACCTCACACCAGATAGTTCCCTCACCCCAGACTCCTGCAACAACAACAACCAACCGGCTTTCATCAGCGAGATGGATAAAAAGACATCCCCAGGCTTCACAGAAGACGTCCAGGGCAACATTGAACACAGCATGTCAGCAGCAGTTATGTTTCCCGTGGAAATACCTGCTGGTTTCACTGAAAATGTCACAATGGGTGCAGGACCCAGACCGAGCCTGTTAATCTGCAGTCCTGTGGAGAGCAGCTGCAGCGAGAAAAGGGACACTTCAGAGCTGGAGGTATGGCTGCAGAAGTTGGAAAATGCATTTCCTTTGTTTCCCTTCTTGTTCTGGACACTTCCAAGAATGCATTAGCTAATCTAAATGTTTTCTTTACAGATCCATTTCGCAGAAGATGCTAAAGATCAGAAAAAGAAAGCTCTGAATACAGAGATGGGCACAGCAATGGGGAATAATAATAAGGGAAAGAGGAGTCGAAGAAAGACAGAAAATGTCTCCAGGTACAACATACATTCCTGATTGTTGAAAAGATTTACTTTTGAATGGTTGGGATTTAAACTGATATAAATTTTAATGTGAGAAAATACCTGATATTTGTGATTTAGATTTTATTGTTCTTTATAACACATTGATATGTCAGCAGTGTTGTCAAATGTTATCTGATCCCCACAAAGACTTAAACTTTTAAAACATTTCGAAATGTGGGTTAGTGTTACTTGAGCAATTTATCGTCTTGCTCTATGAAGCATTTGGATTTATTTTTATTATCTGTGGTTGTTTCTGAGTGATTCTTGCCAACCTTCATCAATTTGCCCATTGTTGCATGAAACTTTCTATACAAAACATCTTGTTGAAACCAAACCCTTAAAATATCCCTTTTTTGCTTTTTGTTATTTTTAACTCTAGTCCTCCTGAGCACAATGTTATTACAGTACCAGAAAGGGAGAAGGAGCCAGAATGGAAATCAGGGGAACGCAACATAATCAGAAACCACAACAGAAACCGTTGCTGCAACGGTTTTCTGCCAGAAGTGCTGAAGACAGGACAAGGTGCTGAAAACCTGCTTAAACAAAATGGTCGGTATTAATTTTATTCTATAGATTCCAGAATTCACAATTTAACCAAGAGTATTCAGAGTAAGGAAGAAAATAACCTTGCTTCTTGTTATTTTTCTGGCAGGTGTTTGTCCAAGTCGCAGCCGGCGAAGGTGTGGAGCAGAGCGACGCACTGGGGGAGTGTCAGAGTCGGGCTCAGACTCCGGCAGTTCGTCGGGCGGTGTGAGGGCCAGCAGAGGCAGCTGGGGAAGCTGGAGCAGTGCGAGCAGCATGGAGGGAGACAAGGACCACAGTGCTCGAACGCAAGCCTGTGCTACCTCATCTAGAAAAAGTATAAAGCAGCTTTTTAAAGCTTCATTTGCGATTAAATGTAATTTGTAAATCTCACAGGTGGATAGATATGTCACACAGGCAATAACTAAACCTCAAAAGCTAACGATTTTATTTTTTTTGAATGTCTTTTTTTCCCCCCAGGAGATTCTACGCAGTACTCTGTCTACCCCACAGACAGGGACTGCTACCAAACCATCAATAACAATAACAAGGCCTCAAGGTATTTCTCTTACCACACATTTCTTTCTGTGATTTTTTTTTTTATATACTATAAAAACATCCGCCTTAAGTCCAACAAGAAAGTCACATTTTAATGGGGAAATTTGCAAAACTTGAAGCCAAGGGGAACTCTATCACAGGAAGAAGAGTGGCTCGTTGGATTCTGTCCAACATGGAGATATTATACATTAGCTTAAAAAAAAGATGATCTAGGATCCAAACTTATTTAACATTGTAGGTTTTTAAACGTGTGGTAGTGGACAGGGATTATTGAAACTTTAGGAACATTGTGCTTTTATGCAGAGTTGATATTCAGGTTTGTTGCACACTAGTCTAAAGAAAAAAAGTACATCAGAACAAGTTACTTTCAAGGTTTTTGATGCAGATTATTCATATTGGTTTTTGTTTTTTAGCTCAAACATTTTGTACAGCAAAGACACGTGCCAAAGCCCAGACCCAGCTCCATCAAACTTTGTCCCCAGCTTTGCTGATGTTGCTGCAGGAATGGACAGGAATATGGGTAAAGACCAAAACACCTGCTTTTAAAACAAGGATCGACATAATGAGGTTTTCACCTTTAATCTCTGATTGAGTTTTTATTTTCTCCTTGGTTGCTGTCAGGTCATTATGTGCCTGAAGACACGTGGTCTGCTCCATCAATTCCTCTAACCAATGAGTTCAGGTACAACACAACAGAAGCCCAGCCCTACATACCTCAACCACCAGTCACTGCATCTTACAACGGGTAGGTTTTGAAGAAAAAAAAAAAACTCTTTTACAGATGTTTTTATTTTTTGTACTTTTATTCTTAGCTACAGTATGCAATGCCTTTAAACTGATTGGGTATTTGAGATCTACACAGCTATGTTCTTTGCTAAAAGCATTGCACAGGTTTATGTTGTTTGACTGGAAAAGCAATATAACTCCGTGTTTGACAATCTCCTGTGCACTTTGTTCTGCTGCTGCCTTTAACAATGGTGATCAGAAAAGTCCTGCTACCATAGCACGACCTTTGATCTGTCAAAGTGTGGCTCCAAGAAAGTTTAATTACTCTGGGAAAAAATTATCAGAAGGCTTTTTAAAATCCAGAATAACAACTCAAAAGAAGCCATTTAAACCCGTGCTGCGTTAGAGCTATAAATGTTAGTGTGTTACTTCTAATCAATAATGTTTTAAAATTATTAAGTTTATTTTTTGTAAAAATAAAAAAAATGATAAAATCAATAATAATATTAATGTAGTCATTATTTCACAGCCTCCCTGTTTTATACTAGTCTTTAGCTGCTAGTTGCTAATATTTAACATTAGCTAACATTGCCTATGCTGTCTGAATGTCTAGCCTACCCACCGCCATTTAAGATAAAGAAGCCTGGTGGCCTTTTTGATGTCTGAGATGCTCTGCCAGGGTTGATTGGTTCCCCTGTAGGTACCAGATCTGCTCAGGGCCCTGCGCATGCCAGTGACATTATGCTATATGATCCTTCACCCCCCACCCCCACCCCACCCTGTGGATCCCAGATATTACCAATCTGTCATTCCTATCTGCTGCTTTTGTTTTTCTGCCTCATTGGCATGATGTTTTAATTATTATTTTTTTAAATGTCACCCATTTTCTTTCATTTATCTTTCTAGATGTGACAATTAAATGTTCCCCTTTTGGGGATGAATATAAAATGTAAATTTAGATCAATTCTGATCTATATTCAAAATGTTTGTGGATGAATGATTTGGAAAAAAAAACTGTTACTGATGGAAATTGTTCTGATGCTCCTGCAGTTAAGTTTTATGATTTTACAGACGATTACTACAGTTATTTACATCTATTTAAAAAGCAGCAATTTTGTTCTCCTGCAGGTTCACTTGGACTAGTGCCAACAATCATTGTAACAGTCCCTGCAGCTACATAGGTACGTCTACTTGCCAGTTTCACTTCCTTAAGCTTTTCAAACTACTGCAATATGTTTCCAGTTGGTTTGATCCTCAACATGTTTGTTGGAATGATTTTCCAGGTAATGGACCGTTTCACAGTGGTTTCCCCAATCAAGAGGGGCACAACATCCACGGCAATCAGAGCAGCTGGACAGAGGAGCAGCCTCAGGAATCCCCCACAACCTGGAGCTCAGCAGCATGTGTGGGCAGCAAGGTGAGCCATCATGGATGAGAAACAAAGAACTGAGACAAACATATCAGAAAAGATCCTAGTACCACTAAGCCGCTTAAAGTAGCTGCCAGTATAACATCTGTCCTTTTGCTTTTTGCAGCCATATTTCTCGGGGACCCGCAGCCTCTCTCCCATGTCCAGCCTGTTTGGCTCCATCTGGACCCCCCAGACCCATTTCCCACCTGAGCGATCGGTCCCAGTGTCCCCGATGTCCCCGATGTCCCCAATCACCCCCATCACCCCACCACACTCCCCGTTCACCCGTGAGCCCGAGGGGACCTACAGGCCCATCCAGTACTCCGGCTTCAACCCGTTTGGCCCGCACATGAACCTGGACATATGGAACTCTTCGTCCAACCGCAGCTCCAACTCCCAGCTCTCCAACGACTCCGGCTACTGTGGAGACGTCTGAATCAAAACCAACATGGCAGAACCTTAATAGTTGCAAATGCATAAAACCTGATATATAAAAGAAAGGAAATAAAAATGAATGTTCTTTTATCAACAGTGGGGAAAAATGTGAATGTTTCTTTTCTTTTATGTTCCAATTTTCAGATGTTAATTGTTGTGAGAGGTGAAGCATTTGTTGTATATTTTTCTAGATGTTTTGCAGTTTTGATCATAGAAAATAAAAATCAAGGTTTTGTACTTGAAGAACTATGGTCTTTATTTTAATGAAACCACATTGATGAAGTAGTTCAGTGCTGACCATAATAAATGGCTCCCTTGATAAAACGATAAAAGAAACCCTTGAAATTAATTTATCTCTTATAATAGCATGATGTCTTATTACTAAATTTAGAGGAATTCTATTCTTATATTTATTTTGCTGAGGAAAGATTACTGCATTACCACACAGATTATACAGCAAAATTCCAGTAAGTAGACCTGCAGACAGGGTAGGACTGTTTGAATCAAGGCTTTTCTCAGGCAACAAACATGATAGCAGACATGAGATAAAGTGCAATAGATGTTTGGAAATGTGCAAAATTGATTTATCACACATATCAGAATATCACTTTTAGGTTAAACTGCACCAAAATAAATCTCTACATACTGATTCTTTAAATCATAATCTTTACTAGAGCGTGATTGCACACTTGATTGAATGGCAAGGCAAATGCTGTTCATTTAATTTGGTGCTATAATATTTGATGTTACCGGGTGGGTCAAACTTAGACTAAACTCTCCACCCTATTTACCACTGGCTGGGGAAACTCGAAACCTGCACAGCGGCAGCGACCAAAGGTGAGCCATTTTAGTTTCCTTTTTGCACCATCTGTCAAGGCCTAGTACCTTATAAACAATCAAATGAAATCCAACAATCCATGAAATTATTTTTTATTGAAATAAAAATGTTTTGAGATGTTTATATGTTCCCCATATTCAGGGATTAAAAACAAAAACTTTAAAAAGTTGAAATAAAAATTTTTTTTAGTCCTAAATGTCAGTATTTTGTCAGTAGGCTCCTCATTGTTATCTTCAAGGTCTTATTTCTTTAAGTTTGATAGTATAATGATATAATCTTGTAAAAATTAGCATATTTTAAGTCATAGGGCCGGATTTATCAAGATCCAATTTTGCGTGCAGTAATTTGCGCTCGCAAAGTGGAATTTTGCGCGAGGGGCTGAACCATGGTTTGCGGGTGATTTAACAAGAGCGATTGCGTAACTGGTGGCAGGTGCAAAACTGTTGGAGACGCCCTATTTAAATGATGGTTTTGCGCGTTTTGTGGTTTGCGGCAAAGTAGTTTGTAGTTTGTGCAAACTAGTGCATTAAGAAATTTTAATCTTACAGTGACACCACCCCCTCCAAAAAAAGAAATATATATATATATATATATATATATATATATATATATATATGTAAACTTTGGCAACCTTTATTCCCTAAGGTGGTATGTGGCTGTATTTCTACTTCACCGCAGTAAGAAAAAACAAAAAACAAAACAAAAAACAGGTGTTTTGTATCGGCCTGTAGAAAAATGCACATACCAAATGGCTCACAAGAAGTGACTGTGGATAAGATGACTGCATTGGCATGTTGCTCCACAGGCGCAGGGTGTCGGGGTTCTCCGGTAGGGCGTCAGGGCGACATGGCATTTAGAACGTCGGACAGCACTTCTGAAAAACGAGATTGGGAGATCCCAGCTCTCGCTGCAACCGTACGCTGGAATGACCCAGATGCAAAAAAGTGCAATGTTGCAAGGAGTTTTGTGATATCTGGTAGCTATTGCGTGGGTCCTCCTTGTGGCTGGCTCCAAATCCATTCGGAGTTCCCCCAACAGCTCCAAAATGGCAATGCTGGATAAACGATATGTTTTGATGATCGTTTCCTCGTTCATTCCAAAAATATTCACACGGAGTGAAAAAATGCGTTCTCTGCGTCTCCTTGCTTCATTTCCATGTCTCCTTCTTGCGACAATAACCGCTGCCATGTGTGCGCAATTACGCATACAGACCATTTGCACCTTCTTTTGAAACGTGTTAAATATAGAGTCAGATAGCGTTAGCAAAATTGCTTTCAGGTTTGATAAATCACTTTGCGAGTGCTAAATTAATATATTTACATGTTCTCCTCCCACAAGACGCACTTTTGCGTGTAAACGCCCTATATTGCATATTCATTGCAGAAAAAGTACTAAATGGATAAGAGGCGCTATTTAGCACGTTTTAAAGACCAAACCCTTTTAGCACGCTGTTGATAGACCAGTTTGTACATTTTTTAGCGTGCGCAGTGAAATAGCTCACGTTTTAATACACGCAAACCTTTGATAAATCCGGCCCATAGTGTTAAGGACAGTTCATATTGTCCTTTTATTTCAAAGCAATTTTATAATCCCATTTGGTGAAAATATAAGCAAATGATCTGGTAGATGTTGTATTTATATTCTATTCTCTGGTGATCCCTCCTGTTTGCCTCAGAGATTGTTCTATCCTCACCTCTTTAAAAGGTAACCATCCAACTTTTTAAATTGCTTTTTGGTTTTCTTTTTATTGCTTCAAAGCCATATGTTATTTCTCATGTTCAAGATCAAGTATTTAAAAGAAGTTTCATGACTGGCTTAAGCAGTGGCAGCCTGAAGTTTGTCCAGAAACAAATGCAACTGTTTTCCACTGTTATAATTTCCCCCAAAATACTATAATTTCCAGCATGAACTTTAAATCATAGATGATGTAGAAGACAGATGTTACATTGGCGTTATATTTCCATAGAAATCATTCAACAGGCTGATCACCATATTTAGTTAAAGTGTGTTTAAAAAGTAAAAAGTATGTTTAAAAATTCTGAAAAAAAAGCAATGGCTACCCCAATTATAGGAAATAAAATCCTCAGTTTGCATTTAAATAGGAGGTGCATACTAGAAATTAAAGTTATATGGAGTAATGATTTTAATTATTTTAAATGTGTTTTAATTTTAATTACTGTAAGCTCTTGATCCTAAACAGTTTTGGTGATTTTATAAATGTATTATTTTATATATATTGAGGTTATCTTTTTAAGTCTTTTTTTTTTTCTTTAGTGATATCAAAAGGTTCATAGCTGTTATTCTGCAAAAACAACATGGTTTATAAGCTTGATACAAACTCAAGCAGCTTCAGCTGCTCCTGTCTGCAGTATCATGTCATGTTTTCTTCTCCGGTTTTCCACTAGAGGCCTTTACTATAAAATAGAATAATGGCTTATTAAAATTCTACACTGATGTATATATAAAAAAATAAAATAAAAAGATGCTAACAATAAATTTGTTTATCAACAGTCTTCCGGAGGTTTGATCAGTTTCTTGTAAGCATAAAGTAAAGCCTAAATCTTACAGTTTTTACCGGTCGTATTTTTTTTTTTATGGGTTTAGGTGCTTGTGTGCCTAAAAACGTGTGTAATTCTTTGTTAGGCTCTCGAGAGCTAACATATTGCAGCTATTGATCTTTAGTCCTAAAATCAACACAGAAGCCTGGATACTGATGACAGGGAAGGCCAAAGGAGTCTGGAAATACTGATAACACACAGTGTGTACATGTGCACGAGGTTTTAGAGGTCTGCAAATATCAGTCAGACTTTTTCTGCAGGATTTAATCTGTTGGGATGAAAAATCTGTCAAATTATTTCAGGATTATGTATAGCTTTAGCCTACAACTGTTCCTGATTTTTCTTGCTCTAAAGATAAAATGCATCTGCAAATATTGTCCTTCAAAAGTATACATTTCTGATTTAAAAAAATGTTTCAAATAAAAATGTAAAAAATTTGGCACATGTTGAGGATTTTACAGATCTGTCAGTTTTATATACAGTGGGGCAAAAAAGTATCTAGTCAGCCACCAATAATGCAAGTTCTCCCACTTAAAAAGATGAGAGGCCGGTAATTCTCATCATAGATATACCTCAACTATGAGAGACAAAATGAGAAAAAAAAATCCAGAAAATCACATTGTCTGATTTTTAAACAATTTATTTGCAAAATATGGTGGAAAATAAGTATTTGGTCAATAACAAAAGTTCATCTCAATACTTTGTTATATACCCTTTGTTGGCAATGACAGAGATCAAACGTTTTCTGTAAGTCTTCACAAGGTTTTCACACACTGTTGCTGGTATTTTGGCCCATTCCTCCATGCAGATCTCCTCTAGAGCAGTGATGTTCTGGGGCTGTCGCTGGGCAACACAGACTTTCAACTCCCTCCAAAGATTTTCTATGGGGTTGAGATCTGGAGACTGGCTAGGCCACTCCAGGACCTTGAAATGCTTCTTACGAAGCCACTCCTTCGTTACCCGGGCGGTTTGTTTGGGATCATTGTCATGCTGAAAGACCCAGCCACGTTTCATCTTCAATGCCCTTGCTGATGGAAGGAGGTTTTCACTCAAAATTTGACGATACATGGCCCCTTTCATTCTTTCCTTCACACGGATCAGTCGTCCTGGTCCCTTAGTAGAAAAACAGCCCCAAAGCATGATGTTTCCACCCCCATTCTTTACTGTAGGTATGGTGTTCTTTGGATGCAACTCAGCATTCTCTCTCCTCCAAACACGACGAGTAGAGTTTTTACCAAAAAGTTCTATTTTGGTTTCATCTGACCATATGATATTCTCCCAGTCATCGTCTGGATCATCCAAATGCTCTCTAGCAAACTTGAGACGGGCCTTGACATGTACTGGCTTAAGCAGGGGAACACGTCTGGCACTGCAGGATTTGAGTCCCTGGCGGCGTAGTGTGTTACTGATGGTAGCCTTTGTTACTTTGGTCCCAGCTCTCTGCAGGTCATTCACTAGGTCCCCCCGTGTGGTTCTGGGATTTTTACTCACCGTTCTTGTGATCATTTTGACCCCACAGGTTGAGATCTTGCGTGGAGCCTCAGATCGAGGAAGATTATCAGTGGTCTTGTATGTTTTCCATTTTCTAATAATTGATCCCACAGTTGATTTCTTCACACCAAGCCGTTTACCTATTGCAGATTCAGAATTCCCAGCTTGGTGCAGGTCTATAATTTTGTTTCGGGTGTCCTTTGACAGCTCTCTACAGGTGCTGGTCATAAAATTAGAATATCATGAAAAAGTAGATTGATTTCAGTAATTCCATTTAAAAAGTGAAACTTGTATATTATATTCATACATTACATACAAACTCATATTTCAGATGTTTATTTTGTTTAATTTTGATGATTACAAATGACAACAAATGAAAATCTCAAATTCATCATATCAGAAAATTAGAATATTGTGAAAAGGTTCAAAATTGATGGCCCCTGGTGCCACACTCTAATCAGCTAATTAACTCAAACCACCTGCAAAAGCCTTTAAATGGTCTTTCAGTCTAGTTCTATAGGCTACACAATCATGGGGAAGACTGCTGACTTGACAGTTGTCCAAAAGACGACCATCGACACCTTGCACAAGGAGGGCAAGACACAAAAGGTCATCGCTAAAGAGGCTGGCTGTTCACAGAGCTCAGTGTCCAAGCACATTAATAGAGAGGCGAAGGGAAGGAAAAGATGTGGTCGAAAACAGTGTACAAGCAAGAGAGATAACCGCACCCTGGAGAGGATTGTGAAACAAAACCCCTTCAAAAATGTGGGGGAGATTCACAAAGAGTGGACTGCAGCTGGAGTGAGTGCTTCAAGAACCACCACACACAGACGTATGAAAGACATGGGTTTCTGCTGTCGCATTCCTTGTGTCAAGCCACTCTTGAACCACAGACAGCGTCAGAAGCGTCTTGCCTGGGCTAAAGAGAAACAGGACTGGACTGCTGGTGAGTGGTCCAAAGTCATGTTCTCTGATGAAAGTAAATTTTGCATTTCCTTTGGAAATCAAGGTCCCAGAGTCTGGAGGAAAAGAAGAGAGGCACTTCATCCACGTTGCTTGAAGTCCAGTGTAAAGTTTCCACAGTCAGTGATGGTTTGGGGTGCCATGTCATCTGCTGGTGTTGGTCCATTGTGTTTTCTGAGGTCCAGGGTCAACGCAGCCACATACCAGGAAGTTTTAGAGCACTTCATGCTTCCTGCAGCTGACCAACTTTTTGGAGATGCAGATTTCATTTTCCAACAGGACTTGGCACCTGCACACAGTGCCAAAGCTACCAGTACCTGGTTGAAGGACCATGGTATCCCTGTTCTTAATTGGCCAGCAAACTCTCCTGACCTTAACCCCATAGAAAATCTATGGGGTATTGTGAAGAAGAAGATGCAATACACCAGACCCAACAATTCAGAAGAGCTAAAAGCCACTATTAGAGCAACCTGGGCTATCATAACACCTGAGCAGTGCCACAGACTGATCGACTCCATGCCACGCCGCATTGCTGCAGTAATACAGGCCAAAGGAGGCCCAACTAAATACTGAGTGCTGTACATGCTCATACTTTTCATGTTCATACTTTTCAGTTGGCCAACATTTCTATAAATCCTTTGTTTTTATTGGTCTTCAGTAATATTCTAATTTTCTGATATGATGAATTTGAGATTTTCATTTGTTGTCATTTGTAATCATCAAAATCAAACAAAATAAACATCTGAAATATATGAGTTTGTATGTAATGTATGAATATAATATACAAGTTTCACTTTTTAAATGGAATTACTGAAATCAATCTACTTTTTCATGATATTCTAATTTTATGACCAGCACCTGTAGTTTTGGCCATGGTGGAGTTTAGAGTGTGACTGTTTGAGGTTGTGGACAGGTGTCTTTTATACTGATAACGGGTTCAAACAGGTGCCATTAATGAAGGTAACGAGTGGAGGACAGAGGAGCCTCTTACAGAAGAAGTTACAGGTCTGTGAGAGCCAGAAATCTTGCTTGTTTGTAACTGACCAAATACTTATTTTCCACCATATTTTGCAAATAAATTCTTTAAAAATCAGACAATGTGATTTTCTGGATTTTTTTTTTCTCATTTTGTCTCTCATAGTTGAGGTATATCTATGATGAAAATTACCGGCCTCTCTCATCTTTTTAAGTGGGAGAACTTGCACTATTGGTGGCTGACTAAATACTTTTTTGCCCCACTGTATCTCAATACTTAAACTATTCCCCTTTCTTTTTTGCATAAAAATATAACCAGCAAACGCTAAGTCAGATTGGATGTATCTGTCAACAGTTTCTATTATCACAGATCCTGAGTTGATTTTTTTTAAAACATATCTTTATTACCTTTTTCAACTTATAAGGGAGAGTTTTATACAAAACCATAAAGCTTCTTATAATAAACATAACAAGGTGAACAAGCAAACAGACACAACAGCAACAAAAAAACCCACACAGTGAAAGACAGGAAAAATGAAATAAATACATAAAAATAAGTAAGTTAATAAATAAAACTAAATCAGGAAAAACTATATGTTCAAAAAAGAATAATATAGAGTGCAGACAGTACAGAAAGAAAAACAAAAACAACCACGAAAACATGAAACAACATTAAAGCTCAGATTAATTAATCAATTAAAAGTTGATTTGAATTTAGTTTAGGTCTGGGATTTAACTGGACCATCCTAGCTAATCAGTATGCTTTGATCCAAACATGTTCTACAGAAGGTCTCTCACAGGTTATGCAGCTGTGGCAGCGGTGCAATTTGCCACATTCATCGTGTGAATGTGTGCATGGAAGGATTTTGACAGCATTGATAGTAAATAGCTTTAAAGTATACTGACTTAAAAAGTCGCCATATGAGTGCTGGCAATGTTCATCTTCCTGCCAGCTTTGACCAACTTCCCTGTTGAAGAAAAGCGTCCCCACAGCATCATGCTTCCACCTTCATATTTTACCATACAGACGAGGAGTTCAATGCTATTTGCCTTTTAGCCTTTTTCATTTTTCCCTTTAAAATCTTACTTTTATAGCAGTTTATCCAAATTAGTCCACACTAAGTCAATAATGACATAGGATGTTAGTTGCTCATGCCAAAAGGTTGTCTGTTTATTTCCAGTCATCAGATAGAGGTGGCGAATACCCTGGAAAGGTCACCAGCCCGTCAAAATGCAACTATTGGAGTCCTGCTATTTGGTTCAGGTTTGTTGTGCAGAGAAACATCTCAATGACTAAAGTTTGACACCTGCAATTTGCACCAAATTCTCCAAACTACTTTGAACTTTGTTTAATTGTTAAGTGAACAAACTGAGAAGCAAGTTTACGGGGGGTGAGAGTTATTTTGCACGGCGTTGTAGAAAGATATGTTTATTATCTTAATGCCCACAGCATTAAACAACAAACAATTACCTTTTTCTTAATAATTGACTGTTTTATTTGCGTGTATTCTTCAATTAATTAGGATGGGCGTTCAATAAGTAATGCCCCTGACCCACTTCCAGTTGTTTGATTTTGCTGAAATTATATCTCTATAGATTAATTGGGCAAATTACTAATTGTGGTTTCTGATTTACAGGTGTTTGAACTGATTCAAGTCTAAAATGGAGAATGTTGAGTGTCGAGCAGGGATTCAGTTTTTGTACTTGAAAGCACGCACATCACAGGAGACTTGATGATGATGCCCCATCATATGACCTTATAAAACCTTTTACAAGCTCATATGATGGGGCATCATCCCCATAAGTAAATTTCATTTAATCAAAAGTCTCCCATGGTGTACGGATCACTGCTTGACACTCAACAGGCTCCATTTTAGACTTGACTCACCTGTAAATGAGTTAAGAGCTGTAATTTGCCACTAACTCTATTTATATAAATAATTGTACATGCAAAAATTCACCTGGATGAAATAGCAGATCAGATAAAAAATACATTAGACTAGAATCTAGACTGTACATTTGGTTTTGTTTGCACATAAAAAGCAACCTGGAACGTAATGTTTTGGGAGTCTGGACAGACAGTGCTGTGCAAACCCCCCCATCAACCCACCTTGCCCCCTTTACAAATCAAAACAGCGTGTGATTGGATTTCACGCTCTTTTATCCTTTAACTAGCTTGATAACAGGGACGGAAAAAGCAATGATGAGCTTGTGTACACGTGTGTAAAAGCTCTCCATCGTCACTTAGCAGAGCATCCATTAGGCTTGGCCCCCCTCTCAGGTTGCCCGGCGATAAAGTAAACATACTGTGTTTGACCAATCCGGCATGCAAATATTTATTTTAGGAAGCTGCCCTAGCTCGACACGAGACACAGGTTCCCTGAGGTATATATACAGAGACGATCCTGCTGGACTACTGAAGCTCATCACCTCACAAAGAGGCCATTCATCTGTGACCCAGATATTCTCTTCTAGGAGTCAGACTGAACACAGAGAAATCCAGTCAGGAGGTGAACTTTAACAAGACGTCACTGTCTTTCATGCTTCTTAAAGTCGCCTCTACGGCATATTCCTCCTTTTCTCTCCTCACGGCTTCGATCTCGGCAGGTTTGAAGGGGACATGGCCACAGGGGTCATCAGGAACTTTCACATCCAAGCAACGTCTCAGACCTACTTCTCTGCTTTCTTGGACTCTCCGTGCAAAAAGGACAATGGGCATCTCATAAAGGAGACTCAACAGGAACGAGAAGATGAAGAAGATCAAGAGGAAGACGAGGAAGATGAAGAAGAAGAATGTCTTGATCAGTTCATTTTGAGTCCCGCTCAGAATGCTCTGGATGTGACCAATCAGCTGCTGCGGTTTGCTGACCTCATCAGTCGTGATGTTCAGCGGTATTTTGGCCGTTGCTCTGAAGATCGAGAAGCTTGTGACATATACGATGACTCTGTCTCCATGGTGACCAGTGGCCGTCTGCGTTACTACGACGATCTGCTGAGGATTGCAGGTGCAGGAGCCCCAGAGGATCAGGTGAAGGCTCCAAACAGTAATCAAGGACTCAACGTTTTAAAGGGCAGCAGTGGGTTGGGGCCCCTGGCTGAACTGTTCAACCTCAGGGGCCTGAGTCAGGTCAGGGGCCAGCCAATGATCAACAGACACCTCCCGCTCAGTTTCTGGACTGAGCCAGTCCCTCGCTGCCCTCTGGTTGGCCTCAGCAGCACACCTGACATCCTGCATACAAATAGTAGTACACCTGGACAGGCAGAGAGCAGCAGACAAATGCACTACAACCCAGTAACCCACCACAGCATCTCCGACACCGAGCCAGACTTCAGCGACCTGCTGGCTTACTGGGATCCAAACCCAGAGTTTACCCACACACTGATGGAGGACCCGCATGCAGAAATAAACACACAGCAGCTGCCTGAAGCTGACATCTGATTGGCTCGGGTCACGACCTTTGCAGCTGTTCAATAAACTGGAAACAACAAGAACAAAGCAGTGTGTTTTCTTCTAATAGTGGAAACCTTTTCAAGCTTCATAATAATTTACGAATTATTTAAAAAATGCAATGTTTTAGATGGGAACATTTCTAAATCTTAAAAATATTATTTTTTTTCTCAGTTATTTTAAACTATGTCAAACTTAGAAATAGAAAGTCAAACCAACATTTCATTAGCATCCTTTCTTCTCTTTGGCTTTGATCTTTGGTTTTTCCTTGGTACAGCAGTTTCACAATGATGAGAAAATTATCACTGTCAGCCATGAACACAGTTGCAAATAAATAATAGTATCAGCACCTACACTAGTAAAGAGTCTGTTAGTTAATCAGATAACAGTTTAAATGAGTTTAAATCATCACAAATATCTGTCTAGTGAAATAGAATAGAAATTAAATTAAATACCTTCCCATTGTCTCAAAGTGGGGAAATTAAGATTAAGCAGCAGGTAGCACAGAAAGCATCTGGGTGCACAAAAGGTTAGAAAATATAAAAAGCAAAAACAAGACTGTACACTAAGGCCAAATTTACAGCATAAGAAAAATACCACTGTATTCAAAATTCAAAGAAATGTCCAACCAAGTGGGGAGATTTAGAAAAGTTACAAAACTGGTTATTAATATTTATGCATAGAAGCACAACAGACTATTAACAAGAGAACAACCCCAGCGCCCCCATGCAAAAACACCAGAGCTGTAAACTTGTAGAGTTTGTAGCGACCAGTGATGGTTATGACGTCTAACAGCTGCTGGGAGAAAAGATCGAAGCTAAATGCACCTTGTTACATCATGTAGCAGTCTGTTAGCTCTCCAGTTCTGCATCAACATCATGCATGGAGGAGGAAGAGATCCACAGGATGGAAACATGTTTCTCATCACCTTCATAAAGGCGGCATCCTTAGTTTAGGTCTGGGATTTAACTGGACCATCCTAGCTAATCAGTATGCTTTGATCCAAACATGCCCTACAGAAGGCCTCTCACAGGTTATGCAGCTGTGGCAGCAGTGCAGTTAGCCACATTCATCGTGTGAATCCAGTATGATGCAAAACTGCTTCCTGGTTGTTCCTCCAACAATAAACACCATATAGATGCTACTACAGAACTGTACAAAAGTTTTGAGCTAACCTGTGTCTTGCATTATTCTTCATCGATCATTTTAATCCTATTCCTTTGCAGTTTTTACAATTTTCCAGTTTTACTGTGGATTTACTAGTTTATAACTGAATTCCTGAGTATTATAAGATACATATGGAGACATTAAAATGCAACTGAGATTAAGGAATGACTTCATACTGTGTCTAATGAACACACATAACCATTTTTCTGATAGTCTTAAATAAAGCAGTGCATAGTGTGAAGTGCAGTAAAACTGTATCAAGTGTCTAAAGCAAAGGACACATGTTGATAGTAAAATGTTCTTTGCAAAGTGCTGTAACTGAAGTTTGTCTGTAAGCATAAAGGTTATATATTTTTTCTATGAACTTATGGTATGGACTTTGATTAGACCACATTTTTACTTAGATTTGAATCAGTCTATTGTAACTTTAGCTGTTTTTCTATAGTGGCTTTCCTGCCGAAATAAAAGCCTCAGCTTGTATTTATCTCCATCTGTGTTTCCATCAGATCTGGCCCTGTCCAGACAAAACCAGTCTGGGTTTATCCGACAAACTCCATGGTCAAACAGTGTCTTCTCCAACTGTAATGGAAGCAAAACAGACAATATTTGAAACCTCTTCCAATACTGGGAGATTTTACACCAAAACATTTTGCTCCTACAGCATTTGCGTAGATTGGACCAAACAAATGGCTATTCTCTTTGGTTCTCGTTCCAAGATGGCTTCGCCTGAAGGCAGCGGCTTGCTACAGCTCCAGACAAATACACAATCAACGCAGATTAAAAAGCTACAAATTAGGCATCGATCCAAAATCCGTAAATGATGTCACAGACTCTGCATCACACTGATAACACCAAAACAAAAATAATTGCATATTTGCACCATATATATTACTGCTCTAAACTTCCATATATATGCAGGGTTTTTTGTGCCATGTTTTTTTTCTCCAACACTGTTTTACATTTAATCACTTCTGCACTTTATAAAATGGAAATGTTAATTTACTGTCTGAAAAGCTGTACCAAACGAAATTTCGTTTTGCATACATTCTGTGTATACAAAATGAAAATAAAGTTGTCTAAGTTAACAGTGCCTCTCACTGGAGTGGAATAAGTATTACACTACCCATTAAATCCCCTCCGGCATTGTCAGGTTTCACCCTAACACTTGGATGTAGCTGCTTAATAGATTTTCATTCTCTCAAAGAAAATCTAAATGTTATAAACCAAAATGTTTCTTTTTGATCTAAATTCTGTAATACTAAAAAAAAAAAGTATGTGAACAGCTGAAAACAGGACTGTTCATTTCTTCTTGCCTCTCCAGAGCAATATTTGTTGAGTGAATAACTAGAAACTGACCGATCAGCAAATGCTCTCACCTAAGGTGTTGATCTCTGCAGCTTCAGTTTCCACAGGCCTCTTAGCTGCTTCTGGGATCAATATCCTAGTCCAACCTGTCAGGTTAGGTTGACAGCCATGTCTCGGTTTGTATGAGTCCTTTCCATTTTAACATGGTTGATTGAGATGTGTTCTCAAAGCTTTGGAGATTGCTAGTAACCCATCGTAAATTATAATTACTTCATTCATGACTTGTGTGGTATACCTAGAGTTCTGTTTTTTACATAGAACCCCAATAAAATACATAAAATAAGTTTGTGGATGGGACATACATATACAGAAACTGGTGTGAGCAGGTTTGAAAGCACAGCAAAGATAAACTAAATCCAAATCTTCTTTGTATATACTGTCCATTGTCTCTATCAGTGGAACAGTTTTTAGGTAAATTAGGGCTGATAAGCAACAGGAAGTAATTATTTATTAAAAATATCTATTGAGGACATACTTTAAAATCAAGCTATATAAATGAGAGGGGAAAAATGTTAATTTCCAGTAATTTCTTACCTTTACAATGATTTTTGAACCAAATCTTAATCTTCACATGGCATTACACGATTGGCTTCAAAGAGGCCTGTGCAGGCGTAGCCTCTGATTGGACAAGAGGAAAGGCCAGTAGCATTCTGACACACACTCTCCATCGAAGATAAATAAACGTAGGAACTTACACCGACACATGTTCTGCAGGTTTCTCCACACCTGAGCAGAGGTGACAGGGCAGTTTGCACAGACAGACATGAGGACACACAAGATTTTATTCATCTCTCTGCTGGGCCTGATACTGCTGCTAACGGCCTCCACCATCCAGGCAGAAGACCCCCAAGATGAACCAGACAAGGCAACAGAGGGACAGGGGGACGCATCAGCGGAGACATCAGAGGACACCTCGGAGGAAACAGATGAGGAGCCAAAGAAGGAGAAGACAACAGATATAGAGGAAGACAAAGATGTTTTGGTTCTGCACATCAACAACTTCGATAGAGCTCTCAGCGAGAATAAGTTTTTACTGGTTGAGTTCTGTAAGTAGAAACCAATGATTCATTTCCTTATCAGGAGAGAATATAAATTGTATTGTTAATTGGCAGATTTTTGTGCAGGATGTGGAGTTTTAGAAAAAGCTGATGTAACATATGTTACATTTGTTACTATCTGAAGAAATGCTGCTCTAAAGGAAAATACCTGAAAGACTTTAAACTATCAAAAGTGAACTTAAATATTAAACACAGGCATTTTTTTTTTTTACAATATCTGAAATGTTTGTTCTTATGAAAGAAAACAGGATCTGGGGATAACCATGAGATATCTCCTAACTGCTATGAAACAAATGGAGAAATGCCCCCATTTGTGTCCTGTCATGTCCAGATGTTGCCCTGCTGTAACTCTCCCACACATATGCTCAGCAGTGCAGGAGCAAAGGTCCCCACATAGAACAGCAAGAAGCACAGAACAAAAAACGCTGAGACCAACTGCCTCTCTTGCTATCAGCAGCTTATTTCCATAGAAAATGAGCGAATGATAGCAACAGGACAGATAAGGCTCCTGTAACTGTTCACTGGCTGGGCTTTCTGTGCTGCATTACTCAGAGTTTATGTTTTTCTTTGTCTGTAGATGCTCCCTGGTGCGGCCACTGCAAACAGTTTGAGCCAATTTATGCTGAGGCTGCAGGAAAGCTGAAGGATGAGGAAACAGGCATGCGTTTGGCCAAAGTGGACGCCATCGAGGAGAGAGAGCTGGCTGATGAGTTTGAGGTCGGAAGCTTTCCAACTCTTAAGATGTTCATGAATGGAGACCGGAAAAAGCCTGTGGACTACTCCGGTAGACACACACCCACACACAACTATCTTTAACAAATCATATAGAGACAACATTCGAATCCCGCAAATATCCATGCCTATTTATTTAATTCACAATTATCAACAAATCATGACAATTTATGCTCAAATCATACGTAGGTTTAACTTTAATGAACCGAGGAGATTGAGCTGAATCTTAACTTCAATGAAGAAACCTCCTGAGGAATAATGATTGAGCTCCAGACGAGCTGCTATGCATGACAGTTTAGTGGAATCTGAGAGGAAAATAAAGATGCAAAGACAAACACAGAAACGCTGCCCCAGGTGTGCGTTCAGTGGCAAAGATAAATAAAGAGTTCATGCAAAGTTAATGGCAGCAAAAACTGCAAGCATAGATGCAGAAATGGAGGGTAAATTTAGCCAAACCAGCTGGGTAAGTAAATTGGTCACTATTTCCTCCTACAAACAAAACCTGAAGCAGTTTAACTAGAGGCTATTACAGTATAATAACTAAATACACTCTGTTATCTTCATCAAAAAGGAAAGTTTAAGGATGTTGGTTCTCAGATCTAGAAGAGATGAACATATATGAAATCATAGAGTCATCCTTCTCATGTTTCCACTGACTGATCCCGTCTGACCAAAGATGGCTAATTTCAGCCGTTTGGGTCAGATCAGCTACATGATGCAGGACACCAAACTCTTGGTTGAATATACTGTTCAATCAACGATACATTTCCACAGAGGTATGCTCATGACAAACCTCTACTCATAATATAATAGTAGTACAGTAGTAATCAAAAATAACAATTTGAAATGTGTTACATTTTAAAATCTCGAACTATAGAAGAAGAAAAGCAAGTAGAAGCAAAAATTAAAAATCAGACAAAAACTATGCTGGTTTTTAAGATAAATGTAATTGAAAATATTTAACGTCAGTGTTATACTACAAATTATTGTGAGAAAATAAACTGAAAAGGGGAATTTTTCTTTGTTTTAAGTAGGTTATTTATTAATCAACAAAAATAACCAACATAATGTATCTGAATGCAATTGAAAGTGATTATTATGCTGTTTCTCTTGTGTCTCTCTGATTTCTAGGTAAAAGATCAGTAGTGGGAATAATTCAGTGGATGAAGCGCCGCACCGGTCCTGGCGCTCCCAATCTTGACTCTGTTGATTCTGCAGCAGAGTTCATCAGCACCCACAACATCTCTGTTGTAGGATTCTTCAGTGTAAGTTTTTCAAGTGTATAAATCCTACTCAGAAATCTTAGTATTCACATATAAGGTATGCATATGTGTCATATCTGTGCTTTTTCGTCTTGTTCCTTTATCCAGAGTTTGGAAAGTGAATCTGCCAAGGTTTTTGAGGAAGTTACCTTTGATTTGACAGACGTTGAGTTCGGAGTTACTGCAAACCCTGAAGTGTTTAACAAGTACGATGTGAAATCGGATTCAGTGGTGCTCTTTAAAAAGGTACGAGTGAACACTGACTCAGCTGTCATCTGCTGCAAGCGAACCATATTGGTGTTAACAACTTAAATATATCCATACAATCCTTTTTTTATATGGAAATATAAAGCAATACAGATTCTACATTAGTTCTACGTTCTACATCCCCTTGAGCTCAACAGTAAACTGTTTAGAAAACAGTGTCACAAACCAACTATTAGGATATGACAGAAAACTGCCTAAAAATGGAATCCCTCTCTATAACTCAGTACAACACTCACCTAACTCAGACAAAACAACATTTTAAACATTTTTTACCTTGCCACAAGGCCTCTCCAGTCACCTTGCAGCTCAGCAAACTCCAACAATGGCAGAGCTAGCCTTAGAACAGGGCATTTTAGATAGCACATCTGCTACAATACTATCTGAGCATTTACTGTAATATATCAAATCTCCCAACATTAAGATTGAAAGAACAAAATCCAGTGCATTAATCTGCAATTTAGACTATGCAATATATGCAAAAAAAAGTAATTGGACTGTGGTCCATATACACCAACAGAGGAACGCAGCCAGTATACAAATACGTCTCAAAAAGTCCAAAGCGTGAAAGTGTCTCTTTCTCGATAAAAGGATAGTTCAACGGAAACTGGTTTAAGTTTACAGTGTAAAAGCTCTGGTCGGTCAAAATCACAATCATCTTTCTATAACAACACCTGACCTGCTCCAACATTACTTGGATCTGCATGCAGTTTTATAAAGGACGATCCAAGTTTGGAGCATCATGGACAGGAGGGGAGTAGTAAACGGACTTAACATGTACTTCGCTTTTCATTTTAGTAAACCTGTTAAATAGTCAGGTATGCTTCATCTGGATGATCAAACAACTTCCTAATTTATGCCAGATGTTCTGTCCATGTATTACTAAATATAAAAATGTCATCTAAGTAGACAGCACAACCCTCCAACCCAGAGACAACCATATCCAAAAGATGCTGAAAAATCCCACGTGTGTTTCACAAACCAAAAATTCGAAAATTGTAAAAAAAAAAAATGACTAGAGGTAATAAAAATAATAAAATAAGCCACTTTCCTAGCTCTCTTCGACAGTGGAATTAGCCAGTAGCACTTTAATAAATCCCTTTAATCCCGGACGAGCCCCCCAGCCAAATTCTCCTCTTTGCTCCTTGTTAAAAGAAAAGAAAAACAAGCAAGGTCAACTAGTGGACTGGAGTGGTTGTCACAACCACAAGAAGAAAAAAAGTTGTTAATGGAAATCGATCATTGCTGTGTAAGTTGCCAGATATTTCCTCCCCGTGAAGCACTACGTGACATCTGTCCATCAAACAGTAATTTAAATAAACCAATTCAGGACAATAAATAGATAACTTACCAAACAAAAATGACCTTCACACAGAAGTATGATGACAAAGTCTTCAGCTTTGATGATGAGGCGAAGATTTCTGATGTGCAAACCGTCCATTAAAGTTATGGTGGAGAAGCCGTCCATTTCTCGACCATAACTTTTATGCTTCCCAGCTGTGCAGTGGTTGTGTAAAACATTGTGGTGAATGAAAACAGCTTCCACATAATTTTACTGACCGTCTACCCTCATTACAGCACTGTGGCCCTCAAAACATTATTCCAAATATGCCGACTATATTGCATCACCCAATCCCTACAAGTCCTTCAACAGTTATCAAAGAACTATATGCTATTTGGCTTTTAAAAAGTCAATTTTCCAAGTCCTACATGGTTGCGGGTTATATGAGAAGTCAAAATGCTGATTATATAATATGTTGTTTATTTAAAAAAGTTTTTTTTTATTACTTGAAGCTCTTTTTGCTATGTGCATTATCTCCTTTTACATGTGTTTAGATTTTAGCCTGTTTTCGTCTTTGCAAGCCTAACTTTTTAGTAGTTACACCTCTTTTTGAGTTACTGCATAATCATTCATTCATTCATTCATTCATTCATTCATTCATTCATTCATTCATTCATTCATTCATTCATTCATTCACATTCATTGTATTTGAATGGCATTTGCACACCAAGGCCATGGAATGCAGTTTCTGTTCCAGTTACACTTTTCTTACTGAAAGTGTTTTTCTTTTCAATCACAATCTCTGATTTCCCATATTATTTTACGATGTTGGATTTACCAATGCCACATCTGATTTTCAGTGTCAGCCTGATCTATCACCTCCTTTATACATTTTGAAAAACGTTTTTGCAGTGAGGATCTGGATGAATTGGGAATGCTCACTCCATGATTCATTTCTAATTTAAAGTAACAGGTTGCCGTTACAGTTTTAGAGGATATGTAGGCTCCGTATAGGCTAGAGCTCTTTTGCATTTTAAGAAGGCTGTTTATGGTGTAATAAAGGTGACTTTTAAAATTATTATTGAAAAGACATTGACAACCTAAGAAAAACTGATTGTAAAATACCCACGATGAATAACAATTTTTTTATTTAGTTTACAACACTGAAGAGACTTAACAAACTAAAGACTACAATAAACAGAAAATACAGATCAATAACTGTAACTAGTGTCATTTTTACTGGATTAAGATATAAAAACAGGTTTTTGATTCTTCATTGAAAATTCAACAGTAATTTGTCTTTTATTTTTAGCTTAAATCAGTTCTTATCAGATCAGATTAAATTGGTAAAAAAGACTCTTTTGCTTCTGCTAGTTTGACGATGGCCGAGAAGACTATGTGTGGTCAGAAGAAGAGAAACTAGACACACACAACCTGACCTCCTTCATCAAGGAAAACAGCCTGCAGCTCATTATCCCATTTAGCCCAGAGGTAAAGCATGCTGGCTCTTCAACATTATTGGAATTACAAATTTATATCTACAATAAAATGAATGCTGCTGTTTTTTCAGGTAGCAGACAAGATCTTTACCTCCCGTATCCGCTTACACACCCTGCTGTTCATCAACTCCACAGTAACGAGTCAGATGGAGTTGGTGGAGGAGGCCAAACCTGTCGCAAAAGAGTTTAAGGGCAAGGTAAAACCTGGGCCTGTCAGTGTATTGATTTAATTGTCTTCCACAGGCATGAACTGGCTTGCATCCAACTTGAAACACAAATTCTTACTTGAGACAAATGAGTATGCTCTTAACAGAAACCATGGATCTTTATGGAGTAACACCAACACCACTTTCTGTTTGTTTCATCTAGATGCTGTTCATTCTGATTAATGTGACTCAGGCCATGTCACATGTGCTTAATTACTTTGGAGTATCAGAAAAGGATGCTCCCACAGTCAGGATCATGAACATGGAAACACAAAAGAAGTTCAGCATCTCCTCTGCAGGTTTTACAGCAGATTCGCTACGGCAGCTGTGTAAGGAAGTGGTTGAAGGAGCTGCAAAGGTAAAACAGCCACTCAGCCACCTATCCCATACAGTGATTTATCAATAATAACCCAAAACCTCTTCCTGCAATGCTCTGCAGCCTTACTATCGTTCTGAGGAAATCCCAGAGGACTGGGACAAAGGACCAGTTAAAGTTCTTGTGGGCAAGAATTTCAAATCTGTGGCCCTAGATCCAACCAAAAACGTCTTTGTTGAGTTTTGTAAGTCCCTCTGCACCAAATCTGCTTTTCTCTTTTATGCTTCGACATTGTTATGTACATTATTTTTGTTCAAAAAAGGTAAAAATATAAAACAACCTTAAAATTACTGAGAAAGCTGTATTCTCTGTTGCTGTATTCTTAATTTTAAATTGAGACTGGGCGGAAAAAAAGCAAAGTTTAATCCACTTACAATCATTCAGCCAGTCAAAGTCAGTTTTTTTAATGTCACACATTTATAAGCCACTCTTTGCATGCCAAAACTGATGTACTCACAGAAAGTATCAGACAATAAATGTCTGAAGAGTAAAACACATAAATAAAACTAGAATGAATGAAAACAGGGAAATACAGGCATACATTTTGAAAGCAAATATTTATTTAAATTAAATTTAAATTAAATAACATATTTACTTTATAACTTTATATCAGATATCATTATGTTATTTTAATTTAAACTTTTTGAAGTTGATGTTTTATTTTATGATGTACTATCTTTAAATCAACATTTTATTTCATTTTATTTTCCTCTTGCTGCAAATTTTATTTTTCATACATTCATGTTTATATTTTTTTATACATTTTTTAACTTTAGAAAATAAACAGTTTACTAAACTGTGAAAGTGTTCACTAGAAAACCACTGGGTGTCGCACGAGAGCAACAGAGAGGTGTATTCATGTTGCAGTATCATTGACAACCACCAGGTGGTGCTCCAGCAATCTATGCATATTTGTTACATTCTTGCTGTTTATTTGATAGATATTTTTGACGTAGTTGTTAGCTGTTGATTTACAATTTCCATCCATCCATCCATCCATCCATCCATCCATCCATCCATCCATCCATCCATCCATCCATCCATCCATCCATCCATCCATCCATCCATCCATCCATCCATCCATTTCTTTTATTAGTTTATGTTTCTTTGACACACAAAACCCCTTTTTTTACCTGCTTGCAATTCAGATATTTCTGAAATAAACAATGGTATTTCTCATCTTCTTACTGTTATAATTTTAAGCTATATGAGATGAGTACTTTCTGTGAAGAGAAGCAGGGACTCCGATCCAGACCTCCTCCAGAGTATAAATTCCTTAAAACTATCCTTCTCGAAAGCAGTCTGGCCATCTCATACTGAAGGGTTATTCAGCTCTTGCTTTAAAAAAAGTTTTTTTTCTTCAGTGTGCAAATGACATTTTTCACAGAAATGGTTGAAGTGACTTAAATATTTTAAACACTTGGTATCATACTTAACATGTAATTTCTGTGTTGTGTAGATGCTCCATGGTGTGCACACTGCAAGGAGCTGGCTCCTATTTGGGACCAATTGGGAGAGAAATATGCAGATCATGAAAATATCATCATAGCAAAGATGGACGCCACAGTCAATGAAGTGGAGTTCCTTGACATTTCTGGATATCCAGCCATCAAATATTTCCCAGCTGAAGATAAAGAGGTACAAACACCAACCTCAATGCAGCAATGCATGGAAAATAACTAGTAAACCTTGACATTTTCTTCTCCCTTTAGATTGTTGACTACACCGGAAAAAGGGATCTTGAAACATTGTCCAAGTTCTTAGACAATGGAGGAGTTTTGCCAGAGGAGGAAAGTGGTGAGGATGATGATGATGATGATGATGATGACGAAGAAGAGGATGCTGAAGAGGGTTCAGATAGTAAAGAAGAGGAAAAAACTGGTGACCAGAGCAAGGTTTGCTCATATCTTATCACCTGTTTTTCGTTGAACTCGTTTTTAAAGCTGCTATCAAAGCTTTTCCTTTCCTGTTATTTTTTCTGTTCAGGAAGTAGACGAGTCTTCAGAGGTTCCTGGAAACAAAACGTCCAAAGACGAGCTGTAATCATTCTAAACAACAATTAAGATCAAGCAATCTTCTTTCAGTTTTCATAATAAAAAACAACTTATAAATCGCTGCCTCTTTACTGTAAATTATTGTGCAAACCCCTACTCTGGTTTTCTTGGAATTTAAAAGTAAACGTTTAATCTAAATACTTGAGGGGAAGGAAAACATTTTTTTAAAGGAAAGAGAGATTGGTGTCACAAACCTCAAGGAATACAGCAGATAGATGTAAAAAGTATTGGATTGGTTTAAATATTAAAGAGTTAAGACCTGATCTCAAAGCTTAAATATTCACATCACACCCAACCAGGAACGTCAGTCTTTAAGGGATTGGTGGCATGGTGGTTAGAGTTTTGCTCTTGGGTCATGGAGGTTCTGAGTTCAACTCCTACAGACTGCCAATTGGGGTCCCCAAGCAACACCTTTAACACCACACTGCTCCCAAAGGGGATGGGTTTCAGGGGTCTCAAACAGGTTCCAGAAAGGGACAAGTCATCATGTTCAGATTGCTTGGTTGGAAAGAAAACCTGCAGCCACACGGCCCTTTCTGGAACCGGTTTAAGACACCTGGTAATGCAGAGGTGAATTTCTTCAGTGTGAGATCAATAAAGTTAAATAAAAAAAAATCAACATCACAAGTTTTGGACATCAATCAGAGCTCTGTTCAATCGATCATCAGTATTGAAAAAATTATGGAAAAACTGCAAACATACCGAAACTAGTTTGTCAACCTAAATGTGGAGGCATGAAAGACACCAAGATCAAGCCAAATAATCCTGGAGGACCTCCAGGATTATGAGCTGAGGACAGCTCAGATGGAAGGTGAGTCACCAGGAGAACATCAGACAATCATCCACCCTGTAAAAATGTGGTCTTTAAGAATGGCGAAAATAAACTCATTGCTGAAAGAAACAAACAATGATAAGCCAGATTCACAGTTAGTACAAACCATACAGGGGACACAATACATTCTGGATGTGAATGGAAATCAACACTACCTATTTCCCTACACTCCCCACTAAAGCTCAGTGTTAGTGCCATCATTTATGGGGATAAATGATGGTACCACCAGCAACATCAGGGAAGAAGTTTAGAGTTGATGTGTTGAAAAGACATGAGACAGTAGAGGTTCACCTTCCTGCAGGATAACAACTCTAAACACAGCCAGAGCGATAATGGAATGGTTTGATTAAAGCAGATCCATGTGCTGTAATGGCCTAGTTAAAGTCCTGGCTTAAGTCCAGTCGAACAATTAAAAACATTTGTTCACAAACTTTAACAATCACACTAAGCTAAAAACATTTTGCAAAGAGGAATGGGAAGAAATATCAGTCTGAATGCAAACTGGTAGGTACATAAGCTAAAAAGACTTGTAGCTGTGCTTGTAATAGAAGCAAAAGACACTTTAATTTCAGAAAAGCATCCATTTTAAAGGCCGCCTGTCATGGTTTTTCAAAACACCAAAGTTAACACAGACTGACAGACAGGAAGGATCCTCTGAGGTGTTTTTCTGAAAGCTTTGCATTCAGTGGATGATCAGCTGTAGGATGATGCATCTCTCAGGTTCTGTGTCATGTCCATGAGTCACAACTCAACTGCAATTTATTTTTCCATGATCACAATCTTCCCTTCAACACATTGAAGAGAGTTAATCATCTCAGTCTGTCTGACAGATAAAATGTTACAGGGTAAACAGTTTCCTACTCAGTTGCATGTTTCTTTGAATCTGACTTTGCTATTTATTTTAACTGCACAGTATTTTATTTTGTTTTTTTTTCTTATGCTGTATATTTTCCCTTATTTACTTCCGTGGGATTTTCACCTTGGAGTAAATCTGCATGCTTCAACTTGCCAGTCATGCTGCTGCTGGTACGCCTGAATTGGATCCAGTAAAGGATATTCACTAATCTATTTTCTAATCTCTAGGTATCATTTTCCGAGCAAAAAAATAAAAAAGATCCAAAACATTATAAGAAAAAAACAAATAGTCCTAAGCAGAGGTGTCAAAAGTATTAATGTTTATTACTCATGTAGAAATAAAAATCTTTTGTAGAAGTTAGAGTATCATCTTCTGGTTTTTACTCAAGTAAAAGTGTAAAACTGCCATTTTTAAAACTACTTGTAGTATAAAAGTAATGCTGGGAAAAATGTCAAGGACAGATTCTTCACTGCACTACCTTAAATAATTTTTTCCTACATTCTGGATGCTAACTTCCTTATACTTCATTTTATTTGTTTTATAACTAATGGAAACAGTGTCAAATTTAACTTAGCATAATGTGGTTAACAACAAATTGACGCAGCACCAACCACAAAGAAATTTAAAGAAAAGAAAAGAAGAAATTGTATGCTTAAAATTAATTATTGTTATGTTTTTTTGTTTTTTTAAATACCAACAGGCCATAATGAAAATTAGCTTGAATAAAAAAACAAAACCTAACAAGTCTATTTTTATGTAAGGAGTAGAAGTAAAAAGTAAAAAAAAAAAAATGTATGAGTATACAGTAGATAGCCAAAATTTCTACTTAAGTAAGGTGTTTTTATTAGATATTTGTTACTTGGCACCTCTGGTCCTAACTTAGGGAAAGTATCTGAGGATTTAGGTTTATAGAATTTTCTGTTACATGTTTAAAAAAATATCTTTTTGTTAGATTCAACCAATTATTTCTGAAATTACTTATCTAGTTTCTACTTGCTTCACAGGCTGAAACACAACAAACCTTAACTAAAAGAAGATAAAAATGTTAGGTTTGTATCTTTTTAAATGAAATTAAAGAAAGTCCCAGCTTTATTGACAGAGATCTAGCTGTGTTTTCCTCATGTCTCTATATATAGAGCGAGCAGGTGAGCTGGCCGCTCCGCCCAGAGGGAAACCAGGAGGGCTGGTTTCATTGTGTGACAAGTAAAAATGTTTCTAATTCCTGAAGGAAAACAGGTTGAACAGGCTCTGATGTCACAACTCTTATCAACATGGTACACATTGCCTTCTACCAGCCATGTTACCAGTTACTCCTTTGTCAGAGGTAAGTCCACTGCTTTTAAATATCCTGCTCCTCTGTTTTATTTTAACCCTGGATCCAAATCCTGTGGCTGTGAGTGGGTTTGGACCCACTGCTCGGGTGGATTTTGTGAAGGATAGTTAAGATTAGATCAGTGAACAGAGCTTGGATGTGTCTCGTCTACGTAAGAACAAAGCCCCATGTGAGCTTGAGTCATTTGGCTGCATCCAGAAATAGGCTTAAATCTGTAGGTTTAAAAAACATCAGTGTGGTTTCTGTTAACTTGTTTTCCTTCCTATGGCTTTATTCTTTATTTATTTGAACATGTAGTTTTTAAACATGTCTCTCCAAACCAGTTCAACTAGAAGGAAGTATCAATGTTTGTAAATCAATCCTAGTGTGAAGTGACCTCACAAAGCTGCTTAAATTGATTTTTGGCTTTTGTTTTTGTGTTTTATTTTAAAGAAATAATACAGTACAGTCATAGTTTTTATGTTTATATGCTGTTTGTGTCACTTTTATTCTGCTTGGCTCTTGCTGGGTGAACTGAGATATAAACTGGATGTGGAAAACACACCCTCTCATTGTTTAACAGCCTGGGGGAAGAGATGGTGCCTCTACTGCTCAATCAGAGCTACACACTCAGATGCAGCATTCAGTCTGATTTGTTGAAGCCCAAACGGCAGATTAAGCTCACACTGTTTAGAGCAGACTTATTTTTTCTTAACATCCTCAGTCAGATTGAACAGACTGGCATTCTGTTCTGATTAAAGCAGCAATTGAGCCTTGGTTGAACAAAGCAATGTTTCCACAGGAGGAAAAGAACATTACAGCATGCAACATAAAAGGAGATAAAGGTGTTTGTCAATGTTCAATTCAGTTGTTTGGATTCTTCTCTTTCATTCCTTCATGTCGTGCTTCTGGACATCCAACGCTTCAAGTAACCTTCTGGAATGATGTTTCCACACATTCTGATGCTTTTTTTTTCCAAAATATTTTTGCTTTCTACATCGTTCTGCCCAGTTTTAAAGGACATTTTTCTTCAGCTCCACTCTAAACCATGAATCACCGAAAACATATATAAAAAAAAAAACTAAACTCAAGGATTAACCCTATGTTGTATCCACAAAGGGTGCTGGTCATTTTGCCCCCCTCCCCTCTGGGTGTGTAGTGATGGCTTTCATACTATTTTTGATTCATCGCCCTCTCTGATGGTAGATAGCTCCAACATGTGGCATGGGAGCCTTTTGCGGCCCTCTAAATGACCTTATTTAGGCATTCAATTGGGTGGGGAGAGATCATGCTTGGAGTCACAGCCTGGTTTTAGAGAAGATAATTTTTTTTTTTTCTTGAGACTGATTTTAATAGCATTTTTTTGTGATTCTTTTGTTTTTTTGTTCTCATTTTGTTAAGTTATCTCCTATTCTTGCCATATTTTCAGCGTTCATTATCATTTGTAAATTGTTGCCTTATTAGCTAATTTCTTTGTGCTTTGGTTGCAAGTTTAGTGACATAGCCTTCAGCTCTATTTGTGTTTATTTAGTCTCCTCCCGCCATCTTCTCTGCCTCAGCTGAAACTTGTTTCCTCTGAGTAGCTCATGTGATTTCTTTCTCATATTTTTCCCTCACCTCAGTATTTCAGCCCCAGTCATCTCTGTTCTCTACCTGTTCCTCTTGATCCATGCCTCGCTCTGCTTATGCCAAGTTGTAAGATTTTGGCTTTCTTCTCTCCTCTTCCCCTCTGGTTTCATTAACATTTGGTCATTTTGAAACTAAACATGACAGTTTTTTGCTTTCATTGTAAGGTTTTTGTAAAAAGACACCCAACCCCTCCTTGTTTGATTTCTCTACTAAAAATGGAAATGCTAAGCCAATTCCTGTTCATAAATCTTGGCAAAGACATTTTCTTTTATAAAAATTAAAACAACCAAAAATAACCATTTGCAAAGGTCTTTTTTAAGTGGACTTTTTTTTGTTATTAAATTCTTGATGATTAATATATTTTCAGGCAGAGGGGAAAAAAGATTTAGGATCCTATTTCTGTTACTTAAAAATAAAATGTTGAGCTCTGCAGATTATCTCAAACAAATTTTATCTCTAAGGTTCGACTGATTATACTTTAATCTGCTTTTAGTCCACCACTGTAATCCTATAACAGACCATTATATATTTAACTTGGGTGCCCTATAAGGTGATTGAACTACATGTAATGAAGCTCAATGTGTTAAATTATTTTTTATATCAACAAGTCCTTTGTAAGTTTATATAGCTTTAGGTGAAGAGGATATATGTAGAATAAGATTATTTTTTTCTGTTCACTTTCATTCAGAAATTGAGAATATTTGTTTTAAGTAGTTTTTTTTTTTACACACAAATTAAATATTTTAATGGGAAAATACATTAAAATACAATAATTGCAATAATTTAAAAGCAACACCAAAACATATCATTGATGCATTTTCAGCCTTTCTTTCTTTTGGTCTTTTTAAGCACCAACCTTGACTGGATGATTCGCTGATGGAACCACCTTCATACGACGAGGCCAATCGCCACCTTTCTGTTCAGACAGCAGGACTTTCTGACCACCCGTCTCCTCCTGCCTACACTCCTGGCCCGTCCCCTTCGACACCTCCTCCAACCTATGGAGAGGCTGGTAAGATGTCTACACTCACATTTTAATATTATGTTGTCCCTAAATGGATCTTATTTCCTTTCCTTCTTTCTACAGTATTTTAGAAATTAAGTTTTGAGGGCATTTGTTTTATTCAAATATGTCCAGTTTAAGTTGAATATTAATTGTCTTCTCATGAAGTTGCAGCCTGGAAAAAGCTCAATGCTTTAAAAAAACAAAACAAAAAAAAACTCAAACTGTATACATTTAATGATGGCGTAAACTGATTTACAACATTTTTGTATTCACAGTAATTTACAGTTAGCATCTTTTCTGTTCTTCAAATTTTTGGCTAAAGGACCAGAAAAAAAAAAAACCCAAAACAAACAAAAAACACTGTTGCTTCTGACTTTAATGTGCTTTAAAATGTTCTGCACATTCCAGGCTGGTATGAAGCTGCTTCAGCAGTGAGTCACTCTCCCACACAAATACCAGCTAAGGAAGAATTGATGTATTTATCTTGTCTTTGCCGCTTTATGTCATTTAAAAACCGACTCCACTTCTCTTCGGTCGCTGCTTTTATGTTTGGAAGACTTGAAATCCTGGAGGTGGGGATTTTTGGTAGTTCCAGCGAACACTCCCTGACTGATAATGGATCTTTGGCCCAGTAAATCAAGCCTATTATTACAAATGTAGGGGTTAAAAGAGATGCTAGTGTGAAGTTTGAATCTCTCATTAGAGCTGTTGTAAAATCCAGCTTTTCACTTGAGGCACCTAGTAATGGTTAAATCTTTCTTGTCACGTCAACATTTTGAAACAGCAATGCATGTCTTTGTAACCACTCAGCTGGATTACTGTAATGCACTTTATAAGGGTATCAGTAATTTGTGCATTTCCCAACTTCAGAGTGTTTCTGCATGTCTTTTAACAGGTACAGGCCTATTTGATCACATTTCCCCTATTTTAGCCTTATAGTCTCATATCCAGTATATTTAGGATTGATTTTAAAATCCTTTTATTTGCTTTAAAGCTCTTAATGGTCTTTCCCCGCCCTGCCTGTCTGAGATGCTTCATCCCTACACACCCTCTCGCTCCCTCAGATCAGCTGACCAGTTGTTACTGAAGGTGCCAAAGACAAAACGCACTCTCAGAGGAGACCGTGCCTTTTCTATTGCAGCTGTGCAACAGAAGGTGTGGAATGACTTTCCCTTGGCCGTTAGACAGGCCTCTTCACTTTCTGATTTTAAAACTCTTCTCAATCTGAGATGTTGACTTTTTCTTGCTGTGTTTCTTTTATTATTTTATCATTGCTTTTTATGTTATTACTACTTTTATATACCAATTATATTTTCTTTCTTATGATTGTGTATAGCACTGTGTTCCTGTTGGGTGTTGAAAGTGCTTTATAAATAAATTTGTTATGGTATGATAAACAGTGTCCAAAAATGTTGCATTGTTGGCCCAGTTCAAAGCAATGTGGTTGTTTTTTTTGTAATTTAATACAGTTTAATATCTTGTGCATCTCGTGTTTTAAATTACTCAATAATAAACTTAACAGGGAAGATTTTGTGGAAAGGAACAAAATAATTTGATTTCTGTAGAAAAACTATCCTTGAATAATTGCTGATCCTAATATTTAAAAAAGGTCTCAATCAATTTAGATAGGATTACTATTACTAATAACTTCTTTGGTTTATTTTCTCTTTTGGGCTCTAAGGGCCGGATTTATCAAGATCCAATTTTGCGTGCAAAAGACCAAATCCTTTTAGCACGCTGTTGATATATCAGTTTGTACATTTTTTAGCGTGCGCAGTGAAATAGCTCACGTTTTAATACACGCAAACCTTTGATAGATCCGGCCCTCAGATGTTTACTTTTATGTAACCTCAGCAACAACATCACTTAATGGGTCTCTTTTTCTCGGAAAGCTACTGTTATATTCACCAATGGGAGAGGGGATGTACACTTGAACTGATTTTGAGTAAAAGATGCTGGATGTTTGTGATGTTTGTCTGAAGTTAGGCTCAATGTGGAAACCAGACTCATGCTGGAACAAGGAAAAAAACTAACCGATTTATTTTTAATTTTTTTAAGAAGAGATTTCTCTGCCTGCACACATTTATTGAGTGACTAAAATGGTGCCAGGATTCCAAACACCACTAATTTAGACATGCACAGAAAGTAAGGATAAGGCGTTTTCAATGATGTATATGGCAGCCTACACACTCAGGGCCGGATTTATCAAGATCCAATTTTGCGTGCAGTAATTTGCGCTCGCAAACTGGAATTTTGTGCGAGGGGCTGAACCATGGTTTGCGGGTGATTTAACAAGAGTGATTGCGTAACTGGTGGAAGGTGCAAAACTGTTGGAGACGCCCTATTTAAATGATGGTTCTGCGCGTTTTGTGGTTTGCAAAGTAGTTTGTAGTCTGTACAGACTAGTGCATTAAGAAATTTAAATCTTACAGTGACCCCCAACAAAAAAAAAAAAAGTAAATATATATATATATATATATATATATATATATATATATATATATATATATATATATATATATATATTTATATATTTATAAATTGGCAACCTTTATTCCCTAAGGTGGTATGTGCTGCAGTAAAAAAAAAAACCAAAAAAAAAACCGGTGTTTTGTATTGGCCTGTGACTGTGGATGAGATCCCCGCAGCATTTGGCACGTTGCTCCACAGGCGCAGGGGAAGAACCCCGACCCCGTCGGACAGCACTTTTGAAAAAACGAGATTGGGAGATCCCAGCTCTCGCTGCAACCGTACGCTGGAATGACCCAGATGCAAAAAAGTGCAATGTTGCAAGGAGTTTTGTGATATCTGGTATTGCGTGGGTCCTCCTTGTGGCTGGCTCCAAATCCATTCGGAGTTCCCCCAACAGCTCCAAAATGGCAATGCTGGATAAACTATATGTTTTGATGATCGTTTCCTCGTTCATTGCAAAAATATTCACACGGAGTGAAAAAATGCGTTCTCTGCGTCTCCTTGCTTTATTTCCATGTCTCCTTCTTGCGACAATAACCGCTGCCATGTGTGCGCAATTACGCATACAGACCATTTGCACCTTCTTTTGAAACGTGTTAAATATAGAGTCAGATACCGTTAGCAAAATTGCGTTCAGGTTTGATAAATCCCTTTGCGAGTGCTAAATTAATATATTTACATGTTCTCCTCCCACAAGACGCACTTTAGCGTGTAAACGCCCCATATTGCATAGTCATTGCAGAAAAAGTACTAAATGGATCAGAGGCGCTATTTAGCACGTTTTAAAGACCAAATGCTTTTAGCACGCTGTTGATAGATCAGTTTGTACATTTTTTAGCGTGCGCAGTGAAATAGCTCACGTTTTAACACACGCAAACCTTTGATATATCAGGTGTCGTGCCAAACGAGTTATCCCCGACAGAATTTGTATCCCCTGCGTCGGGAGCGCGCATTCAGCTCCGCCTCATTACCAACACATTAGGCGTGGAAATAAAGATATTTTTCACTTGTTAGTGCTATCGTAAGGGATTCTGCTTAAAACTAGACTAATCACTAAGTATAACACGTTCTGAGAAAGCAAACGGCTCTGTGGTATTCTCCAGATGTGTAACGAAAATATAAGGTTTATGTTATTCGATTGTCGCATGACTGTCGCATGTCTGTCTGTTGAAAATAAAAATCGACCTTTCTGAGTCCATCACAGCTGTCTACTTTTTCGTTGTTATTTTTGTGTGTGGATAGAACCGCATGAATGTATTATATAAAGCTAATTTCAAGTTTGAATAAATGAATAGTGAAGAAAGTTACTGCCAAAATGATCAGATCTAATGAGATTTTAATTCAGCCAAGAACCATATGAAGAACACAAGATGTGTCACTTAAAAAAATAACAATATATGAGGAGTTTTTAAAAAACTACTTTATTGCAATTTTATTAGAATAAGATGTTAAAAAATATTTGGACTTCACATTAAAAGTTTTATTGTTTTCAAGCACTGCAGCCCATTGTTATAAATGCTGACCAGATGGTGTGTCAAAAAGTTTCCTCTCTAAGGAAACCCAGCAGGTTTCAAGTCTCTCTAAGCAGCATTCTCTCCTCCTGAAAGATTGTAGAACCACAGTGGATAGATGTCTGCATTTTTGATGTCTTAGCAGCAATCACTCATATTGAGCATGCATGAAGTGACAGTGGTTTCATATTCATAAGTTACACTGCTATCCTTAGGTTGGGAGAATTGATCTTTGCATATCTTACTGGGTTTTTGAGGCACTATTGGCTCATTTTTTTAAAGTAGGCTGACAGGAAAGGGGTTATGAGACGGAGGAAGAAATGCGGTAAAGGACCTTAGGCTGAGGACTAGGGCCTCTGTATGTAGCACCTGCTGAAAATTTGAAGCTGTTGGCTCTTTCAATGTAAAAGTTACAGGGGGATACAAAAAATATCAGTATCAGCCTGCCAAAATATGTATCCCCTTCTAAAATGAACTGAGAGTATCCCACATTCTAGATTTTTGGCACATAAACACCTCTTATAATCACCAACAACTGTAGGAATTTTGAAGCTGTTGGCTCTTTCAATGTAAAAGTTACGGGGGGATACAAAAAATATCAGTATCGGCCTGCCAAAAATGTGTCATCCTTTTACAGAGCACAGAGAGTGGTTAAACTGCATGTGTTTTTCAACTGCATCTATATGAAATGCCAAAAACCTTTCAAACTTTCAACAACTGTAATGTTTATTTATTCATATAAACTATATACAGAATAGTCAGAACTACTAAAAATTTTCTTTCATGCAGATCTGGCAGGCTGATACTGATATTTTTTGTATCCCCCTGTAACTTTTACATTGAAAGAGCCAACAGCTTCAAATTTCCTACAGTTGTTGGTGATTATAAGAGGTGTTTATGTGCCAAAAATCTAGAATGTGGGATACTCTCAGTTCATTTTAGAAGGGGATACATATTTTGGCAGGCTGATACTGATATTTTTTGTATCCCCCTGTAACTTTTACATTGAAAGAGCCAACAGCTTCAAAATTCCTACAGTTGTTGGTGATTATAAGATGTGTTTATGTGCCAAAAATCTAGAATGTGGGATACTCTTAGTCCATTTTAGAAGGGGATACATATTTTGGCAGGCTGATACTGATATTTTTTGTATCCCCCTGTAACTTTTACATTGAAAGAGCCAACAGCTTCAAAATTCCTACAGTTGTTGGTGATTATAAGATGTGTTTATGTGCCAAAAATCTAGAATGTGGGATACTCTTAGTCCATTTTAGAAGGGGATACATATTTTGGCAGGCTGATACTGATATTTTTTGTATCCCCCTGTAACTTTTACATTGAAAGAGCCAACAGCTTCAAATTTTCAGCAGGTGCTACATACAGAGGCCCTAGTCCTCAGCCTAAGGTCCTTTACCGCATTTCTTCCTCCGTCTCATAACCCCTTTCCTGTCAGCCTACTTTAAAAAAATGAGCCAATAGTGCCTCAAAAACCCAGTAAGATATGCAAAGATCAATTCTCCCAACCTAAGGATAGCAGTGTAACTTATGAATATGAAACCACTGTCACTTCATGCATGCTCAATATGAGTGATTGCTGCTAAGACATCAAAAATGCAGACATCTATCCACTGTGGTTCTACAATCTTTCAGGAGGAGAGAATGCTGCTTAGAGAGACTTGAAACCTGCTGGGTTTCCTTAGAGAGGAAACTTTTTGACACACCATCTGGTCAGCATTTATAACAATGGGCTGCAGTGCTTGAAAACAATAAAACTTTTAATGTGAAGTCCAAATATTTTTTAACATCTTATTCTAATAAAATTGCAATAAAGTAGTTTTTTAAAAACTCCTCATATATTGTTATTTTTTTAAGTGACACATCTTGTGTTCTTCATATGGTTCTTGGCTGAATTAAAATCTCATTAGATCTGATCATTTTGGCAGTAACTTTCTTCACTATTCATTTATTCAAACTTGAAATTAGCTTTATATAATACATTCATGCGGTTCTATCCACACACAAAAATAACAACGAAAAAGTAGACAGCTGTGATGGACTCAGAAAGGTCGATTTTTATTTTCAACAGACAGACATGCGACAGTCATGCGACAATCGAATAACATAAACCTTATATTTTCGTTACACATCTGGAGAATACCACAGAGCCGTTTGCTTTCTCAGAACGTGTTATACTTAGTGATTAGTCTAGTTTTAAGCAGAATCCCTTACGATAGCACTAACAAGTGAAAAATATCTTTATTTTCACGCCTAATGTGTTGGTAATGAGGCGGAGCTGAATGCGCGCTCCCGACGCAGGGGATACAAATTCTGTCGGGGATAACTCGTTTGGCACGACACCTGCCCTCAGTGGACTCTGGGTATAAATGTGTTAAAAGGCTTTTTTTGCAGTAACATAATGTGATGCTGTAAGTTTGTGGAAAAAATAAACATTTGATCAGGTTACATTCAGCTACAGATTTCTTGCAAAAAGCCATTAAACTTTTTTTTTCTTTTATTGTTTTGACAGGAACCCTTATCAGCACAGCTAAAAGTTCCCTTAAAATAAATGGAATCAACGCCTTTTTTTACAGTTATGATTGACCATTTAAGCATGCTGTTTCCTTGAGCAAAAAATAGGCCAATTTTTCCCAGATGAAAAGACAAGAGAACATGCCAGGATGGGGAAATGACAGAGGATTAAAAAACAAAAACAAAAATAGTGATTGCCATGGAAAAGTAGTTACTAAAACGTGCATCTTCAGAGCAGCAATTTAAATATTTATCACAATGTCGGTTACATCTTTAAAAGCAGAGTAGAAACGTAGCCTTAAAAACAGCTCTGAAACAGGAAGCCAGTACATTTCATTCAACAGCAACTAGTTTTTCTGAAGAAGAGCTTCAAGACTTTTTAACAAATTACATTTTTTATCATTATTACTAAATCACATCAGAATTGTGTTACTTTAAATTAATTTCTGTGTTGTATTTACAACTGCTTCTAAGTACTTCAAAAGGGAGTAAATGTTTAAATAAAAATAAAAAATTCTGAATAATAATTTATGCTGAAAGGTAAACAACAATGTTAACAAAAAAGGGATTACTGGTGCTGCCGTTTCTAATGTGAAGTCATAACTGTGAATGGATCCCATTTCTTGGTAGGACATTTGGTTTGAACCCCAGATCAAGGTATGTTTCTGTTGGCAGGAGATGAGTCTGCGTTAGTTAAAAAAAAAAACTGTTTAAACTCTTTACACCTTTTTATATATAATTTACAATATGCAGCTGATTCTTTGCGTGTAAAGATTTCCTATTTGAGGAAAAATGCAGAAAAAGCATAGAAATTTCAAGGAATACATTCCTAAAGATACATTTTTGGATATTTGTGAAACTTAGCATAAGCTGGTAGACAGAATGACGTTTGTGTTAAAGAATCTGCTTGCTGGGACAAAACCCAGAGGTGTAATACACGTAAGACAAGTTCTCATAAATAACGTCATGGCGACACTAAACAGATGAGCCCAGATATGAGACTATAAAGTATCCGTCAGGTATTTTTTAGATTAAAAGTCATCATGAAGACAAAGAAACACATCTGGGGGTAAAGTTATGGAAAGATTTAAAGAGACATACTCACACCTGCGTTACCCCTCACTGTGAATGTCCCTCCTTGTTCTATTTGAATCAATTTTTTTGAATAGGGAAACATTATGCCACAGCTGTGAATGTGGCATAATGGAGGAGCTGCAGAGATCTGCAGTTTATGTTGACCAGAGGGCTGTTAGTAATGATATATATGTCAGATATATGACAGAAAGTCACAGAAGGTTTGATGAGACCAACATCCAACCTCTTGGTTTGCATCTTCAGTGCTAAGTGTGACAAAAAAACACCAAACTCACTTCATCCTGATCAGACCATTTAAACTGTGAAACACGGCGGTGGCAGCTTCATGCAGTGGGAATATTTAACTTCAGGAGGGACAGGAAAGACGACCTTAAAGATGTTTCAGTTTCCTTATCCTACAATTTGGTTCTAATTTGTGAATTTTGAAGCAAAGTTCTTAATCAAGGTCTTCTTGTTTTCTATCAACAGTTCAGCCAAGTGCTTTCCCTGTCCTGACTCCACCCACTGGGCCATTCATTTTGGTTGCACCTCCTGCAAACTCTGGAATCACAGTCCACCCTCTAACACAAAGTAGTGATTTTATCCATCAGATATGTTTCCCATCCTGCTTCCTAGTTTGCTGTGCACATTTCACTCCATGTTTCTTTCCTTTTAAATGGCAGTCGATGAGAGACCAGCTGCAGCTCGCAGAGCTCCAACCGTAGCGGTCGTGTCCCAGCCTCAGCCAGTTCCCATCATAGTGAGTAGTCTGAGAGACGCTCCTGGTTTTGTTCTCTGTCCTCACTGCCAACAGCTGGTCACCAGTAAAGTCACATATGTGGCTGGGAAGGCTGCGTGGTGCACATGTGTGATTCTTGCATTGTTGGGGTAAGAGCAGCACATGGTAAAGGAGAATTATTTCTGAAGTACAGCATGTGGATCTAAACATTTTGTAAATGTCTTTTCAGGTTATTCTGCGGGTTCTGTCTGATTCCACTGTGCATGAGAAGTATGCAGGATGCACATCATTCATGTCCTCATTGTGGCAAAAAACTGCACATTTATGAAAGATGACACAACGTCAGGATCCATAAAGCTCAGGCTTTTCTCCCCCACTGGGGATCTTGATAGCTATTTATATGGTAACTTAATTTGAGATGAGAGTGCTGCTTGCTTGTATGTACACCCTATGTTCACTCAGTTTTTCTTCCACATTAACACTGTTTGGTCACCTAAACTAGTTTCTCATAGCTAAGAAGGAAAAGCCGCCTTGAAAATGTGATGGCAGGTCGAGAAAACAAACAACTTCCTGCGGGTTACCTTATACTGCTGGAGCTAAGCACCAACCCTGCAGGACCCTGCACTGATGAACTGGGGTAGACAGTGATGGATGGATGGATGGATGGATGGATGGATGGATGGACGGATGGATGGATGGATGGATGATGATTACCAAACACCTTATAGAGTCGATATAGCTTGATGTGTTATTTTTCACAAGCATTTTTTACTATTTATGGATGAAATGTTATCAAATTGTAGTAGAACACTTAGTGCACTTTTTATGCATTTCTACAAATGTCTGAAGTATATGTTTATAAATAGTAATTATGAGAGATGTTAAACAAACGATATGAGTACAATTTAATCAAGTTTTAGACCGTGAGATGTAATATTTTCTGTCACTGAGGAAGTTAAAGGACAGACAATCCTTTAGTTCTTCCACTCCATATTATTCTGAATGACCGTTTGAGTCTGAGACTCTAGTTGGAAAATTGTCCACTATAAAGATAATTTCTGCCAACCTATTGTCAATGTTCACTTGGTAAACATTAGGCTTTTAATTTAGAAAAAAAAAGACCTTTGCATTAAGTTACATTTCTCTTGAAAACTGTTATCCTGAAATAAGAATGTGACCAGATTTAATTTCCTGGTATAGTCCACTTTGTTTGGGCAGGTGTCAAAGCTTATCCAATAAGGAACAAACATGCAGACTCAGGTTTGCCTGAAAATGAAGGTTCTGGTTTTCTTGCAAGTAAAGTATGCCGCATTTTGCTTACAAGGGGAAATCAAAGGGGCAAAGTAAATCTAGTAAATCTAAGATGAAACTAATGGAATTGAATACAAAAATATGCAATAACCTGTAATCTTTTAGATCCAGCAATACCTTTGTGTTTTCACTATCAAAGAGGGTCACATATTTTCACTTTTTGTCGTCAATTCCTGTACTGCTGTGATGGTATTGTGTATTAAGGGCAACATCCTTCATAGCCCACTGCCTTCCCTGATGCTCATACTGGACATTGTTAAATAAAATACAGGATTGAACAAAACTAAAGCTGTGAAATGTTGCAGTGAAACCACCCTAGTGTGCCCCTACCGTCCCTTCACATTTGAAATTATCATGAAATGTAGGTTTCCTACATGAGCTAGGAAAGGTGTTCTGGGTTGCTTTAAGAAATATATACACCCCCCCCCCACCCCCCCGCTTGTTGACATTGAAGGAGTGACTGACAGGTCAAAAGAATATTACAGTGTTCAGTCACTGGTGAATGTTGCTGCTTGTTGAATAACACTCTCTTCCAATTTATGCCTGCAGTGGTTTACCTAAAGAGGTTGTTTCTATTCTGTATTTAAAATACAGAATGAGAGATGAAACGTGTTGGACCAGCTTTCCTTGGTGATCAAGGATTGTTTTGTGTATTACTGCGTTTGCACAGGATGGCATCCTGGTCATAAGAGGAAACCCTCACTTCTGAAATTTCTGCTGATGTGCTGAAGGAAGTTGTGATGACGCTTCCTTATATGCAGAAAGGCTGAAACTGAGGGTTGAGTTGCAGAGGTTTCCCATATTTACAGGGAAATTCTGAGAATGGACACAAATGTTTGATATTCCTATACGTTTGCAAATAAATGGCTATGGAAGCGGCAGTGAAAACCTTTTTGGTAGCACAGTCAGGTTATGTTGGCTGTTATATGACATTTATTGCATGGTTTATAGGACAGAGAACTTCTGCTAGATTTCTTTGCTCCACAGAGCAGGTAGAGATAACTGTATACATGAAAACCCAAATTAACTGATTACTGTTGAACTCACCTGAGAAAATCAGAGATAATCACTTAAAAAAGACAATAAATCATTTTAAATCTAAATACTGTATATTAGCAATGAACAATATAAAACATTGTGTATTTTTTGTTTTAACTCTGCCATGGTAAATGTTTACTTATTTAGGCTATTTGAGAAGATGGATGGATGGAATCATTTCTTTTTCTCAGCTCTTTTCTGCAATGATCAATAACTGTAGATAATTGTAGATCAGATAACCTTTGTAAGAGTGTGTGACTGATGTATGTGTTTTTAAAAATCTGATTACATTGTTGGATTATGATAAAATAAAAGACCTGATCTATTCCACGTTTGTTCCTGGTTCCTTCCTGACACCTTTGTAAGAAAATGCCATGAAGTATAAAGTTTTATCTCTATCAATCACAATATCAATTTGTCTAGTTCTTGGATTCAGTTAAAAGTAAAGCATAGACAGATTGTTTTTACACACATATTGATTTATTTACATATTTTTTTAAATAGATTTATGTTTGTTTTTTTGATAGTTCAGTTTCTCCAAAAATGTGATGAAACATAAAAACTAATAGAAGATTTTAAATCAGAAATGCGTTATTGCTGCTAATTGTCCAACCAGCAGTCTCCAACATCCTCTATAAGGAAGATCACTGCTAAGAAACCCTAAACAAAATCTGATGTTGGGGCCCTCTATTTCTACAAGTAAAATCTATTGCTGCAATCAATGATCAAAACATTCATACATTTTTACAGTCCCATAATTATATGCACCATCCAGTGTAATTAAAATTGAATCCAATTACCAGTATGCAGTTTATTTGCAATAAATGTATGTGCTCCATACTTTCTGGTTCCAACTGCAACAGTACTATGCAAAAAATAATTTGTTTTGCAAGAGGAACAACATAATAGCTATGATAAATATATTGAAAAAGTGAAAAACAGGTATAGATACAGTATAAATAAATCAAATAACATATCAAACATGTTATTCAATAATGGAATAACAAAAAATCCCTAAAAACAAGTAAAAAATGAAATTCAAAGTTGGAAAAAAGTAATGTAACTATATGCAAAAGCTATGTTTGAAACCATAATCTACCATAACCTAAATATATGACATTTTATGCAGGTGTTCTTCAGTACTCCACTCAAACCTTAAAACCTGTGGTTACCTGCTTTTGTTTGCAAAGCCGCTGCTGACATCATGCATCATGGATATCTCATTTTGAGAGTAAATTAGGTCATCTTTTCTTTTGAATGTCTGGTGTCAAGTTGAGTTTGAAGGACTCAAATGCAGAGATGGAAGCTGAGGTGGTTTCTTGTAAGTTTAATGTCCAAAGGAGCAACAGAAGCAAAAGTCTACAAAAATACTGAAATCCAGGGAAAACACACATGAGGATCAAAAATGACAAGGAACCAGCAAAAAGTAAGTATAAACAGAAGGAGTAGCTATATATGGGAGACAGAAACAATGGGAGGACTACCGGTAATTAGCAGACAAAGAACAAGTATGGGAAGAAGAATCTAGTAGGGAGCTAAGAAAAAGAGATTGACACAAGAGGGCAACAGTAGGTAAACAAGAAATAAATAAGAACTCAGACACAATCAAAAATAACTAGAATAACACAAAATGGAAATAAAACCAATGAAAAATCAAAAAGAGAACTTAAAAATATATCAATCAATCAATCAATCAATCTATCTATCTATCTATCTATCTATCTATCTATCTATCTATCTATCTATCTATCTATCTATCTATCTATCTATCTATCTATCTATCTATCTATCTATCTATCTATCTATCTATCTATCTATCTATCTATCTATCTATCTATCTATCTATCTATCTATCTATCTATCTATCTGCTTTGCTAATGCCTTGGCTGGCCTTGCTCATCAATCATGTCAGTAAGTAAGTGTAAGGGAACAAAGTGTGCTATGAAAAATATCTCTGATGTGTTCCCTGGTTCAGTTTCCTCTGAATCAGAAAACACATCAGAGGCATTTAAGAAGCTGAGGAGAATAGAAAATAGAATAGAAAGACACGTCACCTGCCATGAATTTATGGGTTAATGACTGATTGTAATGTAAAGCATTTTGGAGGCCTCAGACCTGATAAAGAGTGATAGAACAACAGGCCATTTACCATTCAATGACATCCTATATTTTGTTTGAATTTATTAGAATATAAGAAATGTTTCAAATATCTCTCTGTGTAGGGAATCCATGTAAATTTACATTTTGAATTGCGCTATAAAACAAATAGACTTTTCCATGATATATACTTACACTCTTTATTACCTAAGACGCAGCTGCTGCTTGTTGTTCAATAGATAAAGCAACTAGTCTGTTATTTGTTGAATCACTTCCAGTTAAAATGGAAAAAGGAGGGCCAATTTTCATAAAAAGAAGCAGGTCTGCTCCCTTTGAATGGGTGCCTCATGACGGTAAGGAAAACAGAGAAACTCCCTGCCTAATGGGAAAAAACATTGGTAAACTGGTTGGGGTGTGGAGACAGGAAGAGACAAATGGACAGCAAACAGTAAACAGTGAGCAGGCTGGTCTGACAAGCTGGTTACTGACTGCATAGAGACGGGGGGTGGGGGGGTGCAGGGTTAACCTGGAGCTGCTTGAGACGTTCGCCTATATTTGGGAGGAAAATATTTTATTTTATGTAAATGTTTTGAATGTATTACTAAGATTGATAAATAGAAAGTCTTTATCAGAGTGAAAGGATTTAAATGTATGACCTAGATACCAGAGTGGAAGTAGAAACCAACAAATATGATGGAAACAACTCTGCAGCCATAAAAGTCAGAGGGAGAATTTGTAGAGTTTGGATTAAAAAAAAAAAAGTTTAGTAAACTAAGAGTGAGAACTGTATGTTTGTGTGGTTCAAATAGTGATGCTTGCAGCATTAATCATCAGTCAACTGTCAAGAGTTTTTCAGAATATTTGCTCTATTCTCTTAAGGTCTTAGTATAACCAAAAAATTAGGCTAAAGATACAATTTTCCATTCCCTTATGATCTCCAATCAATCCAATCCAATCCACTTTATTTATATAGCAAATTTAATAACAGAAAAAGTTTCCAATGTACTGTACATGACAAATAATAAACAACAACACAACAGTACATAAACACAATACAACTACCGGTAAAAGGACAAAGAGGACCCCGCAAACTACACATTGTTAAAAGAGTAAAAGTGGGTCTTACGACGAGACTTAAAACACTCCACAGTAGAGGCAGTCCGTATGTGGAGGGGCAGAGTATTCCAAAGTCTGGGGCCAACTACAGAAAAGGCTCTGTCCGCTCTGGTTTTAAGCCTCGTCTTGGGCACTATTAACTGAAGATAGCCCTCAGACCTCAGAGCATGTGCCGGAGAATAAATCTGGATGAGGTCAGTGATGTATTGAGGAGGTCACTGTTCAACTCATTGTCCACAAATAGAAAGAGTGAGTTATAACAGCAAACTTGCCAAAAATTGGCATCCATCTGAACTGACAGGATGGGCATGGAAAACATTGATTATGAAAGAAACCAATAGCTCAATTGTAGCTCTGAAGGAGCTACAGAGACCCACAGCTCAGGTGTAAGAATCTGTTAAAAGGACCACTGATGGGTATTTCAAGGAGGAGAGAAGGAAGAAAGTCATTGTTAAAGGAAGATCAGAAGTTTAAAGTTTATAGGTGACACAGTTATTGTGTGGAAGAAAGGGCTTTGGTCACATGATGATATATGATTGGCTTAGTCAAAGTATAGATTTAAACAGAGAATATGTGGTGAAACATGAAAGCTTACAATACACCCACACAGCAAAACAGACTGTTTTCATAATAATGTAACGTTAAATAGCTAATATCCCCTTTTTGTTACAATACTACAAATGAAACCCAGATCAATCTGATTTATGTCTGTGATGTAAAAAATATGGGAGATAGTTATGAAAATGTACAATTTTGCAAAACACCATAAACTAATTAATTAATGAATGGACAAATTGCACTGAACTGCAATGACAGTTTTTGTCTTTGCATTTCTACATTTCAAAGAAGATCCCCTCACTATCCACATTTTCTTTAAATTAATTTAAAATGATGAAGCTCAGCCTGCATCTCTAAAGCATGTGAAGCAAATAAAAAACAAAACAAAACCGAAGCAACAATATTCCACAATCAACCATTTTAATCTGGCCTTCTAAAACATCTGTTAAAATGCATTAGAAAGCAACCAGAGTAGTCCTGTTCTTAGACATGTCTACACATTCACATATACAGCAGTTTACAAAGACATCAGTATCTCTTCAGTTCTCTGACAGCTCTTGAAACAATCTGTTTTAGACTAGTGCTGCCCTCTTGTGGATAAATATTTAATTACAGTGATACTGTCTCATATCTACATGATTTATGATTTAAATAATAGAAATAATTATATTGCAAATTATTATTATTAAGTTATTATTATAACTTTTTTCAAACAGGAGTTTCAATTTAAATTAGCCTAATTCTGACTAAAGACAATAACTTAAAATTACTTAAAACTACTTTGACCCTTAAATGGAATTATTAATTCTATTCTTCCAGAGATAACAAACAAACCATTCTGTTTTTCCTATTTTTTTTTTTTAAATTTTCATCCATCCATTCTACAATTTATAAGATAGTTGACTCCATTTTGACCTAGTTCAGTCTGTCAGGTAAAGGAGGTGTTTATATTAGTGAACTGATATGAGGTCTGCAGCAGCCAATAGCAGAATTACAGCAGGCTTCTGATAGGGAAGTTAATCACCAACGGATTGGTTGGTCTGATAACAGATAATAAACACACCCTCCACTGTCTCACCGTCTTGTAAAGTAAACCCTGCATCTAGTTTGTTAAAGTGTGGATGATCCATCATGAAGAAGCTGGTGTTTCCACTGCTGGGAGCGATGGTCCTCTCTCTGTTTGTGTCTGCTGCAGCCGACACACAATCTGACACACAGGAAGACAAAACATTTCCAGAGAATGAAGGAATTTTGCAGCTCCACAAGGGAAACTTCAAAATGGTTCTGAGAAAACACAAGCAGCTTTTGGTGCATTTCTGTAAGTCACACACAAACACACAGAAATGGATTTAACCTGCAGTTTATTTCTGTAAAATACAACTTCAGAGAACCACTCCTAACCTTCGCTCTCTCTCTGTGTCTCACAGATACTCCGCTGACATCAGAAGGCCAACGTGTGGCAGCCGCATTTGAAGCCGCTGGTGCAGAGCTACAGGGGTCAGAGGTCAAACTAGCAGTCATCGATGTGACAAAAGAAAAAGAATTGGCAAAGAAGCTAAATGTGAGCAGTCAGCCTACAATCAGACTCTACCTCGCTGGAGACATCAACAGTCCAGCTTCCTGTCCAGGTATGTGTGTTTGACACACTGTAATATATGGTTAATAAAATACCTTTTGGATTATTAGATTTAGTCTGGATCACAGAAGATAAAATTTCTCAATTTATTGATCTCCATTTTTTTTTTTACCAGCATGAGACATAAAACAACTTTACTTTTGAAATAAATCAGTGTCTTGTCTACAGGCCAATGGCTATTTCGCTGGAGGAAGTTCGGAGCAAGGCTTATAGAATTCAACCTTTAGAACTAATAACAGAACCTATACAAGACTGAAAGACTATTCAAATTTTAATAAAAAAAAAAAACATAAAACAGTTTAAGTTTAAAAATTTTGGAAAGCTCTGCTCTAAATGATGAATAAGAATAGTGTTTAATAGTCAAAGAAATAACTTAAAATAACAGAAAATTATAAAAATAAATAATATTTTTATGTAATGTAAGTTTATTTGATTAGCACATTTCAGTAGCAAAACAGTTTAAAGTGCTGTACATGAAAAATAAACCTAATTTAGAAAAACACAGAGAACATTGCCGTCGCATCAAGGTAATTGCATAATTAACAAGAATGAATAATTAGTGATAACATGATTACAAAAGATGAATAACAACATGATTGATAATAAATTGAAAGAAAGTTAGAATGCAAACTTTAACTAATAGTGTTTAGATAGCACAGCCATAGGTTACTCTAAACAAACATGTTTATATTCTGGATTTAAAGCAATTTAGGGTTTCAGCATTTTCAGTTTTCTGGGAGTTGATTACAGATTAGTGGTTCATAAGAACTAAAAGCAGCTCCTTCATGTTTGGTTCTGTTTTTTTTCAGTGTTTTATTGTCTTTACACTGTCACAAGTACAGAGCAATGAAATTCAGTCTCTGCATTTAACCCATCCCCTTGGGGAGCAGTGGCGCCCGGTGAACAGTGTGGGGTTAAGGGTCTTCCTTAGGGACTTAGAGGGGCTTGAACTATGAACCTCAGGATTCCAAGCGCAATGCCCTAACCACTAAGTTGCCACTCCCCAAAAACTCTGTTCTCTGAGATAGACTTTAGATACAAGGTGATGTGCTCCACTCTTAGTTTTAATGAGGACACAGGCAGCAGCATTCTGGATCAGATGCAGCTGTACGATCGACTGTATGATCGAGCCTGTGGAAAAACACTTTAGCACTGATAAATTCTACTAAAGTGCTTACCTTTATCACATCTGCACTTTAAAAAATGAAAATGTCTTGAGAGCTGTACTGAAGAAAATTTTTGTTTTGTATGCAGTCTGTGTACAAAATGAGAATAAGTCTTAGTCTAAGTCTAATGATTAACTCATGACAGAGTCTTCATAACAACCATTATCACCCATAGATCCTGAACACTAAACTAAACAACGCATTGCTGTTTTAAAGGAAGCTACGCTTATAGATAAACCATCATTAAACTAAAGGCAATAAATATATATGATAAAAAACAACATAGCTTCCTTCTTCCTGCAACAAACACAGCAACCACTAGTGGATGTTAGTCTAGTATCTCACGTTTTAAAGCTGAGGTCTGTAAGTTTTTAAAAATCACTTTTTTGTCATATTGGCTAAAACTGTCCCTATGCCCAGACAGCAGTACATATGATATGTAACCTGTGAAAAAAAACTGCTTCAATTGGTACCGCATACTGCCTGTATTTCAATCTGGAAAGAATAATTCGGGACGAGTCAAAACAACCAATCACAGCCAGAGGAGCGTCTGATGGAGTGTCAATCACAGCCCCCCCCCCCCCACCGCTTAACCTGCCGCAGCGCCCGGCTGCCGCAGTCAGAAGGACGCGCGTGGAAGTCATGGCGGAGCGACAGCCACCAGCGAAAGAGAAACTGCCCTTACTGCCCCTGCCGACAACTGCTCACACGGCAAACTTCTGTATAACCAGCATCTTATATCTAGCTGCTTGGAGGTGAGTGTTATCGCTCTTACCGGTTCACACTCCATGCCGCGTACGCTGCTTGGACGCATCTGGTCGCATGCGGTAGCCGCGCAGGTGCTGTGAGAGGGGTGGAGCTTGGAGGTGGGGCATGAGTGAAGCAGAGAGGGTTGGGGAGTGGCGTGAAACCTGTTTTTCTTCAAATTTTCAGTCGAAGTCTGCTCTCTTCTCAATGTTACAGACTGCAGCTTTAATATCGATAAGTAATTACATAATTTACCATTTATATATTTGTTAATCTCTAAACAATTTGCGTCACATCATAAATAATTAGCTAAATAAAAAGTGAACTATTAAACACGAAATTAAACATAATAAATAACACATATTCATTCATTTTAACACATTCATTTTATGTAATTTAATGTTACCATTTAGTTAAAGCACATGATTTGCAGTTTGTTTGTTTATGGATATATAAGATGTTGGCTACATTAATTCAAATTATCTAGTGAAATATAATTACAATAATTACAAACTAAAATCTTAATATATGATTTAAACATATAATGAATTCAACTTTTAGACATGATTAGGTTGACTACATTTTACCTAATTGTTGATACATATATACATATTTAACATTTTATCAAAGTTGTTTTAAAAATGATCATATACATAAAAATTAAGTCGTATATATATCTATATATATATATATACATATATATATATATATATATATATATATATATATATATATATATATATATATATATATATATATATATATATATATATATATATATATATATATGTAAATGTTTAATTTTTATTCATTATCTATATCTAAAACAGCATTGAATAATTTCACATTTAAAGTACTTTCAGAAGTTTGAATTCTGAATATGACCAGACTTTGCCTTTAAAGAACCTTAAAGAAGTTGCTAAAATGCTTGTAATATAACTAAGTAACTTTGTCTTATGAACTATTAAATAGTTCCTCAGAGCTCAGCTTCCATCTTGATCTGGCTACAAAGGAGGGCTGGATCACCTGCTGACCTCATCATAGATCTCAGCCAATTAGAGGCCTCAGACGATCTAACAGTGGTTGGTTTCTTCAAGGTAAACATGTTTCTATGGTTTAAAAAGTTCAGACTTCTCTCAGAGTCCTAACCATCTTATTTCTGTGTGTAAAGGAGCTGAACCACGATTACGTTCAGGTGTTCTACGCCACAGCCATTGACCTTCCTGACGTCCGCTTCGCTGTGATACAGAATGACGAAGACTTCGGCAAATACAGTGCTACTCAGGATATTGTTCTTCTGCTCAAAAAAGTACTGATAGGACAAATAATACATCATTAACTGGTGTATACACAAGAAAACTAGAATGAAACAAGCTAAAAATAGTATAGTTCTGTCTGTATTTAAAAAAGCTTGATTTTAAATTGGTTAGCAGACCAGAATAAACAAAACTAGAAAATTTCTAAAGAAATTTTGAGGGGGGCCACCTACTGCCCGTCTGGGTAACCGGGCCAATACGGCCCTGGCAAGTGACGTCGGGGCTCCCCAGACCAACTGCTTACGCCTTTGAGGGCTGCTGAGGGAAGGAAAGAGGGCCAAGTCATGGGCAAAGAGAGCTGTGTGCCACTTGTGCTGAAATCTGGGAAATAGACGTGCACAGCATATGATGCACAGGGGTAATATGGGTTTTCCATATTGAACCGCAGTGGGTAAAGCGCAGTTGGCGGGCTCTGCCCGCCTGCTAGGAGCCCTTGCAGCGATGAAAAAAATCACCAATGGCGGGCTCCGCCCACCTGCTATGAGCCATTGCAGTGATGAAATCACCATTGGCAGGCTTCGCCCGCCTTCTAAGAGCCATTGCAGTGATGAAATCACCAATGGCGGGCTCCGCCCGCATGCTCAGAGCCATTGCAGTGATGAAATTACAAATGGCTATGAGCAATATGCCACAATGTATGAGTGTGTATAAGGAAGAGGCTTTTATTCTGTAGAGTCCCTGTAGTGTTATTTTGAAAGTCTATCATGGATGTGCATCAAAAGATGGGTCATGCCCAGCAGTGGTATAGAATCCATTTCCAAATGTTAAATCACTGGTTTTCCATGTTATTAGGTGAATAGCTGCTTTATTACAGAGTAAATGGGAGACTTTTATTGTGAAATTTGCTCTGGGGTGTGTTTTGAAAAGGTCACTAGAGTCTAATAAAAACAACCTGGAAGAGTTTGGTTGATAATGTTGAGCCATTTGCATCAATTATTGCATTAGTATAATCTAGAGGCTTTTATTTTGTAGGGTCCCTGGAGTCTTATTTTGAAAGTCCAACAGAGTTGTGTTTAGAGAAAATGTTCAGACCCAGCAATGATAGTTGATGACTTTCCAATCGTCAAATCACTCTTTTTTTTCCATGTTATTAGGGCAGTAGATGAAGAGGAAATGGGAGGCTTTTATTTGAAATTTGCCATAGGGTGTGTTTAAAAACAGTTTCCTAGAGTCTATTCTCTAAAATGGGTTGAGTTTGGTCATAATGTTGAGCCATATAGGGCAATAAATATATGTAAAAAATATAGAGGCTTTTAATTTTTTAGGGTCCCTGGAGTCTTATTTTGAAAGTCTATCAGTGTTGAGTGGCAAGGGAAGTGTCATGGACAGCAGTCATATAGTATCCATTTCCCAATGTTAAATCAGTGCTTTCACCCTCCATTAGATTAATATGTGCTGTTTAAAACAGCAGAGGTAAAATCTGTTTGAAGCACGGTTACCTTGACAACGCTTAAACGAGCCTGTCTGTGACAGAGAGAAAAGCGCAGCACTATGTTTCCTTCGCTCTCAGGCTTTTTTGAATGGGAGGAACAGCTCCAACAAACGACTTTCTTAG